>NC_092715.1:119864688-120566478 GCF_047496885.1 Scyliorhinus torazame | reverse complement strand
TGGACCAGAAGTGGCCGTGTGAGAAGAAAAAGTTCTACAAGAAAGATGCTGAGCAGAGTCGGAAATGCAGGAAGACATGGCGGAGAAACAGTGCCACGATGGTACAGTGGTCGAAGGTGCAGCTGGTGAAGTTGTTTTGAGGAATGCTTCACCAAGCTTAAGGAGGACACGCTGGACCGATCAAGGCCTCGATTGATCAAGTAGTGCAGAATCAAAAAATCCACAGACATGCGATCCAGATGAAGAAAAAGGTGTCCGAGCACGAGGAATACATAACCGTGTTGGAGACCAAAGTGGAGATGATGAATGACCGCCAGAAAAGAACGCAGGAGAAGCTGGAGGACTTGGAGAACAGATCCAGGACGGCAGAACACTGAGGATCGTCGGCCTCCGAGGGGCAGAGAGGGATCAGACGCAAAGGCCTATGTGACAAACACGTTGGAGAAATTGCTGGGGGCTGAGGCATTCCCTCGGCCTCTGGAAGTAGATAGAGCCCTTGCGAAGAAGCACCGAGTGAACGAGCCGGCGAGGGCGATGGTGGTACATATGCACCGGTTCCTGGACACGGAACGCATTCTGCTGTGAGCCAAGAAACTGCAGAGCAGCAGGTGGGAGAATTGTGAGCTGCACATTTATCAAGACTGGGCGCAGAGTTGGCCAAGATGCGAGCCGGGTTTAATCGGGCAAAATCGGCCCTCTTTAAGAAGGGGTGAAGTTCGGGATGCTGTACCGAGCGCGTCTGTGGGTCACATATGAGGACCGGAATTCTACTTCGAAACACCGGACAATGCATTGACTTTCATCAAAGAAAAAAGACTGGATTGTAAACTAAAGACACTGGAGCCTTGGGGAGAGTATTGTAATGGTGATTTGTTGATAATCACTTTTGGTGCTGGTTTGAATAAGGAGTGTTGTGTGCAACATGGGACTGTTTTGAGGTCTAAAGTTAACTTTGTTTTACTGGGAACTGGATGGAGGGCGGGGGGGGGGGGGGTCGGTTTCTGTGGTTGTTTATCCACTGTTTTGTCTACTTTTTTAAACTGAGGAATGTGATGCTTTGAATATATATGCCCAAGTTTTTTTTGGGGGGGGGGGGGTTGGGTTGGGGGGTGTTGTTTCCAGGGGGGAGGGAGAGAGGGAGCTGCTTCGCTGACAGGTGGCTGAAGGCAGACGTGGCAATGTTGCAGGAGACACACCTAAAAGTTACAGACCAGACTAGATTGAGGAAGGGATGGGTTGGCCAAGTATCCCTCTCATGGCTGGACTCAAAGACCAGAGGGGTAGCGATTCTGATTAATAAACATGTGGCATTTGAGGCAGGGAGAATCGGGTCAGACACTGGGGCAGGTACGTAATGGTGAGGGGGTGCGGGGTGGTACTCGTGAATGTAGATGCTCTGAACTGGAACGATGTGGAATTTATAAGGCGGGTGTTAGTTAACATCCCAGAATTAGAGTCACATAACTTGATCCGTAATTGGCCGGTCAAAATCCGGGACAGGGAGGGTGCCAGCCGCGGCAAAGGAATTGAAGGGGGTTCATGGAACAGATTTGGAGCAGATGAAGCGGTCTGCGGGCGGGTCACCAAGTCCATCCAGAACGACCTGGAAACAAATGATACGGGGGAGGTCTCTGCATCAACGGTCTGGAAGCTTTGAAGGCAGTGGTCAGAGGGAAATTAATCTCGATATGGGCCCCACAAAGAAAGATGGAACGGGCTGAGAGGGATAGGCTAGTTGAGGAAATACTCCAGGTGGCAGGAGATATTCGGAAGCCCGGACGCGAGGTTATTGAAGGAGCGGCAGAGGCTGCAGGCGGAATTTGGGCTGTTAAGGACTTTTACAGCAAATTATATGAGTCGGAACCCCCGGCTGGGTGGAGGGGATGAGGCAGTTCTTGGGTCAGTTGAGGTTCCAGAGGATGGATGAGAATCTGTGGAAGGGTTGGGAGCCCCAACTGAAACTGAAGAAATAATGGAGGGGCTGGAGGGCATGCAGTCTGGCAAGGCCCTGGGGCCGGACAGCGATCAGTGAATTCTACAAGATGTTTTCGGAGATATTGAGCCCACTGCTGGTGAGGGCATTTAATGAAGCAAGAGAGAAGGGAGCCCTTCCCCCAACAATGCCGCAGGCCTCTATTTCATTGCTTCTGATATGGGAGAAGGATCCGGAGCAATGCAGGCCATACAGGCCAATTTCTCTACTGAATGTGGACGCCAAGCTGCTGGCTAAGATATTGGCCACAAGGTTAAAGGATTGTGTCCCGGGGTGATGGGGAAGACCAGATGGGGTTTGTAAAGGGCAGGCAACTCATGGCCAATGTTCGAAGGCTCCTAAATGTTATTATGATGCCCTCTGAAGGAGGGGAGATGGAGGTGGTAGTCGCAATGGATGCGGAGAGGGCTTTTGATCGGGTGGAGTGGGATTACCTGTGGGAGGTGCTGGGAAGGTTTGGGTTTGGTGAGGGCTTCATTGACTGGGTGCGATTGCTCTACCAAGCACCAGTATCTAGTGTGCGTTGAGGTCGGGTATTTTAAACTACACCGAGGGACGAGGCAAGGGTGTCCTCTCCCCGCTACTGTTTGCGTTGGCCAGAGAGCCACTGGCCATGGCGTTAAGAGCCTCTAGGTACTGGAAAGGGCTGGATCAGGGGGGGGGGGGAGCAATGGGTTTTGTTTTACGCAGGTAACTTGCTCTAGTATATCTCAGACCCTACGGAGGGGTTGGGGGAAGTTATGCGGATCTTAGGGGGAATTTGGTAATTTTTCGGGGTATATGTTGAACATGGGGAAAAGCGAGATGTTTGTGATCCAGGCGAGGGGGCAGAAGAGAAGAGATTGGGAGAGCTGCCGTTTAGAATGGTAAGGAGCTTTCGATATCTGGCAATCCAGGTGGCTTGGGAATGGGGGGCACTGCACAAGTTAAACCTATCCCGGCTCATAAGAACATAAGAACTAGGAGCAGGAGTAGGCCATCTGGCCCCTCGAGCCTGCTCCACCATTCAATGAGATCATGGCTGATCTTTTGTGGACTCGGCTCCACTTTCCGACCCTAACACCATAACCCTTAATCCTTTATTCTTCAAAAAAACTATCTATCTTTATCTTAAAAACATTTAATGAAGGAGCCTCAACTGCTTCACTGGGCAAGGAATTCCACAGATTCACAAACCTTTGGGTGAAGACGTTCCTCCTAAACTCAGTCCTAAATCTACTTCCCCTTATTTTGAGGCCATGCCCCCTAGTTCTGCTTTCACCCGCAGTGGAAACTAACTGCCCGCATCTATCCTATCTATTCCCTTCATAATCTTATATGTTTCTATAAGATCCCCCCTCATCCTTCTAAATTCCAACGAGTACAGTCCCAGTCTACTCAACCTCTCCTCGTAATCCAACCCCTTCAGCTCTGGGATTAACCTAGTGAATCTCCTCTGCACACCCTCCAGTGCCAGTACGTCCTTTCTCAAGTAAGGAGACCAAAACTGAACACAATACTCCAGGTGTGGCCTCACTAACACCTTATACAATTGCAGCAGAACCTCCCTAGTCTTAACTCCATCCCTCTAGCAATGAAGGACAAAATTCCATTTGTCTTCTTAATCACCTGTTGCACCTGAAAACCAACTTTTTGCGACTCATGCACTAGCACACCCAGGTCTCTCTGCACAGCAGCATGTTTTAATATTTTATCATTTAAATAATAATCCCTTTTGCTGTTATTCCTACCAAAATGGATAACCTCACATTTGTCAACATTGTATTCCATCTGCCAGACCCTAGCCCATTCACTTAGCCTATCCAAATCCCTCTGCAGACTTCCAGTATCCTCTGCACTTTTTGCCTTACCACTTATCTTAGTGTCGTCTGCAAACTTGGACACATTGCCCTTGGTCCCCAACTCCAAATCACCTATGTAAATTGTGAACAGTTGTGGGCCCAACACTGATCCCGGAGGGACACCACTAGCTACTGATTGCCAACCAGCGAAACACCCATTAATCCCCACTCTGCTTTCTATTAGCTAACCACTCCTCTATCCATGCTACTACTTTCCCCTTAATGCCATGCATCTTTTATCTTATGCAACAACCTTTTGTGTGGCACCTTGTCAAAGGCTTTCTGGAAATCCAGATATACCACATCCATTGGCTCCCCGTTATCTACCGCACTGGTAATGTCCTCAAAAAATTCCACTAAATTAGTTAGGCACGACCTGCCCTTTATGAACCCATGCTGCGTCCGTCCAATGGGACAATTTCCAACCAGATGCCTCGCTATTTCTTCCTTGATGATAGATTCCAGCATCTTCCCTACTACTGAAGTTAAGCTCACTGGCCTATAATTACCCGCTTTCTGCCTACCTCCTTTGTTTAAACAGTGGTGCCACGTTGCTAATTTCCAATCCGCCAGGACCACCCCAGAGTCTAGTGAATTTTGGTAAATTATCACTAGTGTATTTGCAATTTCCCTAGCCATCTCTTTTAGCATTCTGGGATGCATTCCATCAGGTCCAGGAGACTCGTCTACCTTTAGCCCCATTAGCTTGCCCATCACTACCTCCTTGGTGATAACAATCCTCTCAAAGTCCTCACCTGGTCATAGCCTCATTTCCATCAGTCACTGGCATGTTATTTGTGTCTTCCACTGTGAAGACCGACGCAAAAAACCTGTTCAGTTCCTCAGCCATTTCCTCATCTCCCATTATTAAATCTCCCTTCTCATCCTCTAAAGGACCAATATTTACCTTAGCCACTCTTTTTTGTTTTATGTATTTGCGAGAAACTTTTACTATCTGTTTTTTATATTCTGAGCAAGTTTACTCTCATAATCTATCTTACTCTTCTTTATAGCTTTTTAGTAGCTTTCTGTTTGCCCCCTAAAGATTTCCCAGTCCTCTAGTCTCCCACTGATCTTTGCTACTTTGTCATGTTTTTTCCTTCAATTTAATACTCTCCCTTATTTCCTTAGATATCCACGGTCGATTTTCCCTCTTTTTTACCGTCCTTCCTTTTTGTTGGTATAAACCTTTGCTGAGCACTGTGAAAAATCACTTGGAAGGTTCTCCACTGTTCCTCAACTGTTTCACTATAAAGTATTTTCTCCAGTCTACCGTAGCTAGTTCTCTCTCATCCCATTGTATTCTCCTTTGTTTAAGCACAAAACACTAGTGCTTGATTTTACCTTCTCACCCTCCATCTGTATTTTAAATTCCATCATATTGTGATCGCTCCTTCCGGGAGGATCCCTAACTATGAGATCCTGAATCAATCCTGTCTCATTACACAGGACCAGATCTAGGACCGCTTGTTCCCTCGTAGGTTCCATTACATACTGTTCTAGGAAACTATCGCGGATACATTCTATAAACTCCTCCTCAAAACTGGCTTGACCGACCTGGTTAAACCAATCAACATGTAGATTAAAATCCCCCATGATAACTGCTGTACCATTTCTACATGCATCTGTTATTTCTTTGTTTATTGCCTGCCCCACCATAATGTTACTATTTGGTGGCCTATAGATTATTCCTATCAGTGACTTTTTCGCCTTACTATTCCTGATTTCCACCCAAATGGATTCAACCTTATCCTCCATAGCACCGATGTCATCCCTTACTGTTGCCCGGATGTCATCCTTAAATAACAGAGCTACACCACCTCCCTTACCATCCACTCTGTCCTTCCGAAGTTTGATACCCTCGGATATTTAACTCCTAGTCGTGACCATCCTTTAACCATGCTTCAGTAATGGCCACTAAATCATAGTCATTCACGATAATTTGCGCCATCAACTCATTTATCTTATTCCGAATACTACGAGCATTCAGGTAAAGTACACTTATGTTGGCTTTTTTTATCTCTGTTCTGAATCTTAACATCTCAATCAGTAACCTCAGCCTAAGTTATATTTCCTCTTAACCTTTCTCCTAATTTTCCTTGTCGTCGAACCCATATCTTCCTGTAACAACCTGCCGCGTCGCTTACCATTAATGTTTTCACTTCCCGTTTTATTTCTTTTAGTATTCCTGGTCCTATTCACTGAGCTCCCCTCAGTCACTGTACCTTGTACTGTCGCCCTTTTGATTTTTGGACTATGGCTTCTCTGCCTTACACTTTCCCCCTTACTGCCTTTTATTTCTGTCCTGTTTTACTACCTTCCAACTTCCTGCATCGGTTCCCATCCCCCTGCCACATTAGTTTAAACTCTCCCCAAAATCTAGGACATCGTGTTCCTGACCTGCCCAGGTGCAGACCGTCCGGTTTGTCCTGGTCCCACCTCCCCCAGAACCAGTTCAATGTCCCAGGAATTTGAATCCCTCCCGCTAGCACCATCTCTCGAGCCACGTATTCATCCTCTCTATCCTGACATTCCTACTCTGACTAGCTCGTGGCACTGGTAGTCAATCCTGAGATTACTACCTTTGAGGTCCTACATTTTAGTTTAACTCCTAGCTCCCTAAATTCAGCTTGCAGGACCTCGTCCCGTTTTTTACCTATATCGTTGGTGCCTATGTGCACCACGACAGCTGGCTGTTCACCCTCCCCCCTCCCCCCCCCCCCCCCCCCCCCCCCCCCCCCCCCACAGAATGTTCTGCAGCCGCTCCGAGACATCCTTGACCCTTGCACCAGGGAGGCAACATACCATCCTGGAGTCTCGATTGCGTCCGCAGAACCGCCTGTCTATTCCCCTTACAATTGAGTCCCCTATCACTATAGCCTTGCCATTCTTCTTCCTGCCCAGCCGCGCAGCAGAGCCAGCCACGGTGCCATGAACCTGGCTGCTGCTGCCTTCCCCGGTGAGCCATCTCCCTCAACAGTATCCAAAGCGGTATATCTGTTTTGCAGGGAGATGACCGTAGAGGACACCTGCACTGCCTTCCAACTCTTGCTCTGTCTTTGGTCACCCATTTACTATCTCCCTCAGTACCTTTCACCTGCGGTGTGACCAACTCGCTAAACGTGCTATCCACGACGTCCTCAGCATCGCGGATGCTCCAAAGTGAGTCCATCCGCAGCTCCAGAGCCGTCAAGCGGTCTAACAGGAGCTGCAACTGGACACACTTCTTGCACGTGAAGGAGCCAAGGACAGTGGACGTGTCCGAGCTCCCACATCGCACACGAGGAGCATGACACGGGTCTGAGATCTCCTGCCATGTCTTAAACCTTCGGTTAACTTCAACAATTACAATTTCCCCCCCAAAAAATTTAAATAAATAAATAAACAACGAAGAAAAAATAAATAAATATACCAATGAAAAGAAACAGAAAAACAGAAACACTACTTACCAGGGATAAAAAGCACTTCCTCCCCACCCAGCTTCGAATTCCCACCTAGATTCAAATTCCCAAACTCACTCTTTGCTGTCTCACTCCTGGCTGTCTTCTCTCTGGCTCACTGGGAGTGAGTTTACAAGTGGCTCTTTTTAAACTGTCCTGAATTGACTCTCCTCCCCCACCTGCTTTTAGATCAAAGTAGATTAAAGTGACTGACACTTAACTGCCAACCAGTTATGTGAGTGGGTGGGGCAGCCCCTTGTTTGCTCGTGGAACAAATGAAGGACTTTAAGAGATGGGACATGCTCCCCGCTATCACTGGCAGGGAGGGTACAGACCGTGAAAATGGCGGCAAATATAGCCATGATTAGGAAGTTGGGTAGGGGGGGGGGGGGGGGCTCTGAGCACCTGGGGGCAGTGGAGGAAATATAAGAGAGTGGAGGGAGCATCGGTTTGGACCCCAATTTGTAATAACCAATGGTTTGTACCGGATAGGCTGGATGGTGGGTTCCGGAGAAGGCAGAGGGCAGAAATTAGGAGGATGGGGCACCTATTTATAGATGGGAGCTTCCCCAGCTTGAAAGCCTTGGAGGATAAATTTGAATTACCAGCAGGGAATGGGTTTAGGTATCTGCAGGTACGAGACTTTTTGAGAAGGCAGGTTCCAGGCTTCCCGCTGCTGCCGCCACGGGGAATACAGGACAGAGTAGTCTCCAGTACATGGGTGGGGGAGGGGAAAGGTATTGGACATCTACCAAGATCTTATGGAATCGGAGGGAACTCCGGTGGAGGAGCTAAAGGGCAAGTGGGAAGACGAGCTGGGGGAGAGATAGAGCCGGGTCTGTGGGCGGATGCCCTAAGCAGGATTAACACATCATGTGCCAGGCTTAGCCTGATACAATTTAAGGTAGTCCTCCGGGCACACATGACGGTGGCCCGGATGAGCACGTCTGTCGGGTTAGAGGACAGGTGTGCGAGGTCCGCGGGAAGTCCAGCAAGTTATGTCCACATGTTTTGGGCATGCACGGAGTTAAGAGGGTTTTGTAAGGTTTCGGCAGGGTTTCGCTAAGACGATGTACATGGTATTCAAAACACGGGTGGTGCGAGTCCGGAGGAGTGTCAGAAGAGCCGGGAGTTCAGGGGGCGAAAGAGGCTGACGTTTTGGCCTTTGCCTCCCTGGTAGTCCGGAGGACCCGGTTCGATCTTGGCCCCAGGTCACTTTTCATGTGCAGTTTGCACATTCTCCCGATGTCTGCATGGGACTCCCCACCCCAACCCAAAAAGATGTGTAGGGTAAGTGGATTGGCCGTGCTAAATTGCCCCTTCATTGGAAAACAAATTGGGTAGTGAAAAAAAGTTTTGAAGAGGTTTTTGAATGGTGATTGATTTATTCTGAGAGATTAATGAGCAATTGGAATGTGTGTGTGTGTGTCCCGCCCGATCCCAAGTAGAGTTTCAATAGCTGTGTGCTTGATTAATATTTTTATCATCTTCAATGGGGGTAAATTGTTCAACTGGAATTTTAATGACTGATTGAAATGCTCAGAATTTTTTTAAAAAAATGACTTCCCAGTGTTCTATAGTTCACAAGTTGGTACATCATGGATGCTGGCTTAGTGGAAATGGGGATATGGAAGGGCCTGAGGGCATGGCGGATGTATGTGGGTGAGGTCTATATGGCCCGAAAACCACGTCGGAAACTGGGCCGACGTTCCAGTAAACTGAGGCAGATCTTCTAATCTGCTAGCCTCCGCATCTGCCTGCCTCTGATCTAGTCTCCAGCCTACATTGGGAGCAGCAGCCACTTCTCGAGCCCACTCTCAAATCTGGAAGATGCAAAATCCTGATGAATGGGCTGACTTTCAGAAGTCAAGAACCAACATGTGGCAAAATGTGTCTCAGCACCACCGACCGGGTTTGCCATGCCAACCCCTGGATCGTGGCCCGTTCTGGGTTCAACCCCAGCCCGCCTGCCCCATGATGGACGTGTGTTGCAGGAGGCTCCTGTTGCTCTTTTTTAACCTTAGTCTATTTGCTCTGTTTACGTCACCTTTGCTCATGAGTCGCCAGGCATCTTTATGATACCGCCACGGGGTTCAAGTTCAGGTTATAATTAATAATACAGCACACCGCTTAGTAAGGATTAAAACAACGGTCATTTATTATATACAACAAGCAATATTAATACCCTAATACTACTTTCTATATAATAAACCTATCACTACTGGCCAATACTTAACTTTAGGGAGAGCCCACCAGGTCAGGGAAACGAATGGCTTGTCCAATCAAATCTGGCCCGTGGGATTAAAAAGGCTGCTACAGGTCGGTGGCTAGATGTCTCTACCGGATAGCGATCGCTGGATTCAAACTTACTATTACCGGTGGCTGGTCTTGTGAAGGTCTCGAGCAGGCGAAGATGAGAGAGAGAGAGATCTGAACTTGGACCTTCACTTTTATAGGGCTCAGGGGCTTCCCGCCTCCCGGGGCGGCCCTTGACCCCGAGTCCCAAGTGATTGGATTCTGTCCCCAATCTCTGGGGTCGATGTGTCCAATGGTGAGGCGATTCCTCGATCGGGGGGTGGTCGCTCACCTGTCTTTGTCTCGGCCACTGCAGGCGCCGACAGGTCTGGCCCGGTATTCAATTGCTAATATGTTACAATTGTTCCCGGGGATAGCCGATTTAACTGTGGATGTCTGAATAGATTGGTTGCAAACAGTCCTGAATGCAACTGTGAATACCTGGGTTGATGGGCTGTTGATAGCCCGGTGTATCGATCTGGGCTACCTTCCCAGAGCCGAATATGCGAAACTGTCTGCAGCTGCCTGCTTGTGTCTTCTTGGCTGCTTTTCCCAGCAGTCTTTCGGGTTAGCGGTTTTAAACTGGGTTTTGGCCAGATTAATCAGAACGCAGCCATTTTACATGGCTACACTCGGACTCAACAAGGGGTAGTGCAGCAGCTGTGCCATGTCCTCGTGGACTTGGGACTACGTGGAGGAGGAAGATACACGCTCCCAGTGGCCGTCAAAGTCACTGCAACTCTGATATTTTACGCCTCAGGATCTTTCCAGAGCTTGAGCAGGGACTTGCATGACAGCCCACAAGTGCATCAGTGAGGTCACGGATGCCCTGTTTGCTTGGACAGCGGACAATATAAAACTTTGACATGGACCAAGGCCAACAAGATGCTCGGGCAGCAGGATTCTCCGCCATCGACAGAATGGCCCAGGTCCAGGGGCTAATAGATGGCGCGCATGTCGCCCTGCGCTCACCGGGCCATATGGTTGCGCCGGTCATCAGCAGGAAGGGGTTCCACTCCCTGAACATCCAGCCCATATGCAACCACCATATGAAGATCAGTGGGTGTACTGCAGAATTCCACCCCCCCCAACATCAACAAGAGGGTTGCCTGCTGTGTCCTCCAAACCTGACACAGCAGAGGGGCGACGTGCTGAAGATGAAGGGGATGACACATGTGTCCACCTCCGGAGAGGAGGAGGATGTCGAGGAGGCACCAGACCAGGAGTGGCTGGAGGATGAGCCTCGGGAGGACCCGCAGGTTCAGCAGGAGGACAGGCGGCGAGGGTCCGGCAAACCCGGGGGCCAGGGAGGCCCTCATCCTCGCCCACTTCACATAGGACGTAGCCTCGTCCGTCATTCTCTTTCTCTCTTCCCACCCTAACAGTGTCTGTGCAACATCACCCCAGGGTAATGGGATTGTGCTGGCATTGTCAGTGGTTCATTGTCGAAGGCAGGGGGGATGATGATAACCCAGTGTCTGATCCCTGCCTGTCTGCTGAGTGCCTGCTCACACCCATCACCTGCACATGGTGTGCCGGGGTGTCTGGGACTGGTGCTCGACCGCATTACAGAAGAACATGCCCGAAGCATCATGTTGGTTGAGATTTTTAACAATTTACACGTGCCCCCAACTACCCTGATCTGCTGAACATGGGTGGGCCAGGGCATGGAATGGTGCTGGGCATGGGCAGTGCGAGGTGCACTTGCATGGGGGGGGTGGGGGAGCAAGAGTCCAGTGGCAACCCACCCCTGCGGCCCGGCGGAGGTCATTGATCTTCTTAGAGCACTGGGTGCCAGTCCTCCAGGTCATGCTCCCTGAGCTGATGGCTGCTGCCACTTCCTCCCAGGTGGCATTGGCTGCCCTGTGGCTGACCCTGAGACTCTCGCGGAAGAAGGGCATCCTGTCTGGACTCGACCACATCCAATAATCTGACCAGGTTGGTATCCCCGAATAGTGGTTTTCGTTGAGGTATGGCTGCGAGCTGTGTGGGGTTGGCTGTGCAAGAGCAATTTAAATGCTGCTTTCCCTTGTTTGAGGGGGGGCGGGATGGCTGGCGAGACCATCATTTACGATGTGAAGCCCGTGGGGGTCTCGTTAAATGGACCATTTAATGTTTTATAACAGATGGCCTCATCAGGACGAGTGTCGGGAAGCTCACGGCAGCTCCCTCTCGCAACCACTCAGAAACTTTTCCATTAAACCGTGCTCAGTTATTTCCTCTGGTGACAGTGTACTATTCACAATAAGCATGTTAGTTACATTTAATTCACAAAGTAGTACACTATACACCTGCTATGTGTTCATTTCCTCAGATGTGCAAGGCAGGAATTTATTTGCAATGCAAATAAATATTAATTTATATTTTAAAAACAATTAGCATCACAATGAAATTCTGAATTCTTGATTGCAAATACAAGATATCCAAGGGCCGCAACAAAAATTTCAAAAGCTCACCTGGAAAGCTCTTAATAGAGCCATGTGATCACTGAATGTTCCTGCAGCAAAGCGTTTTCTACACAACATTGAAGCACGCTTTTGTGAAGGTTGCACTGGTAGAACAAATGGATCTCGATAGGCCAAAGTGCAGGCAATAGTGAGAATAGGATCAAGACATTTCAAAACTACAGCACAAAGAACCATCTTGCCCAGATGAGGTTCCACAGGGAGATCTGCCAAGTGGTAACCAAGTTCTGTTAGATCTTCCCAGCTGTCCATGGCATCTATGGTCTAGAAAGAAAATTAGTAGAATACATTTGTTCCTGATATTCCTGCATTTTAAAATGTATTCCTCATTCATAAGATGATAAACGTCTTCATACCTTGAGCATCTGAACCGCATTTCTAACAATAAGTGAAGGTGGGGGCTCTGGTGCTTTTGCAAGAAAATCTGCAATCGGACAATTTATTGGAGCTAGCAGTTTGGTATGTAGGCAAAGTTCCTAAAGATATACAAATAAGCAAATGTTTTTTAACAGATAGTTCATTCAGATTGAGAATTATGCTTTAACACTTTCACAGACTTATCCAAAATAATATGCACGTGTTGCACGAGAAAATACAATTTTAAGTGCCGTTTTTGGCAAAGACAAATTTGTAAGTAAAGGTGGTGACTTGATTCACAATTCACTCCATTTAACTCTTTGGGTAGACCCAAAAAAATTACAAACATTTACAATCACTCATTAGAAAAAAGTATTACGTGAACAGCAAAGCAAACACGCACCTGCAGTGGCATCCTTAACAACTCTGGAGTCTGGAATTCTAACAGGTTTTGGAATCGTAATCTACTAAACAGGTGAAAACAAATTCCTGGTCGGCAGCGACCCGCCCTGTTAAAAACAAACAGGAATACAGTATAGTTAAACAAATGAGAAAAGGCAAGCTATCCTTGTTTTGAACAATTTAATATTCCACAAAATTGTATTTTACAAAAGGCAGCATTAAGCAATTTTTTAAAAAATCATTCAAATTAGTCAATATCAGGTTGATCAAAGGAAAAGCAATGTTTAACTGATAATAAGTCTTGCTTTGATATTCCCTGACTGCTACTCACTTCCTTAAGCAATATGGGAATACTGCGTCTCTGGGAATGGCATTGCTGCCCAACATTTGACTTACAGTACCAACAATGCAACCCTGAGTGTAACAGTAACCTCTTTGCAATCAGAACCTGGTGTTCCTCTCTTCCATACATCACATTATCAGAGGAAAAGAAAAAATAATGCAGATATTGGAAATCTGAAATGACGAGAAATCTCAGGAATATGCATCATCTGTGCAGAAAGTTTAGTGTTTCAGGCCAATTACATGTTATCAGAACACAGCAGCATTTATAGCTCTATATCTTTCTCCACAGATGCAGCCTGACCTGCTAATCATTTCCAGCATTTTATGTTTCTATTTCATTATTGGAGGAATTTTAAGTAGATTTGAACACTGAAGTTATCAGTAAAAACACCCAAATCCTTATCTTTTGATGAAGGAATGGACATTAATGAGGGAGCTAAAGATTGCTGAGCTGAGGACAGTTCTTTAAAGAACATCCTGTGTGTCAACGCTAAACTAAAAGCAAAATACTGCAAATGCTGGAGATCAGAAATAAAAACAAAAGGTTCTGGGGGAAACTCAGCAGATCTGGCAGGAGCTATGGAAAGAAATAACAGAGTCAGTATTTCAAGCCCAAAATGACACTTATTTGGGTTTCGATGAAACATTCATTTTGTCTCTCTCCCCACAGATGCAGCCAAACCTGCTGAGTTTTTCCAACACATTACCTCTTTCTCTGATATGCAGTGCGTACATGCACATCTGACTCAAGGCCGCAATGACATCTAGAGGTCAGTGTTACTAGTGGAACCCAAACTAAGCATTAACAGATTATGGGTGAATAAATTTTACTTAATGTCACTCATTCCATATCTTTTCTGATGATTGTGGGGGCGGGGGGAGGGATATTTATTGGTTTAAATGAATATTATTTTTTGACACTAAAGCATACTGGATTGTCAGGTAGATGCCAATATCAAAGATGAATAGCTTAGCTGAGGTAATTAACTCCTTACATTTTATAAATACATTTAAAATGGCAAAAATAAAGCAATCGTAATACCTTCCCTTCCTCTGGACAGCACTTGCTTTAGAAATCCATACCATTTTTAACATTGTGACAGAGTTCAGTGCATCAAATGATTTCTGGAACAGAAATGTAATTGAAACAATTAAATCTTCTAAAGTTCATAGTGCTGTTGAAATATTTTTATGTCTGTTGATTAAATTACCTCTTTCACTTTCCCAGAATCAATTACAAATACCACATCATTGACAGTAATACTTGTCTCTGCAATATTTGTGGAAAGAATCTGAAATAAGATAGAAGAATCACTTGGTGTTTTAAGGGAATGAAATATTACAGCTTAATTCTAAGGTGTTATTTTAATAATTTTTTATTTATGTATTTGAAAATTTTTATAACAGTAACAAAAACAATGACATCAACATGGTAAAATAAACATTCCCCCCACCCCCCCCAGCCCAATCTTCACACACCTTAACCATACAATAACAATCCGCCTGCCCCCCCACCCCCTTGGAATACTGCGTCTGCTGACATTTTTAATTTTCCCCGAGAAAATCGACGAACGGCTGCAATTGACCCTCTTAAGGTAAACTTTATTTTCTCAAGACTGAGAAACCCTGCCATGTCACTAGCCCAGGTCTCTACACTTGGGGGCTTCAAGTCCCTCTACATTAATAAGATCCAACTCCGGGCGACCAGGGAGGCAAAGGCCAGGACGTCGGCCCCTGAACTCCTGGATCTTCCGACACTCCAGATCGCTACCTCCGGATTCATCACCTGTGTTTTTAGCACCGTGGACATTGCCTGAGCAAAACCCTGTCAAAACCCTTGAAGCTTCGGGCATGCCCAAAACATGAGGGCATGATTTGCTGGGCTTCCCGCGCACCTTGCACACCTATTCTCTACCCTGAAAAACTTGCTCATCCTAGCCACTGTCATGTGTGCCCGGTGGACTACCTTAAATTGTATCAGGCTAAGCCTGGCACATGATAAGGAGGTATTAACCCTGCTTAGGGCATCCGCCCATAGACCCACCTCTATCTCTCCTCCTAGCTCGTCCTCCCACTTGCCCTTAAGCTCCCCCACCATAGTTTCCTCCGCCTCAGAAAGCTCCTGGTAAATATCCGATACCGTCCCCTTTCCCATCCAGGTACTGGAAACTACTCTATCCTGTATCCCCCGGGGCGGCAGCAGCGGAAAGGCCGGCACCTGTTTTCTCACGAAGTCGCGCACCTGCAAATACCTAAAACCATTCCCTACTGGCAATTTAAATTTGATAGCGGGAGCATGTCCCATCTCTTAAAGTCCCCTTCCATTTGTTCTACCAACCGGGATAGGTTTAACTTGTGTAGTACCTCCCATTTCCGGGCCACCTGGATTCCCAGATATCGAAAGCTCTTCCCTACCATTCTAAGCGGCAGCTCTCCCAGTCTCTTCTCCTGTCCTCTTGCCTGGATTGCAAACATCTCGCTTTTCCCCATGTTCAATTTATACCCCAAAATATTGCCAAATTCCCCCAAGATTCGCATGACTTCCCCCATCCCCTCCAACGGGTCCGAAATGTACAAAAGCAGGTCATCTGCGTACAGAGAGACCCAGTGCTCCTCCACCCTCCCCCGAACCAGCCCTTTCCAGTTCCTACAGGCTCATAACGCCATGGCCAATAGTAACAGGGAGAGGGGCCACCCTTGCCTCGTCCCTCGGTGTAGTTCTAAATACCCTGACCTCAGCCGGTTCGAACGTATACTCGCTACTGGTGCCTGATAGAGCAAGGGCACACCGCACCCAGTCAATAAGCCCTCATCAAACCCAAACCTTCCCAGCGCCTCCCACAGGTAATTCTACTCCACCCGATCAAAAGCCTTCTCCGCATCCATCGCTACCACCACCTCCGCCTCCTCTCCTTCTGAGTGCATCATAATAACATTTACACGCCTTCGAACATTGGCCTCGAGTTGCCTGCCCTTAACAAATCCCGTCTGGTCTTCCCCTATCACCCCCGGGACATAGTTCTCCATCCTCGTGGCCAGTATCTTAAGCCAGCAGTTTGGCATCCACATTCAGTAGAGAAATCGGCCTGTGTGACCCGCATTGCTCCGGGTCCTTCTCCCGTTTCAAGATCAATGAAATTGAGGCCTGCGACATTGTTGGGGGGAGGACTCATTCTGCTTGCCTTTTCCCCGTACTCATAGATCGCCCCCGTTGCCTTCCTCAACTGTTCCACTGCTTTCCCTGTGGTCAACAGCCCAAACTCCAACTGTAACCTCCACCGCTCCCTCAGCAGCCCTTCGTCCAGGGCCTCCGAGTATCTCCTGTCCACCTGGAGTAGCTCCTCCACTAATCTATCCCTCTCAGCCCGTTCCACCTTTTCTCTGTGTGCCCGTATCAAGATTAATTCCCCTCTGACTACTGCCTTTAAAGCTTCCCAGACCGTCGCTGCAGACACCACCCCCGTATTATTTGTTTCCAGGTAATTCTGGACGGACTTGTTAACCCGCCCACAGAGTGCTGCTACAGAGGGGAAGGCAGGCAGGGGGTTTGGGTCTTCCGAACCTGATGTACTACTACTGGGCGGCGAATGTGGAGAAGGTGCGGAGCTGGGTCAGAGGGGTTGATTCCCAGTGGGTCAGAATGGAGGAGAGTTTGTGCAGGGGGTCGGGACTGAAAGCACTAGCAACAGCGCCGCTCCAGATAGCTCCGGGGAAATACTCGGAGTCCGGTAATAATAGCTTCATTGAAAATCTGGAGGCAGTTTCACCAACACTTCGGGTTGGGGGCAGGGTCAAGGGAAATGCCGATTCAGGGGAACCACAGATTAGAGCAAGGGAGGTGGGATCGAAATTTCCGGAAATGGGAAGAGAAGGGGATTAAGACGCTAAAAGATTTGTTTCTTAGGGGTCGGTTTGCAGGATTGAAGGAGCTGGAAGCGAAGTATGGGCTGGAGCAGGGAGAAATGTTTAGATACATGCAGGTTCGAGATTTTGCCAGGAAGGAGATACAGAGCTTCCCGGAGGAACCGACCTCCACATTGCTGGAGGAGGTGCTGACGACAAGGGGACTGGAGAAGGGGGTAGTGTCAGCAGTGTACAGAGCTATTTTGGAAGAGGATAAGGCACCACTGGAAGGGATCAAAGCAAAGTGGGAGGAAGATTTGGGAGAGGTTATAGAGGGGGGGGGGTTCTGGTGTGAGGTGCTCCAGACAGTGAACGCCTCCACCTCATGTGCGAGGTTGGAGCTGATACAGCTGAAGGTGGTATTCAGAGCGCACCTCACGAGGGCGAGGATGAGCCGATTCTTTGAAGGAGTAGAAGATGCGTGTGAGCGTTGCTTGGGGTGGGGGGGGGGGGGGGGGGGGCGCAAATCACGTTCATATGTTTTGGTCCTGTCCAAAGCTAGAGGATTACTGGAAGGAGGTTTTTAGGGTAATTTCCAAGGTGGTGCATGTGAAACTGGACCCGGGTCCCCGGGAGACCATATTCGGGGTGTCGGACCAGCCAGGGATGGAAACGAGTGCGGAGGCAGATATCATAGCCTTCGCCTCATTGATTGACCGAAGGCGGATCCTGTTGGGATGGAGGGCAGCCTCTCCACCCTGTGCCCTGGCGTGGCGGGGGGACCCTCTCTCCACACTAACCCGTAGATCCACCCAGTGCGGGGCATGATCCGACATTGCAATTGCCGAATACTCAGTATCCACCACCTTCGGTATTAGCACCCTGCTCAGAACAAAAAAGTCGATGCGAGAGTATACCTTGTGGACATGTGAAAAAAAGGAAAACTCCTGCGTCCTCGGCCGTGCAAACCTCCATGGGTCTACTCCCCCATCTGTTCATAAAACCCTTCAATTCCTTTGCCGCAGCCAGCCTCCTCCCAGTCCTGGATTTTGACCGGTCCAATTCCGGATCAATGACTGTGTTGAATCCCCTCCCATGATCAGGTTATGTGACTCTAAGTCTGGGATCTTACCTAACACCCGCGTCGTCCCAATTCAGAGCATATATGTTCACAAGTACCACTCGCACCCCCTCCAGCTTCCCACTCACCATTATGTACCTACCCCCCTTGTCTGACGCGATTCTCCCTGCCTCGAATGTCACTCGTTTGCTGATCAAGATCGCTACCCCCCTGGTCGTTGTGTCCAGTCCTGAGCGGAACAGTTGGCTAACCCACCCCTTCCTCAATCTCGTCTGGTCTGTAACCTTTAGATGTGTCTCTTGAAGCATTGCCATGTCCGCCTTCAGTTCCCTCAAATGCGTCAACACCGAGCCCTCGACTGGCCCATTCAGTCCTCTCATGTTCCATGTGATCAGCCTGTGGACGGGGGGGCTTCCAACCTCCAACACCCCCCCCCCCCCCCCAACACTAGCGATCAAGCTTTTTAGGCCAGCCTCGAGCTCGCACCCTCCACTTCCTCGAGTACCCACTCGGGCTGTCGCCGTTTCTGACCTCCCACTTGTCCCCTAGTAACAGTTCCTCCCGTCAGCAAAGCAGCTCCCCCACCCCCCCCTCCCTCCCCCCCTAGCAACAACACTAAAAACCCAATCCCCCAAGTCAAGCTCCAGCTTAACGCCTGTCCACCCCACACTGCGCTTCCGAGAGTCAGCTGACCCATGCTGACTCGATAGCTCCTGCCCCTGGCACCAAGCAGTCTGTCTCCCTATTGTACTCTCCTCTCTTTTCCCCCCCCACATGAATAAACATTTTAAAAGCATCACATTCCCCAGTAAACAAACAGAAAAAAAGAAGTGAACAATCACTTTAGAAAAATAGTCACCCAAAAAGCACAACTAAATTCAAAGCCCATCCCCCCCGTCTAACAAGGTCCTTGCAAGACAGATCAACCTTTAACCATCCATACAGCCCATTATTTCACATAGAGCTACTTAAATTTTTTCAATCCAGCACCACAAATCGCTGCCACAGTACTTCTCCAAGGCTTAATTGTCTTTTAATTCGCCTCAAGCTTCATTTCTTTAATAAAAGGTCCATACTTCGTCTGGCGTTTCAAAGTAGAAGTCCAGTTCCTCATGCGTGACCCACAGGCGGGCTGGGTAACGCATCCCGAACTTCACCCCTTCATAAAGAGGGTCGTTTTTGCCCGATTGAATCCGCTCCCAGGCCCTGATAGATGCGCAACTCACAGTTCTCCCATTTGCTGCTCCGTTCTTTCTTGGCCCACTGCAAAACGTGTTCCTTGTCCATGAAATGGTGAAAACGTACCACCATGGCCCTCGGCGGTTCGTTCGCTCTGGGCTTCCTCGCGAGGGCTCTGTGCGCTCTGTCCAATTCCAGGGGCCGAGGGAATGCCCCAGCCCCCATCAATTCTCCAAAATGTCCGTCACATAGGCCCGCACATCCGATCCCTTACTGCCTTCAGGGAGGCCAACAATTCTGAGATTCTGCCTCCTGGACCTATTCTTCAGATCCTCCAGCTTCTCCTGCATTCTTTTCTGGCGGTCGTTCATCATCCCCACCTTGCTTTCCAGCACGGTTATGTACTCCTCGTGCTCGGACAACTTTTGTTCGACCTCGGATCGCTCTCCCGTGGTTTTCCTGATTCTGAACCACTTGATCAATCGATGCCTTAATCGGGTCCAGCGTGTCCTTCTTCAGCTTGGCGAAGCAATCCTCGAAAAACTTCACCAGCTGCTGTCGACCACTGTGCCGTCTCCCCGCGGCCCTTGCCCTCTGCCATGCTGTCCCGTGTTACCAGCTCTGCTTGCGGCTCCCTTATAGGACTTTGTCGTCTCACACGGCCACTTGAAAATGAAATGAAATGAAAATCGCTTATTGTCACAAGTATGCTTCAAAATGAAGTTACTGTGAAAAGCCCCTAGTCGCCACATTCCGGCGCCTGTTCGGGGAGGCTGGTACGGGAATTGAACCGTGCTGCTGGCCTGCCTTGGTCTGCTTTAAAAGCCAGCGATTTAGCCCAGTGTGCTAAATCAGCCCCTCTTCTGGTCCAATTCTCCATACACCGGCGGGGGATTCCTCCTTACTGTCTAACTCTTCACTGCTTTAACCCATAAAATCGAAAAAACTGGGGGAAAAAGGTCCAAAAGTCCATTACAGGCAGGAGCTATCAAATGTGCGACCTACCCCTCCATGGCCACCACCGGAAGTCTAGGGCTTTATTTTAAACTCACAATTTTACGAATTCCACCAGGTAGGTTTTTTAACACTTTCTTTTGGTCAGATGTCTGCATGTTTGAATGAAGCATAAAAACCTGTAACCTAAGACAAAACAAAGTGTTTAGATATTTGTTTGCATGAAATAAATGTCAACATTTTTTTCAATACCTCAAGGGGGCATACTAATTCTATAAGACAATGATTGTGCATCTGCAAAAATAATTAATTATAGCAGCTTCACTTGCATTCAAGAGATTATTTATCTATACACCATAGATGCTGTATGTGACTAGCTACACTATGTTCTGCACTGCTGTACTGATAGTCTTCTGAACATCTATCTGGCTTCAGCCTTACAAAAGCAGCAGTATGTGTCTGATTATTTTCTGTATATTCACAAATATCATCATAACACTGAGATACTGGCATTGTATATGCAGGAGAACAGTTCAGTAGACAACCTTTCTGCGAAAAATGCATAATACAGGTGGGCTGCCTGAAGGAGCAGTAGTAATTTTGCCCAGAGGTCCAGATAGTAGAAAAGGATTCAAACTCTTACAGAAAAGAATAAATGTAAATGTAAATAATTTTTATTGTCACAAGTAGGCTTACATTAACACTGCAATGAAGTTACTGTGAAAAGCCCCTAGTCGCCACATTCCGGCACCTGTTCGGGTACACAGAGGGAGAATTCAGAATTCTCAGCTGGTGCGGGAATTGAACCCGCGCTGCTGGCCTTGTTCTGCATCACACACTAGCTGTCTAGCCCACTGAGCTGAACCAGCCCTGCTTGTAATCTGAAGTACAGGTTTTTTCTGTTCCCTGTAATGTATTCCTTGCGATTCTTTTTGGAATGGCTTGTGAATTTGTGCACCAGGCTTTTGGAAATAATTGAAGTTGGACCAAATACAATGGGATCAAAATGAATCAATTTTGAAACCTGGAATGTATGAAGACTCACAGACAATGAGCAAAACAATTGACTGAGGAACAGAGAACTGCCCTTGTTGCCCGTGAACTCAGGAACTTCAACATTGACGTTGCTGCCCTGCAAGACACCCAAAGAGTGAAGGGCAGCTGAGGGAAGGTGGTAGTGGTTACACATTCTTCTGGAGAGAAAAATCTAAGGATCAGCTCAGTGCACATGGAATTGGATTCACCATCAAGAACAAACCCGTCAACCCACTCTCCCATCTCCCTGCTGGCATCAACAAATGCCTCATGACTGTCTGCCTAGTAATTGCCAAAAACCAGCAGGTAATGGCCATAAGTGCCGACGTCACAATCCCTGATGCCAATGATGAGTCAATGAAGGCTCCACTCCACCTTGGACAACAACATTCCGAAGGAAGATAAGATCATCCTCTTTGGGAACTTCAATGCCAGAGTTGGAATGGACTGCCAACTCTGGAAAGGAACCATTGGAAAGGAAGTTGGGAATTGTAACCCCAACAGGGTTCTCCTGCTCACCAAATGCACAGAACACCAGCTTCTCATCATCAAAACACTGCTGTGCTAAAAAGACAAGTTCAAGACTTCCTGGAGACCTCCAAGATCAAAGCACTGGTACATGATCGATTACATTGCCCGCTCTCGAGACCAAAAGGATGCTCTCATCACTGATGACCAGTGCAGCGACTGCTGGACAGGCCACTGACTCATCCACTCCGCTATGTCTATCAAACTCCGCCAGAAGCAGCAGAAGAGACAGCTTAGAAAAAAAACCAACTTTGATTGACTTCAACAAGCATGTTACTGAACTTCCAACAATGTCTTCTCCAAAATCTCCAAAGTGTTCATTCTAATGGAATGGGATGAAACTGAAAAGAGCTGAAGAGAGCCATCATCTCAAGCTGTGAAGAAACCATTGGCTACAAGACCAGG
The DNA here is from genome assembly GCF_047496885.1 of Scyliorhinus torazame. Lineage (NCBI taxonomy): Eukaryota > Metazoa > Chordata > Chondrichthyes > Carcharhiniformes > Scyliorhinidae > Scyliorhinus > Scyliorhinus torazame. The sequence continues at coordinate 120,544,315 of NC_092715.1, read as the reverse complement.
AAACACCAAGACTGGCTCAATGAGAACGACCACACCATCAAGACCTCCGACAAGAGGAGGAAAGTTCTCCGCACCTGTCAAGGTTACATCACCAGCAAGGCAAAGAGGAGAATTGATCAGCCAAAGCGGAGGTACAAAGAACAATTGGGGAAATCAAGAACCAATGGACTGAGAAAGATAAGGAGCTGTAACTACTCACCGACAAGCCTGACATGGGAACAGGAAGCCCCTCGAGCCTGTCCAGCCATTCAATAAGATTATGGTTGACCTCACTTTGGCCCAAATCCCATAATATATTTTCTTAACAAAAACCAATCTATCTCAGATTTAAAATTAACAACTGATCTAGCTTCAACAGCTGTTTGTGGGAGAGAGTTCCAAACCTCTACCACCCTTTGAGTAAGTTCTTCCTAACATCTCTCCTGAAAGATCTAGCCCTAATTTTTAGACTATGCCCCCTAGTTTTGGAACCTCCAACCAGTGGAAATTAGTTGATCTTCATCTACCTTGTCTTTCTCTGCTAATACCTTGAATACCTCGATCAAATCAACCTTTAACCTACTGAATTCTCGCAGAAACAGGTCTAGTTACAGTAATTTCTCTTCATAACTCAAGCCATGTAATCCAGATATCATTTTTGTATAGGTTGAGAGGCGGTAGATGTAGAACTGAAATGAGGAGGAACTACTTCTTGCAGAGAGTGGTGAATTTGTGGAACTCGCTGCCCTTCGTGTGCTGGAGTCGGTGTCATTAAATCGTTTCAAGAAGGAGATAGATATATTTCTGATTTTTAAAACGGCTTAAAGGGATATGGGGAACAGCTAAAGAGGTGGATTTGAGACCAGGAAAAGGTCTGCTATGACCTGATTGAATGGCTGAGCAGGCTCAGGGGGCTGCATTGCCTACTTCTGCCCCCAATTTCTATTTTCCTATATAAATCTACGCTGCACTCTCTCAAAGGCCAAAATATCCTTCCTACGGTGTGGTGTCCAGAATTGCTCACAGTACTCCAAGTGGGGTCTAACCAGGGTTTTGTATAGCTGCAGCATAACCCCGGTGTCTTTATATTCCAATCCTCTAGATAGAAAGACTAGCATTCCATTAGCCTTTTTGATTATTTTCTGAACTTCATCCTGGCATTTTAAGGATCTATGCACCTGAACCCCCAAGTATCTTTGGACTCTGCTCTACCCTTTTTGCTCCAAAACAGATAACCTCACACTTGTTTACATTAAATTCCATCTGCCACAATTTTGTCTATTCACCTAGTTGGTCAATATCTCCTTGCAATTTTATGCCATTATCTAGACTGTTTACAATGCCACCTAACTTTGTATCATTGCAAATTTGGATATATAACTTTCCATGCTATCATCTAAGGGGCTGAGGCTTCTTCGGTGCCATTAAGGCAATATATGGACCCAATACCCTACGTCTCAAACTGGTGTGAGTAAGGACTGAATCCTTTTGAGAGACAGGGAAAACATCAGACTTCGAGGGGGAGAGCACGTCAAAGAACTCATAAACTATGATACAATCATAGATGAGGATGTGTTCGTGGAAATCCCCCAACTTCCCACCAAAGATGATCTTGGACTCCCATCAAGTGTGGACGAAGTCCAAGCTTCCAGTAAACACACTCAGGAGTGGATGGGATTCCAGCGGAGACTTTCAAGCTTGATCACCCCATACCTCCTGTGGTACTCGGTGTAGAGGTATTACGGTACCTGGTAATGCTGGAACACCATGGGTAAATATTGTATGCTTCCTATTGGTCAAGCTGTATGGTAGCTCCGCCCTGCAAGGCGGAATATAAGAGCCCGTGCCGCCCCAGCAGCCTTCATTCTGTACCTGAGCTGCTGGGGGAAACATCTAGCTCATTAAAGCCTTCAGTTGGACGACAACCTCACTTTAATGGTCATTGATCGTGCATCAATTTAATCAGCTAGATTTAAAAGGATGGAGCTCCGAATCAAGCCGGAGTGTCTGCAACTCAGCCCCCACGCGGCAAACTCAGCGGCAATCTTCAGCACAAGCTGGCGTGTTTTAAAGGATATCTCGGAACGGCCGATAACACACCCACAGGAGAGCAGAAAATGCAAGTCCTGCACTCGAGGGTGAGCCCGGAGATTTACCCCTCATCAAGGAAGCGGAAGACTTCGATGCAGCAATAAAGCTGCTAAAAGGACATTATATTCGCCCGGTAAACCAGGTCTACGCCCGACATCTGCTAGCAACGAGGCGACAAATCCCTGGGGAAATCGCTGGAAGAATTCTACCGGACACTCCTGGTGTTGGGGAGAAACTGCAGCTGCCCGCAAGTTTCGGCGAGCGAACACACAGAACTCTTGGTCCGGGACGCTTTCGTGGCAGGTACGCGGTCCTCCGAAATCCGCCAGCGATTGCTGGAAAAAGACACTCTAGGTCTCAAGGAGGCACGGGCCCTTGCAGGCTCCCTGGATGTGGCCCCCAGAAACGCCCGCGCTTGCGTCCCGACCGCACGGCAGCTCCCTGGGCAGTGTGGAACCCCTCCGCAGCCGATCCAGAGATATCCCCCCACAAGTTGTGCTGCAAGGCGGCCTGGCAATCCCGGGGGGCCCCGCTGCTACTTTTGCGGGCAGGCCAAGCACCCCCGGCAGCGCTGCCCGGCCCGCGCATCCACCTGCAAGGGGTGCGGTAAAAAGGGCCACTTCGTGGTGGTATGCCAGGCCCGTGCAGTCGCCGCGGTCTCTGGCGGCGAATGCGGACCGCCATAACAAACCTCTCCACGATCCCTGGGTGGCCAGCGGGCACCGCCATCTCCTTACTCCAGGGCCACGTGCGGTCCCCGGGCGCCGCCATCTTGTCCCGCGGACGCCACGTTCGATGGATGGGCGCCGCCATTTTGTGCACCCCCAGCCATGTGCGACCAATGGGAGCCGCCATCTTGGATGGACTCCCAGGACCCCAGCTCGGCTGACCACACACCGCCCAAAGAGAACACTCAACGGCTGAGATTAGCCTCGGTGACCCTGGATCAGTCCCGGCCTCAAACTTTCTCAACTGATACAACAACTGTACTTATCAACGAGTACGAGACGTCCTGCTTAATCGACTCTGGGAGCACGGAAAGCTTCATACACCCAGACACGGTAAGGAGCTGTTCTCTCCTCGTCCACCCAGTTAATCAAAAAATCTCTGGCGTCCGGTTCCCACTCAGTAGAGATAAAGGGGTTTTGTGTAACAAACCTCTCAGTCCAGGGAAGGGAGTTTAATAATTACCGGCTCTACGTCCTTCCCCACCTCTACGCGGCCACACTCCTAGGTTTAGACTTCGTGTAATCTCCAAAGTCTAACTTCAAAATTCGGCGGCCCTATACCCTCCCTCACTGTCTGCGGCCTCGCGACCCTCAAGGTCGACCCGCCTTCCCTGTTTGCGAACCTCACCCCGAATTGCAAACCCATCGCCACCAGGAGCAGACGGTACAGTGCCCAGGATCGGATCTTTATTAGGTCAGGGGTCCAGAGGCTACTGAGGGAAGGAGTCATTGAAGCGAGCAACAGTCCCTGGAGAGCTCAGGTAGTGGTGGTAAAGACCGGGGAGAAGCATAGGATGGTCATTGACTACAATCAGACCATCAACAGATTTACGCAGCTGGACGCGTACCCTCTCCCCCGCATATCCGACCTGGTAAACAGGATCGCGCATCACAAGGTCTTCTCCACGGTGGATCTTAAGTCCACCTACCACCAGCTCCCCATCCGCACTAGTGACCGCAAGTACACTGCCTTTGAGGCACATGGGCAGCTCTACCACTTCTCAAGGGTTCCTTTCGATGTCACTAACGGGGTCTCGGTCTTCCAGCGCGAGATGGACCGAATGGTTGACCGGTACGGTTTACGGGCAACATTCCCGTATCTCGATAATGTCACCATCTGCGACCACGACCAGCAGGACGACACCAACCTCTGAAAATTCCTCCAGACCGCAAAGATCCTTAACCTTACATACAACAAGGATAAATGCACGTTTAGCACCGACCGCCTAGCCATCCTCGGCTACGTAGTGCGAAATGGAGTTATAGGCCCCGAACCTGAACGCACGCGCCCCCTTATGGAGTTCCCCCTCCCTCACTGCTCCAAGGCCCTGAAGCGTTGCCTAGGGTTTTTCTTTTACTATGCCCAGTGGGTCCCCAACTATGCGGACAAGGCCCGTCCCCTGATCCAATCCACAGCTTTTCCCATGTCAATAGAGGCACGCCAGGCCTTCAGCCGCATCAAAGCAGACATTGCAAAGGCCACGATGCACGCCATCGACGAGTCCATCCCCTTCCAGGTCGAGAGCGACGCGTCTGACGTAGCTCTGGCGGCCACCCTCAACCAAGCGGGCAGACCCGTGGCCTTCTTCTCACGTACCCTCCATGCTTCCGAAATCCGCCACTCCTCAGTCGAAAAGGAGGCCCAGGCCATAGTCGAAGCTGTACGACATTGGAGGTATTACCTGGCCGGCAGGAGATTCACTCTCCTCGCTGACCAATGGTCGGTTGCCTTCATGTTCGATTACGCACAGCGGAGCAAGATAAAAAAACGAGAAGATCTTGCGGTGGAGGATCGAACTCTCCACCTACAACTACGAGATCTTGTATCGTCCCGGGAAGCTAAACGAGCCGCCTGATGTCCTGTCCCGCAGCACATGTGCAAACGCACAAGTGGACCGCCTCCAAGCCCTCCACGAGGACCTCTGCAACCCGGGGTCACTCGCGTTTTTCACTTTATCAAGACCCACAACCTGCCCTTCTCCATCGAGGTGGTCAGGACAGTCACCAGGGACTGCCAAATCTGCACGGAGTGCAAACCGCACTTCTACCGACCAGAGAGAGCACACCTGATAAAGGCTTCCCATCCCTTTGAACGCCTCAGCATGGACTTCAAAGGCCCCCTCCCCTCCACCGACCGCAACATGTACTTCCTGAACGTGCTCGACGAGTACTCCCAGTTCCCATTCGCCATTCCCTGCCCAGACATGACCGCAACCACCGTCATCAAGGCCCTCCATAGCATCTTTGCACTGTTCGGGTTCCCCGCTTACATACACAGAAATAGGGGGTCCTCCTTTATGAGCGACGACCTGCGTCAATTCCTGCTCAGTAAGGGCATTGCCTCGAGCAGGACGACCAGTTACAACGGACAGGTAGAGAGGGAGAACGGAATGGTCTGGAAGACCGTCCTACTGGCCCTACGTTCCAGGAACCACCCAGTCTCCCGCTGGCAGGAAGTCCTCCCGGATGCCCTCCACTCCATCTGGTCACTGCTTTGTACCACAACCAATCAAACACCGCACGAAAGTCTCCTTGGCTTCCCCAAGTCCTCCTCCTCTGGGACCTCGCTCCCGACCTGGCTGGCAGCTCCCGGACCCATCCTGCTCCGAAATCACGTGCGAGCGCACAAGTCGGACCCGTTGGTCGAGAGGGTCCACCTTCTCCACGTGCCGGCCCAGCAGCCTTCGTTCTGTACCTGAGCTGCTGGGGGAAACATCTAGCTTATTAAAGCCTTCAGTTGGACTACAACCTCGCTTTACTGGTCATCGATCGTGCATCACCTCCATCAGCTGATCCTGAGAACCTGGGACAGAGAAGAATCCCTGCTGACATCAGGGATGCCGCCATCGCCACCATCTTTAAGAAAGGAGACAAAGTGGACTATGGGAACTACCGAGAAATCTCCCTATTCTCAATCACCGGGAACATCATCGGCCAGATCCTTGCAAGCTGCCTTCTACTAGTCAAGAAATCCTTCCAGAAAGCCAGTGGGGCTTCCGACCAAACTGTGGAACAATAGACATGATTTTCACTGCTCGACAACTTCAATAGAAACACCAGGAGCAACATCAACCACTCTACATGGCCTTCATCGTGGGCAGCACGGTTGCACAGTGGTTAGCACAGTTGCTTCACAGTTCCAGGGTCCCAGATTCGATTCCCGGCTTGGGTCACTGTCTGTGCGGAGTCTGCATGTTCTCCCAGTGTCTGCATGGGTTTCCTCCGGGTGTTCCGGTTTCGTCCCACAGTCCAAGATGTGCAGGTTAGGTGGATTGGCCATGCTAAATTGCCCTGAGTGTCCAAAAAGGTTAGGTGGGGTTACTGGAATAGGTTGGACGTGTAGGCTTAAATGGGGTGCTCTTTCCAAAGGCCGGTGCAGATTCGATGGGCCAAATGGACTCCTGCACTGTAAATTCTATGATACTATGATTCTATGACCAAGGCTTTTGACTCAGTCAATCGTCAAGTGCTTTGGAAGACCCTGTTAAAGGCTGGCTGTCCAGAGAAATCCATCAACATCCTCCAGCTCTTCCACAACAAATGTCAGAGACAGACCTCACCAACGGAAATAATTCTGCCTTCACGGAAGCATACCAAAGAATCAGTCTCAGCCTCAAGAAGACTCAAGTTGTTTACCAACTGCCCGAGAAGAAGATCCAGTCTCTCCCTCCATCAAGGTAAACGGAGAACCCTCCCAAATGTGGGACATTTTCCCAACCTACGGAGCCACCTGTCATCTAAGGCTAACATTGATGCAGAGGTCCAACATTGTATCCAATCCGTGAAGGCCACCTTCGGACGCCTAAGAGCACGAGAGTCTTTGACGGCCGCAACATCTCTGCTAATACCAAGCTTCTAAGTGTACAAGGCAGTCGTCCTCCCACTCTTCTGCACGGCTCAGAAACTTGGACAGCGTACAGTCGCACCTCAAAGCCTTGGAAAGGTACCATCAACAGTGTCTGAGGTGAATTCTCTGCATCAGCTGGGAGGACAGGCGTACTAACAGCAGCATTCTTGAAGGAGCCAAGAGCATCAGCATCATGATCATCTGAAACCAACTCTGCTGGGATGGCCGCATGCTTAGGATGTCACAGTCTTGACTGCCGAAGTAAATCTTCTTTGGACGGCTCAAGGAAGGTTCCCAAACAAGGAGGACAAAGGAAGCTCTTGAAAGACATCCTGAAGGCATAACTCAAGAAATGCAACACAGGTGTCTACGCCTTGGGGACCTTTCTCTTAAGAGATCTACTTGGTAGACCTCCTGATTGAAGGGGCACAATTCTTTGAGAACACCCGACAGCAAGAGGAGGACCGTAAAAGGAGACTGAGAAAGGAATACCAGCTATCTAGAGTGCAAGGAGTAATCCCACCTCCTGGAAACAGCTGGCAAGTGTGCGGCTGGAGACACGTCTCTAGGGTCGGGCTCAACAGCTACACAAGGACTCACAGAAGCCATGACCAGTGATAAGGAGTTTCTTAGGTGGACAATCATACTCATTAGTGAGTGATCGCCGAAGAAGAAATGAACAAATGTAAGTGTGAACAATTCCAAAAGTAAGATTATGATTAGTTTTCCGATGATCCCTAATTTAGTTTTTCAATTTGTAATATTTAAATTTATATTTAGGAGCTCAAATAGCTCTCATGAATCACATACTTATTCGATTGTTGGTAATATTTTGAAAATATCAACCAAACTTCAATACCAATAATACTATAAAGTTCTTGTGGAGTACTGGACAGCCTTCTTCGAGGCAATGTCCAAAGTGGTAGGGGTGAGGGTGGAGCCATGCCCGAAAGTGGTGGTCTTCGGGGTCTCAGACCAGCCAGATCTATTCCTGGGGAGGAGGGCAGATGCCCTTGCCTTTGCCTCCCTGATTGCCCGCCGTAGAATCCTGTTCTGCTGGCGGTCAGCAGCACCACCCAAAGCTGCAGACTGGCTGTCCGACCTCTCTGAATCGCTCCAAATGGAGAAAATCAAATTCACCATCCGAGGGTCAGACGACAGCTTCCACAGAACGTGGGAGCCATTCACCCAATTGTTCCGGGACCTGTTTGTGGCCAACAAACAAGTAGAAGAATAGCCAGGTAGCTAGGAAACAGGGGAAAGTAGCCAAAGCATGAGAGGGAGAGATAGACCGGGAGAGGGTGGGGTGGGGGGACACACAGCTAAATCGAAGAGGAAGGAAAGGCAAACCACAGGGGGGTGGGGGGTCGGGTCAGAAGCAGGGGGAAGGGGAGGTTGAGGGAAGAGACAGGGCACAGTAGAGGAGAGCCAGGGAGGGGGAGGAGGGAGGCAGGGAAGCGTTAACAAACTTGGCATTCACAGGAGCAGAGAAAACGGGAGGGCCACAGAAGCGGAAGTGCGCACGAGACGACGACGGCAGCGAACTCCGTCCCGGAGAAGCAAGGGACAACACCACGAACAGATGCCTACTCATGTGTGTAAATAATTTTGCCAAGTGTACAGAGCTGCTGCTGTTGAGCGGGGGCATAATACCGTCTGCTGACTTTGCGGGGAAAATTAAATATCTTTAGAAAAATACTATAAAGTTAAATCACAAAGCCAGAATGTTTCATAGAATTTACAGTGCAGAAGGAGGCCATTCGGCCCATCGAGTCTGCAGCAGCTCTTGGAAAGAGCATCCTACCCAAGGTCAACACCTCCACCCTATCCCCATAACCCAGTAACCCCACCCAACACTAAGGGCAATTTTGGACACTAAGGGGAATTTATCATGGCCAATCCACCTAACCTGCACATCTTTGGACTGTGGGAGGAAACCAGAGCACCCGGAGGAAACCCACGCACACACGGGAGGATGTGCAGACTCCGCACAGACAGTGGCCCAAGCCGGAATCGAACCCGGGACCCTGGAGCTGTGAAGCAATTGTGCTATCCACAATGCTACCGTGCTGCCCACATAGTATTTTAAACTGAACCCAGTGAAGGGTCAAGAATTAAGTTATATTTCTTTAAAACAGTTTTGATGACACCTCCTTTGGCAGCTCAGTAGGCAAAATGTATCACCTGTTGTAGTGTTTAGCCATTCTGACAAAATAGGGGCTGGTTTAGCACAGGGGACTAACCAGCTGGCTTGTAATGCAGAACAAGGCCAGCAGCGCAGGTTCAATTCCCGTACCAGCCTCCCCCAAACAGGCGCCGGAATGTGGCGACTAGGGGCTTTTCACAGTAACTTCATTTGAAGCCTACTTGTGACAATAAGCGATTTTCATTTCATTTCAAAAGGTCAATGCTGAATTAGCTGACCTCATTGAGGGCATCAGTGAGAACATAATTAGATTCAGTTCTTTTCCCTAACCCAGGAGGAGAATCAGCCAGGGTTCCAGCAGGGAGCAAAGAAAATTACTTTGTTTGCTAAAAGGTCATCAAACCAGGACAAGGCTCAGAGTAACCACACCCATGTCTGTAGGGCTGGAGGCGAGACTTTGACTTATAAGATCTGTATGAGGGAAAAACCAAGGTAACATCCAAAAAGTGCCCAGCAGTTAAATGAGTTAAGTAACCCAGGATCAAATGTGAGTGCCCTCCAAATCCAAAGAATCCAGGTTACCAAAAGAGTTTTTCTAATTGGTGAAGTCAAAATGGAGATCAAGGAGAAATATCTCTTAAAACAGGATCATAGAGACAGTGCTATCTATTAATTGTCCACCGAGGTAACATCAGAGCCCCATTTACTGAAACCAGAAATTCTGACTGATACACCAGAGCCCCAATTGCTGGGTATGGTAACTTTGCGCTAATATAAGAGTCTAATTGTTGTTGTTCTGATTCAGTAATCATGTACAAAAACTTCATGTTAGGAAAAGGAATTAATTAAAGTAACCATTTTCTTGCAAGAGGTTAAATTTATTTCATTTGAATATAAAATATATTTTTCAGAAATATACAGTTCTAGTTAAAAAAATATTGGCAAGTACAAACAAGAAAATAAAAGGATAACTGAGGAAGGCATGCGTGGAGATGGAAGGTGTGAGCATGGTTCTGAACAAGTACTTTGTATCTGTAATCACAAAATGGGGGGGGGGGGGGGCGGAAAACTAGTTAGACATTATATTTAAAGAGGGAATGTGGAAGGCAATAAAGAAGGCAAGAAGAAATATTAAGGGGTTTAGCATCTTCAAAAGTAGATAAATCACCAGGCCCAGATAAAATGTCAAGAAGCAGCCAGGGAGGAAATAGCGGATGTTCTCACCAACATTTCTCAATCCTCTCTGACTACAGGATTGGATTTGAGGACTGGAGGACTTGGGTTTTAAAAGGAAGAAAGGGATAGACTAAATAATCGTGTAACCTCAAAGGTGAGCAAATTATTGGAAAAAAAAATTCTGAGGCTATTAATCAACATTTGAAAGGGCACAGATTAATTAAAGATGAAAGAAAGGTTGTCAGACTAACTTGATTAAACATTTTTTTAAGGAGGTCTGATGAGTGCAGCACGTTTGATGTAGTTTACGTGGATTTTGGCAATGCTTTTGAGGCGGTCGCACATGGGGAACATGACCAAGTTGGATTTGAAATTAACTCAACAGCATTTTTGTGACTGGTAGCTTTGAGTGTTTACGCAGGGCTCATTACTAGTCTGCTTACTTTTTGTGGTACATATCAATGATTTAAACTTAAGTATAAGGGGTGTAATTAGAAGTTTGCAATCAATACAAAAATTGACTGCAGGGTTGATAGTGAGGAAGAAAGCTGTAGACATGGAAGTTATCAATGGTCTGATCAGGTGGGCAGAAAATTGGTTAATTTAATTCAATGCAGAGGAGTGCGAGGTACAGCAATGCATTTGGAGCGAGAATACACCATAAATGGTCAGATACTCAGGAGAAGTGTAGAGGAGAAGAAAGACTTTGGAGTGCATGATCATGGATCACTGAAGGTGGCAAGGCAGGGAGCTAAGGTGGTTAAGAAAGCAAATGTTTTTCTTAGCCAATATACTGAATATAGGGGCAGGAAGGTTTGGATAAAACCTTGTAAAATACAGATACAAAACAAAGCCACAGCTAGCATAATGCATACAGCTCTGGTCACCACATGATGAAACAATGTTATTGCTGCAGCAAGGTACAGAGGAGATTTACAAGGACGTTGTAAGGGCTGGAAAACATTAGCTAAGAGGAAAAATTGGAAAGACTAGGACTATGTCTTTTGGAATGAAGGAGGGAAAAAGGAGATTCAATTGAAGTGAAACCCTCAGCAAACTCAAATTGTATTTGGATATGCACCTGATGTGCCATAATACAGAAAGCTATAGACCAAGTAAACAAAAGTGGAATTAGCCTGGATTGCTCTTTTTCATCAAAGCCGACACAAAAGGGGTAAATTCTCCTTGGAGACGGTTTGGAGGCATGGCTGGGAGCAAAATTAGAGAATCTTACTGATCCACACATCTCCCCTAAACTTTCCCCCTCTCACCTTGAACCTGTGATATCCAGGGCAAACACATCTGCAGGAAGTGTTAGCAGCTAGAGGAACTTCGACTTAGTCATTGAGCTGGAGGCGGAGCTGCAGATTCTGAGACACATCTGGGAGGGAGAAAGTTACCTGGATACTATGTACCAGGAGGCAGTCATATCACTTAGGATAGGGACTTTTGATTTGTTCAGGGACAGAGGGGTATGACTGCAAGTGAGGAAGCCAAGAAGATCCAGAGGGCATCCACAATAGTCTAAAGAGTTTGGGGCTCTCCCAGATTGTCTGAATAAAAGCAGGGTGGATATTCAAATTGACCATGGCACTGTGGTACTGGAAGCAATTCAAGGGCGCGGAGAAGCAACAAGAAATGTAGGGGGAGTAGTATAGAGAGCGGGATTGATATTGTTCTCTGCAACAAAGAGAAAGTGTCCAGAGAGCAGTTTTACCTGGGTTCGGGTCATCTACTCAAGGCTTGTGAAGAGGAACTTGCAGTGGGAGGGTGAGTATCCAGTTTTCATGGTCCATGTAGGCAACAATAACACAGAATTTGGAAAGAGGTTCTGCACAGAGTATGAGGAGACAAGTGATGTGCCATCAAAGAAGACAAAACGAGTAGTGAACATAACTGAGGCTTTAATAAACTAAACAGAAAGTCTCCTGGCCTCTGATCCCGAACTGGGTCAGAGGCGGAAACCAGCCACCTTTATACCGGGCCCGAGCGGAGGCGGAGCCATCGGGCAGTGGTTTACCACATTGCGTGTAATACAGTAGCCGTTTACCACAATACACATATTATATACTACAGTGGTTTAACACATTCACCCCCTGTTTAAAAACAGTGGTGGAGGGAAACGGTGTAGGGTCGGGGGTGGTGGTGATGGTCGCTGGGGAACTTGCAGGTGCCAAATCCCGGAGAGAGACTGTGCACATGATGTGCCACGTAGGCATATTGTGGATTGGCATGGAGGAGCAAGACCTTCTCGACGAGGGGATCTGATTTATGACTCCTCGCATGCTTCCGGAGAAGGACGGGCCCTGGGACTGTCAGCCAGGACGGGAGCGAGACCCCGGAGGTGGACTTCCTGGGGAAGGCAAACATGCGTTTGTGAGGGGTTTAAATCATATCATAGAATTTACAGTGCTGAAGGAGGCCATTCGGTCCATCGAGTCTGCACTGGCTCTTGGAAAGAGCACCCTATCCCCTTTACCCAGTAACCCCACCCAACACTAAGGGCAATTTTGGACACTAAGGACAATTTAGCATGGCCAATCCACCTAACCTGCACATCTTTGGACTGTGGGAGGAAACCGGAGCACCCGGAGGAAACCCACGCACACACAGGGAGAACGTGCAGACTCCGCACAGACAGTGACCCAGCCGGGAATTGAACCTGGGACCCTGGAGCTGTTAAACAATTGTGCTAACCACAATGCTACCGTGCTGCCCACTCTCGTTGGTGGCAGTGCACAGGAGCGACTGGATGCAGTGGAGCGCATCGGAGAGGAACTCCTGCCAGCGGGAGACGTCTGGACCGCAGGGCCAGGAGGACGGCCTTCCAAGCCGTCGCGTCCTCCCTCTCCACCTGCCCATTACCCCGGGGGTTGTAGCTGGTCGTCCTGATGGTGGCGATGCCCTTGCTAAGTAGGAACTGACGCAACTCGTCACTCATGAAGGAGGAACCCCAATCGCTATGGATGTAGGTGGGGAACCCGAACAATGTGAAAAGACTGTGCAGGGCCTTGATGACGGTGGCAGTGGTCATGTCAGGGCATGGGATGGCAAAGGGGAATCTTGAGTATTCGTCAACAATGTTGAGGAAGTACACGTTACGGTCAGTGGAGGGGAGGAGCCCTTTGAAGTCGATGCTGAGGCGCTCAAAGGGGCGAGAGGCCTTTACCAGGTGCGCCCTGTCTGGCCGATAGGAGTGCGGTTTGCACTCCGCGCAGACTTGGCAGTCCCTGGTCACAGTCCTGACCTCCTCGATGGAGTAAGGCAGGCTGCGAGCCTTGATAAAATGAAAAAAAACGGGTGACCCCCCGGGGGACAGAGGTCATTGTGGAGGGCCCGAAGTTGGTCCACTTGTGCACTGGCACATGTACCGTGGGATAGGGCACCTCGGGGCTCATTCGTAGTTGTAGGTTGAGAGCTCGATCCTCCACCTCAGAATCTTGTCGTACTTGATCTTGCCCCGTAAGGCAACCGACCGTTGGTCAGTGAGGAGAGCAAATCGCCTGCCGGCCAGGTAATGCATCCAATGTCTCACAGCTTCTACAATGGCTTGGGCTTTCTTTCCGACGGAGGAGTGTCGAATTTCGGAGGCATGGAGTGTACGAGAGAAGAAAGTTACGGGCCTGCCCGCCTGGTTGAGGGTAGCGGCCAGAACAAAGTCCGACGCATCGCTCTCCACCTGGAACGGAATGGACTCGTCCACAGCGTGCATCGCGGCTTTGGCAATATCTGCTTTGATGCAGTTGAAGGCCAGGCGGGCCTCAGCCGTCAGGGAAAAATGGTGGATTTGATCAGTGGGCGGGCCTTGTCCGCATAATTGGGGACCCACAGGGCATAGTAAGAGAAGAACCCCAGGCATCACTTCAGGGCCTTGGGCAGCGGGGGAGGGGGGAGTTCCAGGAGGGGGCACATGCAGTTGGGGTCAGGCCCTAGGACTCCTTTTTCCACAACGTAGCCAAGGATGGCTAGGCGGGTTGTGCGGAAACTGCATTTTTCCTTATTGTAGGTGAGGTTCAGGAGTTTAGCGGTGTGGAGAAAGTGCCGGAGGTTTTCATCATGGTCCTGCTGGTCATGGCCGCAGATGGTGACATTATCTAAGTACGGGAATGTGGCCCGCAGCCAGTACTGGTCAACCATTTGGTCCATTTCTCATTGGAAGACCGAGACCCCATTGGTGACACCGAAGGGAACCCTGAGAAAGTGGTAGAGGCGGCCATCTGCCTCGAAGGCAGTGTATTGGCGGTCCACCGGGCGGATAGGGAGCTGGTGGTACGCAGACTTCAAGTCAACTGTGGAGAAGACTCGATACTGCGCAATCTGATTGACTATGTCAGATATGCAGGGGAGGGGGTACGCATCGAGCTGAGTGTACGGGTTGATGGTCTGACTGTAGTCGATGACCATCCGGTGCTTCTCCCCAGTCTTGACGACCACCACTTGGGCTCTCCAGGGGCTGTTACTAGCCTCAATGATTCCCTCTCGTAACAGTCGCTGGATCTCCGACCTGATAAAGGCCCTGTCCCGGGCACTGTATCGTCTGCTCCTGGTAGCAACGGGTTTACAGTCCGGGGTGGTTAGCGAAGAGCGAGGGTGGGGCGACCTTAAGGGTCGCAAGGCTACAGACGGTGAGGGGGGGCAGGGGTCCACCGAACTTTAAAGTAAGGCTTTGGAGGTGGCACTGGAGGTCGAGCCCCAGTAATAGGGCAGCGCAGAGATGGGGTAGGACGGAGAGCTTAAAGTTAGTGTACTCTACGCCTTGTACGGTAAGGGTCGAGACACAGTACCCCCGAATTTCTACTGAATGTGATCCGGAAGCCAGGGAGATTTTCTGGGTCGCGGGTAAAATTGGGAGGGAGCAGCGCCTTACCGTATCTGGGTGTATGAAGCTGACTGTGCTTCCGGAGTCGAAAAAGCAAGCCGTCTCGTGCCCGTTGATCCGGACGGTCATCGTAGATTTTGTGAGGTGATGAGGCCGAGACTGGTCGAGCGTGATGGAGGCGAGCTTCGGAAGGTGATGGGTAGGCCGGTCGGAGGTGGCGGCGGCCAGCGTACGACCAAGTGAGCAGGGCTCCCGGGAGGCTGCGGAGTGGTCCCAAGATGGCGGCACCCATGGGTCGCGCGTGGCGGGCGAAAACGAAGATGGCAGCACCCACGGGTCGCACATGGCGGGTGGCGCGGCAGCTGGGGGCGGCCCCGACAGGCAGCACTGCTGGGCCTAGGAGTTTTAGGGAGAAATCGGACCTGGCAGGCTTTCGCAAAGTGGCCCTTCCTCCCACACCCGTTGCAAGTCGCGTTCCGTGCAGGGCAGCGTTGTCTGGGATGCTTACCATGGCCGCAGAAGTAGCACTTCGGGCTTCCGGCGTTGATGGGCTGCTGTGAGGCACAGGCTTGCGCCGCACTCTAGTCGGATGATGGCGGCGCCCACGAGGTCCACGAGGATGCCGCATGGTTGGAGGTGTAGGCCTCCATGTTCTGGAAGGCCACCTCCAGCGGGTTTGAGAGCTGCACTGTCTCTGGGAGGCCGAGTGTACCCCCTTCCAGCAATCGCTGGCGGATGTAGTTCAATTTCATGCCTGCGACTTCTCCACGTGTTGCGTAGCCGATACCGCCTGGCAATCACAGTTCCGGCCGAGTTCCCGCAAGGCACGCAGAAATTCTGCTAGTGATTCCCCAGGGCGTTGTCGCCTCGTGGCAAGAAGGTGCCTAGCATACACCTCGTTTACAGACTTTACATATTGTCCCTTCAGCAGCATTATTGCCTCCATATATGAGGGGGCATCCCTGATCAGAAGGAAAACTTGCGGGCTCACCCATGCGTTGCTGCTTCTTTTGGAGGTTGGTGAAGATCTTCGGTGGAGGATCCGAGGTACGCTTCGAAGCAGCTTAGCCAGTGCTCGAATGTTGCAGTGGTGTCAGCTGCCCGTGGGTCCAGCTCCAGGCGATCAGGCTTGAGCGATGAATTCATCTTAGAAGTTTAGTTTATTAAATTGATGTGCCATCAAAGAAGACAAAACGAGTAGTGAACGTAATTGAGGCTTTAATAAACTAAACAGAAAGCTTCCTGGCCTCTGATCCCGAACTGGGTCAGAGGCGGAGACCAGCCACCTTTATACCGGACCCGAGGGGAGGCGGAGCCAAGGGCAGTGGTTTACGACATTACATGTAATACAGTAGCTGTTTACCACAATACACATATACTACAGTGGTTTACCGCACTAGACACCAAATTAAAAGGCAGAATTTCATAGGTTATAATCTCTATTATCTCAGCAGTTTGCAAACTGGCATAGGATTTTAAAATTAGAGAGATAAACACATGACTGGAAGACTAATGTGGGAGAAGCGAGTTTCAATTTGTGGGACACTGGCACCAGTACGGGAGAAAGTGGGGGCTGTACCGTTGGAACGGTCTATGCCTGAACCATGCTGGGACCAGTGTTCTTGCAAACTTCACAACTAAGAAAGTAGAGCGGGATTAAACTAAATGTGGGGACAAGGGATAAAATGTGAAATGGTGTGATACATCTAAGAGTAAGGCAAGAGAGGAAAATAGTAATATGGGAAATGGAGGTCAGAGAATGCACCAACAACCAGGGCTAAATGTTACAAATATCACAAAGATATATGCTCTGTTTATGCAGAGCAGTTAGTTAAGGAAACAAGAGAAATGAAGAGAAGTCTGAGGTTAAAGGTACTGAACAGAGCACTGATCAGTAACAACATACACAGAGCTGAGAAGGCGGCTGAAATGCCAGAAAGAGATCTGAAGTGATTTTCAGGTTTGAGAGATTTTACTACAGCCTGTGGAAAGCAGGTTGAAGTAACTATTGAAATCGGTGAGTAGATCGGAGTTTGTGTAAAAGCAATTAAGACAAAGGAAATCTAAAAGGGGCTGGTGTAAAATCCTGGACTGGATTCAATATTAAAGGTGGAGTGGAAGCTTTGCCTTAGTGTTATTTGGAAAAGCTGGTCTGGATTTCGGAATGCAAACTGCGAGTGGAAAGCATTATTATGAAAATATTTTAAAGCTTGTTTTTGGGAGAGAAGTTTGGATACTCTTATGTGACAGTCATCTGGGGGGGATTCGGAGGAGAAATCTACCAACACAATTTGGGTTCAGATCACAGCCAATGTGTGCTTAAAGGGACATTGTGATAATGAAACCATTGTAGCTTAAGATACAATTATTTAAAATTTAAAATTAGGGGTCATCCTTATAGGACAAAAATTAGGATAATTTCTTTGAGGGTCGTACGACTTTGGAACTCTCTGCCTCAGTATATGGTGGAAGTGAGATCATTGAATGTTTTTAAGGCAGCATTAGATTGATTTCCCTTGCCCATCAAGAATCAACGGTTATCGGGCTAGGTGGGAGCGTGGAACTCAAAACATAAATAGATCAGCCATGATCTTATTGAATGACAGACCAGGCTTAAAAGTCCTACTTCTGCTCCTATTCATATGTAAAAAACAATACTATTCTACATTAAGTGTGCAAATAAGCAATTTTCGAATATGAGAAAAAATTATAATAATTTAATTTCCTATTCCAGAAAACTTAGGTATAGATATGAAAACTTACTTGTGCGAATTATCTGCAAATCTTTTGTCATCGTAGAGTATGCGATCTCTGAGCCCTACAATTTCATCATATCCTGGTAAAAAAATTAAAACAGCACCTGGAAATATAACCACAAAGACATTAAAAGCATTTTTTAAGTAATGGATATTTTATAAGACACAGTGATGTACTATCATAGAACTAAACCTTACTTAGTGATTCGTAGAAATTATGTACCTGAAGTTTTGAGAACAAAATGTTCTTGTGTCTGATCTTCCAAGTTGGTAAAATGTAGTGTAACGGAGACAGTTTACTTTACTGCCCATGATCAGTATTGTAAGAAGTGTGTGTTTTCTTACCCTCAAGAGTAAATCATTCAAGGAACAAGCTCTTTTGAGTGTTTAAAAATAAAGGTTATCTATTGGCTCACATCTTCCAGTCTCCAGATCGTCGGAAAGTGGATGTACAACCCAAGGTGAGCATCCGGACTCCACAGAAGTCCTGATGCGTTGACCTCCGTGGGAATTTCCCCAGAAGTATGATCTTCTAATGCGCAATTCTCCTGCTCTCTGAGATCCACCACGAACGTCACCAACTCAGTTAGAGTCTGAGACTTTGGGTAGTTACATTGTACTTACCTGGAAATAGACACAAAAATCCAGTCCAGTGCCTGAGTAACTACAGAACTGTCCCCCCTAATCACCACTCATGCTCCTCCTCCTCCAAACTACACTCAGGTTATCGACCACCCCTTCCAACCACAATAACCCGGCAACATGACTAGCCCTTAAACAACCCCCACTGACCTGACTAATCGCTGAGCTGACTACCCCTCAACCGGACTACTCTAGCTAACCCGACCAACATTCCACTCTACCCACCTACCACCTCACTCACCTACCCTATTCACTTAGCCCACCCACTTACCCATTCCCCAACATTCACACTGGACATTTAAAATTATCTTACAGCAATTCGTGCTGTGTAACACATATCGAAAAGACTGTACGCTCCACATTTCTGAAGAAGCCAGGTTCAGAAGACCCACTCAGAAATATAGGACTACATGAGCAGAGAAAGGTATGGTTAGGGTGGCAATCAGACTGTGATTGATGTTTCATTGAAGATCCAGGCCAATATCACACACTACCCCCGAGTTTAACGCAACATTTCATTCACTCATCTCACTCTGACCCCAAGATTAGATACAGATGTGAAGATAATAATTGTCGCAACCATTGGCATTGCTGCTAAGTTTGCAGATGATATAAAGATATGTGAGGGAAGTCGTGTTGAGGAGGCTGCAGAAGGACTTGGACAGGCTAGGAGAGCGGGCAAAGTGGTAGATGGAATACAATGTGGAAAAGTGTGAGGTTATGCACTTACATAGAAAAAATAGAGGCATAGGTTATTTTCTAAATGGGAAAAGGCTTCGGAAATCAGAAGCTCAAAGGGACTTCGGATTCTCTTCAGGTTAACATGCAGTTTCAGTTGGCAGTTAGGAAGGCAAATGCAATGTTAATATTCATTTTAAGAGGGCTAGAATACGAGAGCAAAGCTGTATTGCTGCAGCTGCATATGGCTCTGATCAGACACCATTTGGAATATTGTTTTCTTGCAATATTATTATAATAATTATAAAACTTTTCATTATAATGAAGTAAAAAGACAACACTCCCATTCCCACACCCAGAAAAGGAAAAAATTTAACCAAAAAAAACCCTCTAACAACAGACGGTGACTAACTCTTTGAAATAGCAAATGAATGGGTGCCATCTGGAGTAGAACTTCTATCGATCCCCTCATAGTTTACTTCACCTTCTCCAAGTATAAAAACTCCATTAGCTTGTGCTCCCAGAAGGACAAGAACAGCAAATACCTGGGAACCCTGTGAATAGCTTTGTACATAGTTAGTAATGTGATCTCCAACCAGCTGGTGGCGTCAGACATTGGTCACATGACAGGAGACACTCGCCAGTTGGTAGTAAGACATACAATAGGACAGTCGCACATAGGGTAGCTCCAAGAGAGTTCGCCAAACTAATTTAGTAACTTTGTCTGTATCATAATCTGTTTGTTATCTTTCCACGTGTTCATCAATAAATCATCATTCTAGTTAAACAACTAGATGTTCTGTGTATGTCATTGCAACAGCAAAATCACAGACCACAACAAATCCCACCACCTGGAGGTTCCCATCGAAGTCAATTGTAAGGGAAATAGACAGGCGTTTCTGTGGCCGCAAACGAGACTCCAGGATGGTGTGTTGCCTCCCTGGTGCTAGGGTCAAGGATGTCTCGGAGCAGGTACAGGACATTCTGGAGGGGGAAGGTGAACAGCCAGTGGTCGTGGTACACATCGGTACAAACGACATAGTAAAAAAAGGGATGAGGTCCTAAAAGCAGAAGACAGGGAGCTAGGAAGGAAGTTAAGAAATCGGACCTCGAAGGTAGTGATCTCAGGATTACTACCGATGTCACATGCTAGTCAGAGTAGATATGTCAGGATAGATAGGATAAATACGTGGCTGAAGAGATGGTGTCAGGGGGAGGGTTTCAGAATCCTGGGGCATTGGGACCGGTTCTGGGGGAGATGGGACCTGTACAAACTGGACGGGGAACACCTGGGCAGGACTGGAACTGATGTCCATGGGGGGCTATTTGCTAGAGCAGTTAGGGAGTGTTTAAACTAATGTGGCAGGGGGCTGGGAACCGATGCAGGAGGTCGGAAGGTAGTAAAACAGGGACAGAAACAAAAGGCAGTAAGGGGGAAAGTGTAAGGCAGAGAAGCCATTGTCAAAAATCAAAAAGGGCGACAGTACAAGGTACAGTGACTGAGGAGCCCAGTGAATAGGTCCAGTAATAGTAAAAGAAATAAAACAGGAAGTAAAAACATGAATCGAAAGCGACGCGGCAGGTTGTCACATGAAGATATGGGTTCAACGACAAGGAAAATTAGAAGAAAAGTTGAGGAAAAATAACTTAGGAGAGATTACAGATCAAGGTGTTAAGATTCAAAACAGTGGTATAAAAGCCAACATAAGTGTACTTCACCTGAATGCTCGTAGTATTCGGAATAAGGTAAATGAGTTGATGCCGCAAATCATCGTGAATGACTATGATTTAGTGGCCATTACTGAAACATGGTTAAAGGATGGTCACGACTGGGAGTTAAATATCCAAGAATATCAAACTATTCGGAAGGACAGAGTGGATGGTAAGGGAGGTGGTATAGCTCTGTTATTTAAGGATGACATCCGGGCAATAGTAAGGGATGACATCGGTGCTATGGAGGATAAGGTTGAATCCATTTAGGTGGAAATCAGGAATAGTAAGGCGAAAAAGTCACTGATAGGAGTAGTCTATAGGCCACCAAATAGTAACATTATGGTAGGGCAGGCAATAAACAAAGAAATAACGGATGCATGTAGAAATGGTACAGCAGTTATAAAGGGGGATTTTAACCTACATGTCGATTGGTTTAACCAGGTCGGTCAAGGCAGCGTTGAGGAAGAGTTTATAGAACATGTCCGCGATAGCTTCCTAGAACAGTATGTAATGGAACCTACGAGGGAACAAGCAGTCCCATATCTGGTCCTGTGCAATGAGACAGGATTGATTCATGATCTCAAAGTTAGGGATCCTCTCGGAAGGAGCGATCACAACATGGTGGAATTTAAAATACAGATGGAGGGTGAGAAGGTAAAATCAAACACTAGTGTTTTGTGTTTAAACAAAGGAGATTACAGTGGGATGAGAAAAGAGCTAGCTAAGGTAGACTGTGAGCAAAGACTTTATGGTGAAACAGTTGAGGAACAGTGGAGAACCTTCCAAGCGATTTTTCACAGTGCTCAGCAAAGGTTTATACCAACAAAAAGGACAGTAGAAAGAGGGAAAATCGACCGTGGATATCTAAGGAAATAAGGGAGAGTATCAAATTGAAGGAAAAAGCATACAAAGTGGCAAACGTTAGTGGGAGACTAGAGGACTGGGAAATCTTTAGGGGGCAACAGAAAGCTACTAAAAAAGCTATAAAGGGGAGAAAGATAGATGAGAGTAAACTTGCTCAGAATATAAAAACAGATAGTAAAAGTTTCTACAAATATATAAAACAAAAAAGAGTGGCTAAGGTAAATATTGGTCCTTTAGAGGATGAGAAGGGAGATTTAATAATGGGAGATGAGGAAATGGCTGAGGAACTGAACAGGTTTTTTGGGTCGGTCTTCACAGTGGAAGACACAAATACCATGCTAGTGACTGATGAAAATGAGGCAATGACAGGTGAGGACCTCGAGATGATTGTTATCTCGAAGAAGGTAGTGATGGGCAAGCTCATGTGGCTAAAGGTAGACAGGTCTCCTGGCCCTGATGGAATGCATCCCAGAGTGCTAAAAGAGATGGCTAGGGAAATTGCAAATGCACTAGTGATAATTTACCAAAATTCGCTAGACTCTGGGGTGGTCCTGGCGGATTGGAAATTAGCAAACGTGACACCACTGTTTAAAAAAGGAGGGAGGCAGAAAGCGGGTAATTATAGGCCAGTGAGCTTAACTTCGGTAGTAGGGAAGATGCTGGAATCTATCATCAAGGAAGAAATAGCGAGGCATCTGGATGGAAATTGTCCCGTTGGGCAGACGCAGCATGGGTTCATAAAGGCCAGGTCTTGCCTAACTAATTTAGTGGAATTTTTTGAGGACATTACCAGTGCGGTAGATAACGGGGAGCCAATGGGTGTGGTATATCTGGATTTTCAGAAAGCCTTTGACAAGGTGCCGCACAAAAGTTTGCTGCATGAGATAAAGATGCATGGCATTAAGGGTAAAGTTGTAGCATGGATAGAGGATTGGTTAATTAATAGAAAGCAAAGAGTGGGGATTAATGGGTGTTTCTCTGGTTGGCAATCAGTAGCTAGTGGTGTCCCTCAGGGATCAGTGTTGGGCCCACAATTGTTCACAATTTACATAGATGATTTGGAGTTGGGGACCAAAGGCAATGTGTCCAAGTTTGCAGACGATACTGAGATGAGTGGTAAAGCAAAAAGTGCAGAGGATACTGGAAGTCTGCAGAGGGATTTGGATAGGTTAAGTGAATGGACTAGGGTCTGACAGATGTAATACATGTGAGGTTATCCATTTTGGTAGGAATAACAGCAAAAGGGATTATTATTTAAACGATAAAATGTTAAAACATGCTGCTCTGCAGAGAGACCTGGGTGTGCTAGTGCACAAGTCCCAAAAAGTTGGTTTACAGGTGCAACAGGTGATTAAGAAGGCGAATGGAATTTTGTCCTTCATTGCTAGAGGGATGGAGTTCAAGACTAGGAAGGTTATGCTGCAATTGTAAAAGGTGTTAGTGAGGCCACACCTGGAGTATTGTGTTCAGTTTTGGTCTCCTTACCCGAGAAAGGAAGTACTGGCGCTGGAAGGTGTGCAGAGGAGATTCACTCGGTTAATCCCAGAGTTGAAGGGGTTGGATTACGAGGAGAGGTTGAGTAGACTGGGACTGTACTCATTGGAATTTAGAAGGATGAGGGGGGATCTTATAGAAACATATAAAATTATGAAGGGAATAGATAGGATAGATGTGGGCAGGTTGTTTCCACTGGCGGGTGAAAGCAGGACTAGGGGGCATAACCTCAAAATAGGGGAAGTAGATTTAGGACTGAGTTTAGGAGGAACTTCTTCACCCAAAGGAACCTATGGAATTCCTTGCCCAGTGAAGCAGTTGAGGCTCCTTCATTAAATGTTTTTAAGATAAAGATAGATAGTTTTTTGAAGAATAAAGGGATTAAGGGTTATGGTGTTCGGGCCAGAAAGTGGAGCTGAGTCCACAAAAGATCAGCCATGATCTCATTGAGTGGCGGAGCAGGCTCGAGGGGCCGGATGGCCTACTCCTGCTCCTAGCTCTTATGTTCCAAGTCACTCACCACCCTAACTTGAAAATATATCGCCATTCCTTCACTCTCACTGGGGCAACATCCTGGAACTCCCTCCTAACAGCACCTGCGTGTACCTACACCTCAAGGACTGCAGCGGTTGAAGAAGGCAACTCACCATCACCTTCTGTAGGGCAACTACGGAAGGGTAATAAATGTTGGCTTAACCAGTGATGCCAACATCCCGTAAATGAATTTTAAAAAAAAGAACTAGGTAATTCAACCAGGTCATGACGGGCAGCACGGTGGCACAGTGGTTAGCACTGCTGCCTCACGGTGCTGAGGACCCAGGTTCGATCCATCCCAGCCCCGGGTCACTGTCCTTGTGGAGTTTGGTAATTCTCTCTATGTCTGCGTGTGTCTCACCCCCACAACCCAAAGATGTGCAGGGTGGGTGGATTGGCCAAATTTAATTTGCCCTTAATTGGCAAAAAAAAGTTTGGATGCTCTAAATTATATTAAAAAAAAAAACAGGCTGCGACACTGGGCCTAACAGGAGACCTCCACCCAAGTAGAACTCGGCTCCAGGCTATCAACGAGGTGAAGGTGACGACACCCGCCTTCACCCGACTGCAGCACCGGCGAGTCCGAAGATAGTCACCATCGGGCAAGGTTCCAGCTCAATCCCAAGAACCATTGGATGGAACTGAAGGAGACCCAGAAGCTAACCAGTTTAGGAAATAATCAGGACATGTGCATATGATTCGCCGATTCCCTTGAACATTGCTCATACCTGTACAAGAAGAACCTACTCATCCATGCTCTGGTCAAGTGTGCCCTATGCACCACGTTGAACTGAATCAAGCTGAGCCTCGCACGAGGAGCTGGAGTCGACCCCGTGGAGAGCCTCATACCACACCCCCCATCAAAAACCGGCCCCAGATCCTCCTCCCATTTCCCCTTCACCTCATCCAATGGAACATGCTCCATCACCAAAATCCAGCCATAAATGTCCGAAATCTTCCCCTCCCCCAACTCTGTCAACGAAGGTACCCTATCCAAAAGAGAAGGCAAAGAGGAAAGGAAGTAATCACCTTGCACAAGAAGTTATGGACCTGAAAAAACCTAAACACGTTAGTATTCTGGAGTTGACTTCATCCAACAACTCCTCGAAACCGGCCAACTTCCCCTCTGTAAACATATTCCCAAACCTCTCCAATCCCTCCCCCATGACCCTAATGACGAGTCCAAACCCATCAGCCAAGGAGATGATTCTTGCAGACTGAGGCAAACATTACCATGGGGCCCAGCTTAAAAGGTTGCCTGTCTGCCTCCAAATCCTCAGTGGCCAACACTAACGGACTCAAAGTAAATTTTGCAGGGAACAACAGAAGCATAGCAGTAGCCAAGGCTCTCAAACTAAAACCTCTCCAAATGCTATCCTCCATCTGCCCCCATATGGAATCCCCATACTTTTAGAGTTTGTGGCCTAATAATAAAATAACAAATTAGGTAGCGTTTGGTCCTCCCGACTGCTTCTCCCTCTGCAGAAATGTCCTACGAATCGTGGGGTCTGGCCCGGCGAAATAAAAATGATCACTTCATTAACCTTCACAAAGAAAGATTTGGGAAGTAAAATGAAGACCTCAGGAGGGCATTAATTTTCACCGTCTGAACCCTGCTCGCCAAGGAGAGGGAGGCTATCCCACCTCTTCATTTCAGACTTAACCCCATTCACCAGACTAGCGAAATTTAGTTTATGGAACAAGGCCCAGTCATGGGTCACCTGGATTCCCAAAAATCTAGACCTGGCCTAACGAAAAGGCAGCGCCCCAAATCATAGGATCCGTAGTGCAGAAAGAGGCCATTTGGCTCACTGAGTCTGTACCTACCCTCAAAGAGCATCCGACCTAGGCCCACGCCCCATCTTATCCCCATAACCCAATAACCCCACCTAACCTTGTGGACACTTAAGGGGCAATTAAGCATGGCCAATCCACCTGACCTGCACAGCTTTGGACTGTGGGAGGAAACCAGAGAACACGGAAGAAACCCACACAGACATGGGAGAAAGTGCAAACTCCACACAGGCAGTCGGCCAAGGCTGAAATTGAAACCGGGTCCCTGGTGCTGTGAGGAAGCAGTGCTAACCACCGTGCCACCCCAGATCAGCTGCCTCTCTGGGGAATTCACGGGAAAGTATTCTCTTTTGTCCAGATTAAACGTATACCCCGAGAAGGAATCAAAACTCCCAAGTAGCTTCATTATCACCTCCACACTGGAGAGTGGATTCATTACATACAGCAAATTATCTGCATACAATGACACCATATGTTCCCTCCCTCCGCTTTTTTTCCACCTCCACCCCGTTGATGACCTCAATGCAATGGTCAGAGACTTGATTGCCAAGGTCATGAAAAGCATGTACAATGGGCAACCCTGCCTCATACCTCTATTCAGCTGGAAGCAGCCCAAGCTCAGGGCATTCATATGAACAACTGGAGGTTCTGTACAGAAGACGATCCAAGATTATAAACCTAGGCCCAGAAGCAAACCTCCTAAGGACCTCAAATAGGTACCCCACTCTATCCTATCAAACGCTTTTTCAGTGTCCATTGAAACATTCATCTCTGGCTCAAGGACTTGAGGGGGAAACAATATTAAGTAGTCGGCGTTGTGGTGATATGCATCACTGTAAATACACAAGGGGTTAATGTAGGTACACTGCAACTAGGTAAACACTAGAGGGAGCACCAAAGACATCATGACACAGACATTCAACCAATAGGTCAGTAAGATAGGACACGACCAATGGGCAGTCAAGACACACCCAGAGGTGACACTACCACAAGGGAGCTACCCATATAAAAGGACAGGGCACACATGCTCTTTCTCTTTTCCACAGGCAACACTCAGAGAAGCACAGGGGCAGATCAGAGCATCACACCCACCGCATGGATTAGAGTAGAATGGTTAGTTAGACTGAGTTACTATAGCAAGATCAGCAGGAGAGTTGAACTCAAGTAGGAGAATTGTTAACTGTTCAATAAATGTGTCAAAACCTATCTCCAAGTCTGAACCTTCCTTTGTCAGAGTATACATCAAGGAAGCAGCTTATGCTACATGAAGAAGCATAACACAACAGGCGTATGCTGGCAAATGGCTGTTGATCCTTAACAAAACCAGTCTGTTCCTCCTAAATCACCCCTGGAAGACAGGGGTCCATGCACATTGCCAGCACTTTCAACAGCTTAGTGCGGCGTTCAGCAACAAAATGGAACGGTACGACCCACACTCTGTCAGATCCTTATCTTTCTACAAAATCAAAGAAATTGACCGACAAAACCCCCGGAACATAAAACAGTTTTTAAAAATGTCTTAGTCCGTAAATATTGTGTGTTTTACATGTCTATTTGCTAAAATGGGAAGATTCAAATAAAAATATATATTTTTTAAGAGAGTCGTTAAAAATGTCTAACAATGGGCTCAGCTGACCTGCAAATTTCTTATAGAATTCAATAGTGAATCGGTCCAGGGCCAAAGCTTTACCCAACTACATTAAACCCATTCATTTCATGACAACCTCCATGCTCAACGGGGACTCCAGCTTCTGTCCCTCTCCACCACTGGGATGGACAACCTATCCAGAAATTGTATCATGGGAAACCTCTTCCCTGGATGCTCCGATTTATATAGGCTTTGGTAAAAGGCCTCAAAAGCAACATTGATCTTCCTGGAGCAGACATCAACCCGCCAAGGTGTCCCTCACCTAAACCATCTCCCAGGAGGCAGCCTGCCGCCATAGCTGGAGCACTAAAAGGCAACTGGTTTCTCCCCATATTCATAAAATGCCCTTCGAGTGTCCGAGCTCATGCACCGCTTTTCCCGTTGAGAGCAGCTCAAATTGCATTTGCAACATCTTCCTGCTCGACAATAACTCCGGTGTCGGGGCAAGCGAGTATTGGCGGCTCACTTCAAGATGGAGTCCACCAACCTCTGCCTCTCCACCCTTCCAGTCTTCTCCTTATGTGCCTCGTAGGGGATTATCTCTCCCCTAATGACCGCCTTCAGGGCTCCCACAACATGGAAGGCAAGATAGTCCACTTCTAATTAAACTCAATGCACTCCTCAAAGGTGGAGGATATCCTCACAGAATCCTTTGTATGCTAGCAATGCCGTATACAATCTCCACGGGTGGGTGGAAACGACACTGAGAGGAGCCCGGCTCCAATATCAAATCCACGAAATGTGGAGCATGATCCGAAATAACTATTGCCGAGTATCCAATTTCACAATAGAAAGGAGAGACCTACCCACCCCAAAAATTAAATCCGAGAATAGACCTGATTGACATGAGATAGAAAATGCTCTCTTGGATGTAAAAATCGTCATGGTTCTGCCCCCACCCCCCCCAATCACACACTATTTGTTCCATAAAAAACATAGTACAATGGAAGATTGATAGGATCCATTCACATTTGTCTTACATACTCGAGTTATAATTACTTCCTTTGTTCAGGGTGAAACAGATTTCTTCAAAAAACTCCAATAAATTGGTTAAACATGATTTCCCTCTCAAAACCATGTTAACTCTGCCTGATTGCCTTGAATTTATCTAAGTGACCTGCTGTGGTAGGGAAGTTAATGAGTTACCAATTTAGAAGCATGCTAGGAATATTAACTATATTTTAACACTGCTTTTGAGCGAAAATAAGGAGGTCAAGTAATGTAAACCAAATACTGCTGAGTATGTGGTACTGGTCTTATTATGATAATAAGTTGTTCTTCCGAAGGACAACAAAATGCGTACTCGAATTGTTTTTAAACCAAGGGCAAAACATTCATATTTCCTCTTGTGTATGTTCCCAAACTTTATCTCTTCAAAGTTGTTTATTTCAACCTATAAATATAATGGTTTTTGACTGCACAACTCAGAGTGCAGTGCCTTGGCTTTGCAGCTGAAACACTCTCTCTCCACAAGTATATTTGTGTAAATAAATTTCCTTAAATCGAACCTCGAGGAATTTGTCTTTATTATGATTTCCACGACACCTGCTATAATATTTTTAATAATAGCTTCTAATAGTTTAACTATGACAGATGCCAAGTTAATTTGGCTGCAGTTTCTGGCTTTCTGTCTGCCTCCCTTTTTGAATAAAGGAGTTACATTCGCTATTTTCTAATCTAATGGAACCATCGCTGAATGTAGGGAATTTTGGAAAATACCAACTCATCACCCATCTCACTAGCCAGAAAAGTTCATTAGCATTGTGGATAGCACAATTGCTTCACAGCTCCGGGGTCCCAGGTTCGATTCCGGCTTGGGTCACTGTCTGTGCGGAGTCTGCACATCCTCCCCGTGTATGCGTGGGTTTCCTCCGAGTGCTCCGGTTTCCTCCCACAGTCCAAAGATGTGCAGGTTAGGTGGATTGGCCATGATAAATTGCCCTTAGTGTTGGGTGGGGTTGCTGGGTTATGGGGATAGGGTGGAGGTGTTGACCTTGGGTAGGGTGCTCTTTCCAGGAGCCGGTGCAGACTCGATGGGCCGAATGGCCTCCTTCTGCACTGTAAATTCTATGATAATCTATGACCCAGGGACTTGTCAGCTCACCGCTCCAACAATTTGCTTAGTACTGGTGATTGAAATTTTGTTATCACTCCCTTCCATTTCATTATTTACAGCTATATTGGGGATGTTACTTGTATCCTCCATAGTGAAGACAACGTAAAATACTTGTTCAAGTCATCTGCCATCTCCTTACTTTCCATTAAATTTCCCACACTCACTTGTTAAAGGACTAACTCAATTTGCAACTCTTTCTTTTCCAATTTCTATCAACCCTTACTATCTGTTCTTATATTTCTCGTTAGATTTCTCTTGTGCTCTATTTTTCCCTCCTTATTAATCTTTTAGTCCTTCTTTGCTGGTTTTCATATTTTGTCCAAATGTTTAACTTTTTAGTTAACCACAGATGGTGGGTCCTCCTTCCCTTGGAGTTTTTCCTTTCTCACTGAAATGTATCTATTCTGTGTATTCCGAAACGTCTCTAAACATATGATAGTAAAGGATGACACAAGGATAAAAAAGGATCTGGCCTCAGAAGATAAGGTCATAGAATCAGTATGGGTGGAAATTAGGAATAGCAAGAGTCAGAAAACACTGGTGGGAGTAGTTCATAAGAGTAGTTATACTGTTGGGTTGAGAATTGAACAAAAAAATTATTGGAGCTTGTAAAAATGAAATGTAATAATTGAGGGGGACTTTAATCTTCATAGACTGGGACAAACAAATTGGCAAGTGGTCTCGAGGGGGAGTTTGTAGAATGTTTGTGTGTGTTTCTTGGAGCAATGCATTGTGGAAATGACTTGGGATAAAGCGAACTTAGATCTAGTATTGTATAATGAAGCAGGGTTAGTCATTAATGTTGCAGTAATAGGTACGCTAGGAAATAGTGATCATAATACAATTGAATTCCCTGTTAATTTGTAAGTGGCATACTCCATACGTAAACAAGAATTGTAAACATAAACAAAGCCAATTTACATGGGTATGAGAAGAGAACTGAATACGGTTAATTTGGTAAATAGACATAAGATATGGAGGTAAATGATGAGCGGGAAACATTTAAAGAAGCAATTCAAAATGTTCAACAACCCAGGCTTGACCAAATTGTTGGTAGAAGTTTTTAAAGCGTCTGCAGTAAAAAGAAATAGAGTAGGTACAATAAGGAATGTGACCTTTTGATCAGACTAGGAAGTGGATGATGGATCAGTATTAGACCAAGATAAGCAAATGACTGGACAAAGTAGTAAATCATCAGAATGTACACGGCGAAGTTTGTAATTTACTAAACTGTGTGCATCTTTTATGTTAAAGATCAGGTCATTCCGTGAACCCTATTATGTCAACTCCTCTATTTGTATCAATGCATGTAACTAGACATACAAGATGAACATTGAGAGATTTTTTTCTAAAATATAAATTTAAAGTACCCAATTCTTTTTTCCAATTCAGGGACAATAGAGCGTGGTCAATCCATATACCCTGCACATCTTTGGACTGTGGGATAAGATCCACGTAAACACGGGGAGACTGTGCAAACTCCACATGGGCAGTGACCCGGGGCCAGGATCAAACAAACATTCTGAGTTAATGATAGGGTATTACAAAGATCATATAAATAACTGATGGAAAGTGTGCATCTTTTAATTGATTTTTGGAGCATTTTCCCGTACGCATACTTGTATTGAATAAACTACTGCTTAATTCGTTTTCAGCTGTGTCAAGTGTCTAGATACTCCACAACATTGAGTACATTCAAGGCTGAGATAGACTTGTGATTTCACAGGAAATCAACAGATCTGGCAGCAAATAGAGTTCAGACAAAAGAAGTTATGGTCATATTGACAGATTTTTGATTGATTCCTGTTTCTTGTTCTCATGGAATCTGTTCATCCAGCCACATCTGCTGCCAACACTTAGCGCGGCAAACAGTCATTTTGAAAAGAAATCTAAGCGATGCATAAACCAATGTCTTACCATCATCAGAACTCTGAAAGATGTTATAAAGAAGGTGCATAATTAGATCCAGGTCAACCTTTTCATCGTCAAAGCTGTGATGGTAGACGCTCAAAACTTCTTTATCTTCTTGACTTAGCTCTGCACCATTTGATTGCACAAGGACACATTCATCCAAATTTCCTAATTCCACAGAAGAACTTGTGCACAAAAATAAAAATATTAGCACTATTCAATACTAGTAACTTGCATAAACTATTAAACTACTTAAGAACAGTGTCACCATTTGTTGTAGATTGAACTCTATTACAATTATCCTTCACATACTATCAGAAATATGCAAAACATACATTAGCTATATTTAAATACGGAGATAATGAATGATTAACAGATTATGAACAAGTACAGAACTGAACCAAATTTTATAGGCAATCTCACAGTGACAACAAAAATACTTGGCACTGGAATATCATATTGGAGCAATCATCATCTGCTTTCTCAGTTTGAGGATGATCTCCATACTGAGTTGAGTGTCTGCCATGGGTCTTCATGTGATAGAGCAGCTCAATTCTCGACTTACAGATTTTTGGGCACTTGGGGCAGGATGGCCCTTGAGGTAGTGGGATCCAGAGTGCAGGACTTGCTTCCTTTTCTTTTCGCTGCCGCTACTCTGCCTCATCATTCAAATGCTGTGACTCAAAGCATGATGCAGCTTGATAAACAAGTTGTTACCATTTTGACTGATTGGAGCAAGCTCCTCTTAGTCATTGCTGCTACGCCTGGAAAGTTTCAGAGCATCTAAGGTATTTTCTTTGTTCTTTATTCTAATGCTGGACATTTGAGCTTTGGAAAAATAGGGCCTGATAGGGGAGATGCTTTTCAGCCATTCGATGCCCAGTCGAAAGTTGATTTTTCGGGGGTTTTCCAGAATGCTTGTGTAGCCAGCTTCAAGAAGGACACTAGCATTTGTTGAGTGGTCCTCCCACTGAATCAAGAGAATATTGCAGAGACATTGCTGATGACATTTCTCTCATGCTCTTGTGTTGTTGATACACAGACCAGGTCTTGCTGCAGTGCAGGAGTGTATTACCAACAAAGGGAGAATTTTTGTTGACTTTGCTGTTAAACACTTTCGATCGTTCACAGAAGCCAGAGCTGGAACAGCTTATGCTGCTGGATGCCATCGTCAGTGGTAGCCTTTGAGAGGTGGCGGCCAAGGCTGGGAGGTGGATTATTTGGCTGACCAGGTGTGGTTTGATATGAATTACCAGGTGTGGTTTGATATGAATTTTGTTTTGCCAACATTCAAGGACAGGATGAGTTTCTTGTATGCAGAATTGAAGAGACAGAATGGCTTGCCAATCTGGAGCAAATCTTTGATCCACTGAATAGCCACTGTCAATTGTAAATACTCTGGGGGTGATCACACAACCTTGCTTGGTGTGGATTTGAATGCATCTATTTCAGATGTCTCACTCAAGATGGTTGCAGTCTTACTATCATGAAGCAATTGCAGAATTGTGATGAAGTTTCTTAGACATCCAAATCATTGAAACACAATCCATAAACCCTCGCAACTTACAAGGCCAGAAGTTCCGAGGACTGGCAATCACAGTTCGATTGCCACTCCGCTCCTTTTTACATACACTGGAATGCAGCTGCACATTTCACACCCACCCGTTGGACTCTGGCCAGGCGAGAAGTGTTCCCAAGGCCTTCTGATGAGTGCAGCAGAGTCGGATGAAAGAAAGCCATATCCTTTTCTTTTTTAAAAAGTATCAGCTGCCATAAAGTAGGTCAGTTTAAAAGATCTCAGCCAGTTTGAGAAGGCAGGGAGCAGAGAAGGCTAGTGTATCAGGTAAGTGGGAACAATTGAGGGGGGGGGGGGGGTGCGGGGGTGGTAGTAGGGAGGGTCCAGTAGGAAGGTGAAGGGAGGGGGTCAGTATTATAGTTATCTAGGAGCTGGAAATGGTGTTCCCTATGGTGCATAAAATGCATAACGTCTCCGCAGTCTCAGATGACCATAGGCTGCTTTCCCCTTCTGAGGGGGAGAGATGACTGGTCGTGATTTAACCGAGGGATCAGCACACCTCAGGCGAGGGACAAGGTTGAGAAGGCAGAGCCTTCATGAATCTCAGCCGGTACGGGAAATGACTTTTTTCTGCATCACAAACCTAACTGGCGGTGCAATGAGGGAGGCTCTTTTGAAACGGAGGGTTAACAGACATTGTTCAAGCATTTTTGAGGATGCTTCACTCTGAAGAAGGTTGTATTGGCACTTTGGGTGTTAAATTCACATTTATAGTGTAGGTGTATACATCCTTGAAAACAACAGAAAACGTAAATTCGGTGCTCGCCTGACATCACACAGCCCAACCAGCTGAGATGATGCCAGGGTCCCAAATTTTGGATAAGACAGGTTTCCAGCAGTGCCTGCACATCAGAAATAAAACATGGTGCAGCAAGATAGATCCTGCAGTTGAGTTAATTAAAGGGCCAGGCACCCTTTTTATTTAATACCTTTTTGTATTCATTTATCCTCCAAGGCTGAAAAAGGGGTATTTCAATGCAATACACAAACGTTTGTTTCTCCTACTTTTACATGTGATTAATAGATTGCGTCTTTGGGGCAAATAAAACCAAATATAATTTATGTACCTACTTGAAAGATTCTAGAAGATCTACAATGTCAGTTTGACCAAATCGTTTAGCCCAGTCCAAAGCTATCCTGGAAATATTGAAAAAACATAACTAAATTCTCAAGTACAGTTAGCACACCACAGACGCAGCTTCAAGGTCCCCCCCTCATCACCCACCCAAGATTAGTAAAAGATTTAACAGGAAAGTTTCTTGACTTTTATGAAAAGTAAAATACTGTGGATGCTGGCAACTGAAAGAACAAAAAAATAGACGGAAAAATTCAGCAGGTCCGGCAGCATCTGCAGAGAGAAACAGACCTTTCATTAGACACAAGGAAAGATAGAAATGTAAGCATTTTTTTAAGTCAGTGGAAGGGGAAGGGGGTAGGAAGAACAAAGATGAAGGTCCGTCATTGGTTAAGATTTTATGATTTCAGCCAGCGAGTGATAATGGACGTAGTAAAGAAAGATAGTTGCATCCAAATGAGACATGAATTGCGATGTAAAAAACATCCGAATGCAACATTAAGGGATAAAGAAAGAAACAGGAGAAAGGCCGATCCAACAAATCAGAAGAAGAAAAATAAAAATAGGGAACAAGTGGAG
The DNA here is from genome assembly GCF_047496885.1 of Scyliorhinus torazame. NCBI lineage: Eukaryota > Metazoa > Chordata > Chondrichthyes > Carcharhiniformes > Scyliorhinidae > Scyliorhinus > Scyliorhinus torazame. The sequence goes on along the minus strand of NC_092715.1, from coordinate 120,510,149 downwards.
GGAGAGGTTGTTGAACTCAATGCGATTGCAAAGGTTGTAGAGTGCTAGATCGAAAGATAAAGTGCTGCTCCTCGAGCTTGCATCGAGCTTCACTGGAACACTCTAGCATGCCATGGACAGAAATGTCAGCATCTGAGCAAGCTGGAGAATTAAAATGACATGCAACCAGAAGATTCGGATTGCTCTTGTGGATCGAAAGTATGTGTTCTATAAAGCAGTCTTTGGATACTAAGGGGCAATTTAGCATAGCCAATCCACCCAACCTGCACATCTTTGGACTGTGCGAGGAAACCAGAGCACCCGGAGGAACCCACGCAGACACAGGGAGAACAGGCAAACTCCACACAGTCACCCAAGGCCGGAATCAAACCCAGATCCCTGGCGCTGTGAGGAAGCAGTGCTATCCACTGTGCTACCATGCAGCCCTCGTAATCTTGCAATCTGCTGATTATAACCGGAAGTATTTATTTTCTGCTAAGCTTCCAGTTTATTAAAATGTTAAATGCAGTATAATTATCTACACCAGTCTGGAAAAATAGTGTGCAAACAAAATCCATATTCAGATCATCGCCAATTCAGGAACAATAAAATTAATTTATGAACAAAAACAAAGTTTGGTTAATTTAATTGAAGTCACACATTTTTAATCAAATATATGATTGTAAAGAAATAAATCAATTGCCTTACCACCCGTTTGAAGCCTTGACACTGACATTTGCTCCCATGCTGAGTAGCTGTTCCACTTGACTGAGGAAGCCCCGGCCAGCAGCTATCATTAATGGGGTCGCACTGGTTTCACTATGCCTGTAGTCAACTAAAAATATTAAATCATTTAGTGAGATTGGTGTGTAATATAACTATATTAGTACTATAGAATAAGACATCCAAATGCCAGCTATGATCTACATCTTTGTGATCTAATAAAATCTATTAAACACAAGGTCACTCAGTTCCTGACCTCACTACAGCTTTGGATCAGACATTGCCAAAAGAGCTGAACTCAAGATGTGAGAGAGTGACTGCAAGCGAGGCTTCAAAGGTGCCCGAGCAAAACTGAAGTCAATGGGAATTGGGGAAAACTCATCACAGGACGTCATTGAATGAATTCCTCAGTGTAATGTATTAGGTCCAACCACCTCCGGCTGCTTCATCAGTGACCTTCCCTCGTCATAAGGTCAGAAGTGGGGATGTTCACGAATGATTGTTCGCATGTTCAGCACCATTTGTGACTCCACAGATACTGAAGTAGTCCATGTCCATATGCAGCAAAACCTAGACAACATTCATGCTTGGACAGAGAAGTGGCAAGTAACATTTATGCCACTCAAGTGTCAGGCAATGACCATCTCCAGCCAGAGAGAATCCAACATCTCCCCACGACATTCGATGATATTATCATTGCTGAATTCCCCACTATCAACATCCCAGGAGTTACAATTGACTAGAAACTGAACTGGACTTGCCATATAAATACTGTGGCTACAAGAACAGCTCAGAGGCCGGGGATTCTGTGGTGAGTAACTCACCTCGACTCCCAAGAGCCTGCCTACAAGGCACAACTCGGGTGTGATGGAATACTCTCCACTTGCCTGGATGAATTCAGTTCCAACACGCAAGCTCATCACTATTCAGAACAAAGCAACCCGCTTGATTGGTACCCTACCCACTAACTTCTCCCCTCCACCAACAAACAGTGCCAGCAGTACAATCCAAAAGCTTCCCCACCACTGATGTCAGGCTCACCGACCTATAATTTGCTGGATTGTCCCTGCTCCCATTTTTAAACAAGGGGATAACATTGGCTATTCTCCAGTCCGCTGGAACCTCTTCTGTGGTCAAAGAGGATGTGAAGATATCTGTTAAGGCCCCAGCTATTTCTCCCCTTGCCTCCCGCAATAACCTGGGATAGATCCCATATAGATCCCAGGGACTTGTCCACCTTAATGTAATTTAGGATACTCAACACTTCCTCCTTTGATATATTGATGTTCTCAAGAGAGTTCCCACATCTACCTCTGACCTCAACATCTGTCATGTTCTTTTCCCTGGTGAATACCGATACAAAGTACTCGTTAAGGATTTCACCCACTTCCCGTGGTTCCACGCATAACTTCCCTCCATTGTCCTTAGGTGGGCCTACTCTTTCTCATGCTACCCTCTTGCTCCTAATATATGCATAAAAAGCTTAGGATTCTCCTTCACCATGTTTGCTAAAGACATTTCATGGCTTCTTTTAGCCCTCCTAATTCCATGTTAAGTTCCTTCTTACTTTCACTGTACTCAAGGGCTTAGTCAGTTTTTAGATGTCGTATGTTTCCTTTTTCCTTAGCTTACAATTTCCCTCATCATACATGGTTCCCAAATCCTGCCATTTCTATCCCTTATTTTTGCGGGGACATGCATGTCCTGCATTTCAACCAACTGGCCTTCAAAACCCTCCCACATGTCTGACATGGGTTTGCCCTCAAATAGCCGCTACCAATCCACATTCCCAAGTTCCTGTCTAATTTGGATGCAATTGGCCCTCGCCTAATTAAGCACCCTCACCCGTGGACCAATCTTGTCCTTGGAGTGCCGAAGGGCCTGTTCCAGTGCTGTACTGTTCTTATCCATGACTACTCAAAATCTTATGGAATTATGTCGCTAAGCCCAAAATGCTCCCCCACTGAAACATCAATCACCTAAATGCTCCCCCCACTAAAACATCAATCACCTAAATGCTCCCCCACTGAAACATGAATCACCGGGGTGGCTCATTCCCCAATACCAAGTCTAGTATGGCCCCCACTCTGGTGGATTGTCAACATACTGTATCAAAAAGCCCACCTGACAAATCTAACAAATTGCTTCCATCCGAGCCCCTGGTGTAAAGGATTCCCAGTCAATATGGGGGAAGTTAAAGTCGGCCATCACAACTACGCTGCTTTTTTCACACCTTTTCAGTAACTGACTACATTACACAACTGCTCCTCTGTCTCCTGCGGGCTGTTGGGAGGTCTATAGTACACTCCCAACATTGTGATTTCACCCTTCTTATTCCTGAGCTCCACCCATAATGCCTCACTACAAGATCCCTCCAATGTGTCCTCCCTCAACACAGCTACGATGTGCTCCATAATCAGCAATGCAACTCCCCCACCTCACTGGTTTCTCCTGTCCGGTCTAAAACGATATCCCGGTCCTGCCAGTCCTTTAACCATGTCTCCGTAATGCAATCACAGCATAGTTCCATGCCGTAATCCAGGCTCTCAGCCTACAATCGCACTGAGCTCTGGGGCTTCCTGTGCCTGCTCTTACTATGTTCTATGAAATGGTCATTGTATAAACATATGGATGATAAGGGAATAGTGTAGATGGGCTTTAGAGTGGTTTCAAAGGTCGGCGCAACATCGAAGGCCGAAGGGCCTGTACTGCGCTGTAATGTTCTATGTTCTACTCTGCGCTATGTTTATCTCAGTCTCACTTTTTTCCCCAGTCTCTACACTTACTGGCCTGCTGTTCTGATTCCCAACCCCCTGCCACACTAGGTTAAAACCTCCCGAACAGCACTAGCAAACCTCCCGTCCAGGATATTGGTGCCCTTCCAGCTCAAATTTTCCCCACATTATTCCAAATTTTAACGCACTCACTTGCCCTATCTTTTTCTCCTGTGCAGATTTTTTTGTGTCTTCCTCAACTTGCTTTCTCACATTGACTCACTTGATTTATTATGATTTATTAAGATTTTTGAAATATCCTGCTACTACTTCCTTAATAATGGATTCAAGTATTTTTTCCAGTGACAGAGGAGAATCTAACTGGCCCAGTTTCCTGCTTTGTCTCCAACCTTTATTTGGCATAGGACTGTTATGCGTGGTTTTATAATCCGCTGGGACATCTCTAGATCCTTGAGAACTTTGGAAGATTACAACCAATGCATCCACTATTTATGTATCCACATCTTTTAAGACCTTAGGAAGCAGGCCTTCAGATTCAGGGGACTGTCGGCCTTTAATGCCTGGTACATTTTTCTCAGGTGATAATAATAGCTTCAAGTTCTCTCACCCGTTTCCCACAGTTTTCTACTTTATTAGGATGCATTTTCTATAGTGAAAACTTGTACAAAATATTTCCAAAGTCTCTGCCATTTCCTTATTTCCCATTATTAATTCCCAAGTCTCATTCGTTAAGGGACCAAAGTTTACTTGAGCTACTCTCTTCCTTTTTATCCAATTGTCTCAGCTTTTACTGTCTGGCTTTAGATTTCTTACTAGTTTACTATCATAATCTATTTTCTCCCTTTTTAAAAAAAATCAGCATTTGCTGGTTTCTAATGTTTTCCTAATCTTCTGCTTACCGCGAAACCTTGGAACATTGTATGTCTTTTCTTTCAACCCTCCTTAATGTCCCTAGTTAGCCATGGATGGTGCATCCCTCGCTCAAGTGTCTTCCTTTCTCAATGGAATATATTGTTTGAGAATGACAAAATAGCTCTTTAAATGTCTGCCACTGCTTATTGCTATCTTACCATTCAATCTGTTTTCTGCCTTTATTCAAGATTAAAACACTAATTTCACTCAAGTTTCTTGCCCTCGAGTAGAACTTGAAATTCTATCATATTATGATCATTCTTCCAGAGAGGATTCTTTACTGTGATCATAATTAATGCAATCACATTACACTATCAGATCTAAAATGTCCTGTTCACCAGTTGACGCCACACATGTTCTAAAAAACTGTCTCAAGTATTTATCCTCCAAGCTACCCATGCAAATTTGATTTCTCCAATCTAGATGAAGGTTAAAGTTGCACACAGTTTGGCTTTTGTTAGAATCCCCATAATTTCGCATTTCATACTTTGTCCTTCAGTGCAGCTATTGTTGGGAATTTTACACACTGGTGATTCCCTATTTCTTATGTCCACTCAAACAGATTCCATAAGATCATTTTACAGTATTGTATTGATTGCATATTAACAAAATTACCATACCTCCTTTTCCTTTCTACCCATGATTATGAATTTTCAGATACCCCTGAATATTCAGCTCTCAGCCTACGTCACTTTACAACCACGTTGCCCATATCATTATCCTGCACTATTGTCCTGTCTGTTCTCTAACATTCAAAATTTGGCCTCACTTAAACACTTCCCCAAACTATTTAGTTTACAATTCTATCTACCGCCCAAGACATGCAATTCACAAGTTCACTGCCCCCCACCGCAGTTCAAGTGAAGCCGAACAGCTCCCTCTTTCCCTAGGACTGGTGCCAGCGCCCTATGAATTGAAACGCATTTTTCCCCACACTAATCTTTAAGTCATGCATTCAACTCCCTAGTTCTCACTGACCGTATGATAATCTGCCAATCATCAGCGAACATTCCCACTTCTGACTTCACTGATTAACCAGTTGAAGATGGTTGTGGCCTAGGACACTAACCTGAGGAAAGTATGCATCAATGTGTTCTCCAATAATTATAACTCCAACAAGGAGAGTTTTTACCAATTCCCACTGACTTCAATTTTAAAGTTCCTCGATGCCACACTCCATCAAATATTGCCTTGATGTTAAAAGGCAGTTACTCTTGCCTCATGTCTGGAATTCACTCTATGGTTTAGACCAAGGCCGTAATGAGGCCAGGAGCAGAGTAACCTTGGAAGAAACCAATTTTATTTTTTATTTTTCAAATTAAGAGGCAATTTAGAGTGGCCGATCCACTTACCCTGCACATTTTTGGGTTGTGGGGGTGAAACCCACACAGACATAGGGAGAATGTGCAAACTCCACACACACAGTGACCCGGGGCCAGGATCGAACCCAGATCCTCGGTGCCGTGAGGCAGCAGTGCTAACCACTATGCCATCGTGCCACCCTGAACCCAAAATGAGCATAAGTAAGCAGATGATTGCTAAGTAAGTGCCGCTTGTTTGCATTGTTGACATCATTTTGCAGATGATTTAGTAGACGGCGCACTGGTTGGCTGGACTGGTATTCTCCTGCCTTTTGTGGACAAAACGTAGGTTGGATGATTTTCCACATTATCAGGTGTTCCAGCTGAACTCTTGCAGTCTATGTTACAGCTGAACAGGAACTACTTGGTTAGGAGAGTAGCTAGTTCTAGGGGACAACTTTTCAGTTCTATAGCCAGTTGGTGTCAGAGCCCATAGCCTTCATAGTATCCAGTGTCTTTAGCCGTCTCTGGATAGGACGTGGGGTGAATCAAATTAACTGAAGGCTAGCATCTGTGATACTGGGGACGTTGGGAGCAGATCCAAATGGATCAGCCATTCGGCACTTTTGGATAAAGATGCTGGCAAACGTTTCAGCCTCTTCTTTCAAACTGATCTGCTGGGCTTCCGCATTATTGAGAATACGGTATTTATGCTGTCTTCTTCTCTGGTTAGTTATTCAATTATTCATCAATGTGAACCACTGGATATGGCAACAATGCAGAGTTTTGACTTATCCAATGGTTGTGGAATCTTTTGGCTCTGTCTGTAACATGCTGCTTCCACTGTTTAGCATGTATTTAGCCCTGTGATGTAGCATCTCCAGGGTGGCACCTCATTTGAGGTATTTATTTTTCCAGCTCCTGGTATACTCTCCTCCACAGCTCATTGAATCAGAGCTAATCCCTGGCTTGACATTGATGCTAGAGTGAGGGATATACCGGCCCATAAGCTTTCAGGTTGCGGTGGAATTCAATTCTGCTACGACAGATGGTCCTCAGCAGCTCGTGGATGCTCAGTTTTGAGTTCTTAGATCTGTTCCAAATATATCCCATTTACTACGGTGGCAGCTCACAGAACATAATGGAGGAGATGACAGTATGAAGGCAGGATTGTGTACCTACACGTATTATTGACATTCTTGTATATTTCCTACATCACATTTGTTTGGCTCTTAAAATCACCGTTTCACCATCATGCATCTCTGTCACACTAAATCTATAAGATTAAAATGGTACATCAGCAAATGAAAACTTAAGACATAGGCCACATATAAATAAAAGCAAAGTCGCTAGAAAACTGGATAAAAAACAATCAGTGACAAACTAAGAACTTATGATAATTCAATCCTGAAAGAGTAGTCACAAAAGGCTGCCAATTAAAGAAAGCTCCTCTAACTTCCATCAAAACTGTCAAATTCTTTGGAAAAACTGTTTTGCCAGCTATATTTTCCTCAGTAACGGAAATCTACAAAAGACAAAATTAACATTGGGAACATTCATATTTCACAATATTATGGTGTTCTTATTTGGGCACTGAACCTCACGAAAGGTATGCTGGCCTTCAAGGACGTATAGCACAGATTCACCTTAATGACACTGAACCTTAAAGGGGTTAATTATGAGAACGGGTTGCATAAAATTAGCTTTACTCCTTTCAGTTTATAAGATCTGATTGTAATGTAGAAAATTATAAAGGCTCGACAGGGTGGAGAAACTCAGATGATTCATCAAGTTATTATTTTACAGCTGAAAATAAATTCAATTAAAATTTTAACTGAACATCTCATCATGTGAGGGTACCTTTAAGACATGGATGTTTAAGCAATGTACCTTTAAGAAAACAGTGATGTCAGAGTGTGGGTGGAGCTGGGCTTTAGGTCAGCCATTTTGCAGGTTTTTCGTTTCAGTTTAAAAAGCAGTGTGTTTGTGTCTGTCTGTTTCCAGAGATCTGCAAGTTTTGAAAAGAGCTGGGTGTGTGTCTGTGTTTTGCAGTGAGCTGGATCTCTACCATGAAAGACTATCTCCGGATCATTTGGGTGATTTAAAGTAAAGCCTTTAACCTGATGTGATACTGTTTAAAGGTGTTAAGTCTCTTGGAAGTTTGAAGGAACATTTTAAGGAGTTATTTACTATTGCAATATTTTCTGAGTTATCATTGAAGAAAGGGGTGTTAAGAGATCCAATGTTTATTTAAGATGTTAAGTTGAGTCCATGGAATAAACAGTGTTTTCTGTTTAAAAACCCACGTGTCCATAATTGTAATCCCACACCTAGGGAAAAAGCCGCGTGTTAGGAAAAGCAACAAATCCATTAAAGGGAGAGGTTGGTTGAACTCCGTGATACATTTTGGGGTTCTGAAAACGCCTCGCCCATAACAATTGGGGGCTCGAGGGGGATAAAAGTCTATCTATTGGATTGACTTTTGTGAACTTAAAGACAGTGAAGGATTGTTGCTTTTCCGGTGTGGTATTTTAGTTTAAGTGGGGAGAGTGCTGTGAACAATGGCCCTTTCAGAGGCTCAGAAGCTTTTGGGGGTGGAGAATGTTACACATAGTACCTTACGGACAGAAACGAAAAGCAGACTGTTGGGTCTGGCAAGAACATTGCAGTTAACATGACCTGACAAAATGCGAAAGGATGAGGTAATTATGGCGGTGGTTAAGCATTTAAAGTTGCCCGAGATAAATTGGAAATGGCAAAAATTCAGTTGCAAATTAAACAAATGGAACATGAGAAAGAATTAAAGCGGCTGGCATACGAGAGTGAGAGAGAGGAAAAAGAAAGAGAAAGAGAGAGAGAGGAAAGAGAAAGAGAAAAAGAGAGAGGTAAAAGAAAAGGAGAAGAAAAGAGTAAAGAAAGAAAACCCTAGCAGAACAAAAAGAAAAAGAAAGGGAGATACAGATCAGGGAAAAAGATAAAGAGAGGGAGTTTGAACTTCAGAAAATGGCCATGAAACATGACAATCAGTTAAAATTGGCAGACGTAAAGGGAAACGTACAGTTGGATGATAGTGATGAGTATAGTGAAAAAGAGCGTCATAGATGAAGGCTTGGTGGGAATCTATTTAAATATGTCCAAGCATTGCCAAGGTTTGACGAGAAGGAAGTGGAGCCTTTTTCATTTCATTTGAGAAGGTAGCTAATGAAATGGCCACAGGACATGTGGGTGTTACTGATTCAAACAAAGCTGGTAGGTAGAGCTAGTGAAGTGTTTGCATCACTACCGGAGGAGGTATCTGGAACGTATGAGGTGAAGAAATCCATCTTAAGTGCATATGAGCTAGTGCCTGAAGCTTACAAACAAAGGTTTAGAAATTTAAGGAAAGAATTGGGTCAAACATACATGGAGTTTGAAAGGATCAAACAGAGTAATTTTGATAGGTGGATAAGGGCTTTGAAAATAGACCAAACGTATGAAGCTCTCAGAAAAATTATAATTTTGGAGCAGTTTAAAAATTCAATTCCTGATGTAGTGAGAACTCATGTCGAAGAACAGAGCGTTAAAACTGCGAGATTAGCAGCGGAAATGGCAGATGTTTATGAATTAGTGCATAAATCAAAGATTGGTTTCCGACATCGGTTTCAGCCGGTGGGGGATAGAAACTGGGGACATGAGAAATACTCAAGTGGTCACGGTAAAGGTGATCTGATGGGAGACAATAAAGAGAGTGTACCTCAGATTAAAAAAGAAATCCAGGAGAGTGGAAAAGAAATGAAAAGTTTTAAATGATTTCACTGTAATAAACTAGGCCATGTAAAGTCACAGTGTTGGTGGTTGAAGAAAAACACTGGGAAGGCTGATGTGGTAAAACAGGATAAGACAGTGGGGTTTGTTAGAGTGGTAAAGGAAAGCCCAAGGGAAGCGAAGGAGGTGCAAAAGATTGTACAGCCTGTTCAAGAAGTAATTGTTAAGAAGGTGCCAGATGTATTTAAAGAATTTACTTGTGTGGGTAAAGTTTACTCATGTGTATCAGGAGGAGCAGGTAAAGAAGTTACAATTTTAAGAGCTACAGGGGCTAGTCAATCTTTAATGGTAAGAGATGAGGAATTATGTAGTTTGGGAAGAATGTTGCCAGAAAAGGTGGTAATATGTGGAATTCAGGGTGAGAGGAGTAGCGTTCCATTATATAAGGTAAGGTTGGAAAGTCCAGTGAAGAGTGGTGAAGTGGTAGTAGGAGTAATAGAGAAACTATCTTGTCCAGGAATACAGTTTATCTTGGGTAATGATTTAGCTGGATCGTAGGTGGTAGTGATGCCTCCTGTGGTTGATAAGCCAGTGGAAAATCAGTCAACTGAAGTGTTGAAGGACGAATATCCTGGGATTTTTCCGGATTGTGTAGTAACAAGGTCGCAAAGTCACAGGTTAAGACAAGAGGAGAAATCAAAGAGTGAAGATGAAGTTGAAGTGCAATTATCAGAAACGATTTTTGATCAGATGTTGGAAAAGAACAAGAACAGGTCAAGGATGAGGCGGATATTTTTAGTTCAGGAGAATTGGCGGAGTTACAACAGAAAGATGTAGAAATAAAACAGATATATCAGAAAGCATATACGGAAGAGGAACCTGAGAGTATACCAGAGTGTTATTACCGTAAAAATGGTGTCTTGATGAAAAAATGGAGACCTGTACATATGCAGGCGAATGAAAAGTGGGCAGAAGTTCATCAAGTAGTATTGCCGGTAGGGTATAGAAAGGAGGGGTTGCGAGTTGCACATGAGGTACCAGTGGGAGGTCATTTGGGGATGAGGAAAACTCAAGCTAAAATCCAGAAACATTTTTATTGGCCTGGACTACATAAAGATGTAGTTACATTTTGTCAATCATGTCACACGTCAAGTGATAGGGAAACCTCAAGCAGTGATAAAACCAGCGCCCTTAATACCCATTCCAGCATTTGAGGAACCTTTTACAATGGTCCTAATCAATTGTGTAGGACCGCTTCCTAAAACAAAAAGTGGGAATCAATATCTTTTGACTGTAATGGATGTGTCTACTAGGTTTCCAGAGGCCATTCCAGTACGTAATGTTACAGCTAAAAGGATTGTGGAGGAGTTACTTCAATTCTTTACTAGATATGGACTACCCACAGAAATTCAATCAGATCAAGGAATGAATTTTACTTCAAAGTTATTCAAAGATGTTATGGATAGCTTAGGAATAAAACAATTTAAATCAACTGCGTACCATCCAGAATCGCAGGGAAGACAATGTTGAGGGCGTATTGTCAAGATTATCCAGAGGATGGGATAAAGGAATTCCATTCGTATTGTTTGCAATTAGGGATGCACCTAATGAGTCAACCAAATTTAGTCCTTTTGAACTAATTTTTGGTCATGAGGTAAGAGGACCACTTAAATAGATTAAGGTAAAATTGGTGGGTGAGAAATCGGAAATTACCCTATTGGATTACGTGTCAAATTTTAGGGAACGATTAAATAGAGCAGGTGAATTGGCTAGACAACATTTGAAAGTTGCACAAAATGTGATGAAACGGGTAGTGGACAAGAAATCCAAAGTTCGTAGTTTTGCCAGTGGGGATAAAGTTTTAGTGTTGTTACCAGTGGTAGGGGAGCCTTTAAAAGCTAGGTTTTGTGGACCGTATCAGATTGAAAGGAAATTAAGTGAGGTGAATTATGTGGTAAAAACACCAGATAGAAGGAAGACTCACCGAGTGTGTCATGTGAATATGCTTAAAAGGTACTTTGAAAGGGAAGGAGAGAAAAAGGAGATTTTAATGATTCTAACTCAAAGTGACGAACCAAATCCAGATGACTGTGAATTTGACATACCTCAAATTAAATTGGAAAATGAGGATGTTCTTAAAAATTGGGATGAATTGTTAAGTTACCTTCCAGAGGGAAAACAAACTGACCTGAAAAAGAGTTATTGATATCACATGGGCAAGTTTGTGGAGATAAATTGGGAAGTACTAAAATGGCTATACAGGATGTAGATGTGGGCAATGCTGTTCCTATCAAACAACATCCATATAGACATAATCCTTTAAAATTGGCACAGGTTAACAGAGAGATTGAGAGCATGTTGAAGAATGGCATAATTGAAGTGGGTTGCAACCAATGGAGCTCACCCATAGTGATGGTACCTAAACCAGAACCCAACGGTTGTGTGTGGACTATCGTAAGGTGAATGCAGTTACAAGAACAGACTCTTATCCTGTCCCACCATTGAAGGATTGCATGGAGAAAGTGGGACAATCTGCTTTTATTCCCAACTTCCAGACATGGAAAAAACATTTAAAACATCGTATGGAGTTCTTCAATCGACTTCAGGTTGCGGGTTTGGTGATGAACCTCGCCGAAAGTGAGTTTGGAGAAGCCCGAATCACTTTCCTTGAGGAGTTTCCGATACCCTCAAGACGAAGGGAGACAATCCAATCTCTTAACATGAATGAATTTGATCGAACAGTTGTGCAAAAGTTGTGGCGTGATTACTCCACTGATGGAATTGCTGAAGAAACGTAAAAAAATTAAATGGACAGCGGACTTTCAACAGGCATTTGACTGCCTGAAAGCTGTGATCACCAATGCTCCCGTATTGGAGAATTGCAAGGGACTCTGTGGTCAGATTGAACTAAAGTATCTGATTTCAAAGAGAAATGCAGAGGAGTAGAGGAATGGATGGATTGTTCAATGCAGAGACTTTGTTCAAAGAGACTGTCAATCGAGAAGGATTTCGGTTGGAGGAAGAACAACAAAGAAAAATGGACTATATTATTATACCTGTTTGCATGTGGTTTTTTTTTTTAAACGAAAAGGTGTATTTACTGTGCACATTTCTTAGTGGATGGTGCAAAAGTGAAAAATGAAACCATCTTGAAGTTGATGGTTTATTTTTTTTTTCTTGGGGGGGGCGGGAGAGGTGTCATGTGAGGGTACCTTCAAGACACGGATGTTTAAGCAATATACCTTTAAGAAAACAGTGATGTCAGAGAGTGGGTGGAGCTGGGCTTTAGGTCAGCCATTTTGCAGGTTTATAGTTTCAGTTTAAAAAGCAGTGTGTGTGTGGCTGTGTTTCCAGAGAGCTGCAGGTTGTGAAAAGAGCTGGGTGTGTGTCTGTGTTTTGCAGTGAGCTGGATCTCTACCATGAAAGACTATCTCTGGATCATTTGGGTGATTTAAAGTAAAGCCTTTAACCTGATGTGATACTGTTTAAAGGTGTTAAGCCTCTTGGAAGTTTGAAGGAACATTTTGAGGAGTTATTTACTGTTGCAATATTTTCTGAGTTATCATTGAAGAAAGGGATGTTAAGAGATCCAATGTTTATTTAAGATGTTGAGTTGAGTTCATGGAATAAACCGTGTTTTGTGTTTTAAAAACCCACGTGTCCATAATTGTAATCCCACACCTAGGGGAAAAGCCACGTGTTAGGAAAAGCAACAAATACATTAAAGGGTGAGGTTGGTTGAACTCCATGATACATTTTGGGGTTCTGAAAACGCCTCGCACATAACAATCTATTTTACTTTAATGTGTATCTAAATATTCCTTACACTATCTTGATGTGTAATTACATCTGTTGTTTGCACCCATTGTTCATTACAATGATTCCTTAGCTAAGTTTGCTCTTCAGAAAAATAGTACATGAAACAAAAACATGACAACATAGCTTACAAATAAATCCATGGTAAATTCATAGCAATAAAAATAAATTAAATTAAGAAAACAGTAGGTTAAGTTTTAACAAATTGCTACAGTTTGGTACTATGCCATCACCTGTGTGGATTGGAGGCTTATGGATGCACTGGCTTCAATTTTCTAATCGGCATTGGAACCGGCAAGATAGCTTGCAGCTGGCATATAATGAATAAATGAGCCCAAAAAAGAAAACTCACCACTGACATTTTCACTTAAAATAAGATGAAAGAGTTGGGCAAAAGCATCAACATCTTTGTGCAGCCAAATATCTGAGAGGCAGGCATCCATTTCCTTTATAAGCCAAGGCTCAAGAGAATTGAAATCTTTTTCATTCTGTGGAGTATAAAAACAGGAAAGAAAATTGAGACTATAGCTACTAAAGGCACAACTGTACATCTCAGGCAATAATTCCAATAAGAGGCAAGCTTCATCCCGTCAGGAGTCACTTTATTAGCAGGTATGAACCCAGTATCATCTGTGTCATAGATGCACAATATAACTCATTACAAATATGAATTGAATGAAGACAACTTATGAAGCTTTCATGAATCATTAAAGGTTAATGATCTAAACAGTTTATGATACAAATTTATCAAAGTTTAGTAAAATAGGGAGAGAAGCAGGCCATTTAACTCCGAGCTTTTACCGGCATTCACTGAGATCTTGACTCATCTGCACCTGAACCCCAAATATCCACGGTCGCCCCATATACTTTAATACTCTTGGTTAACCAATATCTATTAATCAAAGTTCAATATTTGATCTTTATCAATTGCCATTTGCACAAGAGAATTTCAAACTACTACCATACTCTGTGCAGCATCTGAATTTCACTCCGGAAAGGTGTGGCTTTAAATTTTAGACTATGCTGCCTCATCTTATTTTCCCCAATGAACAGGAATAGTCCCCCTCAATCTTCCCTTCATGTTTCCATTAATATCTTGAAAACTTCAATCAAGTAACCCCATAATCTTCCAAATTCCAGGCAATACAATCCCATTTTGCATAATTGCTCCTTGTAATTTAACCCTTGGAGTTCTGGTATCATTCCAGTGAAATCATTCTCCTGCTAATATAACCTTATCTGTCTGGTGTCCGGAATGGAATGCAGTACTCCAGGTGCAGTCTAGCCAGGACTTTACATAACTGATGCACAGCTTCTACCTCCTTGTGTCAGAGTCCTTTAAACATAAACGGCTAGAAATCAATAGCCTATGTGGTACAGTATGGTACAAAGTGTGGTAGAAGTTTGAAATGTTCTTGAGCTAATGGCAATTGATCTAGATCAATTACTGAACTGAGATTAATAGATATTGGTTAACCAAGAGTATTAAAAGCAGGGCAGCACAGTGGCGCAGTGGATAGCACTGCTGCCTCAAGGCACCTATGTCCCAGGTTTGATTCCAGCTCTGGGTCACTGTCTGTGTGGAGTTTGCACATTCTCCCAGTGTTTGCGTGGGTTTCACCTCCACAACCCAAAGATGTGCAGGCGGGGTGGATTGGTCACACTAAATTGCCCCTTAATTGGAAAAAATGAATTGGGTACTCTTAAATTTATTTTTTTTAAAACAAGAGTATCAAGGTATATGGGGCGACGGTGGATATATGGAATTCAAGTGCAGATGAGTCAAAATCTCAATGAATGCCGGTAAAAGCTCGAGGAGTTAAATGGCCTACTTCTCTCCCTATTTTACTAAACTTTGATAAATTTGTATCATAAACTGTTTAGATCATTAACCTTTTATGATTTATGAAAGCGTCATAAGTTGTCTTCATTCAATTCATACTTGTAATGAGTATATTGTGCACCTGTTCATGACATTTTAATGTTGCAACAGGACCGCAAGTCTCTTCGACCTCCATTATTTCTAGCTTTTCACTGTTTGAAAAATAGCCTGTTCTATTGTTTTTCGGTTCAAAATGGATGACTTCATATTTGCCTAGAATGAAATCCATTTGCCACAGCTGTCCCCATTCAATTCATCTATCAACATCGCTTTGTAATATTATTCTTCCATTGACAAGGCTTACAATGCCACCTATCTTTGTGCATTCTGCCAATTTGGATCTATGCAATTTCAAAACCAAAGGAACAATTCACAAATCAAAAAATCTTTGTAGTTTGGACATCTGCAATTTTCTCACTCACTTTATTTGGAATTCTGGAAGGGAAACCCTCTGGGCCTGGGGATTTGTCACTTTTTATGTGCCATTATTTTCTTCCTTACTGTTGTTTTGCTGAAATTAATTTTGTCACTGTCCCTGATTCAATATTAGTTTTGTGATTTCCAGTATGTCGACCTTTCCTCTACTGTAAATACTGATGTAAAGTAATTATTCAAATGTCTGTCAATTCCTTATTTCCATAGGCAATATCGTTCCAATTTTCAAGAGGCTGCATTGCCCCTACACTCGGTTTCTACTTGTAATTTTTTTTGTATTGCTTTTGATATTCTTCAAAAGTTTCTCATATTCCCATTTAGTAATTTTGCCTTTGCCAGTTTCTTTTCCAAGTTTTGCATTTTTCAATGCTTTTCTTTTAGCTTTGTGCTGTCCTTACCAGTTGTCCATGGCTGTGTTTCATTGACAAGTAGAACCTTTGTCCCTTAGGTGTATAAACTGGTTCTATATCAGATTTAATTACTTTTTGATAACATCCCACTGATGTTCTAACATTTTATCCATTAGCCAATTTGTCTCATTTACTGTGGGCATCCTTGATCTCGTCTTGTGGAGATCAACCTTACCTAAATTGCAATGGAGTCAGCCTTCCATAAATCTCGCTGACTTTTTAGATGGGGAGCCTGGCCCATAGCACCTTGTTAAATCCAGCCAGTATTTCAGAAAACTATCCCAAACAGACACAAGACATTTATTACTTTTATGACATGTGCTTGTCTGCTTATCCAAATCTATATAAAAGTTAACCCCCATCCCCGTATCCACCTTTGCCACAGGTTTAACTAGTAGATTTATTCAATCTACTATTTCACAGCTACTAGCAGGGTGTCTATACAAATCTGCTATTGGAGTCTTAAACCTCTTTCTCTTTGTCAAGTCTTCACTTCCTACTTACCTCTCTTCAGATCCTCTCATCAGTGATGTGATTTCATATATTTTTTTTAATAAATTTAGAGTACCCAATTCATTTTTTCCAATTAAGGGGCAATTTAGCGTGGCCAATCCACCTACCCTGCACATCTTTGGGTGTGGGGGAGAAACCCACACAAACACGGGGAGAATATGCAAACTCTCAACGGCAGTGACCCAGAGCCGGGATCGAACCTGGGACCTCGGCGCCGTGAGGCACAGTGCTAACCACTTTGCCACCTTGCTGGCCTGTGATTTCATAAATGTAATCACAAAGGCTACTCCTTCAGTTCTACCATTTTTCCTATCTTACTTGTAGATTTTTTAACATGGTATTTTTAGCTCCCAGACCACAGCTTGTCATAACCTCCAAGTTGATTTTGCACCTGCAATTTGTTCAATTTGTTCCTTATGCCTATGTGACTGTGTGAAGAACACTTATTTGGGTGAGAAACCCTAACTTGTCCTTCAGTTCTACGGTTTTATTTTCCTGTTTGTTTTTTAATTTCTCTCTCCTGCTTTATTTCACATCTTCCATTTTTCCTTTTGCCAGTCCTGCCAGTAGGGCGGCATGGTGACACAGTGGTTAGCACTGCTGCCTCACAGTTTCAGGGACCCGGGTTCAATTCCGGCCTTGGATCATTGTCTGTGTGGAATTTGCACGTGCTCCCAGTGTCTGTGTGGGTTTCCTCCGGGTGCTCCAGTTTCCTCCCACAGTCCAAAGATGTGCTGGTTAGGTGGATTGGCAATGGTAAATTAGCCCTTAGAGCCCAGGGACGCGTCGGTCAGGTTGCGTGGCTTGGGCGGGGCGGACAGCTGAGTGGGCATGGTTAAAGTACTCATTCGAAGGGATAGTGCATACTCGATGGGCTGAATGGCCTCCTCCTGCCCTATAGGGATTCTATGATTTAAAGAAAAATTTGACTATTAAAGTACTCTCTTCCCTTTCATTTATTTTTCAATTACCATTTACCTTTTCCATCTAATCTCTCACACCCCAACATATGCGGTTTAAAGTTCTTTAAAGTGTTCACCCCATTTATCCCCTCTCCTAGACTTGACTTCTTATCCAGACATATTGCAAAATAAAATATGATTTCAATTATCCCATCTTTTGAGGAGCAGTCCAACGTAGGCTGAGCATTGACTGTCAAACATGGTAATTCGATTGTTTTTTTATGAACTTCATAAGAAAGCGGAGCCCAAAATTTGGCAGGTGTCTATTACAAAGCAGACTAACTTAATATTATAGAACAATTGCTAACATGGTTTTAATCTAGATATAGCTGTACTATTGTTGGTGTTAACAAAGAATTTCACAGAGTATTTCCTGAATTGGTGATAGATTTTTTTATTGCTTCACCCAGGTAATTCATGGTGGGTCAGTGGTGTACTTGGTTACACTGTATAGGATTGAATGGCTTTTTCCATTCTTCCTTTTATGCGTGTTTTACCAATCCTTTGCATTTTGCTTAAAATGGTCCAATCAGGACTGATCAAGTGCACACAAACTATTATGATGCAACAGAAATGGACGCTCAACTAAAGCCGGAGTATATTACAATCTCTATTCATGATGCATGCTGTTTTGTTTGAACTAAGACTTCTTAGGGATAAAATAAATTTGACGGCTGTCCCTTCCAACATATGTTAGATGACTACAAACTTATCGAAATTGGAACTGTAGATTAAATTGTCTGCCCTAGGAACCAAAATGTCAAATAGTTAACTTGGCCAGAACAGCAGGAAAATAGAAAGAAAATAATTATTTAAAAGTTTGTCAAATTACCAATTGACTGAATACACTGTCTCCGCCATCATCAAGCAAATCATTTTCTGTTGTCAGGCTTGGGATAAATCTTTGTCTTTGATATTCCGATCTGCTGGCATTACTCGTCTCCTTAGCTTTATACCATTCAGTTAAATTTGTTTGTTGCTTTTCCTCTGAAGATAAAATATAATTATTCTCAGCAATTAATATAATTAATGATTCTAAGTATGTTTAATGTTCACACGATGTATTATTGGAACACATTATGTTATACTACTAGGTTAAAATCTAACCAAACTGGACTGTTGCTCAAACCTGCTGGCTCAATATCAGTTCTTATTTTAATCAAGCAGTCAGGTGGCAATGGTGATATACTCGCATTTGAACTTACCTCGCTGTTTCTCTTTTTTATATTTCAACATTTCTTTATTCGTATAGCCAGTTGTACGCAAGATGTCCTCTAAAAATAGTTCTTTTACTTCAAATGGTCTTCCTTGAACTTGAAAGAAAGGCATCAATGATTTTAAACCATGCTTAAATCTGCCTTGTTATACTCTTGATCCAATATATAATTGTAAATTCAATACCTTGACCATAATACAAGATGTTGTTCATCAGCTTTTACTTACTGTAAATTACAGGACATCCAGTGAAGTATCTGATGAAGAGATTAACATCCAGAGCTGCACTAGAAAGTATAAGTCTTAGAGATGGATGTTTTTGCATCAGATCCCTCAGTTTAGTTAGTAAGAAATCACTAAAGCGATCTCGCTCATGTACTTCATCCTGTTACATAAAAATGGGAAAATAAAGAATGCGTATCTATTTTTAACCATTAATCTTGCACCTAGTGAAACAAGGATAAGGTAATATACATTTTTATCTGCATAATTTCTACTCTTTTCAGTTAGCTGGTTAGTAGCTGCATAGCATATATCCCTGCAATCCCCCCACCCATACATGTTTAACCAATGTATTTAATTCACTTCTTATGGTAATTTATGTCTGCATTTATAGAATGAATTCAATCAAGTTCAGCACATTAGTGCTCTAATGTTCAGTGACACACATTAGGACTGTTCAAATTTTGTCCCACAAGCCGTGACCCGAGCTGCAAGGACCACAGAACCATTTTGCCAAGCAGTTGACAAAATTACTGAATGACTGTATTTCATTTATCATCTAAGCCTGCCAACATCAGTTTTTCAACCCATTGTGCCACCATTTAACAAGAAAAATGTTTTTTCTCATTACAATTGGAGAATGTCAATATGAACCAATTGGAAGGCTCTCAGAGCTTATGAGATCAGCTCGAAGGAAAACAATTTTCACCTCACTATTAATTGCACATAAACACAAGTAGGAAAGTTTAGGTATTGGTGTCCGAGAATAGTTTATCTCTCTAATTTAGATTGAAGGAATAGGCTGCGAGAAAACAGCTTTCATTTTAATTTGTTAAATAAACTTTTGAGGCGTACCAGCTTTTGTCTCGAATTAATGTTTATTTTCTCAGGGTGTTTAGTAACCCCATGTAGTTACTTCCGGTTCTGAGCCTTTGATAAAAGTTACTTTCCAGTTGTTTACAGCCTCTGATAACATTCCTTTTTCACCTTTATCTTGTTAAGATTAGTTGCAACTTTGTTTTTTTGAGAAAAGGAGAATGTTTTCTGGATTAACAGACTTCATTAATCACACCTCTCACTGCACTAGGTTAAGAACATGGAAATAGCAGGAGTAGGCCGTTTGGTCCTTCGAGCCTGTTATGATATTAACAAGATCATGGCTGATTTTCTATGCCAACCCCACCATCCCACACTAGCCACTTATCCTTGAATTTCTTTTGTACCCAAAAGTCTAGCGGCCAATCTTAATACCTCAGCAACCAGTCTTGGTTTGGAAATAGACGATCAGAAATATCTGTGACAATCTTGGTTTCAAGAAATTACACTGAAATTTCCATATTTAGCATTGTGATGCAAACTATTGGCCTGTTTGAATGTAATCTCCATTTAGGTTCTACAATTTAGCTATTGTAAGTTTATAAACAAATGGTTGTGACCGCTTAGCTGCCATGAAGTGGAGAAAATAGTCCATACTAATATTGAAGCAGCTAATGTGCATGGAAATATCAAGAATTAATAATAATTAGACTATAATAACTTCCGCTGAATTGGAAACAGGATCATCACTCAAAGGATCACAAACTTAAACTATGGCTTTGAAATGCATTTATTTAATAAGCTCTCACTGCCGCCTGGAACACAGGATAGCAGAAAAATACCCTGGAGGTTTCAACGTAGAAACATTACAGATACAATAGGAGAAAGGTGCAATAAATGAAACATATGAGAATATGTTTTAAATAAATTAATGATACAACTGCAACTTGATTATCATAAATCTAAATCCAAACTTGCTGAGGTAGCTAAGGTTAGCTTCCTATGGTCAAACTTATTATTTAGTCAACTGCAACTGCAGTACTCTAATAGAGACAGCTAACATGCTTTACAAACTATACAACCCTGTCATTGCCACCCACTCCAGTTATACTGCTGCTGTCTATCTGAAGTAGGATACTTCACAGCATATATAAAAAATACCATCATAAGTAACTAATCCTTCAAACCATCATCAAAAATGCACTGCTAATTTTCATTAAAATTTCTATATATTAAATATGTTCAACCGTACTGGATTCAAAATTAAGGGGCGGGATTCTCCGTTTCTGAGACTAAGTATTGACGCCGACGCAGAATTTGTGGACTTTCACGACAGCAAAATTGGCAACGAACTTGGATTGATTCAGCAACTGTGGAGGGCAAGCACCAGCGCCACATGGAACACAATCGATTCCTATGTAAAACAGTGTGGGATTCGCCAGGTCCGTGATTGATACTCAGGTGGCTAACAAGCTGCAGCCGCAAATACACATTACAATCCGCGCACACACACACACATCCCAGCCAACAAGATGGCACTGGTTGTGCCGGAGCCCGCCATACAGCTGATGGGTCGACTAGGGCCAGAGGGCACCTGGGGAGGTAGCCTGGGGAGACACCGATATGACCCGTAGCCCCAAGTTCACCGTGGGCTCTTAGCAGTGTGCGCAGCTGCATGGCTGCCTTTCCAGTTGCAGCAATGGTGTTCCGTGCCCATCCATCCCAACCCCACAGCCCACCTCCTGGCCACACCCTGCTACTCCCCCCGGCCCTGGCAGAAGCCCGGCGGCCAGCAGCCCAACTATCAGCAAACTATGACAATGTTGGACACTTTCCGTACCCCCTCTCTCACTCAGCAGCCACTACGGCAGTTTTAAGATTTTTAAAAGCACAAGTGAACCGCGCCATCGGGAACTCGACCCAATGGAGGCAGAGCATCGCAGAGGCCCCGAAGTATACTGGGTCAGGCCCGGTAATGATATGCAAATGGTATTTACTGTACATGTGTTCCGGACGGCATTGACGCCGCTGTCGAGGTGACAGAGAATTGCGATTCGGCGTCAAATCGACTCCCGCCACAATTTTAGCATCGGAACCTATTCCCCACCCAATCGTATTTTGCGATTTCGCCGTCTTCTCCTTTGGAAAATTGTTTCCCTCCTTCCACTTTCAACCCCTAAAGAAACATAATTGCTCAGCCAAACAGGTGATTTTCTAGGACTTGAAATGCAACCTGCACCCTCAAAAGGGTCAGAAAAGCAGTTCTTGTGACCTTTCCTCCATGAATATGTACATGGCACCCTCCGAGCCAGTATAATTAGTATGGTTAGAAACCTGTCTGTAAGCTTAAACTGCTACACCACCAGATTCTCTTATAAGCATTAAGAATTTGGATTATGGCTAACTATTTCAGAACTGGAATACAGAGAAGCAAACTGAAAACCTTAAATAAAAACTGCAGGAAATAGATATTCAACCCACTAGCATTTGAAAATATGAAACGGCAATTTAGTACATTGGTTGTGGACCCTTTTATCATATCTGGTAAGTGGAAGTTAATCCAGTCCCTTTATGGGACTAAACAAAATTAAGGAAATGAGGTCAGAATAGGTATAAGGTGTGCTTTGGTAGTGGGATCATTCTGTAAAATAGTTCCCATCCCCTGTATCTTCATTGCCACAATGTAAACTCTGATAACACATTCAAAATTTAAGAATTCTTTGAGAAAATAACAAGCAAGGTGGATGAAGAAGAATTTGTAGATGTGGTGTACTTGGATTTTCAAAAGGCATTGAATAAGGTGCTAGGTCAAAGATTTTTTCAAGTTAGCACATGACGTATGGGGCAACATATTAGCATGGATAAAGGATTGGTTAGCTAACAGGAGACAGAGCAAGGATAAACAGATCTTTTTCAGATTAGCAAGCTGTAACAAGGACTGCCTCAGGGTTTGGTGCTTGGGCCTCAACTATTTACCATCTGGATCAATAACTTGGATCAAGGAACCGAATGTATGGCAACTAAGTTTGCCGATGACTCCATGATAGGTAAGAAAGCAAGTTGTTTTTAAAAAGTGGATAGTCTGCAAAGGGATGTGGACAGGTTCAGTGAGTGAGCAAAAATATGGCAGATGGAGTATGTGGGAAAATATGAACTGTCCACTTTTGGCAGACAGGATAGAAAAGCAGTATACTAATTAAATGGAGAAAGATTGCTGAACTCAGTGGTTATTGCAATGGGAATGGAATATAAAAGCAGGGAAGTTTTAGTGCGGCTGTAGAGGACCTTGGAGACACCATTCCTGGAGTAGTGTACAATTTTGTTCTGTTTCTGGCCCATCAAGTCTGCACCGGCCCTTGGAAAGAGCACCCTACTTAATCCCACGCCTCCACCCTATCCCTGTAAACACAGTAACCCAGCCTAACCCTTTGGACACTAAAGGGCAATTTAGCATGGCCAATCCTCCTAACCTGCACATCTTTGGACTGTGGCAGGAAACCAGAGCACCCGGTGGAAACCCACGCAGATGCAGGGAGAAAGTGCACACTCTACACAGACAGTCACCCGAGGCCAGAATTGAACCCAGGTCCCTAGAGCTATGAGGCAGCAGTGCTAACCACTGTGCCACCATGTCGCCCTATCTTTGGTCTTATTTGAAGAAGGATATATTTGCATTAGAAGCAGTTCGGAAATGATTCACTCGACTCATTACCAAGATGAAGAGTTTATCAAGGTTGAATAAGTTGGGCTTCTACCCATTGCAGTTTAGAAGAATGAGATGTGATCTTATTGAAACATACAAGATCCTAAGGGAACTTGATAGAGTGGATACCAGGGACGGTGCATCCTCTTACGTGGCACAGTAGAACTAGGGGCACACATGAAGAGAATTTTCTGAGGGTCATTAGTATGTGGGGTTCTGTTCGCCAGAAAGCAATCGAGACTGGGTCACTGAATTTATTCAAGACTGAGTTAAGATAGATTTTTGATAAACAAGACAATCAAAGATTAGAGGGCAGAGAGGAACGTGTAATCAAGACTACAACCAAATCAGCCATAGTCTTACTGAGTGGCAGAGGAGGCTGGAGCGATGAATGGCCTAATCCTGCTCCAAGTCCAATGTCCCTTTCAGTCCTTTCTTCTTCTAGGATTTTCATTTAGCTATGGATTACAAAACTGTTGTTCAAGTCTGTCCTCATTTCCATGCCTCCACTCCCACCTTTTTAAAAAAAATACTTTTCAGTGCCTCAAGTTAATCATTTTGTTCAGTCCTACAAAATCGCTGTCCTCCATTTCTGAAGAAATGTCCACAACCAAAATATTAACAGCTCTTTTGAGATGCTGAACAACCTTTATTTCCAGTATTTTCTCCGTACGTTTCATTTATTTCATGTTCTGTTTACAAGACCATAAGACAGGAACAGAAATGGCCATGTTAAGGAAAACATTGATTGGCATCCTTCCATCTGTGAGATGATGGGAATGGACTCTCTGAACTTTGTTGCGATCAGATGAGATCATTTGCTGCACTTCTTTCTGATGGCTGAACAAGCCGATTCAGGAAAGGCAAGTCTGGCACGAGTGCCACATGTTAAGTTGTCCCTTGCCAGTGGCACAGGATGATCTCTGCTGAGGCCTTGGGTCAGCTTTGTGCTTCTGAAACCACACTTTGTTGTGATGGCAAATTTCTACCCAAAGCTGGGAGAATGAAAACCCGAATCATTCTGAAAAACTTACTACTATCACATGTGTGACAGCCGCTAAGGTGCCATCTCCTGCCATTAGCGTTCGAAGAAGTACTCCATTTGTACAAAATGTCAGCAATGTCTTTGGTGAAACCCTGAAACAAAAATAATTTTGTATGAGAAAACTTATTACGTCAAGAGAACAAACTTTTAGTGTTTAGCAGTCTCTTCAATTATACCTGCTCTCCAGTCGAATCTGATAACCGATAGTCTGCCCAATCTTCTCACCCCTCTCTGCAGCAACCCTTTCTGCCACAGCAATAGCTGCCAGTCGCCTGGGTTGAGTACAAAATATACGGCAGGGTATTCCATTCTTGTAACAGTCATCCAGAAGGAACTGGGGAATCTGAAAAATAATGCAATAAAGAGTGAACAAAGCTACTCAAAATTAATAGACAAACTCAATAAATTAGCAACACTGCAGCAAAAGTATTTGGAAATATCAAGAATATTGCACTCTCGACTTTGTATTTTGTGACCACATGATTTTCAAAAAAAAAAAATAGATCCAGTACCATATTTTCCAAAAAGGCAAAAATCAAACCAGCATTAAAAAACAGCAATGTAAACTTTTGTCTTTAATAATGAGAACAAGTGCAACAGAAGTGCTGAAAATTATGAAAATACCAAAAGGATAATTATCCACAACAGTAAATGAATTATTATTATTTTTAAAACATTTTATGAAGGCATTTATGATTTTATAACAATAAACAATACAAATACAAATGTGCACATAGTTCAATGCATAACACATTCCCCCCATTGTTCCCGCCTACTCTAAACACAAAATAACCTAACTCACCCTACACCCTAACCGCCCCTCCCCCTCTTATTGAATCTGCTGACAGTTTAGCTTTCTCAGAGGAAGTCGATAAACGGCTTCCACTTCCGGATGAACCCTAACGTTGATCCTCTCAGGGCAAACTTAATTTTCTCAAGTCTGAGAAACCTAGCCACGTCACTAATCCAAACCACTGATTTTGGGGGCTTCGAGTCCCTCCATGCTAATAAGATCCGTCTCCAGGCTACCAAGGAGGCAAAGGCCAAACCGTCAGGCTCTCTCGCCCCCTGGACTCCCTGATCTTATGACACTCCGAAAATCGCCACCTCTGGACTCGGCGCCACCCTTGTTTTTAGTACCGTGTTCATGACATCCACAAATCCCTGCCAGTATCCCTTAAGCTTTGGGCATTCCCAAAACATATGGACATGGTTTGCTGCCCTTCCGCACACCTCACACACTTGTTCTCTATCCCAAAATACTTGCTCATCCGGGCCACAGTCATGTATGCCCGGTGAACCATCTTGAATTGTATCAGGCTGAGCCTGGCACATGATGTTGACCCTGCTCAGAGCATCCTCCCACAGACCCACCTCTACCTCCCCTCCCAGCTCATCTTCCCATTTATGCTTTAGCTCACCTATCTGAGTTTCCTCCCACTCCAGGACTTCTTTATAGATATCCAAAACCTTCCCCTCCCCCACACCCGTTTTAGAAACTACCTTGTCCTGTATACCCTGTGGCGGTCCCGCAACCTGCCTTTGCACAAAAACCCTTATCTGCAGATATTGAAACCCATTTCCTCCCGGCAATTCAAACTCCTCCTCCAAATCCTCTAAACATGGAACGCTCCCATCAATAAATAGATCCCCCAGCCTCTCAATCCCTGCTCTCTGCCACCCCATAAACCCTCCATGTAGCCTCCCCAGGACAAGCCGGTGATTACCACAAATTGGAGCCCACACCGACGCTCCTTCCACTCCCATGTGCTTCCACCACAGAATCTCCCCCATCCCCCCCTAACGCGTCAGAAATGTGTAGGAGTAGGTCGCCTGAATATAATGAGACCCTGTGTTCCACCAGCCCCCCCACCCCAGACTAGCCCCTTCCAGTCCTTTGAAGCTCTCAGCACCATCGCCAATAGCTCTATGGCCAAGGCAAACAACAGTGGGGAGACAGGACATCCTTGCCTTGTCCCTCGGTGCAATTTAAAGTAGTCCAAACTCAGTCGATTCGTCCGCATACTCTCCACCGGTGCCTGGTAAAGCAACCGAACCCAGTCAATAAAGCCCTGCCCAAACCCAAACTGTCCCAGGACCTCCCACAGATAATTCCATTCCACACGGTCGAAAGGCCTTTTCCATGTCCATAGCGATCACTATCCTCGGAAGGCATCATGATCACATTTAGGAGTCTTCTACTGTTGGCCGTTAGCTGCCTGCCTTTAACAAACCCGGTCTGGTCTTCCCCTATCACCTCCGGAACACAGTCCTCTATCCTGGAGGCCAAAACTTTGGCCAGCAATTTGGCATCGACATTCAGTAGGGAGATTGGTCTGTATGACCCACATTGCTCTGGGTCCTTCTCCTGCTTCAGGATCAATGATATCGAAGCCTGCGACATTGTTTTTTTAAATAAATTTAGAGTGCCCAATTAAGAGGCAATTTAGTGTGGCCAATCCACCTAACCTGAACATCTTTGGGTTGTGGGGGTGAAACCCACGCAGAAATGGGGAGAATGTGCAAACTCCGCACGGAAGTGACCCAGGGCCGGGATTCGAACCCGGGTCCTCAGCGCTGCAGTCCCAGTGCTAACCACTGCGCCACATGCCGCCCCAGTCTGCAACATTGTTGGGGGAAGGACACCTCACTCCCTAGCCTCATTAAATGCCCTCACCAGCAGCGGGCCCAGCATCCCAGAGAATTTCTTGTAGAATTCCACCGGGTAGCCATCCGGTCCTGGGACCTTGCCCTACTGCATGGCCTCCAATCCCTCTACTACTTCTACAATCCCGATTGGGGCTTCCAAACCCTCTACTAACCCTTCCTCCACCTTCGGAAACTCCAACCCTTCCAAAAACTGCCTCGTTCCCCCCCCCCCCCCCCCCCATCCCAGCTGGGGGTTCCGACTCATACAGCCGACTGCAAAACTCCTTAAACACCCGATTCACCCCTGCTGGGTCCAAGACCGTGTTCCCCCCCTCTGTCCTTCACTCTTCCTAAGCTGGTGTGCTAGCATCCTACTGGCCTTTTCACCATACTCATATACCGCCCCCTTCGCCTTGCTCAACTGTCCCATCGCCTTTCCTGTAGATAGCAGATCAAACTCCATCTGCAGCTTCTGTCGCTCCTTCAACAACCCCACCTCTGGGGCTTCAGAATACCTTCTATCCACCCTCACCAGCCTATCCATCTCTACCCGCTCCACCTTCTCCCTATGAGCCTGTATCAAAATTAGCTCCCCCCCAGTCACTGCCTTCAGCGCTTCCCATACCGTTGCTTCCGAAACTTCCCCCGTATCATTTATCTCCAAATAATTCTGGGAGGCCTCCCTCACCCGTCCGCACACCTCCTCATCCGCTAACAGTCCTACATCCAACCTCCATTGCGGGTGCTGAGTAAATGAATTATTTGCATAATATAATCTGCATACAGTTATACTGAAAACAGCAAATTTAAAAAACACCATTACATAAACCTTAAACTTCCTGTTCTTGGTGTGCATATAGATAAGGTAGATAGTCAACATCTTTTCCCAAAGGTAGAGGAGTCTAAAACTAGAGGGCACAGGTTTAAGGCGAGAGGGGAGAGATACAAAAGGGTCCAGAGGGACAATTGTTTCACACAGAGGGTGGTGAGTGTCTGGGACGAGCTGCCAGAGGCAGTAGTAGAGTCAGGTACAATTTTGTCTTTTGAAAAGCATTTAGACAGCTATATGGGAAAGATGGTTGTAGAGGGATATGGGTCAAATGAGGGCAGTTAGGACTAGCTTAGTGGTAAAAACTGGGCGGCATGGACAAGTTGGGCCGAAGGGCCTGTTTCCGTGCTGTAAACCTCTATGACTCTATATTCTATTTTTGGAATCTAAGGCAAAATATTAACTTTTTTGTGGGAAGAGTGAATAGGAACATAGGACTTTGTAGAGTAGGCCGTTCAGCCGGTCAAGCCTGCTCTAACATTCAGTAAAATCATGACTGATCTGGTTGTGTTCTAAACTTCATTTTTCAGTCTACCCAAAAACCCTTGATTCCCTTGTATATCAAAAATCTGCACAGCTCTGTCTTGACTAAATTCAATGGCCCAGCCTACACAGCTTTCTGGGGAAGTGAACGTGACATACCTACAGAGAAAAAAAAATCCTCATCTCAGTCTTAAACAGGAGGCCTCTTATTCTTAAAAGTATCTCCCCTAGTTCTCATCTCCCAAAAATGAAAGCATGCTCTCAGTATCTACCCCTTCAAATCCCCTCAGGGATTGTTTCAATAAGATCACCTCTTATTCTTCTAAACTCCAATGGGTTTCGGCTCAATCTGTTCAATCTTCATAAGATATCCCTTCATCCAGAAATGAGTCAAGTAAGCCTTCTCTGTGCTAGTTCTAACTTCTCTGTGCTACTTCTAACGCAATTATCGCCGAAATCTTCCGCTCTCATTTGTGGCTGGGATTTTTTGGTGCCGCTGAAGGAGTGAATGGAATTTTGGCTGGAACGTCAGATTTTCCGTCCTCGCTCATAATGAGACCCGAGAATCCCGCCCTATATCTTTTTTCAAATAAGGAAACCAATACTGTACATAGTGTTCCATATGTGGTTTCACCAAGGCCCTTACAGTTGCAGTAAAACATCCCTACTTTTATATTCCATTCCCCTTGCAATAAACGTCAAAATTCCATTTGCCTTCTTAATCACTTATTGGTACATAGAACATACAGTGCAGAAGGAGGCCGCCCGGCCCATCGAGCCCACACCGACCCACCCAAGCCCTCTCCTCCATCCCATCCCCGCAACCCGACAACCCCATCTAACCTTTTTTGGACATTAAGGGCAATTTAGCATAGCCAATCCACCTAACCTGCACGTCTTTGGACTGTGGGAGGAAACTGGAGCACCCGGAGGAAACCCACGCAGACATGGGGAGAACGTGCAGACTCCGCACAGACAGTGACCCAACGGGGAATTGAACCTGGGACCCTGGAGTTGTGAAGCCACAATGCTAACCCCTGTGCTACCATGCTGCACATGCATACTAACGTTTTGTGATACATGCACCAGGACACCCAGATCCCTCTGTAGCCCAGGGTTCTGCAATCTCTCTCCATTTAAACAGGAGACCACTTTTCTATTCCTCCAGCCAAAGTGGAAAAGTTCACATTTACCCCAATATTTTGCTCCATCTGCCAAATCTGTGCCCACATTCCTAACCTGTCTATTGCAGACTACTTCCTACTGACAACTCGTTTTCTACCTTTGCGATGTCATCGGCAAATTTAGCAACAATACATTCAGTCCCTTCATCCAAATCATCAATGCAGATTGTAAATAGTTGAGGCTGCAGTACCAATCTCTATGGGACTACACTAGTTACAGCTTGCAAGCCCAAAAAAGACCCATTCTTCCTGACTCTGCTTCCTGTTATCTAACCAATTCTTTGTCCATGCCAATGTTACTCCCTACACCATATAATCTTGTAGAATAAGCTTTGGTGTGAGGCCTTATCGAATGTCTTCTGAAAATCCAAGTACACCACATCTACAGGTTCTTCTTTATCCAGCTTGTTTGTTACTTCCTCAACAAAAATATAATGAATTTAAATACAATTTCTCTTTCACA
The DNA here is from genome assembly GCF_047496885.1 of Scyliorhinus torazame. Lineage (NCBI taxonomy): Eukaryota > Metazoa > Chordata > Chondrichthyes > Carcharhiniformes > Scyliorhinidae > Scyliorhinus > Scyliorhinus torazame. The sequence goes on along the minus strand of NC_092715.1, from coordinate 120,480,128 downwards.
AAACCATGTTGGCTCTGCCTGATGACATCATGATTTTCCAAGTAACCTGTCCCTTAATGGTGAATTCTAGCAATTTCCCTATGACAGATACAAGGCTAATTGGCCTGTTAATCCTGCTTTCTGTCTCCTTTCTTTCTTGAATAAAGGTATGACATTAGCGATTTTCCAATCCACTGGGACCCTTCCAGAACCTAAGGAATTTGGAAGACTATAATCAATGCATCTACTATTTCTCTGGCCAGTTCCTTTAGACCCAAGGGTGCAGGCCATCTGGTCATGAGAACTGGTCAGCCTTTACGTCTAATAGTTTTCCCAGCACTTTATTTTTTACTAGTGATGGTGATTGTTTTTAAATTTCTCCTTCCCTTTCATCGCTTGATTTTTCAAGTATTGTTGGGAAGTTTTCCAAGTCATCTAAGTGAGACACACACAGAATATCTGTTCAATGCCTTTATTTCCTGGTTTTCTATTAATTCCCAGACTAGCTCACTACAAGATCAACACTAGCTTTAGTTACTTTTCCTATTTAAATACTTGGAGGAACCCTTACTATCTTGTTTTTATATTACTAGCTAGTGTTCTCTCAAGCTCTTTTTTCTCCTTCATTTTTGTTTGTCATTCTTTGCTGGTTCTTAAAATTTGACCAATCTTCTAACCTGCAGTGTTTCTTTCAATTTGAAACTATCCTTAACTTCCTTATTCGGCAATGGACAATGCATCCTTCTCAAAGAGTCTTTCTTTCTCACTGGGATTAATCTTTGCTGAGAGTTGTGAAATATCTCCTTAAACGTCTGCCACTCCACCTCTACTGTCGTACCTTTTAACCTAGTTTCCCAATTGACTTTAAGTAGATCTGCTTTCATACCCTACAATTACCTTTATTTAGTTTTTTTAAATTATGTTTATTGAAACATTACATTTAACAAAATAACACAACAAAGTTTGAAAGTAATACAGCACCCAAAGCAAGGAACGAAAAACAAATACAGCTTAACCCGCATGAGCAAAGCATGGAATAGGAAAACAAAATCACAACTGGTTTAATACCAACACTCAGTAATTGAACACAATCTTTTCTTTCAGGATTCCAAACACCTGCACTCATGTAGGAGCAGGGAACAGATATGTCATACCCACCCTCGTTAACGTGAAAGAAAATGCACAAGAACCCAGATCTCGGAGGAGTTACAGGCATACTGTGTAGCGGAACAAAACAGCAAACCCTGGCCCAGGGCAGAACCACAATTATAACAAAAGGAAAATACCATGATATGAGGCACAAGTTGGCTATGAACGATTGAGAAACTTTACTTAAAGGGATGACTGTGGATAGGCAATGGCAAATATTCAAGGAGCGCATGGTGGAACAGCAACAATTGTTTATTCCTGTCCGGCACAAAAGTAAAATGGAAAAAGATGGTCAATCTATAGTTTAGAAGGGAAATTAGAGGGCCCAGCCAGCGATGTCCACATCCCATAAATTAATTTTTTTCAAAAACAGATACCAGAAATGTTGGGAAATGCAGGGTTTAGTGAGAGGGAGGAACTGAAGGAGATCAATATTAGTAGAGAAATGGTGTTGGCAAAATTGATGGGATTGAAGACTGATAAATATCCAGGGCCCGATAATCTACATCCAAGAGTTCTTAAGGAAGTGGCTACAGAAATAGTCGGTGCATTGGTGGTCAGTGTCCAGAGATGACGGGACTGTCATATGAGGAGAGATTAACTAGGTTTGGATTGTTCTCGCTAGAGTTCAGAAGAATTGGGGGGGATATCAAAGAGACATATAAAATTCTAACAGGACTAGACAGGGTAGATGCAGGGAAGATGTTACCAATGATGGGTGTGTCCAGAACCAGGAGTCACAGCCTGAGAATTCAGGGTAAACCATTTCAGAAAGCGAGGAGACATTTCTTCACCCAAAGAGTGGTGACCCTGTGGAATTCATTACCACAGGAAGTAGTTGGTGCTAAAACATTGAATATATCCAAGAGGCAGCTAGATATAGCACTTGGGGAGAATGGGATCAGAGGCTATGGGAAGAAAGCAGGATTAGGCTACTGAGTTGGATGATCAGCCATGATCGTGATAAATGGTGAAGCAGGCTCGAAGGGCCAAAATGCATCCTCCTGCTCCTATGTGTCTATGTGATCCTATAGACTCTTGAACAGTCCCTACAGACTGGAAGGTAGATAACGTAACTCCACTATTTAACAAGGGAGGTAGAGAGAAAACAGGGAATTATAGACTAAGTAAGCTGGATATCAGTCGTGGGGAAATTCTAGAATCCATTGTCAAATATTTTGTAGCAGAGCACTTAGAAAACTAACAGGATCAGACAAAGTTAGCATGGATTTATGAAGGGAAATCATGCTCGACAAATCTACTAGAATTTTTTGAGGATGTAACTAATAGAGTTGATAAGAGGGAGCCAAGAGATATAGTTTATTTGGACTTTCAGAAAGCTTTTGACAAAGTGCCACATAAGAGATTAGTATGTAAAATTAAAGCGCATGGGAATAGGGGCAGTTTATCGAGAAAACTGGTTGTCAGACAAAAAATAGAGTAGGAACCAACAAGTCTTTTTCAAATTGGCAGGCAGTAACTAGTGGAGTACTGTAGGGATCGGTGCTTGGACCCCAGCTATTTGCAATATATATTAATGATTTAAAGAGGGAACAAAATGTAATATCGCCAAATTTGCAGATGACACAAAGTTTGGTGGAAGGGTAAGCTGTGAGCAGGATGCAGAGTTGAGTAAGTGGGCAAATGAATGGCAGATGCAGTATAATTTGGTGAAATGAGAGATTATCCTCTTTGGTAGCAAAAACGGGAACACAGACTATTATTTGAATGACCATACATTAGGAGGGGGGGAATGTGCAACGAAACCTGGGTATCCTCGTACACCAGTCGCTGAAGGTAAGCATGCAGATACAGCAGAGGGTAAAGAAGGAAAATTGTATGCTGGCCGCCATAGCGAGAGGATTAGAACACAGCAAAGGGATGCCCTGTTCCAATTATACAGGGCCTTGGTGAGGTCACACCTGGAAGATTGTGAGATGTTTTGATATCCTTATTTACAGAAAGACATTCTTGCTCTGGAGAGAGTGCAGCAAAGGTTTACCAGACTGATCCAGCGATGGCAGGATGGACGTATGAGAGAGATTGAGTCAGCTAGGATTGTATTCACTGGAGTTCAGAAGAATGAGGAGGGATCTCATATAAACCTATAAAATTCTAACAGGACTATACAGGGTAGATGCAGGATGTTCCCAATGGCAGGGGAGTCCAAAGCCAGGGGTCACAGTCTAAGGATACAGGTAATGCATTTAAAACTGAGGTGAGAAGAAATATCTTCACCCAAGAGTGATGAGCCTGTGGAATTCACGACCACAGAAAATAATCGAGACTAAAACATGGTATGCTTTCAAGGAGTTAGATACAGCACTTGGGACGAAGGTGATCAACGGATATGTGGAAATGGGGGGGGGGGGGGGGGGCGGAAGAAGGTGGGATTAGGCTATTGAGTTGGATATCAGCCATGCTCATAATGAATGGCAGAGCAGGCTCAAAGAGCCGAATCGCCTCCTCCTGCTTTTATTTTCTATGTTTCTTTGAGAGGAAGAGAGGACTGGCAACAGTAATAGTATATTCATATTATGGTCAGGCCCACCAGGCCTCCAAAGGCCCTAGAACTGATCCCTTTGTTGCTCCAGGTGTATATGAATGATTTGGAAGAAAGTGTAGCTGGTCTGATTAGTAAGTTCGCAGACGACACAAAAATTGGTGGAGTTATGGATAGTGAAGAGAATTGTAAGAGGATACAGCAGGATATAAAGTGGTTGGAGTCTTGGGCGTAGTAATGGCAGATGGAGTTTAATCCGGACAAGTGTGAGGTAATGTACTTTGGAAGGTCCAACTTTGGAGACAGCCTGATAGAAGTCTACAAGATTATGAGTGGCATGGACAGAGTAGATAGTCAGATGCCTAGTGTAGGAGAGTCAAGTACCAGGGCACATGGGTTTAAAGTGAATGGGGAAAAGTTTAGAACTGATGTGCAAGGCAAGTTTTTTTTGTTTTGTTTTTTTACACAGAGGGTGGTAAATCTATGGAACATGCTGTCTGGGGCGGTGGTGGGAGCAGGTACAATAGCAGCATTTAAGGGGCATCTAGACAAATATATGAATAGGATGAGAATGGAAGAATACGGACTCCGTAAGTACATACACTTTTAGTTTAGGCAGGTACATGGTTGGCGCAGGAATGGAGGGCCGAAGGGCCTGTTCTTGTGCTGTATTGTTCTTTGTTCACTGCAGATGCTGCCCCCACCCCCCAATCCACTTGCAAGTCCACCCAGTGCGGCGTGTGGTCTGAAATCACGATTGCCGAGTACCCCAGGTCGACGAGCCCCGCCAGCAGTGCCTTGTCCACCACAAAATAATCAATCCGTGAGTACACCACGTGCACATGGGATAAGTACGAGAACTCCTTTGCCCTCAGCCACCGAAAACCTCCACGGATCTACCCCCTACCATGCGCTCCATGAACCCCTTCAGCTCCTTTGCCACCCTCCCCGACCTGTCCAACCCTGGTTCAATAACAGTGTTAAAATCCCCTCCCATGATCAGCCGGTACGAGTCCAGGTCCGGGATCTTCCCCTGGACCCACCTCATGAACTCCACATTGTCCCAGTTCGGGGCATAGACATTCACCAAGACCACTGGCATCCCCTCCAACTTCCCACTCACCATCACAAACCTCCCTCCAGAATCTGCTACAATATTCACCAGCTTGAATGCCACCCGTTTGTTTATCAGCACCGCCACCCCTCGCATCTTCATATTTAATCCCAAATGGAAGACTTGCCCTACCCACCCTTTCCTTAGCCTAGTCTGATCCCCGATCTTCAAGTGTGTTTCTTGCAAAAAGGCCATGTCCGCCTTCAAGCTCCTCAAGTGCACAAACACATGCGACCGTTTAACTGGCCCATTCAGCCCCCTCACATTCCATATGACCAACCTCGTATGTCCACCGTCACCACCTCCCTTCTTGCTGCCCCGCAGCAACCACACCTGTGTCAGCAGTCCATCCCCTAATCAAAACAACAAACCCATCGCCCTCTGATACGCTAGCCTCCTGCTCACCCTCCACTGCGCTCCCGTTAACTAGTCCCCCCAGCTTGCCTGACTGCCCCCGCCAATGGCGCCAAACCTCCTACCCCCCCCAACTGATTCCCCTCCCCTACGTTCCCCAAACATCCCGCACAGAACCCAGCAAGACCCCTCAACAACAACAAAAAAAAAAAAAAAAAGAGGTTTTCCCATAATCAAAAAACAAAAGGCAACAGAAACAAAAAAGGTAGAGAAAAAAGCCAACATCTCCTCACACCTCAATATCCACCTTCTCCTGCCAGTCCATTGCCCCTTAAAAGACTCTGGTGTCTCAAAATATGTTCTCGGCTGTTATGAATCACCCTGAGGTGGGCTGCATATATCATCCCAAACTTTACCCCCTTCTTAAAGAGGACAGCCTTCACTCGATTAAACTCGCTCTCCTCTTTGCAAATTTCGCGCCCAAGTCATGGTGCACCCGGAGCTCATTACCTTCCCAGGTACACCTCCTCGTCTGCCATACCCACTGCAATATCTTCTCCTTGTCGTGGAATCAGTGGAACCGCACCACCATCGCCCTCGGCGGCTCGTTCGCCTGTGGCTTCCTCATCAGCGCCACATGTGCTTGGTCAACCTCCAGGGGCCGGTCAAAGGCCCCTTCCCCATCAGCTTCTCCAACATCTTGGCTACATATCAGCCAGCATCCACTCCCTCGAAGCCCTCGAGTATCCCTACGATTCTTAGGTTTTGCCTCCGGGAGCGGTTCTCCAGATCCTCCATCTTCGTCTTTAGCCGCTTCTGGGTCTCCGGCATCATCCCGAACTCGGCCGCCAAAGAGGCAAGTTGCTCCTCGTGCTCCCCCATCTCTTCCTCCACCTTCTGAATGGCCTGGCCCTGGGACTCCAGTCTCTGTTCCATCCGATCAATTCCAGTTTTTTGTGGTTCTACCGCCTTGGCTCGGATATCTTGGGCTTCCCTCCTCTGCCGGGTGAACCTCTCATTGAAGAAGTCCACCAGCTTATCCATTGTCCACTGAACAGGCAGGGCTGGCCCTTTACCCCCCGCCCGCCATCTTCACCTGTGGCGCATGAAGAATTTCTTGCTCCAACAGTTCCCTTCTTCACGACCCACTTCTGGTCCATGAATCCATCCACCAGCACCACCAGTGGAGTTTAACTTCCCTCGACCACCTCTACATCTTTTTCCACCAAAACATCCGCCCAACAAACGGGCAAAAGGACCAAAAAAACTGCCTCGATGGGAGCTGCCAAATGTGCAACCACTCACTCCATGGCCTCCACCGCTGAGAGTTATGAAATATCTCCTTAAATGTCTGCCACTGCATTTCTATTGTCGTACCTTTTAACATAGTTTCTCAATTCACTATAGTTAGATCTGCTGCCATCTTGTGGCAGCACAGTGGTTAGCACTGCTGCCTCACAGTGCCAGGGACCCATGTTTGATTCCGACTTTAGAGTGACCGTCTGTGTGGAGTTTGCACGTTCGCCCAGGGTGTTCCGGTTTCCTCCCACAGTCCAAAGGTGTGCAGGTTAACTGGATTGGCCATGATCAATGCACAAAGTTATGGGGAAAGGGTGGGGAAGTTGGCTATTTGGAGGGTCGGTGCAGATTCCATGGGCTTAATTGCTCCTCCTGCATTGTAGGGATTCTATGTTCTAACCACAAGTCAGATTGCAGGAAATTTGGATGTCCATTTTTAATCGGGGGTGGGGGGGCGGGGGGGAAAAATCACATTCTAAATTAAGCTAGAGACCTTCATAGGAAGATCTTAGGAAGAACAGGCAAAAAGGAAAAGAGGTGGTCTTGCATTGATAATAAGGGATGGGATCAGTACATTAGTAAGGAATAATCTCAGACCAGAGATTCGCCGATCAGAAGCACAAAATGTGGAATCTGTTTGGGTGGGGCTAAGAAACAGCAAGGGGCAGAACACATTGGTATATAAGCCACCAAACACTTCCGGGTGCGGCGATGACCAGCTAAGTCGCACGTTTCGGCAGCTCCCGTTGGAACGGACTTTTGGGCTCTTGATAGGAGTCCCAACGGCAATTTAAACAGCCAAAAGCACTGTGCAGTAAACCAGAAGGGAATCCCCCCGGACACGCATGGATAAGGGAGAGGATAGCGGCCGGATTGCGGAGGATCCTCTGGAGCAGCGGCAAGGAAAGGAAGCTCAAAGCAAGATGGCGTCGGAAGGTGGCCGTTTGTTATGGGGCCCGGACCTACAAGAGTTCCTGCGGCGCTGTGTGGAAGAGCTGAAGAAGGAGTTGAAGAAGGAGCTGTTGGCCCCGATATTACAGGCGATTGAAGGGCTAAAGGAGGAGCAGAGGACCCAAGAGCTGGAGCTTCGGGTCGTGAAGGCAAAGGCTGCTGAAAATGAAGATGAAATACAGGGCCTGGTGGTGAAGACAGAGACGCACGAGGCACAGCACAAAAGGTGTGTGGAAAGGTTGGAAGTACTGGAGAATAATTCGAGGAGGAAGAATTTAAGAGTCCTGGGTCTTCCCGAAGGCGCAGAAGGGGCGGACGTCAGGACATATGTGAGCACGATGCTTCACTCGCTAATGGGATCGGAGGCCCCGACGGGCCCTTTGGAGGTGGAGGGAGCTTATCGAGTTCTGGCGCGAAGACCGAAGGCTGGAGAAATACCTCGAGCTATAGTGGTGAGGTTTCTCCGCTACAATGACAGAGAGACGGTCCTCAGATGGGCGAAAAAACTCGGGAGCTGTAGGTGGGAGAACGCGGTGATCCGCGTATACCAGGATTGGAGTGCGGAGGTGGCGAGAAGGAGGGCAAGTTTTAATCGGGCTAAGGCGGTGCTTCACAAAAAGAAGATCCAGTTTGGAATGTTGCAACCGGCGAGATGGTGGGTCACACACCAAGGGAAGCACCACTACTTTGAGACGGCAGAAGAGGCGTGGACATTTATTGAGGAGGAGAAGCTGGAATAGTCTGGCGAGAGAAAGAGCTTTTGGGACAAAGTGGTGGGGTGATTATGTGGGGCGAGAAAGGCGGGGGGTGGGGGGGATGATTTTTCAATTTGTTAATTTTGCGATCCTGTAACTTTTCTCTCTTCCCCATGTTGGGGGGGGAAAGAGTATGAGGAACTGTGGGCGCCAGCCATTAGGGGTGGGGCCGAGTGGGAAACGCGGGCTTTGTTCCCGCGCTATGGTAATTATGGCGGGAACAGGGACGCAGGAAGGAGGGGGCCTCGCACAGTGGGGGCCGAGGACAAGGAGGGAAGCCGAGGTCAGCCAGAGTTCGCTGACTTCTGGGAGCAACATGGGGGGTGCAACTACGCTAGAGGGGGATCTAGCGGAGGGGGGGGCGTTAACTGGGTTGCTGCTGCTAAGGGGAAGGGGGAGCGGTTATGGGATGGGGTGGTCGAGGCGGGAGGGCGCCATCGGGGGGATATACGGGTACGTGGGAACCGGGTGAGGAGCTGGGTTAAAAAAGGGGGTGGCTAGTCGACAAGGGGGGGGTAAAGAGCCCCCCAAACCGGCTGATCACGTGGAACGTGAGAGGGCTGAACGGGCCGATTAAAAGGGCACGGGTACTCGCACACCTAAAGAAATTAAAGGCAGATGTGGTTATGTTGCAGGAGACGCAGCTGCAACTGATAGACCAGGTCAGACTACGTAAAGGATGGGTGGGGCAGGTGTTTCATTCGGGTTTAGATGCGAAGAACAGGGGGGGTGGCTATTTTAGTGGGGAAACGGGTACTGTTTGAGGCAAAGACCATAGTGGCGGATAGTGGGGGTAGATATGTGATGGTGAGTGGCAGATTGCAAGGGGAGGCGGTGGTTCTCGTGAACGTATACGCCCCGATCTGGGATGATGCAAATTTTATGAGGCGTATGTTGGGACATATCCCGGACCTGGAGGCGGGAAAGTTGGTAATGGGGGGAGACCTCAATACGGTGCTTGATCCAGGGCTGGACCGGTCGAGGTCCAGGACCGGGAGGAGGCTGGCAGCGGCCAGGGTGCTCAAGGACTTCATGGAGCAGATGGGAGGGGTAGACCCCTGGAGATTTAGTAGGCCTAGGAGTAAGGAGTTCTCATTTTTCTCCCATGTTCACAAAGTATACTCACGGATAGACTTTTGTCGTCTTGGGAAGGGCACTGATTCTGAAGGTGGCAGGGACGGAATATACGGCCATAGCCATTTCGGACCACGCTCCACACTGGGTAGACCTGGAGGTAGGAGAGGAAAAAGAACAGCACCCACTCTGGAGAATGGATATGGGCTTATTGGCGGATGAGGGGGTATGTTTAAGGGCGAGGGGGTGTATTGAAAGGTACTTGGAGCTTAATGACAATGGAGAGGTTCAGGTGGGAGTGGTCTGTGAGGCGTTGAAGGCGGTGGACAGAGGGGAACTGATATCCATAAGGGCACATAAAGGGAAGCAAGAGGGTAAAGAAAGGGAGCGAGTGTTGAAAGAACTTTTGAGGGTGGACAGGCAATATGCGGAGGCATCGGAGGAGGGACTGTACAGGGGAAGACAAAGGCTACATGTGGAATTTGACCTGCTGACCACGGGTAAGGCAGAGGCACAGTGGAGGAGGGCACAGGGTGTACAGTATGAGTATGGAGAGAAGGCAGGTCGACTACTGGCCCACCAATTGAGGAAGAGGGGAGCAGCGAGGGAGATAGGTGGTGTGAGAGATGAGGAGGGAGAGATGGAACGGGGAGCGGAGAGAGTGAATGGAGTGTTCAAGGCATTTTATGAAAGATTATATGAAGCTCAGCCCCCGGAAGGGAAGGAGAGAATGATGTGCTTTCTGGATCAGCTGGAATTTCCTAAGGTGGAGGAGCAGGAGAGGGCGGGACTGGGAGCACAGATTGAGATGGAGGAGGTGATAAAAGGGATTGGGAGCATGCAGGCGGGGAAGGCCCTGGGACCGGACTGATTCCCGGTGGAATTTTATAGGAAATATATGGACCTACTGGCCCCGCTTTTGACGAGAACCTTTAATGAGGCCAGGGAAAGGGGGCAGCTGCCCCCGACTATGTCGGAGGCAACGATATTGCTCCTTTTGAAGAAGGAAAAAGACCCGCTGCAGTGTGGGTCCTACAGGCCCATTTCCCTTTTAAATGTAGATGCTAAGCTCCTGGCCAAGGTGATGGCGACGAGGATAGAGGACTGTGTCCCGGGGGTGGTCCACGAGGATCAAACTGGGTTCGTTAAGGGGAGACAGCTGAGCACGAACGTACGGAGGTTGCTAGGGGTAATGATGATGCCCCCACCAGAGGGGGAGGCGGAGATAGTGGTGGCGATGGACGCCGAGAAAGCATTCAACAGCGTGGAGTGGGATTATCTGTGGGAGGTGCTGAGGAGATTTGGTTTTGGAGAAGGGTTTATCGGATGGGTATAGCTGCTGTATAGGGCCCCGGTGGCGAGCGTGGTCACGAACAGACAGAGGTCTGACTACTTCCGTCTTCATAGAGGGAGGAGAACACCGGGTATCTTTGTATGCAGATGATTTATTGCTGTATGTTGCGACCCAGTGGAGGGGATGCCTGAGATAATGCAGACACTCAGGGAGTTTGGGGAATTTTCGGGGTACAAATTGAATATGGGGAAGAGTGAGTTGTTTGTGGTGCATCCGGGGGAGCAGAGCAGGGGAATAGATGACTTACCGCTGAGGAAGGTAACAAGAGATTTCCGGTACTTAGGGATTCAGATAGCCAGGAGTTGGGGAACCTTACATAGGCTTAATTTAACAAGATTAGTGGAACAGATGGAGGAGGATTTTAAGAGATGGGACATGGTGCCCGTCACTGGTGGGTAGGGTGCAGGCGGTCAAAATGGTAGTCCTCCCGAGATTCCTTTTTGTGTTTCAGTGCCTTCCGGTGATGGTCACGAAGGCTTTTTTCAAGAAAATTGAGAAAAGTGTCATGAGTTGTGTGTGGGCCGGGAAGACCCTGAGAGTGGGGAGGGGGTTCTTGCAGCGTAGCAGGGATTTGGGGGGGGGGGGCTGGCACTACCGAGCCTAAGCGAATACTACTGGGCCGCCAATATCTCAATGGTGTGTAAGTGGATGGGAGAAGGGGAGGGAGCAGCATGGAAGAGATTGGAGATGGCGTCCTGCAAAGGAACCAGCCTACAAGCAATGGTGACGGCGCCGTTGCCGTTCTCCCCGAAGAAATACACCACAAGTCCAGTGGTGGTGGCAACACTAAAAATTTGGGGACAGTGGAGACGACATAGAGGAAGGACGGGAGCCTCGGTGCGGTCCCCGATAAGAAATAACCATAGGTTTGTCCCGGGGAGAATGGATGGGGGATTTGGAGCATGGCAGAGAGCTGGGGTTGTGCAACTGAGAGATCTGTTCGTAGACGGGACGTTTGCGAGTCTGGGAGCGCTGACGGAAAAATATGGGTTGCCCCAAGGGAATGCATTTCGGTACATGCAACGGAGGGCTTTTGCGAGGCAGCAGGTGAGGGAATTCCCGCAGCTCACGACGCAGGAGATTCAAGATAGAGTCATCTCAGGGACATGGGTGGGGGATGGTAGGGTGTCGGATATATACAGGGAAATGAGGGACGAGGGGGAGATCATGGTGGATGAGCTGAAGGGGAAATGGGAAGAGGAGCTGGGGGAAGAGATTGAGGAGGGGCTGTGGGCTGATGCCCTACATAGGGTAAACTCGTCGTCCTCGTGCGCCAGGCTAAGCCTGATACAATTCAAGGTTTTACACAGGGTGCATATGACCGGAGCAAGGCTCAGTAAATTTTTCGGGGTAGAGGATAGGTGTGGGAGATGCTTGAGAAGCCCAGCGAACCACACCCACATGTTTTGGTCATGCCCGGCACTGCAGGGGTTCTGGGTGGGGGTGGCAAAGGTGCTTTCGAAGGTGGTGGGGGTCCGGGTCGAGCCAGGCTGGGGGTTGGCTATATTCGGGGTTGCAGAAGAGCCGGGAGTGCAGGAGGCGAAAGAGGCTGATGTCTTGGCCTTTACGTCCCTAGTAGCCCGGCGAAGGATGTTGCTTATGTGGAAGGAAGCCAAACCCCCGGGCATGAAGACCTGGATAAATGACATGGCAGGGTTTATAAAACTAGAACAGATAAAGTTCGCACTAAGGGGTTCGGCTCAAGGGTTCACCAGGCGGTGGCAACCGTTCATTGACTACCTCGCAGAACGATAAAGGAAATGGGAAGGTAACAGCAGCAACCCAGGGGGAGGGGGGCTCGGGCGGGTCCTCAGGGGTGTTTTTGTATAGATATTTGTACTAGGTTATGTATAATGGATTGTTTGATTTTATTTTTGGAGAGTTATTATTTTTGTTATGGCAGTTGCCATTTAGTTTATATATTATTTATTTATTAAAACGGCCACTGTTATTTATATTGTTTTATTGTTGTAAAAAGGAAAACCTTTGTATTGTTTTGTTTGGCCGAAAAATTTGAATAAAATATATTTTTTAAATATATATAAATATATAAGCCACCAAACAGTAGTGGTAGTGTGGGGCATGGTTTTACTTGGGAGACTAAAGAAGCAGGTGGCATGGGTAATACAGTAATCATGGGTCACTTCAATGTACATATAGACTGGGTAAACGAATGAGCACTAATGCGGTGGAGGAAGGGTTTCTGGAGTGTGCTTTTCTAGAGGAGTATGTTGAGGAACCATCTAAAGGTTTAAATCTAGTATTATGGAACAAAAAAGGGCTAATTAATAATCTTGTTGCAAAAGAACCATTAAGGACCATAACATGATAGAATTTTACATTATGTTTGAAAGTGAGGTAGTTCAATCTGAAGCCAGGCTGTTAAATTTGAAGAAAGGAAATTAGGAAGATATGAGGGGCAAATTGGTAGAGGTGGATTGGAAAATACATTAAAAAGGTATAATGGCACACAATGGATTGTCTTTAAATAATTAAAACAGTTTACAGCAATTATACATTCCTTGAAGTCAGTCAACTGTGACTAACAAAGGAAGTTAAGGATTGTACAGGACTGAAAGAAAATCCAAGTGTATAAATCTGAAAGAAAATGCCAATAAAGTGGTCAGAAATAGGCATAAACCAGCGTATTGGGATCATTCGGAATACAGCAAAGGTCGAGGACAAAGAAACCAATAACGAAAGGAAGAATAGAACATGAAAGCAAACTAGCAAAAAACATTATAAAACAACCGTAAAATCTTATGTAGGTGGGTAAAAAGGAAACACCTGGATAAGACAAATGAGGGTCCACTATGGGCAAATTCAGGAGAATTTATAATGGGGAGTAGAGATATGGCAGAGAAACTAAATAATTACTGTGTCTGTACAAAAACATCTCCCAGAATTAGAGATCCAAGGAACTCAGGAGAATGAGTAATTGAAGGAAATTCATATTAGTGAGAAGGTTCTCTTGGAGAAATGAATGGGACTGATGAGTCCCCAGGACCTGATAATGTATTGAAGTTACAGAGATAGTGGATGCATTGGTGATCATGTTCCAAAATTGTTCTGATTCTGGAACAGTTCCTGCAGATTGGTAGTTAACAAATGTCACTCCATTGTTTAAGAAGGGAGGGATAGAGAAAACTGGGAACTACAGACAGTTAGCCCTACATCTGTAATAGGGGAAATGCTGGAATCTGTTATAAGGAATGTGACAAATGGACACTTGGGATAATAAAGCTTAGAAAGGCATAGTCAATATGGATTTATGAATGGGAAATCATGTTTGATTAACCCAAATGTTTTTTTTTTAGGATGTTACTAACATAATTGATAAAGGGAAGTCAGTGGACATAAGAATTTTCAAAAGGTTTTCAATAAGGTCATCCGCAGGAGGTTGGTTTGCAAAATTAAAGCACTTGGGCTAGAGGTAATATACTAGTATGGGCTAAGGATTGGTTAACAGGCAGAAAACAGAGTAGGAAAGAACAGGTCATTCTCAGTTTGGCAGGTTGTGACTAGTAGGGTACCACAAGGCTCAGTATTTGAGGACCCAACTGTTTGCAATATATATCAATGATATGTATATGGGGACCAGATGTAATATTTCAAGTTTGCAGATAACACAAAACTAGGTGGAAGTGGGTGTTGTGAGGAAGATGCAAAGTGACTTCAAGGGGATTTAGACAGACTTAGAAGTAAGTGGGCAACAATATGGCAGATGGAGTATTGGGTGGAAAAATGTGAGATTATCCATTTTGGTAGGATGTGCAAAGCATTTCTTAAATGGTGAGAGATTCAAAAGTGTAGATGTACAAAGGGACCAGAGTGTCCTCGTCAATAAGTCACTGAAAGCTAACTTGAAGGTGCAGTAAGCAATTAGAACGGCATGTTAGCAAGAGGTTTTGAGGACAGGAGAGGCAAAGTTTTGTTTTAATGACACAGAACCTTGGTTAGACTGAAGCTGGAGTAGTGTGCGCAGTTTTGGTCCTGTTACCTCAAAGAATATTATTGCCATAAAGGGATTTCAACGAACCAGACTTATCATAGGATCACAGAATTTATAGTGCCGAAGGATGCCATTCGGCCTGTCGAATCTGCATTGGCCCTTGGAAAGAGCACTCTACTTAAGTTTATGCCTCCATCCTATCCCCATAACCCAGTAACCCCACCTAACTTTTTGGATACTTTGGAAACTAAGGGGCACTTTAGTATGTCCAATCCACCCAAACTGCACACCCCTGGACCATGAGAGGAAACTAGAGCACCCGGAGGAAACCAACGCAGACATGGGGAGAAAGCGCAAACTGCACACAGACAGCCACCCAAGGCCAGAACTGAACCCGGGTCCCCGGAGCAGTGAAACCTGTTGCCAGGATGGCAGGCCTGTCTTATGGAGAGCAATTGGGGAAATTGGGCCTATAGTCTCTGGAATTTCAAAGAATGAGGGGTGATCTCATTGGAACGTACAAAATGTTTAAAGGGATAGACAGGATAGATGTTTCTCCTGATTGGGAAGTCTAGAACCAGGGAACATAATTTCAAAGTAAGTGGGAAACTATTTAGGACCGAGGTGGCAAAGCAAAAATGTAATCAGAGGGTTGTGAATCTTTGGAATTTCCTACACCAGGTATTCCCTACATCAGAGAGCTCTGGAAGCTCAGATATTGAGTACTTTTAAAGTAGGCATTAACAGTTTTGTATGGCATTTACCGATTTCTACCAATTATATAAAAAGGGATATGGAGATAGTGTGGGGAAAAAGGGATTGCACTGGATGATCAGCCATGATCATATTGAATGGTAGAGTAGGTTCAATGGTATGAATGGTCTACTCCTTCTATGTTCCTACACTTGTTGAAACAGGAAGATGATACATTTATTCGTGAAAATAACTTTAGAAATCAATTTCTTTCAAGATAACATTAACAATACAATTGCAATACTTAGGAGTCTATAAACCATTAAGAAGCCCACATCGCTGATGTTTTGGTGTGCCGAAAATAGAATGCACAATGCCACTGTACAAAATCCAAGAGTTGAAGCACAAGTTTACAAAAACCAAAGCACAGTAGCCTAAGTCAACTCGTTATCAGTATGCAAAAAGCAGTGGATATAAAATGGGGATTTGTACTGCACAAAAATTAACACAAGTGGCCCAAAGTCACAAAATGCACAACATTCTCCTGACAAATGTCCCAACTTACAAAGCTAGCATGTAAAACCAAGCATTGATAGATTTAGATTACCCCATTTAACAGTCATTGCACTCAGAAATGCTCTTTGTAAATTGCTTTGATGCACTTTGATAATAAGTATTGACAAATTAAGGGGACACACCTGTGTAGTTTTTCCAGATCCTGTTTCTCCAATTATTAAAATCACTCTGTTCTCTTTTATGATTTTCACAATTTCATCTCGCTTTTCAAAAACAGGTAAAGACTGTCGAAAGGCATCTAATTCAGAATCTCCACGTTTTGGTGGAACTTGAGGAATTCCATTGTTGAGTCTACCACTGGTCTTATTCATCTCTCTGTTGTTTTCTAGGAGGGAAAAATATGGAACCAACTAAAGGAGCTTGACAATTAACATGAGAAAAAAATAACACATCTTACAAAATATTACAATGCATACAGACTTGTGCAAAATGAACCTGAAAAAATATAAATACATATATTTTAACTAAAAGTAAGATAAAGTCGCCATAGTCCCAGATGACCATAGGCTGCTTTCCCCTTTGAGGGAGAGCTGACTGGTGGTGGTTTAACCAGAGGATCACCACACCTCAGGAGAGGGGCAAGGTTGAGAAGGCGGGCCTTCATGAATAACCTGAGCCGATACAGGAATTGAACCTGCACTTCTGGCCTTGCTCTGTATCAGCTGTCTAGCCCACTGAACATTTTTAAATAACAAATAGAAAATGCTGGCAATACTGTGAAGAAAGGAATAGACCCAAAGTATTGATCTGAAACATTAACTCCAGATGCTGCCTGACCCGAGTATTTCCAGCATTTTCATTTTTTGTTCCGATGCTGTAAATCTGAAATAATTATGTTTTGTGTATATTTTTAATTCCTAGGGCCAATAAAGTAGAGATTACTAACTATTGGAGCCTTACATGCAAGTTTCGCTTCAGACAGGGGGAACACAGTGGCACAGTGGTTAGCATTGCTGCTTCACAGCGCCGAGGTCCCAGGTTCGATACCGGCTCTGGGTCACGGTCTGTGTGGAGTTTGCACATTCTCCCAGTGTCTGCGTGGGTTTCACCCCCACAACCCAAAGATGTGCAGGGTAGGTGGATTGGCCACACTAAGTTGCCCCTTAATTGGAAAAAACTAATTGAGCACTCAATTTAATTTTTAATTTTTTTTTTAAGTTTCACTTCAGACATTGGTGAACTAGATTTCCATTGCCAGGTGATTTTAATAATATTAGAACAGTTATCATTATGAAGCTGTCGTTAATAGTTTACTAAATGGTCAATCTACAAAATGCCAAAATAAATGCTAATTGACAAAATACATCTTCACAACCATCCAAAGTCTATTGCACTTTCGAAAAAAAATGCAACTTGCCTGAATAGTGTGCATCACTTAATGTTTTGAAAGCTAAAAGCAGCACAGA
Source organism: Scyliorhinus torazame (assembly GCF_047496885.1). Lineage (NCBI taxonomy): Eukaryota > Metazoa > Chordata > Chondrichthyes > Carcharhiniformes > Scyliorhinidae > Scyliorhinus > Scyliorhinus torazame. Next base: position 120,462,969 of record NC_092715.1, on the reverse strand, counting down.
ATGGATTGTCAGTAAATTTCTAAAATATAAAAAATGCCAAAATCTTTATTTTTAAAAATAGGTTTTAAGTTACAGCTGAGTACAATGATACTTCCAATCCAGAATAGCCGTAACAGCAGTAACCCCATTTATTTTAAACAACAATTAGAAAATCTAAGTAATTAAATATTATAGCCATCGATAAATTTTCAACAACATAAACTTCAGAATGCTAGCCTAAGTAATCCCATCTCCATCTGCTAGTGTTGGACTCTGCAAAAGGTGAGCACTCTAATTTTGGAATTTTAAAAAAACATTAAAACGGAGATAAACTGGTTATTTCCTTCCTCCAAAATAAACAGCAACACATACCTGCTTCAACAGTTAAGGCATTCCCACGTTCAGTTTTGGGTAAAAGATCTGTGCGCTCTTTATTAGTTACAGGAAACCGCTGAATTAGATTGCGTATGGCGTGTTTCATACTATGGGTTAGTGTGCAGGTCATGACAGCCTGTGCCATCTCAGAGCCATCTTTCTTCTTTATTGTAAGAAATCTGTGTGCCCCTTTTCTGAAAGGAAAGGATTGATTACTTTCTCAAATAACTTTCATAATAATAATAATCTTTATTGTCACAAGTAGGCTTACTTTAACACTGCAACAAAGTTACTGTGAAAAGCCCCAACTTTAAAATACAAAGCATAAAAACATAAAAGGATAAAAGAGAACTTTGATATATGAAAAACATTTTTTTCACTACCCATTTCAAATAAGTTATTTTATGTGCTGTAATACTTGCATAAATGACCAGCACTTCAACCTATTACATACTATTTTGCTTTCTCTTAATTTTGGACTTTCATAGCTTCACTTGAATAGACAATTTAATAAAAATATGCATTAAAAATGCACCAATTCATTCTCCTCCTGTCTGCGTGGGTCTCACACCTACAGATTCTGCTGAGAACAAAGTTGGAACAATGGCCAGAAAATGGAACCAGGTGTAGACTTTCAAGCAGAGGTCTAATAAGAAGGCTTGGATTCCAGTGACGGGGATATGCTGAGCAGACACACTAAAGGTGGCCTTCATCCTGAGAATATGGATTTAGGCACTTTTAACTGAAATTAACCAGCCGAAATTGTGAAAAAACATCCCCGCACCCTCTTCCAACAACAGCGGATCTAACGATGCCTAGCAGTAGCAGCTCCAAGGTCCGAAAACAGGAGGAAGGCAACAACAGCCTAGAGAAGTGAACAGAGGAGATGGTGAACACACAAGGCAATGAGGATCCAGCTACACCCGACAAAGAGGAACGACCAGGCTGTGCACGGGGCTCCCCATCACCGGTGGGTGGATGGAAGGAGTTTCTCACGAAGGAACTACAGGCCAGGGAACAGCAGAGGGCCATAATTGCTAAACTGCACCGCTACTAAGACCGGGAAAGAATCCTGAACTGAGCCAGGCAAAGTACTGCAAATGGGAAGGGCACCCGATCAGAATCTACCAGGACATTGGGGGAGACCTGGCCAAGCGCCAGGCGGAATTTAATAACGCAAAATTAGCTCTGTACAAAAACAGGGTGACGTTTGGAATGCTGTACCCAGCCAAACTATAGGTCACCTTCCAGGGCAGGGATTTCATTGCACCTGCGGATGCGGACGAATTCATCCATGAACGTGGGCTGGGAAGACAGTAACAAAGCCAAAGATGAAACAGATACCCTGGCAAACAGACTTTCAAAGACGATTTGCGCGGGACTGCATCGCCTCGATCTGAATGTGGGAGCTACGCCTTAGATAGGTGGGGGCGAGAGCAGCAGGTTGCAGAAGGGGGTGAGGAGAAGGAAGAAGGAGAAGACAGGTCGCGGGCGAAAGAGAGCTGAGGCTGACCGCGGGAGGGAGGCCACCACACTAGCAGGAAAGCTAGCGGCAGGAGATAGAAGTGAGGGGGAGCCATGGCGCATCTCCCGCTGAGGAGACTGCGCCTGGCGAAACATAATCAAGGGAGGGGGGGGGGGGGGAATGCTCTGGGCTGGCTATGACAGATCACACATGGCAGCAAGGAACACAAACGCACCCCAAACAGCCAGTTTGGACGGTCCCCCCAAAAAAGGTAATCCCGGAGTGCAGGGGCTCAACCACATGGCGAAACACAGTTGGTGGCAATGTTGGGTGCCCCTTGGACAAACGGAAACCCTGAAGCACAGGATCCCAATCTCATGGTGAGTAGTGGCAGCGGTCATTTTGGATGGCCCCTTATCAAAGGGAAACCCTTGGAGTACAGGGGCGCATCCACAAAGTAAGTATGGTTGATCCCGTAAGGGGGGGGCGGAAACAGAAACTCCATCAGAATAGTCAGCTGGAGCATCAGGGGGCTTAACGGACCAGTAAAAAGATCCAGAGTCTTTGCCCACCTGAAAAGGTATGAAAGCCGACAGTCTTCCTCCAAGAAACACACCCGAGGGAAAAAGACCGACTACGGGTAAGAAAGGGCTGGGTGGGACAGAGCTACCATTCATGCTACGGGAGAAGAGCTAGGGGGATAGCCATACTACTCAATCAGAGGACGGTGTTCTCAGCAACAAAGACAGTTACGAACCCAAGGGGACGGTCGTCATGGTCAACGTTGCCCTCGAAGGGGCACCCGTTGTCCTGATCAACGTGCACTGGGACGACGTGAAGTTGGTAAAGGCGGGGGGGGGGGGGGGTAATGGGGGAAACTTCAACTGCGTTAAGGACCCACGGACTGACAGATCGAACCCCAAATTCAGGAAATCCGCAAACATGGCGAAGGAACTAAACACCTTAATTAAACAAAATGGGTGCAGTGGACCGGTAGAGGTTCACGCTCCCAGGGGGGTAAGGAGTTCTCCCTCTTCTCCCAGGTACACAAAATATATACCCGGAGTGACTTCTGGCAGTGGGGAAATCAGTGCTTCCAGGGTTAGCAAGAGCAAAATATTCTGCAACTGTAATCTCCGACCACGTTCCACAATATATGGATCTGACGTTGGAGATGGGCTATTCCCAGTGTCCCCATTGAGGGTGGATACGGCCCTCCGGGCCGATTAAGGCCTTTTGCGAAAGAATATCACAGGCCACAGATGGGTACATTACCAATAACCAGAACGGGGAGGCCTCACCCTCCACGTTCTGTGAAGCGCTGAAGGCTGTGATCAGGGGAGAAATTATCACTTTTAAAGCACACAGACAGGAAGGAGAGGGTGGCTAGAGAACAGCAGATCGTATCCATACTAGAGGTGGACCAGCGGCACTCCGAGGCCCCGATCGCAGAGCTGCTGGCAGAGAGAAAAAAAGCTACAAATGGACTCTTGACCTCCTCTCCACTAGGAAAGCCATGTACCAGCTCGGCCAGAAACTGGGGGCCTTCTACAAACATAGACAAGACCAGCCGTCTACTGACTCACCAGCTGAGAAAAGGCAGCACGGTAGCATAGTGGTTAGCACAATTACTTCACAGCTCCAGGGTCCCAGGTTCGATTCCCGGCTGGGTCATTGTCTGTGCGGAGTCTGCACATTCTCCCAGTGTGTGCGTGGGTTTCCTCCGGGTGCTCCGGTTTCCTCCCACAGTCCAAAGATGTGCAGGTTAGGTGGATTGGCCATGCTAAATTGCCCTTAGTGTCCAAAATTGCCCTTAGTGCTGGTTGGGTGGGGTTACTGGGTTATGGGGATAGGGTGGTGTGGGCTTGGGTAGGGTGCTCTTTCCAAGAGCCGGTGCAGACTCGATGGGCCGAAAGGCCTCCTTCTGCACTGTAAATTCTATAAAATTTCTATGAAAGCAAGCAGCCAGAAGGGAAATAGCACAGATCAGGGACAATAACGGCAGGCTGGTAGCCAAACGAGAAAAGGTCAACAAAGCATTTGATGCCTTCTGCCGGGGGCTTTATACCTTCCAAGCCCCTCCAAAGCGCACTCGGGGATGAAACAGCTTCTCAATGGACTGGACATGCCAGTCGCGGGGGAGGGTAGCAGAAGGGGTCTAGAAGCACCTCTAGAACTGGAGGAAGTCATGGAGAGCAATAACTCCATCCAGGCAGGGAAGACGCTGGACCAGATGGATTCCTGGCAAACTTCTACAAAACATTTGCGGCAGTACTGGCCCTGCACTTGCAGGGGATGTTCGCAGACTTGCTAGTAAGGGGCACTCTGCCACCATGACTAGCACAAGCCTCAATCTCGCTGATACCCAAGACAGACAAAGAACCGAGTGAGTCCAGGTCCTACAGACTCATCTCGCTACTAAATGTAAATCGCGAAAATCCTAGCCAAAATCCTGGCTAGGCGTCTGGAGAACTGCATACCAGAGGTAATTACAGAAGACCAGACGGGCTTTGTCAAGGGTAGGTAGCTAACATCGAAGATCAGGGGTTTGGTAAACGTGATAATGACCCCACCCAGGAAGAGAACACCAGAAGAAATCATCTCGTTGGATGCTGAAAAGGCCTTTAACAGAGTCGAGTGGAAGTACCTCACAGAGGTACTGGAGCGCATCGGGCTTGGTACAGGGTTTAATGATAAAAACTGGGAGGCATGGACAAGCTGAGGCGAAGAGCCTGTTTCCATGCTGTAAAAATCTCTGACTCTATGTTGGATGCGAGTGACTTAGGGAAAGGGGACTGAGGGCTAAGCCGAATGCAACTAAAGGTGGTGCAAGAGCGCACCCAACCAGAACCCAAATGAACAGGTCTGTTTGGGCGGGGGTTCAACCACCCCCCTCCCAGAAAGAACTAGGTAAATGCACAAACTTTGACTATGTCAATGATGGCGGGATTACATTCCATAAACTATGAAAATCAATAAATACATTTTTTTAAAATAATAAGACGGCGGCTTTGTTTTAGCCTTAGATAGGGAACCTCTGATCTAACATGATATCCAGAACAGCTGCATGTCTGACATGAAAGCAATGGCAGTGAAGTACCGTTGAACTGTCAAAAGTTCCATTCATTAAGATAACATTGATAAGAGGCAATCTGGAAAAAGTAGCAGTCAGACTCAAAGGATGGAGATCGAAGAAAACCAGAAATGACTGAGGGCAGGATAACTTTGCAGAATATCAATGACTATATTGAGGCAAGTAGAATGGAATCATGTGGTAGTTGTATATTAAGTTTAATAGGAAATTTGCAACAGAGAATGGAATGGTCAATCAAAATGAAAGCCTTGGAATGCTCTCAGCAGAAGGCAGGTTAATGTGTCACCTTCAAGGACATAATCGGAGGCTTTAACTAAAAAGTTATTTCCTATGCACAGAGATAAAGGTAATTAACTCTTGAAAAAATAGCAGTTTTATTGGAAGATGTTGGGGTATAGTCGTGAGATCATTAGTACTGAGCAACAATTTATTTTGTTTTTTGCTGACAAAGTGTTTGATTTTCAAACATTAAATCGGTTACTTTTGAGTTCATTTTGGGGGATTTATTCAGCCTGTTGGAGCTATCAAGTTGCAGCCATCTTTCCAATTATTTTGTATATGAAACATAGCGGGCGGTATTCTCCCCCCCCCCGCCGGATAGGAGAATCGCCGGGGTGCCGCGCGAATCGCACCATGCCGCCCCGACCCCCGCATGCAATTCTCCCACCCAACCCCTGAAACCAGCGCCGCGCGAATTGCGCCGGGCCGCTCGGAGAATCGCCGCAAACTGCAAGCCGCGATTCTCCGGCCCGAGCGGCCGGCAAAAAAAGCGACAGTCCCGCTGCCGCCGTTCTAACCTGCTCTCGGGCCGGCGGGACCTGGGGCTTCAAGGGCCAGGAGCGGCCTGCACGATCGGGACCCACCGATCGGCGGGCTGGCCTCTCTGTCGGCCTCCTTTCTTCCGTGGGCAAACCATTATCGATGGGCCATTTTTGTGCGGGGCGACCTGGAGGAGGACGGCCACCGCGCATGCGCTAGTTGGCGCCGGCCCAACTGTGCATGCGCGGGACCCAAGGCGTCTTTTACGCGGCGCCGGGTCTCTGATGCCGCTCCAAGGCCCCGCCCCCATAAATTGCACGACGCCCCTGCTAGCCCCACAGAGGGCGGAGAATAGGGGTCTGGGAACGGACTCCGGTTTTTACTCCGGCGTCGGCACATAGACTCCCGTTGGGAGAATCCCGCCCAGCATCTTTGAACAGTAATTGATCTATTTTCACATGTATTTTTCACCTTTGGTATAAAGTAGCAGAAAAGAATGAAAATTAAAATGATTAAATATGTAACTTTGAATGTAAACATATTTAAATATAAAAGCATTTCAATTGTACTCTGCTTAGGTTCCAGGACTTGCCCTGTACAAACTATTCTAAAACTACTAGAGATTTACTACAACTGCTACAGTGTGTAAGTATCAAACATGTCCCAACACTTAGCAACTCACCCTTTGCTTTTAGAGATCAAACCAAGGGACTGGGCAAGGCGATGGATAAATGCCCTTTCTGTACTAGTCAAGGAAGACGGAAATTCCATTTCTAGAAAAAAAATGATCAGTTGTAGATGGTGCAAATGTAATTTATGCAATATTTTATCTAGTTTTCACAATTTGAAATTCTTTTAGTGCATTGAATCACAGTAAGATACATTACTGCATACTGTTAAAACTCCAAACTTGCAATTAATGGTGAAACATTTGTCTCAGTCATTTTCATTCATTCATCCTGGCCTTCGGAACATACTCCATTTTTTAAATGAAAGAGAAAATGTTGGAAATACTCATGTCTGGCAGCATTTGTGGAGAGAGAACAGCTAATGTTTCAAGACATGGCCTTTCATCAGAAACTCTATATTTTTGTTCTGTCTACTTGTCACACACACACACTCCTTAACTTTTAAAAATCTGAACTGGCTGTTCTTCATTAATCCATATTATGAGCATTAATTTTAACCTGTATCATGACCCCTAGAAGCTTGCTTGCTACTGGTATTAGGCTCTTCAATCTACAACTACACACTTAACTCTGACTGCTGAAACACATAGTACACTGGTGACCATGCATGCCTTTGGCACAATTTCTTGAGGTATTTGCAAGATTATGGTCACATGCACTGCCGTTTCCACCTTGGTTTCCCTCAATAATCTTTTTTATTTACAATTATCCTTTTTAATTACTACACTTGCTTATCTTTGTATTTCCAATATCACACCTGTCTGTGAGAACGGAGGCAAAATCTCCACTAATCTTCAAGAGACCTTTTACTTTAGTTTCTCATCGGGTTTATAACTAGTATTGGTACATGCCATGTCTTGCGTACATCGGTTTGCCAGAAAACAATCGTGCTTTTATGATGCAGCCAGTTTTGATTGTCGATGTGTCATTGGATCGTTGCAAATATAAATATCCATGAAGAAATAGAAAATCACTACGAATCCATCTGGACAACTCATCTGCATGCGTTATTAGGAGTGGAGGATGGGGGCTGTTACAGGACATTATTGAATCATAGAATTTACAGAGCAGAAGGAGGCCATCCTGCCCATCGAGTCTGCTCCGGCCCCTGGAAAGAGCACCCTACCCAAGCCCACGCCTCCACCCCATCCCCGCAACCCAGTAACACCACCTAATCGTTTTGGACACTAAGGGCAATTTAGGATGGCCAATCCACCTAACCTGCACATCTTTGGACTGTGGGAGGAAACCTGAGCACCCGGAGGAAACCCACGCAGACACAGCAGACTCCGCACAGACAGTGGCCCAAGCCGGGAATGGAACCAGGGACCCTGGAGCTGTGAAGCAACTGTGCTAACCACTGTGCTGTCCTATTGGTATGGACAGTTGCAGGTTAGCTGATCTTGACTGGAGAATGGTGCACAATAAATGAACCTAAAAGAAAATGCGAGAAAAGTGAAGGAATTTTGGAATGAGTTTGGAAAGTAAAATTGATACATGGGCAATAATCCTATTTAATGGTTAAGATATCTTCACAGTTTGGAGGACCAAAGTTCTAGCAGTTCCTCATCTGAATCTCAAGATAAGATTACCAACTTGGAAGTCATTTCAGAATTTTGCTTTGGCTTAGTTTCTTTTGTGGACAACAAATGCCCAGTGTGTGGAAGCCATTGTCCTTGTACAGTAAACTTTCTTGTTGGGAAGGTCCATTGCTTTTTAAAATTGTTTTTTAATTCCAGGGTGAATTAATGAAAATCACCGAGGAGGGAATGTTTCACCATTAATTGCAAATTTGGAATTTAAACCCATTAGGTTTAAACAAACTTTTAAAAAAAAAATTTAGAGTACCCGGTTATTTCTTTTCCAATTAAGGGGCAATTTAACATGGCCAATTGACCTAACCTGCACATCTTTGGGTTGTGGGGGTGAAACCCACGCAGACACGGGGAGGATGTGGAAATTCAACATGGACAGTGACCTGGGGCAGGGATCGAATCCAGGTCCTCAGCGCTGTAGGCAGCAGTGCTAACCACCCACTGCACGCGCCGCCATTTGAACAAACTATTTAAGGCTGATGCCTCAATGTTGCACTGAAGGAATGTTTCAGTACAGGATTAAAGGAGTTTCATCCCCAGGATAAGATTTTAAACCAAGGACCTGACTGTCAGCTCAGAGTGGAAAAGCTTGCAATTATAATGCCGTTTTTAATAATGTTTTGTCAATGTCACACATCACTGATATGAAGCGGTGCAGATTAACCCTTTTGCGTAACGAATATCTACAATTTGCACATTTAACTGCCAAAAATGATTCATCTCCAAGTGCTTTACAGTCAATAAAGTACTTCTAAAATGTAGTCATCGCTGCAATGTAAGAAACACTCAATGTGGTCTCCTCTCCATTGGGGAGTCCAAACACAGACTACGCAGGCTGGGTGACTGTTATGAGAAACACCTTCGCTCAGTCCGCAATCATACTCCAAAACTTCTGGCTGCTTGCTATTTCAATTTGCCCTCTGCTCACATTTGTGTCCTCGGCTTGCTACGAAGTTCCAGTGAATCATAGACATAGAACATACAGTGCAGAAGGAGGCCATTCAGCCCATCGAGTCTGCATCGACCCACTTTAAGCTCTCACTTCCACCCTAATTCCGTAACCCAAAAACCCCTCCTAACCTTTTTGGACACCAAGGGCAATTTAGCATGTTCAATCGACCTAGCCTGCATGTCTTTGGACTGTGGGTGGAAACCGGAGCACCCGGAGGAAACCCACGCAGACACGGGGAGAACGTGCAGTCTCCGCACAGTGACCCAACGGTGAATCGAACCTGGGACCCTGGCGCTGTGAAGCCACAGTGCTAACCACTATGCTACCATGCTACCTACCCATTGCGACGCAAGCTGGAGGAACAGAACCTCACCTTCCGATTAGACACTTTACAGTCTTCTGGACTAAACAGTGAGTTCCCAATATCTTACGACTATGAGCTCTGTCTTCCAATTTGACTTGAACCCACAATCTTCAGACTCAGGCAAGAGTGCTGACACGGAGTGTAGCTTCGGACAGAGTGTGGAAGTTTGTGAGAAGAGGGAGTTCGGTGAGGAGTAGAGGGCAGTACTTGGATTCTGCTGGTCTACAGGGGAGATGGTGAATATTGGTAAGTTGTCCCGGTCTATTTTCCGAAGGTTTAAATTTGTATTGGAGTTTGTGATAAGATTAACATTTAAAGGAAAATAAATAATTGAATAAAATAATTAAGCCATTAGTTAAAGCTCATAAATACTTCAGGACAGGTGGTTGTCAAGGCTGCAGCATGTGGAAGATCATCAATACTGGTATCATCCAGGGTAGGCACAGCTGAGTAAATTACTATGGCTTGAGGAGCTTCGGTTCAGAGTCATTGAGTTGGAGGCAGAGCTGAAGACACTAACACATCAGGCAGGGCGAGGGTTACCTGGATGCTTTGTTTCAGCAGGCTGTCACTCCTCTTAGGATAGAATCTTCTGGTTTGGAAAGTGGTCAAGAACAGGAAGGAGAGACTGCAGCGGAGGCTGGTATGGGGACCTAGAGGGCAGAATTGCAGGAGTGTCAGCCTCTGCAATTGTCCAACAGGTTTGAGGTTCTTTCAGCTTCTTTGGATGAGATTGGGGGCTGCATGGTGAATGATCTAACTGACCATTGCACTGTTATACAGGAAGCCATTCAAGTGGAGGGAGCACATAGGAATGCAATGATAGTAGGGGACAGCATAGTGAGGGGGATTGACCCTGTTCTCTGTAGCAAGGAGCAAGAGTCCAAATGGCTGTATTGCCTGACAGTGCCAGAGTTCGGTACATCTGCTCTGAGATGGAGAGGAATTTGCAGTGGAAGTCCTGTTGCCGTGGTCCATTTAGGTATCAATAACACAGGTAGAACGAGGAAAGAGATTCCGCATAGAGAGGTTAAGGAGTTAGGCACTAAATTAAACAACAGAACCTCCAAGGTTATAATCTCTGGATTAATACCCGAGCTGTTCACAAATTGGCACAGGGTACATAAAACTGGAGAGATGACTATGTGGCTCAAAAAACTGGGGTGGGAAAAGTGGGTTTCGGTTCGACAGACACAGGTATCAATACTGAGAAAAGTGGGGGCTGTACCGTTGGGATGGCTGAAATCTCAACTGTGCTGGGACCAGTGTCCTTGCAAACCACATAACTAGGGAAGAGGAGAGGGCTTTAAACTAAATAGAGGGGGAATGGTTCCGGAGAGGGGATAAATAGGCTTACGAAGGAAAAGATATGGCAGCAGTACAAGTCTGCTATTTGGGTAATGTAGCCACCTGGGTTGGCCACTTCCCGACTTAAAATGGAGATCCGCAAAAAATGCAGGGAAATTCAGTCAAGCCAGGAAAAATAAGCAGGTGCAAAGTTTCCTGTGTATTAGAACTTGCAGAAACCCAGATAGCACTGAAACTAACAACAATCTGCATATTAATGAGCGATCCCCGGGAACAATTGGAAACATTTAAGGTAAACAAGGCCAAGCCAGACTCCTCGGCGCCAGCAGGAGCCAAGACAAAGGAAGTCCAATGGACACTTAGGAACCGCCCAGCGATTAGGGAACAGCTCCAGTATTGGAGAAATAGATCCAAGTGATCAGAACGTAGTCCAATCACTTGGAACCAGATACGGGGTCCGCCCAAAAGGGCGCGAAGCCCCTAGGGACTATAAAGTAGAGTCCCCAAGTTCAATTCGTCCTTCTTGGCTGGGTCTCTCAGCAGCTCGAAACAACCCTTGACAGTGACCTGCCTAGTAGCTGCATCAACCAAGTAAGTCTCCAGTCAACGCACGCTACGAGATAGGCGCTCCTAGCTACCAGTCCATACCAGCTTTGAATCCTGTAGACTCAGAATCGAACGAAAGGCCATTTGTTCCCCTGACCTGGTGGGCCAGTTCCAAAGCTAAGTATAGGCCTTTTAGTGTTAGAGATAGTCTAGTAAGTAGAGTTTTATACATGAATAGTGATTGACTGTGTATAATAAATGTGTTTTGATTTGAAACATACTAACTGGTGTATTGAGTTATTGATCAGCACTTGAACCTCGTGGTGGTATCATAAAGATACCTGGTGACTCCAGAGCAAAGGTTATAGAAACAGAGCAAATTTAGTAAAGACACAACGAGCAACAAATTAAGAGCCAACTAAAGTTAGCAACATTTACTGGCGAACGCTGACGGGATCAGACTTAGAAGTGGCCTAATCACTCTGGGAGAACCCAAAATTTGATTTGAGAATCCAATTGGGAACAGAAACATTCACAAGTGTTCAAGCAGTTCTGATCAATCCTCATAATTCGGAAGCGTGTTAATGCCTGTGTAACGAACAGGGCTATAAGGGAAAACTGATAGATTTTGTTGCGAAAAAACGGTTGGGAGTTTGTATTCCGGAAAATAGCGAACGCCATACCCGTACTTACAGCACCGCCTTAGTACCCCTCGTTCCAAATTTTAAAAGAGAGCATTCAGATAGGAAAAATGGCAATGAAGGCAATGGAACGCCTCATGAATCCTCAGGAATTCAAGGTCACAGCGACCAGCAGCAGAGTAAGACCGTGTCCCGTTTGGGAAGAAGAGATCAGAAAATATCTCAAAGGGAAAGGATGGCCTCTTTGGAGTGAATTCTGTGATAATGAGGAAACAGGACCCGGGAGTATAGGACATACTTGGTGAGAGAACCTGTCAGAGATCCACAAGAGCAGCTTGGGAAAAGCTCACAAGCCGATGGCAATTGTGTCCTGTCTGGCACAATTGCGAGGCACAGAGGTCGTCGTTCGGACGCTCCGCAAAGAGATAGAAGAGAGACATCGAATGAGCAAGGTCGATGTTAGTGAGATCGAGAGAGAGAATATAGAATTAAGAAGGAAGTTGTCAGCAAAGGACGGAGAGGTGGATGATGCCAAGTGGGCACACCAGTCTTGTCTAGCGCATCTGAGCAGCTTCCAAACTCAATACGATAAGGCCTATCAGGATACGCAACGTGTAGTCCTCGTAAGAGAAGAGACAGAGAAACAGGTAGAGGCATTGCAAAGGCAGTGCAGCGATCTAAAAGCAGCGTTAAGAGCACTCCATGCTGCCACCACGGAGCACAGACAAAGCTCAGTGGATCATGCAAAATGCCGGAAGCAGATTGCGGAACTGCAGTCTTTGCTTTCAGTGCAAAATGGGTTTCAAAGCACCTTTGGATCCCAATTAGATGAAGACGACGGCGCTGATTGGCAAGAACTAAACAAAACCGCGCAGAGATATGTACAGGGAACATGTGCGCAAGGAAAGCCCCAAAGGAGAAAAGCACCCCAACCCCCCACAGAGCAGATAGATCAGGCACCCATGAATCCAGTAACTACCCATCGCACAGTCACATCGAACGGAGACGCGGAATTCCTTTACACCACCCCCTTAACCGTGACCCAATTACAGGACGCGTGCGAAAAGATCACACCGTTCCTCCCCACCTCAGACCCCCACCACTTCTTTGCTAGAGTGAAGCAGCAGGCGACCACGTACGGCCTGGATGAGCGTGAGCAAGTGAAGCTCACAGTTTTAAGCTTAGACCCTTCTGTTGTAGCCGCCCTTCCCGACCCACAGAATGCAGGAGGAGGCACCCTTGCAGAGATGCACACGGCGATCCTAGACGCGATCGGTTATAACAGAGGTGACCCAGTAGAAGGCCTGAATAAGTGCAGGCAGAAGAAAACAGAACACCCCACAGCGTTTGCTGGATGCCTGTGGATCCATTTTACAGCCGTTTTCGGAAACTTAGACGGCGCCCATTTGTCCCCAGACAACATGGCCAAATGGACCCGCACCCTTATCTCCCATGCCACAGAGGCAGGACAGAAAGCTTGTACTAATTATGACCCCTCGGAAGAAGCGCACAACGAAAAGTGGGTTTTTAAAAAGGTTGTCCAGCACCTGGGAGCAATCTGTCCACAACAAACCCGCGATTAGAAAACCCGAGGAACAGCAGGCAGAGGCAGATATTCAAGCAGTTAAAGCGCACCAGAACCCCGCATGGGTGAACGAAGGCATGAACAGCCCCCCACAGAAACCACAGGAGTGTTACAACTGTGGACAATTAGGTCACTTTGCACGAGAGTGCAATGCCCCACGCAAGCCACAGAGAGCCCAGCAGGCAGGCACTCTGAATAGAGACAGAACAAAGCCCATACATAGTGTACGCACCCGTTCAGACCAGACAGACATGAACGGAACTGACTGACGGTGTTCGGGCTTCCCCACCTGGGTCTGCGACACCCTTTGGGATAGGTCCGGCCGACCAGTCGTTGCAGCGAAAATACGGGGACAGCCCATCAAATTTCTCTGGGACACAGGAGGGTCCCGCACCACAATTAATTCCTCCACCATGTTCCAAAAAGACACGTGGCCCACTACCACTACAGCCGCAATCACCCTTAGCAGCTTCACAGGCCACTCCCAACAGGGACATCACAGCCCCTGCCCCCATTCAAATTGGCAACATTACAACAAAACACCCCATAGTTTTGGTCGACCTGGACCACACAGCAGAACACGTTTTGGGCATCGATTTCATGAACTCCCACAATCTTTCATTTGACCCAGTAAACCAATGTGTCTGGAAAATGACAAAGTCAGCAAGAGCCCCCGCAACGCTTACAGTAGGTGAGTATGCTAATAAGATTAGCGCAGTCGACGATTTTTGGTTTGACCCGACCAAGATTAGCGCAGACAAACCGGTTAGGGCAGTTCTCCAGAAGAACAGGGCCACATTTGCAAGTCATAAACATGACTGCGGCAGGATGGTTGGTTCGGTTCAAATAACAGGACCTGACCCTAGACCCCAGAAGCAATATGGATTTCCCAAAGAGGCAGAGGGAGAAATCTCAAAGGTTATTGATAGCTTATTAGAACAAGGCGTATTAGATCAGTAGCCTCTACTAATAATGCCCCGATTTGGCCAGTGAGAAAGCCCGATGGATCATGGCGACTGACCATCGATTACCGGGAACTCAACAAAGTCACCCCCGCAGCAGCCCCCACGGTAGCCACAAGTCCCGAGACCATGCTCAAACAGGGACTCAACTCACGATATTTTACGGTTTTGGACATCAGTAACGGATTCTGGTCCATTCCATTGGCAAAAGCGTGCCAATACAAATTTGCCTTTACTTTTAAAGGTCAGTAGTACACGTGGACATGCCTTCCACAAGGATTCCACAACTCCCCCGCCAATGGTTTATCAAAATTTTCTCGCCCCGAATGTCTGGTCCAGTATGTAGACGACCTATTACTGCAGACAGACACCAAGGCAGAGCACATCGCACTTCTGTCCGAACTCCTACAGCAAATTGGATGTAAAGTGAACCCCAAGAAGGCCCAAATTTTGGAAAACAAGGTGGTATATTTGGGAATGATTATTACGCATGGTAAACGCGAGATCGAGCATAAAAGAATTGACTCGATTGTCAAATTGCCCCTTCCCCAGAACGTTTCGGCCCTCCGGTCGTTTTTAAGACTGGTTGGTTACTGCCGAAACCATATTGACGGTTTCACCACCAAAGCAGCACCCCTCTCGGAACCCCTAAAGAAAGGAGCCCCTTGGGAATGGCTTCCGCGGCACACTGATGCTGTACATGCTTTAAAGCGCGCACTCATTGCAGCTCCCGCACTACAGGTTCCAGACCCGCTTTCCCCCTATGCTATAGAGATAGCTAGCACAGATCGTACCCTTTCGGCCGTGCTCCTCCAGGAACGGCACGAACAGTTAAGACCCGTGGCTTACACCTCCAGAGTTTTAGATCCTGTGGAGCAGGGATTTTCGGCCTGTGAAAGGCACCTGCTCGCAGTTTTCTGGGCAGTTCAATACTTTTCATATATCACCAGACTAAACCCCATCACAATCCTCACGGAACACAACCCCACCCAACTTTTACTGGACGGACGACTTAAGGACTGTACAGTAAGCCAGATGAGAGCAGCCAGATGGACCCTTCTTTTGCAGGGACGGGACATCACTGTTAAAAGGACCAAGACCCACACTTTCCTAGCTGACAACCTTCAGTACCCAGGCACCCCCCACAAATGTGAAATCATCTCACCGCACCACAACACAGGCCCCTTTATCGTGAAAACACCACCTAAAAAGATAGGTAGTTCACCCCAGAGCCCCCAGCACACAGACACGTGCGCACCCTTGAGAATATATGTGGATGGTTCTTCCACTATATTAAACAGGAAGCACATTACAGGATGCGGCATCTATGTTGAGGACGGCAGGGACGCGCCCTAGAAGAAATCTCTTTAAAACTGCCAGGGCACTTAGGCTCGCAGGTGGCAGAACTAGCAGCCATTGCATACATTGTTGATCACCCAGATTCCTTACGAAGGAAAAGGATATGGCAGCAGTACAAGTCTGCTATTTGTGTAATGTAGCCACCTGGGTACAAAGTCACCACCGTTCCTCCCCACCTGGAAATGTAAAAGCCGACGCACTGGTTAAAGCAGGTTCCAGCCATGGACATTTTTGGAACCCCCCCGAAAGCGCCCCAGTGAATGCAGTTCAGGTCTCACAGACAAATATCGAAGATTTAGTGCAGGCCCAGAAGCAAGATAGTAATCTCAGGGAGATTTGAAAAGTAAACTTTCCAGCCCCATACGATGGGTTTAAAAATGCACTGACCACACATGACGGTGTGGTCCTAAAAGACACCCTTTATGTGGTTCCAGAACAGGACAGGAATCCGCTTATTTGTTTGTTCCATGATAGTCATGGGCATCAGGGAATTGAACCCACTACAGCCCATCTTAGGCAGCTCTGTTGGTGGCTGAATTTAAAGGAAGACATCACGCACTATGCTGAAAATTGCCTTATCTGTGCCCAAAACTATCCGGACAGATATGCGAAGAAAGCTCAGCTTAGCCACACCAATAATGGCCCTGGACTAACCTCCAGATTGATTTTATAGGACCATTGCCCCCTAGCAGGAATGGTCACAAGTATGTGTTAGTTGTGATAGACACGTTTACGAAGTGGGTAAGAGCATTCCCATCTTGAACAAACACGGCAAAGACTACAGCTAAGATTTTAACCCACCACATCTTTACGAGATGGGGACTCCCCCGCAGCATTGAATCCGACCAAGGTTCCCATTTTACGGGACGCGTCATGAAGAACGTCCTCACGCTATCTGGCATTACCCACAAATTCCACATCACATACCACCCCCAGTCAAGTGGTATCATGGAGCGAATGAATCGGACCCATAAGCAACCCTCAGGAAAATGGTCCAACAAAACAGCACCACTTGGGATTCAGTCCTCCCTTTTGCACTAATGTTTTTGTGTAACAATGTTTCGACATCCACAAGATACACCCCACACTCTCATGACCGGACGCCCCATGAAAGGAACAGAATTTCTATTAGGACTTGACTTGACCAGCCTCGAAATGACGGCCCTCACACACAAGAACGCAGTGAAACAATTAATAGAGAATGTAAAAACGGCTCAGCTAGCAGCCGCAGTAAAATTAGGCACCAGGAAGAAACAGAGCATGGCCTGTTTTGACAAGACAGTACATGCGACTGAGTTTGATGTCGGACAGCAGGTCATGCTCTCCATCTACAACCCCAGCACGTTCCTGTCACCTAGATATTCGGGTCCGTACTCCGTTGCGGACAAAGTAAGCCCCTCCGTTTACAAGATTAGGTACCCCAACGGGAAGACCGCGTGGTTTCATATTAATCAGATCAAGGCATATGGCTCGCAGTCTAACCACGCACACCACGTCATGCTCGATGCAGCAGACCACGCCCCGCCCACAGCCAACGTATCCCTACCCTCCCCCAACACGTCCACCCCATCCACGGACTCGACCTCGACTCCACCTCCGAACTCTAGACTCCGCCCCGGAATGCCCACAGACAGCAGCAGCAGCGACAGCGACTGTGACACAGGCAATAGCCACAGCACGCCTCCCTACTATCCCCATGCAACAGGCCCCACACCCAGCGACTCTGAACACGATTCGAGTGATCCCTTCCCGATTAAATTCCTAAACAAACCTCACCAAAGACCACCGCCCTACGATGACGAACCCAACTCCGTCCCCACAGAATTAAACACGACTATTTGGCACCGTGACAATTCGTACAGGCTCGTCCGAAACGACGAGATGGACCCTAAGTCACACCATGGAGCTTTTGCAACCCTCATCCATTCAAGAGTATGGCATCCAGGAGAAGATGACGACATTGAGTCTGACTCCCAAAACAAGAACCCCTTTGCAACCCTGTTCGCAACTGATTAGTGAGGTGTCCAGGTGATGTTTTAAAAGGAACCGCTTGGGAGAAACGGTGTCCTTTCTGATGGAACCTGCAGCATGTTTGTTCAATGTTTGTTCGTTCATTTTATCGTTAAATGTGGTGGCCTTTGACGGCCAATGGCTGTTAGAGGATCTAGTTTGTCCCAGACAACAGTTCACAGGAACTAGTCTGTCGACAGAAAATTGTTAAAGGTACAAGTTTGTCCCAGACAATAGTTCAGAGAAACTAGTCTGTCGGCAGACAACAATCATAACTACTCTCCTGATTCGAAGGTAATCACGAGAGGCAGCTCCCACGACGACCACATTCTTACCCGTTCTTGCCGGTTGCTCAGGCAGTGGAGAAACAGCATTGGTACCCGCCCTGCCTGAGGACCCCCCTCTGGTCAGCTACGCTCGGATAGAGCACATACGGCATTGATCACCGTCCTACCCGGGGATTCCATCGAAACCTTACGCCGCGGCCCATACGCACCCCATTTTGTCTTGATTACGTTCAAAATTCTTCTGTTTGGTTTTAGCAACCCTTAGGATTGCTTCCCTATGCTATTTACATCCTCAAACACTAGGATGGTAAATCACACAGGCTGCGAGACGCTCGCAATACGGCAGTACTCTCTTAGATGTCTAGTCCAAATATTTGGTTTAAAAAAAAAAAATGAGGGAGTCACACATGGTGACCAATTATAAAGGCAAATTGGCACTAAAAGACAGACATGCTAACATACAAGATATTAAACAAGATAGTTACGGAAACTATGCTTGATTCACAGAATTCCTGACGGTCCAGGAAGAGAGAAGAGACGAAAAGGAAGAGAAGAGAAGAAAGAAGAGAACAATGAAGATATCATACGTGTTTTTCGTTGTCATTGTAATTTGTATTCGGTTACGCGCGAATGCGAACCCCCCGACCCCAAACCCCCCGGCCGTCAATGATTCATTTCCCCATAGCACCCAGAGCCCAGTGACAAGTAACAACACACCATCATGGTGTGATAGGTTTATAACGTGGTACTCCCTTTCATACGTAATTGAATCCCTTTTAGCATTGGCGATATTCTGCAGCATCGTGCAGACTATCCGCATGAGAAAATGGCGAAGGAGAGCTTCCCACTCTCGCACCCCAGTATACAGGATAAGATCCCCTATCTTCGGTTTTCACCAGGCCCCCGAACCCCTTGATCTACAATAAAGGACATTCGTTTTGTGTCATCTGTGAATAAAGACATCTGAAAGCTTGTACAACTCTGTGCTTGACCGCCAAGGCAGAGGAAAATGTGAATGCTGCTATTATATTTGTATTGTTAGGAAGTTGTATGATTGGATGTTTAAGTGAGTGTAGTTTATGGAAGATAGTTAGAGGTGCCGTTTTAAAAATATGTTGTACTGCATGTCCCTGTTGTGACATAGCGCCACTTAGAATTGTCAGTTAAAAATTTCTTACATAGTTATGATCAGTGCAGAGGCCATGGAAGAGTGCTTGCTGGGTCAGGGAGTGAAGCCATCGCAGTTATGTGATCCTTCACGCTTCGCGTTAGGGATCACAAGGAGGGTGTGTAGCCACCTGGGTTGGCTGGCCACTTCCCGACTTAAAATGGGGATCCGCAAAGAATGCAGGGAAATTCAGTCAAGCCAGGAAAAATAAGCAGGTGCAAAGTTTCCTGTGTATTAGAACTTGCAGAAACCCAGATAGCACTGAAACTAACAACAATCTGCATATTAATGAGCGATCCCCGGGAACAATTGGAAACATTTAAGGTAAACAAGGCCAAGCCAGACTCCTCGGCGCCGGCAGGAGCCAAGACAAAGGAAGTCCAATGGACACTTAGGAACCGCCCAGCGATTAGGGAACAGCTCCAGTATTGGAGAAATAGATCCAAGTGATCAGAACGTAGTCCAATCACTTGGAACCAGATACGGGGTCCGCCCAAAAGGGCGCGAAGCCCCTAGGGACTATAAAGTAGAGTCCCCAAGTTCAATTCGTCCTTCTTGGCTGGGTCTCTCAGCAGCTCGAAACAACCCTTGACAGTGACCTGCCTAGTAGCTGCATCAACCAAATTATTCTCCAGTCAACGCACGCTACGAGATAGGCGCTCCTAGCTACCAGTCCATACCAGCTTTGAATCCTGTAGACTCAGAATCGAACAAAAGGCCATTTGTTCCCCTGACCTGGTGGGCCAGTTCCAAAGCTAAGTATAGGCCTTTTAGTGTTAGAGATAGTCTAGTAAGTAGAGTTTTATACATGAATAGTGATTGACTGTGTATAATAAATGTGTTTTGATTTGAAACATACTAACTGGTGTATTGAGTTATTGATCAGCACTTGAACCTCGTGGTGGTATCATAAAGATACCTGGCGACTCGAGAGCAAAGGTTATAGAAACAGAGCAAATGAAGTAAAGACACAACGAGCAACAAATTAAGAGCCAACCAAAGTTAGCAACAGTAATAACACCCAGAATGTGACAGGAAGGGTCAGTGTTCAAACATTTAACCAAAGCAGCAAATAGGGTCAAAAGGGGCACAAAAATAGTAAAATGGCAAAATTAATGGGTCTTTCTTTTTAAATACAGCGTATTCAGCACAAAATGAATTATACGGCACAATTGGAGGTTAATGGGTATGATCTTATCGCCACTACAGGGACATGGTTACAAGGAGATCAAAGCTGGGAACTAAATATTCAGGGTGTGACTTTTCATAAGGACAGACAGGAAGGAAAGGGTGGTGGGGTAGTTTGTTCGTACGAGAGCAAGAAATGATCTTGGATCAGAAGATGTAGAATCCATTTCATAGAAATCATAGAATTTACAGTGCAGAAGGAGGCCATTTGGCCCATCGAGTCTGCACCGGCTCTTGGAAAGAGCACCTTACCCAAGGTCCACACCTCCACCCTATCCCTATAACCCAGTAACCCCACCCAACGCTAAGGGCAATTTTGGACACTAAGGGCAATTTATCATGGCCAATCCACCTAACCTGCACATCTTTGGACTGTGGGAGGAAACCAGAGCACCCGGAGAAAACCCACGCACACACGGGAAGGATGTGCAGACTCCACACAGACAGTGACCCAAGCCGGAATCGAACCTGGGACCCTGGAGCTGTGAAGCAATTGTGCTATCCACAACGCTACCGTGCTGCCCTACCTCCGTGGGTGGAAGTAGGAAATAATAAGGGGAAGAAGACATTCGTGGGAGGAGTCTTTTAGCCCCCTAACAGTAGCTACACTAGGATGGAGAGTAAATCGGGAGATAATGAGGGATGTAAAAAAGGAAGTACATTAATCATGAATGACTTTAATTTCCATGTGGATTGGGAAAATCAAATTGGCAAAGCATGAGGAAAAATTCAGGATGTATTCAGGAGTGTTTCTGAGAGTTGTATATTGTGGATCGTACCAGGGGTCAGGCTGTTTTGGATTAAGTAATGTGTAATGAGGCAGGTTTAGTAAGCAATCTCAGAGTTAAAAGATCCCCGAGGAAACAGTGACCATAACATAGTAGAATTTGGCATACAGTTTGATTCAGAGAAACTAGAGACCGAAACAGCTGTGTTAAACTTAAATACGGGTAATTACAAAGGAATGAGGGCAGTGTTGGCTGGAGTGGACTTGGAAAGGTGTTTAGCCGAAAAGGCACTTGATCGGCACTTGATCAGCAATGGCAGATCTTTACGGAATAATTCTTGACTCTCAACAAAAACTTGAACGAGGGAACTGAATGTATGATTTCCAAGTTTGCGGGTGACTCAAAAGTGGTGAGGATGACACAAAGATTCTGCAGAGGAATATAGACAGGCTAAGTGAGTGGCCAAAAAACTTGGCAGATGGAATGTAATGTAGAAAATGTGAATTTATGCACTTTGATAGGAAGCAAAGCCGGATATGATTTAGAATCACAGAATTTAGTGCAGAAGGAAGCCATTCAGCCCATCGAGTCATTGAGTCTGCACCGACCCTATGAAAGAGCACCCCACTTAAGCCCACACCTCTACCCTATCCCCGTAACACAGTAACTCCACACAACCTTTTTGGACACTAAGGTCAATTTAGCACGGCCAATCCACCTAACCTGCGCATCTTTGGACTGTGGGAGGAAACCAGAGCACCCAGAGGAAACTCACGCAGACACAGGGAGAATGTGCAGACTCCACACAGACAGTGACCGAAGCCAGGAATCGAACCTGGGACCCTGAAGCTGTGAAGCAACTGTGCTACTGTGCCGCCCACAAATTTAATAAAGAAAGCTGCAGCACAGAAGGATTTAAGGGTCCTCGTGCTTAGATAACAAAAAGTTAACATGCAAGCTCAGCAGGTAATTGGGAAGGAAAATAGATGTTGGTCTTTACTTCAAAGGGTATAAAAAGAGGGAAGTAGACTTCCATTGGAGACCATGGAGTGAGAGGTCGCACATTTGGTGGCATCCACTCAAGGCAGATTTTTTTCAGTCTTTTCCTCACCCAAAGGGCAAAGCATTTGAGTGCAAGAGGTGCAGGTGTGCCTGAGGAAGGTTTTACTCCTCTGATGTGGCTGGTGGATGGATCCACAGACCAGGAGTAGGGCAAGAAGGAAAGAGCTGCTGGAATAGGAGAGTCTTCGTGGTGCACAACAGGATAAGATGGCGGAGGGCAAGGGAGCTGTGCTGCCCACCCAGTGGTCAACGGAGCAGTTAATAGAGTTCCTTAATGGAACGTTCTGCCAGTAGAGGAAAGTGGCCCTGGAAGACCTAGCCATGGTGGTGGAACTGATTTTTCAGGGATCGAGAGAGTGCAGCAAAGGCTGGAGTCCCAGGGCCGGGCAACCCAGAAAGTGTAGGATTCAGTGGGGGAGCACGAGGAGCAGCTGACCTCATTGGTGGCTGAGGTGGGGATGATGTGGGAGAGCCAGAAGAAGCTGAAGGAGAAGGTGAAGAATTGCTCCAGAAGACAAAACCTTAGGATCGTGGGGATGCCCAAAGGTATCAAAGGTGAGGAGGCCGGCATGTACATGGTCAAGGTGCTGGAGAAGTTGATGGGGGAGGGGGCCTTTGACCGTCCCCTGGATGTCGACCGAGCGTGCAGGGCGCTGATGAGGAGGCTGCAGGCGGGCGAGTCGCCAAGGGCAATGGTGGTGCTGTTGCAGCGCTTTCTGGACAAGGAGAAGATTCGCCAATGGGCAAGTAAGACTAGAAAATTTACCTGGGAAGGGAACGAGCTGCAGATGTATCAAACCTGGGAGCAGAGCTGGCAAAGATGGGGGCTGGGTTAAATCAGGTCAAGGCGGCCCTCTTTAAAAGGCGGGGCTAAAGTTTGGAGTATTGTACCCGGCTTGCCCGTGGGTGACTTTCCAGAAGCGAGAGTACTATTTTGATATGCCAGAAGAGGAGGTGGAGTTTGTGAGTGAAATTGGACAGGGGGGTGGTGGGTGGAGGTCTTCAGCGAGAGCCAGCATGCTAGCTGGGCGGGTAGTTAACGGGAGTGAAGTGGGGCGTTGTCAGGAGGAGGACGTGGGGGAGGGGGTGATGTGTTTGGTGCAAGGATATGGGGGGGGGGGGGGGTGGTGGCTGCTGAGAAGGGTGAAGGTGCTGTGGCGCAGTTGGAAAAGGATCAATGACGGTGGACATCCGAAGGTGGACCAAGGGAGTGGTGTGACACAGGCCGGGGGCTGGCCCAAAAAGGGATATGGTTGATCGGGAGCCCTCTAACCAGGCTGGTCACGTGGAACACGAGGGGGTTGAATGGGCCGGTTAAACAGTCACGTTGTTCGCGCACCTGAGGAAGCTGAAGACGGGCGTGGCCTTTTTGCAGGAGACGCACCTGAAGATAGGGGACCAGACAAGGTTGAGAAAAGATGGGTGGGGCAGGTGTTTCACTCAGGACATGAAGACGAGGGGGGTGGCAGTGTTGGTGAATAAGTGGGTGGTGTTCGAGGTGGGAACATTGTGGCAGATTCTGGATGGGGGGGTGGGGGTGAACCATGAGGTTTTGGGTGCACATGGCGTATTCCCAGGTTTATTTTTCATGTTAGACAAGGCGTTGCTGGTTTCGGTGGTCGACTCGGGAGTATTCGCCGATTGTGGTTTCCGACCACGCGCCATACTGGGTGGTATTGTGTGGGGCCCCAAGGGGGGGCCCAGCATCTGCAGTGGAAACTGGATTGATTGATTGACGTACCGAAGACCAGTGAAATGTATTTTTCTGTGTACACAGTAGACAAAAAGTACATCGACAAATACTGATTGGTTACAGTGCGGAACAAGGGCCAAACAAAGCAAATACATGAGTAGGAGCACCATAGGGTGTCGTGAAGCGGGGTTGTTGGTGGAGGAGATGGTGGGCGAGCAGGTGAGGGCTGCCATTCGGGAGTACGTGGAGCTAAACAACATGGGGAGATCACGGCTGCCATGCTGTGGGAGGCGGTGGTCACGTGGGTCATTATCTCAATTTGGGCGCACAGGGAGAAAGCAGAGCAGGCAAGGCTGGTGAACAAGATTTTGAGGGTAGACAGGAGGTATTCGAAGGCCCCAAAGGCAGGGATGTTGAAGGAGAGGCAGAGACTTCAGATGGAGTTTGGGTTAGTGTCTTCGGGGAAAGCGGTGGGGCAGCTACAGAGGGCCAGTATATGAGTAGGGGGAGAAGGCAAGCAGGATGGTGGCTCACCAGTTGAGGAAGCAAGAGGCAGTGAGGGTGATCAGCAGAGAAAGGGATGATAAGGGTGGGGTAGTGTTAGACCCTGAAGGGATGAATGGTGTGTTTGAGGCGTTCTACAGATGACTATAAGAGTCTTTTGGGGGGGGGGGGGGGGGGGCAAGGAGGTAGAGATACTTGTGGCGATGGATACAGAGAAAGCGTTCGATCAGGTGGAGTGGGAGTATCTGCTGGAGGTTTTGGGGCGGTTCGGAATCGGGCAAGGATTTGTGGACTGGGTCTGGATGCTGGACAAGGCACCGTTGTGCGAATGAACCTAGTGAGCTCTGGAATTTTGGGCTGTATCGGGGGATGAGGCAGAGGTGCCCGTCTCCCCGTTGCTTTGGCGATACAGCCACTGGCAATGGCACTTAGGGTGTCGAGGGACTTGAGGGGATTGTGCGGGGGGGCATCGAGCACAGGGTGAGGGCGACCTGCTGGGCAGTATCGGGGACATTATGAGGATTTTAGAGGAATTTGCCTGTTCTCCGCGTACAAGTTGAATATGGGAAAGACCGAAGTGTTCCTGATTGAGTCAAGAGGGCAGGAGGGGAGGTTAGGGGAGCTGCCATTTAGGATGGTGGGGGCGAGCTTTAGATAATTGGGCAGCCAGGTGACTCGGGGTTGGGCTTAGTTGCACAAGTTGAACCTGGCTCGGCTAAGGGAGCAGATGAAAGCGGACTTTAGGAGGTGGGACGTGCTGCTGCTATCGCTGGCGCAAGGGTGCAGACAGTAAATATTACAGTGCTTTCAAGGTTTCTGCTGTGTTGCAATGCTCCCAATTTTCGTCCTCAAATTATTTTTCAAGAAGGTTCATGTGCTGATCTCTGGGTTTGCGTGGGTAGGGTAGACTCCCGGGTCAGGAGGATTTGGCTGACGAAAATGAAGAACTACTACTGGGTGACGAATCTCGCCATGGTTAGGACATGGGTCGTGGGGGAGGGGTCGGTGTGGGGGCAGGTGGAAGCTGCATCATGTCGGGGAATGGGTTTGAGGGTTTCGCTCTCAACACCTCTGCCGTTGTCGCCATCCAGGTACTCAGTGAGCCCAGTGGTGGTGTCAGCTCTAAGGGTTGGGGGCAGTGAAGGTGGCACATGCGGTTGGAGAGTGCCTTGGTGTGGGTATAGATCTGCGATAACCATGGGTTTGCACCAAGGGGGCTTGGATGCGAGGTTTTGGGGCTGTGGCAAGCAGGGATTGACCGATTTGGTGACATGTTCATTGGCGGAAAATTTATGAAGTTGGAGAACCTAGAGGAGGAGTTCAAGCTGCCCAGAGGGAACAGTTTAGGGACCTGTAGGCCCAGGATGTCATAAGGAGATAGGTGCCCGTCCTTTCCTGGGCTTTTGCCCCTGGGGTTGCAAAACAAGGTGCCGTTGAGGTACGAGATAGGGGAGAAGGTGTCCAAGGTCCACAAGGTGTTGATGGACTGGGAGGGGGCCCTGGTGGGGGATATAAAGCAGAAGTAGGAAGAGGAGCTGCGAGGGAAGAGGGGGGTCTGAAACGTGGGAAGAGGCGGAATTCATCCTCGTAGTGCGAGGTTAAGCCTCATTCAGTTCAAGATAATATATAGGGAACATATGATGGTAGCAAGGATGAGTAGGTTCTTTGAGGGGGTGGAGAATAGGTGTGGGCAGTGTGCGGGGAGGTCCTCTAATCACATCCACATGTTTTGGATGTGTCCAAGGCTGAAGGGGTTCTGGCAGGGGTTTGTCGACATAATGTCCAAAGTGCTGGAGGTGGAAGTGGCCCCGAGTCCAGAGGTGGCGATATTTGGGGTGTCGGAAGATCCAGGAGTTCAGGTGGTGAGAGGCTATGAGGAGAGGTTGGATAAACTCGGTTTTTTCTCACTGGATCGACGGAGGTTGAGGAGCGACCTGATAGTTCCACTGTGGCCATCTAAAATGGCCGCCCACAAAGGATAATGGGAATTGTGGTCAGGTTGGGACACAGACGATACATAGTCCCAGTGTATTGTGCTGAGGAAAGCAGACCTACACAGATACTTGCACCTGCTAAAGGTCAATCACCGATTTCCCCAGGACAATGGGACTCAGATTGAAACATAACAGCAGTAACAGACTCGGGAGTGCCTATTCACCTTACTTGGGAGTGCCTATGTGCCTTGGACAATAACAACTAGGACCCGCCCAGCTATCAAGGTACCCGCCCCTAAACGGCCAGAATCAATTAGGGTGATCGAAATTCTATCGATCCATTGGATCCTGAGTTGGGACCGCCCAATAGAGCGCGAAAGATCAGAGGATAAGAACTGCGCGACGAACATTCTGTCTCTTTTGGGACCGGCCTCTGCCCCACCAACTACAGTACATCGACCAGCCAAGTTCAAGGATCCGCGATCACTACCTGAAGGACAAGCCGCAGTCCAGACGTACCTGACAACTTCCAGCCGTCACACATGGGGATTCAGACAAAGGCCTTGTCTAACCTGCACAGAGCCGGTCACTTGAAAGTTAAGTAAAGGTCATTTCAGCTGTTAGTCATAGTTTAATGTGTAGCTGCGTCTAGATTATTACGCATAGAACCAAGTCTATGTTTAATAATAAACAATAATTGAACTAATAGACTGGTTGTGTGGTCAGTTGTCCAGTACACGGAACGTACTCGCGTCTTGTGGTTGTTATTAATAAAGATAAAAGAGCAACACTACAAAATTATGAGGGGTGTGGACAGGGTGGATAGTCAGGAGCTTTTACCCAGGGTTTAGGGGTCAATTACTAGGGGACATAGGTTTAAGGTGCGAGGGGCAAAGTTTAGAGGTGTGCGAGCTAAGTTTTTTTTTAAAACACAGAGGGTAGTGGGTGCCTGGAACTTGCTGCCAGAAGAGGTGGTGGAAGCAGGTACGATAGTGGCGTTTAAGGGGCATCTTGAAAAATACATGAATAGGATGTCAATAGAGGGGTACAGACCCTAGAAGTGTAGAATATTTTAGTTTAGACGGGCAGCATGTTCGGTTTAGGCTGGAAAGCCAAAGGGCCTGTTCCTGTGCTGTACTTTTCCTTGTTCTTTGAGATGAGGAATTTCTTCTCGGAGGGTCATGAATCTATGGAATTCTTTAACTCAGAGGGCTGGGTTGTTCGGTATGTTCAAAGCCGAGATAGATATTTAATCAGTACGAAAATCAAGAGTGGGGATTAGGCAGGAAAGTGGAGTTGAGGATTATATCAGATCAGTCATGATCTCACCGAATGGCAGAGTAGACTCGATGGGACAAATGGCCTACTTCTGCTCCCATGACTTATGATCCAATGGTCACCAAACCAAAGTTGCGTAACTAGACAGAAGAGATCCCCGAGCAATATTCAAAAGGCAGGGCATTCTCTAGTGCATTAGCCAACATTCTTCTCTCAAATCAACACAAGAACAGGTTAAATGCCTATTCATTAACATTGTTCGTAGGAACTTGCAGTGCATAAACTAACTACCATGTTTGTCTATCTAATAACACTTACTGCATTATGAATCCATTGATTATAAAGCACTTGGGATATCTTAAGGTCATAAACAGGACTAAATAAATTCAAGTGTTTGCTTAATAATAGTTCCAAAAAATTGTAAGGAAACTTATTTTGTAACACATGGTCTAAGCTAAATATATGACAATAACTTAAATATAGGTTAGTTTATAAACTATTTTATTTTAAACAGACAATATATAATCAAAAACATTACTTAACAATCCATTAAAGATCAAAGGAATCCAATCAGTCTGTCGCATCCACGCCAACTCTCTGCAAGAGAAACTCAGCTGGTTCTGTTCCTCCACACTTTCCTCATAGGCTGATGGACATGTAGCAGGGCTATGTCCTCTGGTAGTTTCTCACTGTCTTTCTCATGGTTCACAGCACTACCAGGTTTTCTGTCATTTGCAAACTTTGGACAACCAAGTCTAGGTCATTAACATAGATCAAGAAAAGTAAAGAAGTGGCCCTAATACCAACACCTAGGGAACCATTCTGTATACTTTCTTGCAATCTGAAACCACTACTCCACTCAGCCATCATAATATCCATACTGCCACGGTCCCTTTTACTCCATGGGCTTCAACTTTACTGGCAAATTATGTGGCACTTATGAAATGCCTTGTGGAAGTCCATGTACAACACATCAATCACATATTTATCAACTCTCTCTGCTACCTCATCAAAAAACACAATCAAGCACATAGTCAAGTACAATTTGCATTAAACAGATCCATCCTTCATTCATTAATCCATATTTGTCCAAATGAAACTAAAAAGAAATTTTCAGCAACAAATGCAGTGTTATTGCATCCACCTTTTTGATCACTGTAACGGAACCTCTCTAAGGCAATGTTCACTGCAATTTTAACTTCTTCATCAATCCGGATATCCTTAAATCCTTTGGCTTTAGAGGCAGCTTGACTTGACTGGGCACTCCCAGGTCGTGGGGACACACTTGTAGGCCTTGACATATTAGCTCTAAGGAAACAAGAATGATGGTGTAATGTTCAATAAAAAACTCTAATTAATTCTACACAATATGCAATAACATAAGTCAAGTATTTAAAAATTACACATTCTTCCTGCATAATTGAGTTGACTTTTTAATTGTTCAAAATCAAAGTTAATTGATATGTCACAAGTTTGATCCAACAAGTTTCATTACTTTTAGTACATACAATGTCACGGCGCCGAGGACCCGGGTTCGATCCCAGCCCCGGGTCACTGTCTATGTGAAGTGTGCCCATTCTCCCAGTGTCTGCATGGGCCCCACAACCCAAAAAGATATGCAGGGTAGGTGGATTGGCCGCGCTAAATTGGCCCTTGATTGGAAAGAATTGGGTACTCTAAATTTATTTATTTTTTTATTTTTAAGTGTGTCTCCTCATTCTACATTCCTTATAAAGGATCACCAATAGCACATTAAATACATTCAGTTTAAGAGAGTAGACAGGAGTATTATGGGGTTTGTGTGGGCGAATAAGACCCCGAGGGTAAGGAGGAGGTTCCTGGAACGCAGTAGGGACCGAGGAGGGTTGGCGCTGCCAAACCTGGGGAGCTACTACTGGGCAGCAAATGTGTCGATGATCCGCAAGTGGGTTATGGAGGGAGAGGGGGCAGCATGGAAGAGGATGGAGATGGCATCCTGCAAAGGAACGAGCCTGGGGGCATTGGTGACGGCACCGCTGCCGCTCTCGCCGACAAAGTATACCACGAGCCCGGTGGTGGCGGCAACGCTAAGGATCTGGGGCCAGTGGAGACGGCACAGGGGTGCAATGGGAGCATCGGTGTGGTCCCCGATCAGGGGTAACCATCGGTTTGTCCCGGGGAAGGTGGACGGGGGGTTCCAGAGCTGGAATTGGGCGGGGATCAGAAGAATGGGGGACCTGTTCATTGACGGAACGTTTGCGAGCCTAGGGGCACTGGAGAAGTTTGAGCTACCCCCGGGAAATGCCTTTAGATATATGCAGGGGAGGGCTTTTTTGAGGCGACAGGTGAGGGAATTCCCGTTGCTCCCGGCACAAGAAATTCAAGACAGGGTGATCTCGGGTGCATGGGTCGGGGAGGGCAAGGTGTCGGCAATACACCAGGAGATGAAAGAGGGGGAAGCGCTGGTAGAAGAGTTGAAGGGTAAATGGGAGGAGGAACTGGGGGAGATCGAGGAAGGTCTGTGGGCTGATGCCCTGGGTAGGGTTAATTCCTCCTCCTCGTGTGCCAGGCTCAGCCTGATACAATTTAAGGTGGTTCACAGAGCTCACTTGACGGGGGCGAGGTTGAGCAGGTTCTTTGGGGTAGAGGACAGATGTGGAAGGTGCTCAGGGAGCCCGGCGGACCATGTCCATATGTTTTGGTCATGCCCGGCACTGGAGGGGTTCTAGAGAGGAGTGGCGGGAGCAATATCTCAGGTGGTGAAAGTCCAGGTCAAGCCAAGCTGGGGGCTAGCAATATTCGGAGTACTGGATGAACCGGGAGTGCAGGAGGCGAAAGAGGCCTGTATTCTGGCCTTTGCGTCCCTAGTAGCCCGGCGAAGGATCTTGCTAATGTGGAAGGAGGCGAAGCCCCCCAGCGTGGAGGCCTGGATAAACAATATTTCTGGATTAAGAGGATTAAGTTCACCTTGAGAGGGTCTGCACAGGGGTTCTACAGGCGGTGGCAACCGTTCCTAGACTATCTCGCGGAGCGCTAGAGGAAGGTCGGTCAGCAGCAGCAACCTGGGGGGGGGGGGGGGGGGGGAGCAAGAGATAACATGAAGAGTCGGGGAAACTGGCACGTACGGGAGAGAGCCAGTGTACAAAGCTATGTAAATATACTATTTTGTCATGTATATATCTTGCTCCGCGCGATTTCCCGTTTCTTTTTTTCTTCTTTTTTGTTACGGCGGGGGGGGGGGGGGGGGGGTATGGTTTGTAAGGGAGAAAAATTGTGTTAAAAACTTTAATAAATATATATATATATATATTTTTTTTTTTTTAAAATTAAATACATTCAGCAGTACACAAAACAAAAAACTTACCTTATATGCTCAGAAGCTATTTTCTCTGGCTGGAGAATCTAGAACTAGAGGGCAATTTTGTTTTATTCTTTCATGGGATTGTGGTGTCACTGGCAATGCCAACATTTGCTCCCCATCTCCAACTGCCCTCAAGAAGGTAGTAGTGAGCAGCCTTCCTGAACCACAGTTCATCTGGTACAGGTACACCCTTAAAGCTAATAGGGAGTTCTACGTCTAGTGGGTTTTTCGTTCCCTCATCACCAACTGCAGACCCAATCATGCAGCAATGTCCTTCAGGACTCAGACAGCTCAATCAGTAATGGTGCTACCAAGTCACTCCTGGTAATGTACACTGTCATCCCCATGCAGATTACATTCTGTACCTTTGCCACCCTCAGTGCTTCTTCCAAGTGGTGTTTAATGTGGAGTACTGATTCATCAGTTGAGGGAAGGCAGTAGGTGAAAATCAACATGTTTCTTGTCAATGCTTGACCTGATACTATGAGACTTCATGTGGTCTGGAGTAAATGTTGAGCACTCCATAGCCAACTCCCTCCCTACTGTATACAACTGGGCTGCCATCTCAGGTTGGTCTGTCCTGCCATTGGAACTGGACACACCCAGGGATAGTGATGGTAGTGCCTGAAACACTGATTGTAAGGTACGACTATGACAGCTATGCTTGACTGTTCTGTGAGACAGCTCTCCCAATTTCGACGCAAGCCCACCAGATGTTAGTGAGGACTTTGACTGGACACTTGTTAATACAGAACTTGATTATTGCTGAAAAGAGCATGCTATTGGAGCTTTTCATCATATTACATTCATCAGACATACGTAACAATGCCAAATTTCAAAGGGAGCAACAATGTATACTGCATAAGAAAATGGTGCTGATTGGTTGACAAGTCGAGTGGTTGGCACAGTTCATTCTCCATGGTGGACTGGGGTGTGTGACACAAATACAGCTGCAGTGAACGTAGGGTTTGGGGGGTTAGTGGGGAACATAAATAGCAGACGGTAAGGAGACCCCAAAGGCAAAGTTACCCTGGCTTGAGAGATTGTTTCCATGAGGGATGGGAAAAGCAGGGAGGGATGGCAGGAATGACATGAGAAACCAATGTTATGAAAGGGGTAGGAAAAGATGATGGAATTGGTAAAGTGTGGCAAAACAGCAGGAACATCAGTGTTGATTCTATAGAACATGATAATAGTCAATACCCTCGAGTTTCTACACATTCTAACTCCAATGGGCATGCCACCACTTAAACTTAGACTCAAGGAAGGAGCAATTATAATGTTGCAACAAAACTTGAATCCTGGCATGTCATACGATTGTCAGTAAGGAAGCTGCTTTCTTTGATGTCAAATACTGAAATTCTAACAGGCAGATTTCAAGGAAATAGAATGTTTATTCCCCAAAAAACATCAAGCCCATGAAATGTAAACCTCCCCTTTCAACTCAGGGGTGAACAGTTCCCAATTAGACTTTAAATTCCATGACTATAAACAAGTCAAGGCCAGACTCTTGACACAATTCAAATATATTTTCCTGGATCTGTTTTTAACACAGACAGCTTTATGCAGCTTTTTCCAAGTGATTCCAAAGTTTGATTTTGGCTAAAAAAATAACTAGAAATCCTCTATTTTAAGAAGTGCTGTTGCATTAAAGGTACAAACTTCACTGCAAATGTTTTATGGACCTCTGGTAGTTTATAATAGTCTCTCCACTAAGAGATGAACCTCTTTCAAACTTACCTTTGAAAATGTAGCCACATCCACTAGCTCATTTTGCTGCTTAGAAATTATGTTTCATTCAGTGTTGCCCTTTGTCCATTGGTTTCAAACAGCTTCCAATAAATATACTGAGCAGTCTCGGGCCTAGACTTTGCACTGTAACTGGAAGGGCTTTCAAAAGTCTAGCTGACTGTTTGCCACACGAGATCAATTCATAGAGTACAGCTCAGAAGGCGGCTAATTAACCTCATGTTCATGCTGGTTGTCTGCAAAAGCACTTTTTAAAAAATAAACATTTTATTGAGATATTTATGGTTTTACAACAACAAAATAAACAATGTACATGAATTTATAAACATAGTGCAAAATCCATCTTCCTCCCTTACGGGTCCCACCTTTACAAACCCCCTACTCTAAACTAAGCTAACCACCACCCCCACCCCCCCCCCCCCCCCCCCCCCCACCCCTTTCCGCAAAGAAGTCGACAAACGGCTGCCACCTCCGGGTGAACCCTAACATTGACCCTCTCAACACGAACTTGATTTTCTCCAAGCAGAGAAAGCTAGCCATGTCAGATAGCCAGGTCTCCGACTTCGGGGGCTTTGAGTCCCTTCAAGCTAATAATATCCATCTCCGGGCTACCAGGGAAGCAAAGGCCAGAACGTCTGCCTCTTTCTCCTCCTGGATTCCCGGATCTTCCGACACTCCGAAAATCACCACCTCTGGACTCGGTGCCACCCTGGTTTTTAACACCGTGGACATGACATCCGCAAACCCCAGCCAGAATCCCCTCAGCTTTGGGCATGTCCAGAACATGTGGACATGGTTCGCTGGCCCTCCCGCACACATCTTCTACCCCAAAGAACCTGCTCATCCGGGCCACTGTCACATGAGCCCGGCGAACAACCTTGAATTGTATTAGGCTGAGCCTGGCACATGTTGTGGACACGTTGACTCTACTCAACGCGTCCGCCCAGAGACCATCCTCTAGCTCTCCTCCCAACTCCTCCTCCCACTTGCGCTTCAGCTCCAGTCTGCGTCTCCTCTGACCCCATGAGTTCCTTGTAAATGTCAGAGACCTTCCATTCTCCCACCCACACTCTAGAAACTAACCTGTCCTGTATCGCCCTTGGTGGTAGGAGCAGGAAGGTTGAAACCTGCCTGTGTAGGAAGTCCCGCACCTGCAGGTACCTAAATTTGTTTCCCCTCGCCAATCCAAATTTCTCCTCCAGCTCCCTCAGGCTAGGAAAGCTCCCCTCTAGAAACATATCCCCCATCCTCTCAATCCCTGCTCTCTGCCATCTCCGAAATTCTCCATCCATCCTTCCCGGGGCAAACCGGTGATTATTACAGATTGGAGACCACACTGATGCTTCCTCTGCTCCCACGTGCCTCCTCAATTGCCCCCAGACCCGCCACCACCACAGGGCAGGTGGAGTACCGTGCCAGTGGGAACGGCAGAGGCGCCGTTATCAACGCCCCTAAGCTGGTGCCCTTGCATGAGCCCGCCTCCACAAGCTCCCATACAGACCCCCCCACCACCCACTTCCTGATCATGGCTATATTCACCACCCAATGGTAATTACTGAAGTTAGGCCACGCCAGCCACCCCTCCCCCTGGCTCCGCTCAAGCATCCACTTCTTTACTCACGGGGTCTTACCCGCCCATACAAAGCCAGTGATCACCTTATTGACCCGTTTAAAATAAGGACCGCGGAATAAAGATGGGGAGACACTGAAACACAAACCAGAATCTTGGGAGGGCCGTCACTTTCACTGTCTGCACCCTCCCAGCTAGTGACAACGGGAGGCGGAGCGCGTCCCATCTCCGAAAATTGTCCTTCATTTGGTCCATTAGTCAGGCCAGATTTAGCTTGTGCAGGTCGTTCCCATTCTGCGCCACCTGGATGCCTAGGTACCGAAAAGCTTCCCCCCCGACCACTCTAAACGGCAGTTTCCCCCAGTTGCCTCTCCTGCCCCCTTGCTGGACCGCAAACATCTCACTTTTCTCCATATTAGTTTGTACCCTAAAAACCGTCCGAGTTCCCCCAGAATCCTCAATTTTCTTCCATCCCCTCTAATGGGTCAGATACATACAGGAGCAGGTCGTCTGCGTAAGAGCGAGACTCTGTGTTCCACTCCCCCCCCGGACCACCCCCTCAAGGCGCTCAGCACAATTGCCAGCGGGCTCTATGGCTAACGCAAACAGTGGGGAGAGGGGGGGCATCCCTATCTCGTTCCCCCGATGCAGTCCAAAATAGTTCCGATGTCCAATTCGTCCGTCCGCTCACAACAGGAGCCTGCAACAACAATCTGACCCAGTCAACAAAGCCCCGCCCAACATCCGAACCGTCCCAGTACCTCCCACAGATATTCCCATTCTACCCGATCAAAAGCCTTCTCTGCGTCCATTGCGACCACTACCTCCACCTCCCTATCTTCCGGGGGCATCATGATCACATTTAATAACCTTCTTGCATTGGCCACCAACTGCCTTCCTTTAACAAACCCGTCTGGTCCTCCCCAATAACATCCGGAACACAATCCTCAATCCTAGAGGACAAGATTTTGGCCAGCAGTTTGGAGTCCAAGTTCAATAGGGATATCCGCCTATAGGACCCACACAGCTCCGGGTCCTTGTCCCGCTTCAGTAGCAATGAGATAGTGGCCTGTGACATGGTCGGGGGAAGCACCCAACGCTCCCTTGCCTCGTTGAATGTCCTCATCAACAGTGGCCCCAATATCCCAGTGAACGTTTTATAGACCTCCACTGGGTACCCGTCCGGCCCTGGGGGCTTTACCCGCCTGCATGGCCTTCAGACCCTCTGCTATCTCTTCCAACCCGATTGGGGCCCCCAGCCCTTCTACCAACCCCGCGTCCACATTCGGGAAATTCAGCCCCCCTAAGAAGTGCCTCATCTCCTCCGACCCCGCTGGGGGTTCCGACCCATACAGCCTACTGTAAAACTCCTTGAACGCCTTATTCATCCCTGCTGAGTCTCCAACCAGGCTCCCATCCCCATCCTTTACTTTCCCTATCTCCCTGGCTGCCTCCCTCTTTCTAAGCTGCTGTGCAAGCATACTATTGGCCTTCTCCCCATGCTCATAGATCGACCCCCCTTGCCTTCCTCAGCTGCTCTACCGCCCTCACAGGGGTTAACAAGCCAAACTCAGCCTGTAGCCTCCGTCGTTCCCTTAAAAGCCCTGCCTCTGGGGTCTCCGCATTCCTCCTGTTGACCTGCAATATCTCTTTTTATCAGTCAGTCCGTCTCCACTCTGTCTACCTTCGCCCTGTGGACCCGTATCGAGATCAGCTCCCCTCTAACCACCGCCTTCAATGTCTCCCAGACCACCGCTGCCGAAACTTCACCCGTGTCGTTGACTTCCAGGTAGTTTTGAATACATTTCCTCAGCCGCACGCACATCTCTGACTGCTAAAAGTCCCACGTCCAGACTCCAGTGCGGGCGTTGGCTACTCTCCTTGCTAACCTGAAGGTCAACCCAGTGCGGGGCGTGATCGGAGATTGTGATCACCAAATACCCAGTGTCCATCACCCCCGTCAGTACAGCCCTGTTCAAAATAAAAAAATCAATCCGGGAGTACACTTTCTGCATGTGTGAATAGAAGAAAAACTCCTTCACTCTCGGCTGCCCAAATCTCCATGCCCCCCCCCCCATCTGCTCCATGAACCCCTCTAGCTCCTTTGCCATTGCTGGCACCCTGCCCGTCTTTGAGCTCGACCGGTCTAAACCAGGGTCAATAACTGTGTTGAAGTCCCCTTCCATGACCAACTTGTGCGAATCTAGGTCCGGGATCTTCCCCAGCATCCTCTTTATAAAGTCCACATCATCCCAATTTGGCGCATACACATTTACTAGTACCACCTGCACCCCCTCCAGTTTCCCATTGACCATAAATGTACCGGCCTCCCACATCCGTAACTATTCTTCCCACTTCAAACACCACTCACTTATTAATCAGGATGGCGGCCCCTCTAGTCTTCGAGTCCAACCCCGAGTGAAAAACCTGTCTGACCCATCCCTTCCTTAATCTGATCTGATCAGCTACGCTAAGGTGAGTCTCCTGTAGCATTACCATGTCCGCCTTCAGTCCCCTCAGATGCGCGAACACACATGCCCTCTTAACCGGCCCATTTAGTCCTCTTACATTCCAGGTGATCAGCCTAGTTGGCAGGCTCATCCCCCCCCCCCCCCCCCGCCGATCAGCCATCACCTCTCTTGGGCCAGTTTCCAGCCTGCGCCCCATGCTTCCACCGGCTCACCCCCAGGCAGCCTCCACCCCCAACTTCCTTTCTGTCCCTCAGCAACAGTCCCTCCCTCGTCAGCAAAACATCTTACCCCCTCCCCCCCAGTAACAGCACAATGTAAACCGACCCCTTCGATAAGCATAACATCTGCTCACCCACCACTGCACTTCCGTGAGCTAGCCCGCCCAGCTAGATTGGTAACCCCCAGCCATGGCGCCAGACATTCTATCACCTATTGTTCCCCACCCTCCCTCCCGCTCTACACATATACTCAAACAAACACAATTGCCCTAGAAAAAAAAATGATAAACAATAAAAAGATCAAATAGAAGATCCAGCAAGTAACAAACACACCTCCATCTCCCATCAGTGCAAATGTAAACTGTGGGGGAGGGGCCAGGAAGCCTCCCCACCCGACCCCGCAGGAATAACAACTAAAACCACAACAGAATAGAGCAGAGCACAGTATGTGACACACGGGGCAGAAGTCAGTACTAGGGGGAAAAAACAGATTTGTGGGGGGGGGGGGGGGGTAGACAGAGGGAGCACATGTAAAAATCTCTGTACATAAGAAGCGACTTTATGTGTAAATACCAGGTGCACCATAGATTGGATTTGGATTTGTTTATTGCCACATGCACCGAGGCACAGTGCAAGTATTTTTCTGCGAGCAGCTCAAACAGATCATTTAGTACAAGAAAATAAAAGAAAAGAAAAAGAAAATACATAATAGGGCAACACAAGGTACACGATGTAAATACATAGACACCAGCATCAGATGGAGCATACAGGAGTGTAGTATTGATCAGGTCAGTCCATAAGAGGGTCATTCAGGAGTCTGGGAACAACAGGGAAGAAGTTGTTTTGAATCTGTTTGTGCGTGTTCTCAGACTTTTGTATCTCCTTCCGATGGAAGAGTGAAAAAGCTGGGTGGGAGGGGTCTTTAATTATGCTGTTACTCTGTAAAAACTGGAAAATACCAATAAAAATATTTCTTAAAAAAATAATTTACTCCTTTCCAGGTGGTTCTCTGACAAGAGTTGCAAATATCTACTGCAATTAGGATTTCAAACAAAATAATTTGAATCTTAAGTTGATAAAGTAGCTGGAACTATTTGTAAATAAAAAGACCCGATTATAATATTCAAGCAGACAAGAATTAAGTTACACAGAAGTACACATAGTAATACAACTTCAGGTGGCATTAATAAACTATGAAAAGACATGCATATTGAGCCAAGTGGTCACATGCAAGATAGCACCACTAAGTTATTCAGCAAAACACAAAAGAGAAAAGAATGTGATACCCGAGGCTGATGTCAAATCTTTCATTTCAAATGGTTCAGTTAATATCATAAACCACAAGAACGAAACCTTAGTGATTGACTGCTAACATGTTTTAAATAATTCCAGAATACCTTTGGGTAGATAAGGAATAAAGAGCACTACACTACAGAAAAGGGAGGTGGTGACGTAGTGGCAGTCATGGGACTAGTAATCCAGAGTTGAGGACCTGGGTATCTCACCACAGCAGAGGGTGGAATTTGAATCCAATACGTTTCTGGAATTAAAAGTCTATGGTTTCATTGTTGATGGTTCACTAATTGGAGGATGTCCTTACCTGGTCTGGTCTACATGGGAGGCCCAAGCAAGTCACTCCGTTGTATAAAACCGCTAAAAACAAGTCAATAACCCAGTACTGACTGGAATCTCTGGGAGCTGTCTCATGGAATCATACCTTAGCACATCAGACACCACCATCACCATTCCCAACCCACTAACAGGACAGATCCAGCGGAGGTTGCAGCACAGTGGTATATAGTTGGAATCTGAAGCACAGTAGGATATAGCCCTGGAATGCCTCAACATTGTAATAAAGTCAACCATGGGCTGATTAATCAGTATTTGAACACTGAAGGACTGACAATGTCCTAAAGCTGCTTAACTGGGTTGGCTGCAGATGGTGAGGGAACCAACAAAGTGACCTAACCTGCCTGCTGCAGATGGATCTGTCCATGACAGTATCAACAGGAGTGACCACCACACTTGAGGACACCCTCCATCCCATGTTGTGTGGCACTACTACCATGCTAAATGATTTTGAACACATCTAGCAACTCAAGAACAGGCACCCATGAGCGCTGTGGGCCATCAGTTGCAGCAGAATCGTACTCAACCACAATCTGTAACCTCATGGTTCGGCATATCGCCCACTCTACCATTACAACCAAGCCAGGGGATCAACCCTGGTTCAAAGAAGAGTGCAGGAGGGCATGCTAGTAGCAGCACGGGGCATACCTAAAAATGAGAGGTCAACCTGGTGAAGCAACAACACAGGACTAGTCACAAGTCAAACAGCTCAGCAGCAAGTGATAGGCATAGCTAATTGAATTCCACAACCAACAGATCAGGTCTAAGCTCTGCAGTCATGCCAATTCCAGTCATGAATGGCGGTGGACAATTAAACTAACTGGAGGCGGCGGCTGCACAAATATGCCTCATCATGATGGTGAGCCCAACACATCAATGCAAAAGATAATGCGGAAAAATTTGCAAAAATCATCAGTCACAAGTGCTGATTGGATGATCCATCTTGGCCTCCTAATGAGGTCTCTAGCATGAAAGATACCAGTCTTCGGCCAAATAGATTCTATGGGATATCTTTGCGATATCAAGGAACACCCGAAGGCATCGAATACTGCAAAGGCCCTGACAATATTCTGACAATAGTAATGAAGGCTTGTACTCCAGAATTTGCTGCACCTCTAGCCAAGCTGTTCCAGGGGTGCTACAACAGTGGTAACTACCCAGTAATGTGGAAAGTTGCCCAGCTATCAAGAGGCACTTGCTTAGCAATAACCTGCTCACTGACACTCAATTCGGGCCATGACTGCATTACAGACTTGATCCAAACATGGACAAAAGAGCTGAACATGAATTAAGGGGAGAGTGACTGCTCTTGACATCAAAACATCATTTGACCAGGTGTGGCATCAGGGTGCCCGAGAAAAACTGGAGTCAAGGGGCATCGGGGGGGGGGGGGGGGGAGAAGACGGGGACTCTCCAATGGTTGGAGTCATACCTAGGACACAGGAAGATTGCTGTGGTTGTTGGGAGGTCAATCACCTCAGTTCCAGGACATCGCTGCAGGAATTCCTAGTGTCCTAGGCCCAACCATCTTCAGCTGGTTCATCAATGACCTTCCCTCCATCATAAACTCAGAAGTGGGAATCTTGGCTGATGATTGTTCAGCACCACTCACGGCTTCTCAGATACTGAAATAGTCCAAGTCCAAATGCAGGAAGACCTGGGCTATATCCAGGATTGGGCTGACAAGTACCATTTCCAACCATAGAAAATCTAACCATCGCCCCTCGACGGTTAAAAGTATTAACATTGCTGAATCCTCCACAAAATACATCCTGGGGGTACCAATGAGCAGAAACTGAGCTGGACCAGCTATATGAATACTGCGGCTACAAGAAGAGAACAGAGGCTATAAATCCTGCAGCAAGTAACTCACCTCCTGACTCCCAAAAACCTGTCCACCATCTGCAAGTCAGGAGTGAGGTGGAATACTCTCCACTTGCCTCCAACAACACAAGAAGCTGGAGGGCAGGGCAGCACAGTGGTGCAATGGTTAGCACTGCTGTCCGTGTGGAGTTTGCACATTCTCTCCGTGTTTGCACGGGTTTCACCCCCACAACCCAAAGATGAGCAGGATAGGTGGATTTGCCATGCTAAATTGCCCCTTAATTGGAAATGGATTAGGCACTCTAAATTTTAAAGAAAAGATGCTTGAGGGCAAGCAGCCCACTTGATTGGCACCCCAACCACAAACATTCTCTCCCTCCACCACCAAAGAACAGTGGCAGTAGCAGTGTGTACCATCTATCAAACGCACTACAGGAACTCATCAAGACTCCTTAGACAGCACTTCCCAACCCACAGCCGCTACCATCTAGGACAAGGGCAGTAGTCACCTGGGAACACCAGCACCTAGAAGTTCCTCTCCAGACCATTCATCATTACTTGGAAAGATATTGCCATTCCTTCATCATCACGGAGTCAAACACCCTTGATCTACCTCCCTAATGGCACTGTAGATGTCCCTACTGCATCAGTTCAAGAAGGCAACTCATCACCATCCTCTCAAGTGCAATGAAGGATGAGCAATAAATGCTGGCCTCACGAGGATGTCCACATCCCATTAATTACTTTTTAAGAAGAAGCCAATTTGTATTGGCACTCCAAAAACACTCTGGAATTCCTAATTTGGTATTCTACCCCATTCACAGTGATGATGTCACGCTGCTGCATATCTCAGAGGAGCTGGAGGCTTGAAACTTCAAAAGGCATGTACAGGTCTGCTGGGCAACCCATCCACCCACTTTCGGAGATTTCACTTTCAGGATACTGAAAGTTTTATAGTTATATTCCGACTGTGGCGTCACAACAGAAACTGCTTTGTTGTGGTGCAAATGCTCAATCGAAACAAATACATTTTAAAATCTCTATTTATACTGAAAGATCACTACAAACCCAAATGAAGAGCACGCAGAAGAGGACAAAAGTCGTCTGAAGCCAGCAGATACGTCACTACTGGCGTATCTACTACATTCAAAAGCAACCAGTTGAGACTTTGCCTGTCATGTAAAAAGGTGTCACACAAAAAGGCGTCCCATATACAATATCATTAAATATCCAACACTAAAGGAGTATAAACACCGAGGGGGCCTCCCCCTTTCACCCTTAAGGGGGGGAAAAGAGGGGTCAGGGGGGAAAAGAAGGGTCGGGAGGGGGGAAAGAGGGGATCAGGGGGGAAAAGAGGTCAGGGGGAAAAGAGGGGGTCAGGGGGCACAGCCCTACAGGTGAGAATTCGATAGGTGAACCAGGAGCGCTGGAAAACTGGCTGCCACCGGAGGCCGCGCCGCTCGCCTGTCCTTCATCGCAGTCTAGAGACCCGGCATCATCGGCTGGAGGCCGGCGAGGCCTCGGCCACAAACATATCAACCTCGCTGTCTCGTTGAAAGAGAAAAGAGAGCACCCGCACCCGCACCCGGTCGGGATCCCGCTCACCTGTCGCACTCACACGGCCTTTGCTCGCACCCGCTCCCTCAGAGCTGCACGCGCGCGCCGCCCACTCACGTGACCGCGGGAAGTTTACTGGCTGCCGGCTCGAGCGCCGTTTGAACTGCTCCTCCTCCGTCCAGCCTCACTACAGCGAGGAATTCCTGCAGAAACCAAACATCTGGGAGCAAAAGCAAAATACTGCAGATGCTAGAAATCTATAATAAAAATAGGCATTGCTGGAAATACTCGACAAGTCAGGCAGCGTCTGTGGAAAGGAAAAGATAAGTTTCAAGTCGACAACCTTTCATCATAACAGAGGGACGATTGAAATGTATTAGGTTTTGAACAAGTGAAGGGAGTGGGTGTGGGGGAGGAAGAACAAAAAGACAAATGAGGACCCAGATTCGATCCCCAGCCCCAGGTCACTGTCCCTGTGGGGTTTGCACATTCTCCCCGTGTCTGCATGGGTCTCACCCCCACAACCCAAAGATGAGCAGGGTAGGTGGATTGGCCACACTAAATTGTCCCTCAATTGGAGAAAATATATAATTGGGTACTCTAAATTGAAAAAATGAACTGAAGGATAAGTCGGGTTGTCAACTCTGGCAGAAGAGATTCTTGGAGATGTTATATACCTTCATTTGTCGCTCCCCCAGACTCCATCCATTGGCATTCCACCAGGCACTTAATCACTATATTTCAGGTAGAGACTGCTTCTGCTTTGCACCCCACAGAGAACTGTGCCTTTATGGCGAGAACTAACCA
The DNA here is from genome assembly GCF_047496885.1 of Scyliorhinus torazame. NCBI lineage: Eukaryota > Metazoa > Chordata > Chondrichthyes > Carcharhiniformes > Scyliorhinidae > Scyliorhinus > Scyliorhinus torazame. The sequence continues at coordinate 120,420,279 of NC_092715.1, read as the reverse complement.
TGCAGTGCTCCCCTCCTGCATTCTTTCTGAGCTCTAGGTTTCAAAGCTTGTGCGACGCCTGGAGTCATGGTGGCACATCTGGAAGGCCGAGAACATACATGGTTAGCACGTTCAGAGAGGTGGTCACACCTCAGCTTAAGGACCTGGAGGCAGAGAGATAATGGGTAACCACCAGGCAGTCCAAGAGAACTAGGCAGGTAGCACAGGACTCCCCTGGGGTCCCGCTCAGAAATTGGTTTTCCATTTCGGAAGCTGGTGACGGTGCTGGTTCCTCAGATGCGTACAGTCACAGCCAGGTTTTGGCACCACAAGTGGCTCGGCTGTACAGGGCAGGAAAACGAAGAAGGGAAGATCAATCGTGATAGGGGATTTGTTAGTTAGGGGAATAAGCAGGCATTTCTGTGGCCATAGACATGACTCCAAGATGGTATGTTGCCTCTCTGATGCCAAGGTCAAGGATGTCAAAGAGCAGCTGCGGAACATTCTTCTGGGGGGGGGGGGGGGGGGGGGTGAACAGCCAGAGTTCTGGTTAGGAAGGAGGATGGGGTCCTGCAATCAGAATTTAGGGAGATAGGCAGAGAATTAGCAAGCAAGACCTCAAAGTTAGTCATCTGTGGATTACTCCTACATGAAAGTGAGTACAGAACAGGAGGATAAGGCATATGAATATATAGCTGGAAGGCTGGTGCAGGAGGGAGGACTTTAGATTCCTGGGACACTAGGATTGGCTCTGGAGGAGTTGTCACCTGTACAAGCAAGACAGGTTGCACCTGACCAGAGCTGAGTTCCTTGCAGGGTATTTTGCTAGTGCTGTCTGGAGGGTTTTAAACTAACCGTCAGGTGTGTGAGAACCAAAAGGAAATATTAGAGAGGAATATAAGGATGCATAAAATACTGGAGTGACAGAAAACACTAGTATAAAGAATAATAAGTGAAGTCAGAGTAAGGGCACTGAGGAAGTAATGACCTCTAAATCAAGGTTACTGTGCAGGTATGTGAACTCACAAAGTATATGAAATTAAACTGGCGAGTTACAGGCCCATATTGTGTTGTGGAAATATGTTATGGCAAAACCAAGACCTGGCTCAAGGAAGGGCAAGACAGGATACAAGGTATTCAGAAATGATAGGAAATGGGGAGTGGGTGGCTGTATTGGTTAAGGCAAACATTGTAGTGCTGGAGAAAGAGGATGTCCCAGAGGGTTCAAGGACAGAATCAATTTAGCTAGGGCTAAGGAACAAAAAGGGAATAATTACACTGCTAGTGTAGTCTATAGACTGCCAACTAATGAGAAGGATGTAGAAGAACAAATCTGCAGGGAAAGTACAGAGATGCAAACATTATACAGTAATTTTAAACAGCGACTTCAGCAGTACCTATCCAGTCTAACAAGAAAGGATGCACCGGTTCTTCAAATGAGGTGGGCCAAGTAGATCAAGTGTCAGGAGACACTGATCATTGTTTTGCAAGGTTTAGGATGATGATAGAAAAGGAAAATAGGCAATCGAGAGTACAAATAATTAACTGGGCGGGAGCTGACTTAAATGGAGCAAGAATGGAGCCGGGCCGATTCGACTGGAACGAAAGGTTGGCGGGAAAAACTGTAGCTGAACAATAGGCTACCTTCAAAGCAGAAATGGTCCGGACAGTCAAGGTATATTCTCTTAAAAGAAAAAGGTAGAGCAAAGAAATCCAGAGCTCCCTAGATGTAAAAGGAGATAGACATTAAGATAAGGAAGAAAAGAAAAGAAGGTGAAGTTGATGTGCTGAGCGGACACACTCAGGTCGCTCCCCTCCGAACCAGGACAAAAAAAGGCACTTTTAGTTGATTTTTCTTCAAATTTTAAAGAAAAATCCCTCAGCAGCCAAAGGAGGATAGCCAAGAAATGATGCCAGCGAACGGGAGCTCGAGGGCCGAAGAGATGGAGAAGTGGCGGAAAGAGCCACGACCAGCAGGCAGGCGAGACAGCGGATCCATGAGGCAAAGGGGACAACCCAGGAGAGAGGGCGGCCAAGGACCCGAGCATCAGCCTCCCCATCGCCGCCTGGAGATGGATGGAAGAGCTTCCTGATGAAGGAGCTTACCGCCATGAAGGAGGCGATCAGGATAGAGATCCAGGTGTCGGCCAAGGTGGTGGTAGCGGAGGTGATGGCTGTCAAGCAGAAGGCAATTGCGGGCTAGGGAAAAAAGTGGCAACTCAGGAGGGGACAATCCTCAACTAGAAAAGGCCTTGACTGACCAGAGCGACAGAATCATTGCCTTGGAAGCGGAGGTAAAAAGGTTGGTGGCAGCCCAGGAGGATCTAAGGGGAAAAGGCGAGGACCAGGATTGGCATTGGGTTAGAGCCTTGCCCACTGGTGGTGAATGGAGTTTCGGAGCTCCGGATGGGGTCAAAGGCAGATGTCCTGGCCATTGCCTCGCTTGTGACAAGGAGGCAGATCCTCTTGGGCTGGAGGTTGACTACACAGCCAAGCCCCTTGTAGTAACCTTATGTTAGCTGTTAGGGGGTGGGGGGATAGAGTCGGGGTGGAGTTTAGTGGTGAGGTTACAGTGTTGTAACGGGAATGGGGGGGGGGGGGGGGGCGGTTCTTACTGTTTGGTTGTTATTCTGTGTTATTGTATGCGTTGTATAAAAATTACAATAAAAACATTTCCCCAAAAAATATTTGCAGCCCGTTCGAGATAGGAGTCTCCAGGATGGCTTCTGGGATTCACCACCCCTGCAAGTGGGAATTACTACTCATTTCCAAAAATGGTGTATCGCTTATTTTGCGGGGGGGTGGGCGATACACCCATGCTGGTGAGGATGGATCGATGGACGTGGGGGGGGGGGCGGCAGGTTACCCTAATAATAATAATAAACCTCCTCCTTACTATTTATATGCCTACAGAAGATTTTGGAATTCCTGTTTATGTGGCTGCCAGCCTTTTCTCATAATCCCTCTTTGCATCTCTAATGTGCTTTTACACCTCCCCTCTGAACCTTCTGTACACCTCTTGGTTCTCAACTGTATTTTCTACCTGACACCTGTGATAAGCACACTTTCTTCCTTATCTTTTTAAAAAATATATTTTTAATGGCATTTTCCAACTTTAACAGTTTAACATATAAAGCACATGATATTTACAAAGTAGCAACTCAAGTGTGTCTGATATTTACAAGCCAGTTTGTGTCTTATGTACAATGGCTTTTACAAGTGGTCCCCCCACCTCCTCTTCTCCTGTTGGAGGCATATTCTGCGTTTTTCCCCCTGCTGGGGTTTTATTCTTTGTTGTTTGGTGTTGGGGAGGGGGGGAGCTCCCACCGCTTGCCCCCCGTGGTTCACTTTGTGCCTTCTTTGGGATCCCATCTCCTACCCCCCTGTCTCTTGTGTGTGCCCTCCCTTGTCTTTCTCTTCCCTCCCCCTCTCTTCCAATCACTGTTTGCCTCGAACAGGTCTTGGAACAGGCTGATGAATGCCCCCCATGCTTTGTGGAAGCCCTCGTCCGACCCTCGGATGGTGTAATTGATCTTCTTCAGGTGGAGAAATGTTGCCAGGTCTGCCAGCCAGTCTGCAGCTGTGGGTGGTGCTGTCGATCGCCAGCTGAGCAGGATTCTCTGGCGTGTGATTAGGGATGCAAAAGCCAGGGCGTCAGCCCTTTAACCCCATATGAGGTTCTGGCTAGTCCGATACCCCGAAAACTGCCACTCTTGGCATGGCTCTGCCCTTACCCACACAACCTTGGACATCGCCTCAAGCAAAGTTGTCCAGCACCTGACAAGTCTGGGGCAGGCCCAGAACATGTGGGCGTTGTGGGCCAGGCCTCCATGGCACCGTTCACATTTATCCTCCACCTCCAGGAAGAACCTGCTCATTCGGGTTCTAATCAGGTGGGCTCTATGCACCACTTTAAGCTGCATAAGGTCTCCTGCCTAACGCAGGAGGAGATAGATTTGGCCTTGTTCAGTGCTTTGCTCCACAGTCCCCAACCCGCTTCCGTCCCCAATTCCTCCTCCCATTTCCGTCTACATTTGTCCAGTGGTAGTCTTGCCTTGTCTAGCAACTGTCCATATAAGTTCCCACAGTTCCCCACCCTCCTTATTGTCCGTTTGATTAGCTCCTCCAGGAGAGTGTCAGTTGGGGCCCTGGGATACATTACAGTCTCCTTTCGAAGAAAGTGTTTAATTTGGAGGTCCTGAGCTCCTGTCACATCGGTAGGTCTAGGTCCTCCATCGTGTGGTGATATGTGCACAGGCATATCTATGTATAACTGTACATAGTTGCACCAATATATATATATTTGTATATAACAGCACCAGTGTACATAGCCACTGACCAATACATGTAGGGACAGTTATGATTTCCTGCTAGCAGGTGGAACCAGACACCCATACAGACATTTATATACTGAGGGATGGACAAGGGGACATCTTCCTCCTTAATTTCACAGTAACATAGACAGAATTGTTTGTACATAGAAATGCATGGTTACCATCCTGTGTGTCAAGAACTTATAGCAATCAGGGAAGCCATTGAACATGGTACCAGGAGTGCTGAAGAACTAGAGATAACCACAGAAAGACAAACCACGCAGTGGAATAGAAGTAACCAGAGGAACAACCAGTCTACCAACCTGGTGATCTAAAGATTTGCAACTCCACGCAACGCAAGACGATGAAGTGCGAGATAGATGCTTTGAAGGTACCCCACCGGCTTCAAGTCTCGAGCAATTCAGAAGCCCACCAGCTTTGAGCATGACCAGAACATGTACGCATGGTCACAAGCACCCTCGAACACCAATCACATCTATCCTCCACCCCATCGGAAAACTGACTCATTCTAGCCTTGTGAGGTGCTCAAAACACGACCTTTAGCTGGATGAGATTCAGCCTCCTCAGTGCCTCGCTCCAAACCTCCTCTTCCAAGACCGGCCCCAGCTCCTCTGCCCACTTTGCCTTCACACCCTCAACTGAGCATGTCTCCTCCCCCACTATCTTCTGGTACATACCCGACATACTGGCCACCTCTAACCTTGAGCAGGATAACGTCCGCTCGAGCAAGGTAGAAGGCTCCTTCACTGGGAAGGCTGGAAAATGCCTTTGACCCAGCTACGCACCTGGAGATACCTTAACCCATTGGTATAAAAGGTCCATATTTCTCCTTCAGTTCCCCCAGACTAGTGAGCCAACCCTCTAAGAACTAATCCTCCCACCTTCTCCAAATTTGCAACGGAGCTACTATCACCGAATTAGCCGAATATTTCTTCAGCACCTCCGGGAGCGGAGCCATTACCAGCGCCCCAGGCTTGCCCCCCTCACAGACTGCACTTACACCGGGACCTATAGTTCCTCTGAATCTCCCGACCACTCTAGCAGCTTTTCAGCATTGGCCGCCGAATAGTAATACTGAAAGTTTGGTAAGGCCAAGCCCCCTAATTGTCTCTCCCTCTGGACCACCGTACTCCTGATCCTTGGGCCCTTACACGCCCAAATAAACCCATTCACAAGCCTGTTGATCTCTCTGCCTTAGGTACACTGGAGACTCTGAAATAAAAATAAAAATCTCGGCAAGATATTCATCTTAACTGATTACACTCAGCCCGCCAGGGATAGTGGGAGATCGTACCACCTTTGCAGGTCTGCTTTAACCTTCTCCACCAGACTTGGTAATTCAACTCCCTAATACCGAAAATGACTTCCTGCTAGTCTGAACAGCAACCCACCAAGCATCATTTTCCGCCGCAGTGCCCAACCACCAAGCATTCGCTCGTTCCTACATTTAGCTTATAACCAGAGAAGCCCCAAAATGCTGCAAGATCCCCATAATGTTTCCCACTAGTGCCTCTGGATCCCTAACGTATAACAACAAATCGGTATATAGCAAGATCCAATGCTCCACTCCTCCTCTAACTATTCCTTCCCAAGCTTTCAAAGTCCTCAGCACATGGCTAGTGGCTCTATTGCCAATGCAAACAGCAAAGGGGACATTCCTGCCTGGTGCCCTGTAGATACCTTAACCCATTGGTATAAAAGGTCCATATTTCTCCTTCAGTTCCCCCAGGCTAGTGAGCCAACCCTCTAAGAACTAATCTAGTCTAACGACCAGGGCTCAGAAGTCACTTTGTTAGTGCATACACTGGTAAATGGACCCGTATGTAACAGCTGCACCCATATTGCGAAGCCTGGTCCAAACCCAAATTTCTCCAGCATTGTGAATAGATAGTCCCACTTTACCTGGTTGGACGCTTTCTCCACATCTAAAATGGCCGCCCACAAAGGATAATGGGAATTATGGTCAGGTTGGGACACAGATGGGACACAGCCACTGTGTATTGTGCAAAGGGAAACCAGACCTAACTGAAACTCACACCTGCTAAAGGTCAATCACCGATTTCCCCAGGACAATGGGACACAGATCGAAACGTAGTAGCAGACTCGGGGGCGCATATTTACCTTATATGGGAGTGCATACGTGCCTTGGACAGTAGTAGCTAGGACCCGCCCAAGCCATCAAGGTACCCGCCCCTAATTAGCCAGAATTGATTAGGGTGATCAAAACCCTATTGATCCATTGGATCCAGAGTTGGGACTGCCCAAAAGAGCGCAAAAGATCAGGGGATAAGAAGAACTGCGCAACCAGTATTCGGTCTCTTTTGGGACCGGTCTCTGCTCCGACCAACTGCAGCATATCGACCAGCCAAGTTCAAGGACAGCGATCGCTACCTGAAGGACGAGCCGCAGCCGAGACGAACCTGAAGACTCCCAGCCGACACACGTGAGGATCCAGATAAAGGCCTTGTTTCACCTGCACAGAGCCAGTCACTTGGAAGTTAAGTAAAGGTCATTTTAGTTGTTAGGTGTAGTTTAATAAGTAGCCGCGTGTAGATTATTACGCACAGCACCAAGCCTGTGTTTAATAAAAATTATAATTGAACTAACATACTGATTGTGTGGTTATTTGTCCAATACAAGAAACGTACTGGCGTCTTGTGTTTCAGGTAAGAGTAACAAACCAGAACTATGATCTCTGGAACCCTGCCCTCCCCCGGGGAAGTACCACGATCATCAGCCGACTCACGTTTGCAGTCAGGGATGCGATTATTTAAATACGTTTAAAGATTTATTTACATATGCAAGTCTAGACAGCACGGCTGCACAGTGGTTAGCACTGCTGCCACATGACACCGAGGACCCGGGTTGGATCCCGGCCCCGGGTCACTATCTGTGTGGAGTTTGCACATTCTCCCAGTGTCTGCGTGGGTTTCACCCCCACAACCCAAATCTGTACAGGTTAGGCCACGCTAAATTACCCCTTAATTGGAAAAAGAGAATTGGGTACTCTAAATCTATAATAAAAAAATAAAAATTAGTCTAGTTCACGTCCAGTGATTGCATCAGATGCCATGGGCCGAGAGCATCGCGTTCCGTTTGATGCCTGCACTAACCCAGTTTAGGGGCTCTCCCAATATTCTCCAGGAATAGCGGGAGGTGCGCGAGGGACAATGGGGGGGGGGGGGGAAACTATGTAGAATTGCACCCAATAAGTCTAAACAAGATGGAGATCTAATAAACCACCTCTTACCACATACTCCAAGACCCCACAGTCACCATCAACAACACACTCCTCCAATCAGTACAAGATGTTGCTATCTTGGGAGTATCTTCTCCAATAGCACTAAACTGGATGATGAAATCAGCCATTGCCTGATAAAAACAAGCTCAGAGTTTGTCAGGTTCGGTCAGACTTTGGAAAGGGAGTTTGTCTCAGAATAAAGATCACAAAAGAACACTTGGATAACCTACCGGTGTCACATAAAGCAACTAGAAGCATTCCACCTTCGCTGCCTCGGTATCTGCAAAATCAGGTAGCAGGACAAAATCCCCAACACTGAGTTTCTTACTAAGTGCTGTATGTCTAGCTTCCAGAGTATGCTCACCACAGCTCAGCTTTGTCATATGGTTCGTATGGAGGATTCCCTCATATCAAAGGCAGTATCTACAGGCAGGTGAGCACATGAACCTGCACCACAAGACATTCCAAATGTAGATATAAAGACAATCTGAAAGCCAACCTCAGAGCTTGCAAGCTGAATCCAATACTTTGCTTTTTATAGGGTTCCTTGGTGCTAAACTCAGTCAAACGTCAAGGAAGGTCACTATCACCTCATCTCTGAAATTTAACTGTTGATCTTATTGTTCTGATTGCATCATATGCTGTTTATGGCTAGAATGTTGACAATGGAAAGTTGATACCATGGTCACATAATAAGAACATAAGAACTAGACGCAGGAGTAGGCCATTTGGCCCCTCGAGCCTGCTCCGCCATTCAATGAGATCATGGCTGATCTTTTGTGGACTAAAGGAAACAGAAAATAATGAAAGATACTTTATAACTGATTTTTAAAAATCCATAATTTTTTTTGAGCGGCCAAAAAGTTAGTTGATCGAAGAAGACGACACTGACGGAAGAAATCCTTATCCAGCAAAAGAACACAAGAATTAGATGGAGGAGTAGGCCACCAAGCCCTTCAAACCTGCCCCGCTATTCAGTATGATCATGGCTGATCTATGCTGGCCTCAACTCATTTTCTGTGCCATTTCCTCATAGCCCTCTATTCCTCGATATATCAAATGTTTATCCAACTTCACTTTAAATACTTCTAATGATCCAGCCTCCACCACCCTCCAGGGCAGAGAATTCTAGAGATTCACCACCCTCTGCAAGAAGAAATTTCTACATACCTCAGTTTTAAATGACCGGCCCTTTATCTTGTAACTAGGACATCATGTTCAAGTGAAAACATCTCACCATCTACCTTGCCAAGCCCCCTCAGTATCTTATATGTTAGAATAAGGTCACCCCTCACTCTTCTAAACTCCAAGGAATACAGATCCTGACTATTTAGTCTCTCTTGATAGGACAACCTTCTCATCCCAGTAAACCCAGACAGTAAAAGGGGCTAATATGTTTTACCTGCTATGACATTTCTTCACTAAACAGGCTCCACCACAATTTAGACTAAAAGCCAGAAACCTCCAACCTCCATTTGTCTTCAAGAAATCAGAAGAAAATCTTTCAGCCTGCAACATTTCAACCATCATTTTAAAAGACTGTTAAAGAAGTGACCTGTTTTTGTCTTACCCTTTTAGTAATTTACGTGTGTCATAATATACGCCAGTATATCATGGTGCAGATACACACACACTGATGGACACACAGCAAGACCAATCAACACACACAACACCGCAGCCAATCACCAGTTAGAGCACACTCACGATAAAGACAGGGGGCATCAGAGTTCCCGCTCATTCGGGATGCAGCCTCCTACAAGGACAGAGCTTACAGCACAGATCCTCACCATGTGCTGAGTGCATAGACTGGTTCGGACAGGCATAGGTCTTTAGTTTAATCTAACATCGTGTTAATCCTCAGTGAAAGTATGCTCAACAGATTCTAACTTAATAAAATAGTGTTGCACTATTTTAAGTGTTGGTGGCCTGTCTGTGTTCCACGGATCCAGAGCACCCAACACATCATGATACCAGGAGTTGAGGGATGTTAAAACTTCTTAGACCTACCTGCAAGTGATCTGCCTTCCACCAGCATACAGCCATCTTGCAAAATGGACAGCGTCCGCCCGCCGCCGCCGCTCCGCATCACCGGTAACCTGGGGGCCAACTGGAAGATATTCAAACAACGCTTCCAGCTTTACCTGGAAGCCACAGACCGGGAAGATGCCTCGGACACCAAGAACAAAGAACAAAGAACAAAGAAATGTACAGCACAGGAACAGGCCCTTCGGCCCTCCAAGCCCGTGCCGACCATACTGCCCGACTAAACTACAATCTTCTACACTTCCTGGGTCCGTATCCTTCTATTCCCATCCTATTCATATATTTGTCAAGATGCCCCTTAAATGTCCCTATCGTCCCTGCCTCCACTACCTCCTCCGGTAGTGAGTTCCAGGCACCCACTACCCTCTGCGTAAAAAACTTGCCTCGTACATCTACTCTAAACTTTGCCCCTCTCACCTTAAACCTATGCCCCCTAGTAATTGACCCCTCTACCCTGGGGAAAAGCCTCTGACTATCCACTCTGTCTATGCCCCTCATAATTTTGTATACCTCTATCAGGTCGCCCCTCAACCTCCTTCGTTCCAGTGAGAACAAACCGAGTTTATTCAATCGCTCCTCATAGCTTATGCCCTCCATACCAGGCAACATTCTGGTAAATCTCTTCTGCACCCTCTCTAAAGCCTCCACATCCTTCTGGTAGTGTGGCGACCAGAATTGTACACTATACTCCAAGTGTGGCCTAACTAAGGTTCTATACAGCTGCAACATGACTTGCCAATTCTTATACTCAATGCCCCGGCCAATGAAGGCAAGCATGCCGTATGCCTTCTTGACTACCTTCTCCACCTGTGTAGCCCCTTTCAGTGATCTGTGGACCTGTACTCCTAGATCTCTTTGACTTTCAATACTCTTGAGGGTTCTACCATTCACTGTATATTCCCTACCTGCATTAGCCCTTCCAAAATGCATTACCTCACATTTGTCCAGGTTAAACTCCATCTGCCATCTCTCCGCCCAAGTCTCCAGACAATCTAAATCCTGCTGTATCCTCAGACAGTCCTCATCGCTATCCGCAATTCCACCAACCTTTGTGTCGTCTGCAAACTTACTAATCAGACCAGTTACATTTTCCTCCAAATCATTTATATATACTACAAAGAGCAAAGGTCCCAGCACTGATCCCTGTGGAACACCACTGGTCACAGCCCTCCAATTAGAAAAGCATCCCTCCATTGCTACCCTCTGCCTTCTATGGCCTAGCCAGTTCTGTATCCACCTTGCCAGTTCACCCCTGATCCCGTGTGACTTCACCTTTTGTACTAGTCTACCATGAGGGACCTTGTCAAAGGCCTTACTGAAGTCCATATAGACAACATCTACTGCCCTACCTGCATCAATCATCTTAGTGACCTCCTCGAAAAACTCTATCAAGTTAGTAAGAAGATCGGTCTCTTCCTATCCACGGCCGGGGAGCATGCCATCCACATTTTCAATTCTCTCACCTTTGCTGATGATGAAGATAAATCAAAATTCAAGACGGTCCTCCTCAAGTTTGACACTCACTGCAACATAGAGGTGAATGAAAGTTTCGAGCGCTATGTATTCCAACAGCGTTTGCAGGGTAAGGATGAACCTTTCCAGTCCTTTCTCACCCACCTCCGCATCCTTACGCAGTCCTGTAATTACGGGCCCACCTCCGACTCCATGATACGCAACCAGATCATTTTCGGTGTTCAGTCGGACCCCCTACGCCAGCAGCTCCTCAAGGTAAAGCAGCTCACCCTAGCGACCGCCATCGAGGCCTGCATGCTACACGAACACACCACTAGTCGGTATTCCCACATCCAAGCGGCTGAAACGGCACGGCAAGGCCCCCACGAGGCAGAACGGGTCCAAGCAATCGAGCAACTCCAGGGCCTCAGCCTGGATGAGGGCGGCCATTTCATGCGCTTTTCACGGACTCCCGCGCTTGTGCGCACCGAACGAGGGGACGGTGACGTCGACGAACGTACTGCACAGGCGCGCACCACGTATGGCCGCACCACGCATGTACTGGGGCGCAGCGAACGTACTGACGCTACAATGTGCGGCAACTGTGGCTCCACCCACTTAAAGCGGCAATGCCCTGCCAAATCCCGACAATGCCTGAGATGTGGCAAACTTGGCCACTATGCTGCTTTATGCAGATCAGCTCAGCCTGCCAACTCATATCGCTCCAGCCAGCATCCCAGGAATGTCCGGGCCATTCAACCCACGGTCACCGAGTCTGATGCGGACCTACTACCCGATATTGACACCGAGGACCCGAAGGCACCTTTTCGAGTCGGTATCGTTACAAAAAACAGGGTGTCCCCGAAGCAAAGAATCCAGCCTCTATCGGTATACAGCATCGATCCAGACGATGAGTGGTGTGCCACCCTACGGTCAACCAGTCCCAAATGCGATTCCACCTGGACACTGGTGCCTCCTCCAATCTCATTGCGCGGTCTGACCTCCAAAGTCTTCGTGTCAAACCAGCCATCCTCTCATCAGCCTGCCAGCTACTAGATTATAATGGCAATGCCATTGCTGCCAGCGGCTCGTGTCAACTTGAAGTGACGCACAGGTCACGCAAAGCCATCTTTCCCATTGAAATCGTGGGCTCCTCGAAAGCCTCCCTGCTTGGCGCGTAGGCATGCAAGCTGTTGAACCTAGTTCAGAGAGTTCACTCTCTCTCTCCTGCTGACGCGTCTGCCTTTCAGAACACCGACTTCAGGGCGCAGCTCGACGCCATTATCAACCAGTACCATGATGTCTTCGAGGGCATGGGCACGTTCCCGTACACCTACAAGATTTTATTAAAACCGAATGCCACGCCTGTGGTGCACGCACCTCACAGGGTCCCAGCACCCCTTAAGGACCGCCTCAAGCAGCAGCTGCAGGACCTCCAGAACCAAGAAATGATTTCCAAAGTCACGGAACCGACCGACTGGGTCAGTTCCATGGTATGTGTAAAAAAGCTTTCCGGTGAATTGAGAATTTGCATTGATCCCAAGGATCTAAATCGCAATATCATGAGGGAGCATTATCCATTTCCCAAGCGCGAAGAGCTCACATGTGAGATGGCTCGCGCCAAGCTCTTCACCAAACTCGACGTCTCAAAAGGATTCTGGCAAATCCAGCTCGATAAATCCAGCAGGAAACTTTGCACATTTAAAAGCCCCTTTGGCAGATATTGTTACAACAGGATGCCGTTCGGGATCATATCTGCAAATGATGGAAGGCATTGATGGTGTTCGCGTCTATGTTGATGACATAATCATTTGGTCCACCACCCCACAGGAGCATGTTAGTCGCCTCCAGCACGTATTTAGACGTATACATGAGCATGGCCTCCGCCTCAACAAGGCCAAATGCTCTTTTGGTCAGACGGAAGTTCCTCGGGGACCACATCTCCCAATTGGGTGTGCAGCCGGATGCGGACAAGGTAGCTGCCATCACAGCTATGAAAACACCAGAGGACAAGAAGGCGGTCCTCAGATTTCTGGGCATGGTCAATTTTTTAGGGAAATCTATCCCTAACCTCCCTCTCATACCATGGCTCTCAGGAACCTGGTCAGGAAGACGACAGACTTCCAATGGCTCCCTGCTGGTCGCCCGCTGGTCAATATAATACAAAAAGACTTGAACGATATGACGCCTCGCCTCCAGCATATTCTTCTCAAGCTCCGGCGATATGACTTCCAGCTGGTATACACCCCAGGCAAAGACCTCATCATTGCTGACGCTCTCTCCAGGGCAGTCAACACTCCATGTGACCCAACGGGATTGGTCTGCCAGGTTGACGCCCATGTGGCATTCGCGGCCTCCAATCTACCTGCCACGGATGAACGCCTCATCCAAATTCACCGCAAGGTGGCGGCTGACCCCTTGCTACAGCGTGTCATGCGCCACCTAACGGACGGGTGGTTCAAGGGCCAATGCCCTCAGTTCTATAATGTCAGAGTGGATCTGGCGGTAGTAGATGGCATTCTTCTAAAACTGGACCGCATTGTCATCCCGCATAGCACGCTCCAACTTGTCCTGGAACAACTACACGAGGGCCACCTTGCGGTGGAAAAGTGTCGCCGATGGGCCCGAGAGGCAGTGTACTGGCCCGGCATTAATGAGGACATAGCCAACACAGTGCTCAACTGCCCCACTTGTCAACGCTTCCAGCCGGCCCAACCACGTGAGACCCTGCAGCCCCATGAGTTGGTCACGTCACCATGGACCAAGGTAGGCATCGACCTGTTCCACGCACTGGGTAGAGACTATGTCCTGATCGTGGACTACTTTTCGAATTACCCAGAGGTGATACGGTTGCACAACATCACCTCGTCTGCCGTCATTCGTGCATGTAAAGAGACATTTGCTCGACACGGCATCCCGCTCACGGTTATGTCGGACAATGGTCCCTGCTTCGCCAGCCAGGAATCGTCCAACTTTGTAGGCAGGACAATTTTGCCCTTGTGACATCCAGTCCCCTGTACCCCCAATCCAACGGTAAAGCGGAGAAGGGAGTACATATAGTCAAACGGCTCCGAGCAAGGCTGCCGATGCTGGGTCCGATTTCTACCTTGCCTTGCTGGCCTATCGCTCTGTCCCGCTGTCGCCAGCCCAGTTACTCATGGGTCATACCCTGAGGATGACGGTGCCATCCATTCATGTCCCAGACCTCGACCACGTTCCGGTCCTTTGCCAGATGCTGCTGTCTCGTGCACAGCACAAGGCGGCTCATGACTCCCGTGCAGCTGATCTCCCTGCTCTGGCTCCAGATGACAACGTCCGCGTCCATCTTCCGGATGGGGGCTGGTCTGCAACCGCTGTTGTTCTTCGACAAGTCGCCTCCCGCTCGTTCCTGGTTCGTCTACCGGATGGCTCTATTCTGCGCCGCAATCGACGCGCCCTTCGTCTAGTTCCACGCTCGCCACGTGATCCTCCACTGTCGCCTTGCCCTCCTGCTGACCCTGCCATGGACATTGCAGAGCTCCCTGTCACTCTGCATCCCCCCGACTTTGACGCAGTCCAGCCCGCTCCTGAACCGGCGGCTCTCGACCCACCCTTGAGGCGGTCAACCAGAATGTGTCGCCCACCTCAGAGACTTAATTTATGAACTTTGTGGACTTATAGACTTTATGAAATGTTTTGTTGCTTTGTTTGATCGTTTCCCTGGTTTGTATATAGTGTTGATCTCGTTATTCTTGTTGCATACTGCTTCTCTGCACCAGGCATCTTCCCATGTAAATAGCTTAGTTCTCATGTACATAGCCCTGTAAATATGTCTTCACACCCCACACATAGTTAGGAACATTCTCACCATACATTATTTATTGCCACACACACACATTCTTTTATAAAGAACTGGTGTCATAATATACACCAGTATATCATGGTGCAGATACACACACACTGATGGACACACAGCAAGACCAATCAATACACATAACACCGCAGCCAATCACCAGTTAGAGCACACTCACTATAAAGACAGGGGGCATCAGAGTTCCCGCTAATTCGGGATGCAGCCTCCTACAAGGAGAGCTTACAGCACAGATCCTCGCCATGTGCTGGGTGCATAGACTGGTTCAGACAGGCACAGGTCTTTAGTTTAATCTAACATCGTGTTAACCCACAGTGAAAGTATGTTCAAAAGTTTCTAACTTAATAAAATAGTGTTGCACTATTTTAAGTGTTGGTGGCCTGTATGTGTTCCACGGATCCAGAGCACCCAACACATCAAAGTGCATGTTAATTTTCTAGAAATCACCTGGAGTGCATTCCTATGTGTTTGGGTGGTGAGTGTTTGTTGCATTTTGCTTTTCAGGTTTTGTGATAAATAAATGTTTACCCTTTCTTTCAATGTTTAAAGTTAACGAGAAAGCTTGTTTTGCCTGCTATTTAAAGTCACAGTACAAGATGGGAGGCTTGAAACACTCCTTCAGAAATACATCTTGTTCCATTCAGTTGAGAAGTGTCCATTTGGATGTTTGAACTAAAGTCATAAATGAGCTCTGGAGCCAAGTGGCCCAAGCAGAATCCAAACTGAGCATCAGGGAGTTGATTATTGGTGAAGAAGTGCCGCTGTCAGCAATGCCTTCAGTTAGTTTGTTGACAATTAAGAGGTTTTTTAAAAATGTTTTTTTATTGGATTTTCAAACATAGTATATTTACAGATGTGCACAAAAGAGAAAGAAAAAACTGAGAAGATATTATACACAAGATAAAAACAACAACGCTGTATAGTTAGCAAAATCACATGATTAACAAGTAAAGAAAAACATGTAGTGGAGGGGGGGTAACTGGGCGGGTATATATACATTGAGGTACTGGGGAGACCATTTGAATACATCTGTATGCCCGTCTTGTGCAATCTCTCATTTTTATACATTTTTTTTGTCCAGTACAGAGTGAACACACCCCCAGCAATTCAAAAAATGGATCTGGGTAGTCGGGAGGGGGGGGGAGCCTGGGTGGTGCCCCTGATATTGTTGCTTACTTCTCCCGGTTGGCCTTCACTGCCGTTCGTCATTTCTTCCTCTTGTACATTCTTACTTTCTGTCACTGTGTTTGCCGTGGTTGTTTTCGTTTCCTGTGCTCTCCTTCGAGTTTGTGTTCCCTCATCTCCCCCCCCCCCCCCCTTCCTGGTTCCCCTCTATTGTTCTGTGCCTCCTCTTTTCTCTTCTTCCCCTCCTCCCCCACTCTCCTTCCCTGTAGTTCACTTTTCTTTTCTGCTATCCCCCTGCACTGCTCCTCCCCCCCCCCCCCCCCCCCCCCCCGCCCCGGATCTTTCCCTCCTTCTCATGCCTTGGCTCCTTTCCCCTGGCTCTTGGCAACTTGATTATTCTTCAGCTTCTTCGTTGGCTACAAACAGGTCTCGGAACAGATGGATGAATGGCTCCCATGTTCTGTGGAAGCCGTCGTCCGACCCTCGGATGGCGAATTTAATTTTCTCCATTTGGAGAAATTCTGATAGATCGGCAGGCAGTCTGCAACTTTGGGTGGTGCTGCCGACCGCCAACCAAGCAGGATTCTATGGCGGGTGATCAGGGAGGCAAAGGCAAGGGCATCCGCCCTCCTCCCCACAAATAGGTCTGGCTGGTATGATACCCCAAAGGGCTCCATCTTCGGAGCTGGAGGACTCCACCCTCATCCCCACCACTTTGGACATACCCTCAAAGAAGGCTGTCCACTACCCAACAAGTCTGGGGCACGACCAGAACATGTGGGCGTAGTTGGCTGGGCCTCCTTGGCACCGTTCACATCTGTCCTCCACCTCCGGGAAGAAGCTACTCATTCGGGTTCTTATTAAGTGGGCTCCATGTACCACCTTTAGTTGCGTCAGGTTGAGCCTTGCACACGTGGAGGTGGAGTTGACCCTATGCAGTGCTTCACTCCAGAGTCCCCACCCTATTTTGATCCCCAGATCTTCCTCCCATTTCTTTCTCGTTGCGTCCAGTACGGTGTCGGCCCTCTCTACCAGTCGTTCGTACATGTCTCTACAGTTTCCTTTATCTAGGATGTTTGTGTCAAGTAACTCCCCTAGTAGTGTCTGTCGTGGGTACTTCCTTGTCTCCTTCCGTAGGAAGTTTTTAAGTTGCAGGTACCTTAGTTGTCAATTAACAGTTGATGGTTTGGGCAGTAACTGGCCTGATTGGATTTACAAAATATTAGATGACAGCATTTGTCCTACTTTTTCTGGGCAGCACATACCTGGCCAGATTTCCACAAGTACTTGTGTTATAGCTATACTGGAACTCTGTTGAGAAGCATGGCTCATTCTAGCCACACAAGTCTTCAGCATTACAGTTGGGATGGTGGGAACATCAGGTAGTAGCCAAGACAGATCATCTGCTCTCATACTCTGACTGCAGATGGTTGTTTATGCTGGATTCTGCCATTGTTAAGGTTGGGGATTGTTCATAGAGTCCCCTCATCCATTTAGTTCTTTGTTTGCCACCATTTGTAACTGGAAGCAGCAGGACCGTGATCTGATCCATTGGTTGTGGGGTTGCTTATCTTTGTCACAGCTTCCACTGTTGAGCATGTGTTGTGACTTCACCAAGTTGGCACCTCATTACTAGGCACATCTGATGCTGTCCTGCACACACTGAACCAGAATTGTTTAGCTGGCTTGATGGTAATGGTAGTGAGGGATATTCAGAACCACACGATTATAGCTTGTGGTGGAATATAATTTCACTGGTTATCTGGCTCTGAATCTATGCCATTTAACACACTGGTAATGCCATTCAAAATGGATGATATCTTTTAATGTTATAATAATTTTTATTATTGTCACAAGTAGGCTTATATTAACACTGCAATGAAGTTACCGTGAAAATCCCCAGTCGCCACATTCCGGCACTTGTTCGAGAGGTAAAGACGGAACTTCACCTCCATAAGGAATGTGCAGTAATTGTTTATACCAATACTGTCAAGGTAGGAACATTGGTAAAGATGAGGACCATTAGGTTTTTCTTCAAGTTTTTCTCTCACTACCCCCATGCCAGCCCAGTCTGGCAACTGAGTCCCTCATTACTCAGCCCACTTGGTCAGTAATGGTGTACTAATGATGGACATTGAACTTCCCTATCCAGGGTAATATTGTGCCATTCCAAGTGGTGTCAGTGTAGAACAACTGTTTGATCAGCAGAAAGTGTGGTAACAAAGAGATTTTCTTATCCATGTTTGACCTGATACCACTGCACGGGGTCGATATTGATGACTTCAGAGCCATTCCTTCTGAACTGTATACTGTGCCGCCACCTCTACTAGGTCCTGTCATTGGGGCAGGATATATCACAGATTACGAGGAGCAATGTTGGAAATTGGCTGCTCACATATCATTGAGAGTAGGAAGCAGTTGCTTTTGATATATTGAAAAGATTTCCCAATTTTGGCACAAGTCTCCAAATATTACTGAAGATTTCTCTGTAGGGTCGAATGGTCTGGTACCTTTTGTCATGTCAAAATCAGATACACAGTTCAAAGTGGAATGGTCCCTCCAGATTTCTGATTATATTTCTTTGACACAGCTGAGTGACCTTCTCAGCCCATTTTACAGGGCAGGTTTCCTTTCTTAAATGGAATCAGCTGGAATTTACATAAATCTGATATCTTCAATGTCACCAATGTGGAGACTTAATTTAAAAAAATCTAAATTCAAATTCAAAAACTATCATGGCACTATCTGAACTCAGGATCCAAATTATTAGCCCAGACCTCTGGACTGCTGGTTCAGTATTATAACTCAGGTGCTATCATACCCACAGGTGATCAAATAAAAACTTTAAGCACGTATATATGAAGTTCAAAATGTTGATGAACTATTAACACTCGAATTGTCAATAAAAGCATTTATTCTAGATATAAGGTCTTTTGGAAAATAATAGTATAAATGTATCTTCATATAAATAAATGCAGAGTTTGTACAATTCTATATAAAATAAATTGTTTTACACTTTACAGCAACTAGACAAACAAAAAAAGCAGTTATTAAATACAATAGGATATATATATATATATCATAACAACCCTCAAAGATCAGAGATGCTCAAATTCTCATTAATTCCAACTGATCTGATGTAGGTACCAGCCATTTGGACATTTTGCATGTAAAAGTAATCCCAACATCTTGTTAAAAACATCTGTACATCTTAATTGAAGTGTAGAAGTTAAGATTAGTGCGGTCATATATTTAACATCCTTGCTTGTGACATTTCTCTGGTGCTTTGTTCATCTATTTCCAAATTCAGAATTCTTTCCCCAAAAAACCCCTTCAATTTTACAACACAAGGTTAGACAAAGGAAAATGGTATTTGACGGAATTGAAATAATCCTCTATGCATATTAAATAAAGCCTGAAGGGAAATGCATAGTAACTCACTGGTGCCTCTCAATCCTCTTGCTTCATGATTCTGGGTAGACGAGGAACAGATGGTTGGTTTAGAAATGCCACTCCAATGAAGCATGATAAAGGGCTGAAGTAACACGTTCCATTCATAATTTCATTAGAGGTGGGATTTAATTTGATATTCACAGCTCTCTAATAATCTTCTTTATTATTGTCACAAGTAGGCTTACATTAACACTGCAATGAAGTTACTGTGAAAAGCCCTGAGTCGCCACACTCCGGCGCCTGTTCGGGTACACAGAGGGAGAGTTCAGAATATCCAAATTACCTAACAGCACGTCTTTCAGGGCTTGTGGGAGGAAACCGGAGCACCCGGAGGAAACCCACGCAGACACGGGAGAACGTGCAGACTCCACACTGACAGTGACCCAAGCTGGGAATCGAACCTGGGACTCTGGCGCTGTGAAGGAACAGTGCTAACCACTGTGCTGTTCCATTCATGTCATAAAAGGATATGCCTTCTAAAGTGGCATTAAGAATATCTACAGTCGGGCGGCACAGTGGCGAGCATTGCTGCCTCACGGCGCTGAGGTCCCAGGTTCGATCCCGGCTCTGGGTCACTGTCCGTGTTGAGTTTGCACATTCTTCCAGTGTTTGCGTGGGTTTCGCCCGCATAACCCAAAGATGTACAGGGTAGGTGGATAAGCCACACTAAATTGCCCCTTAATTGGAAAAAATGAATTGGATATTTTAAATTAATTTAAAAAAGAATATCTACAGTGTTTGAGTATTGCTGAAAAAGAGACATGCTGTTCAAGCTTTTCAACTTGCATTCATCAGAGCAGATGCAAGAATGCTAAATTTCAAGGGGAACATGAATTTATACTGCATGAGAAATGGGATACTTCACAAATCAGTTCTGACTGGTTGAGGTGTTGCCATGGCGAATGCACCAGGAAACAATCGTTCTCCTCTGCTTTTATTTATTCAGAAAAGGTGCAATGACTGAACATATTTCTTTTGCCTGTAGGGGACAAGTCCTTGCATATGAATACATATAGCTTCTTGCAAGTGAGCCTGACTAATCATTTTAAATTGGTTGTTAGTGCAATTCTTAGCACACTTGGGATTGCTCAGCAAGTGCTCCTGAAACACGGAATCACATCCAATGTTAGACGTTAGGTTCTGCGTTTTGCATGCACGGGTTGGTGGAATATGGTCAGTATTCTGCCTGTTTCAAATAGTCAAAGGGATATGCTGTTTTATATGATCCACCAGTTGTTGAGACATACAGCCCATGTAACTGGAATTATCCCAGCACTGAAATTCATATACCACATTAATCATTTGGAGGTAGGCAGAACATCTTTTTGGTTTGATGGTAGCATCTTGTAAGTGGAAAACACCACTTGTCATGCCTCTGCATGATCGCAGAATGAAACAGCTAGCTTCAACTTTGGTATTCTTGCATCTGATCTGACAAATGCAAGGTGAACAGCTTCGACAGCTTATCTCTTTTCTTCAGCAGTACTCAAGTTCTGTACCATCAAGCAACAAATAATACTGTGGACAGCAGCCCCTGTCTTCTACAATACACATAGTCAGAACAGACTTGTTTGAGAAATATATGGATCTTGTTCAGGGAAATAAATAATTTTCCTGTTATTTCTTCTCACATATAGTACTTTTAAACTATAAATAAAACTTTTTGTAATTTACACATTTTAAATAATTTCCTGGAAGAAACATGATTTTCAAACACAATGAAACATATTGGGCAATTATTAAAATTAAAACAGAACTGAGAAAAGTGGTAATGCGGTTTCACCTTTCAGTGATTTTTAAATAACGCATGTTCCACATACCATAGTTAGTTTAGGTAAACCAATCTGGAGAACATCTGTAATAAGCAACCATTTGAGTCTTGGCAACCCAATTACTATCCTGCAAGCTTTCATTCTTTTGACTACAAGAACCATTTACTATAATGTTCCTCTAACTAACACTTTTCCACTTTCTTTATAATAGTTGTAAGATTGTCCTAAATTTATGCACAAATATATGCTTAATTGTAAGATAGGACAGATGAGAACTTTATTCCTCTCAAGAGGAAAATACAAAACTCAAAATTGGTACAGAACTGAGGGTCTGTCAGGTATATCTTAATTTAAAAAGTGATTACTACACTTGAATGTGAATTTGCAATTATACTTCACATATTCATTAATGCTAACTTCTTCTAAACTTTATCTTAATAAAAAGTGGGCGCACCCACCTGTCTTCATGTCTAGATAAAAACACAAATTTGCCAAGTGTACAGTTTATTCTCTACAGTGGCCACTTGTCTAGTAACCTATTCCAACTGATAGCAAAGTATGATGCATTAATGTCATCTTTCAATTAATTTTGTTTGAAGGTTCAAAATGATCATCTCATAGTGGAGGGGTTTTATGAACTGTTCCATGCTAAAGCTATTTTTACATTAACCTAATTTCTTTTCCATTTTAGGTGTTTGAAACAAAAAGGCACTTTTATTACAAAGCAAGGGGAAATTAAACAAAGGATAGACAAAGTATCATTGAGTACTTGAAACAGATTGTGAGATTATTTATGTCATTGCTATTTGTGGTACATAAATTGGATACCTGGTTTCCTGCATTACAGAGGAGGATAAACATCAAAAGTACTTAATTGGCTATAAAGCACTTTGGAACGTCCCAAGGTTATGAAAGGCAAGATTAAAAATGCAAGTTCTTTGTTCATTCGATTAAATGAGGTATAGCAATCTCACCAAGGAGCTCAAAACTCTTGCAGCAAAACCATATTTAATAGAACAGTTTTTGTAATTTAAAGGTTCTTCAAAGATTAGTCCATCTCGCTCAATTGCATCTGATTGCATCAGAATATTGAATAGTCATTCAGAATACGAGAAGTTCCTGTCCAGCAAGTTAATGCATCAGCAAGGCTAAAGAGGTTAGTTTGTTTCTTTAATCTTTCCCTATATCCTGATTAATGGAAATTTTGAATGTGGATAGCAGTTTCTCAAAGATAGTAACACAAGGAAGGTCCATTCAAAGGATATTCCAGTCCAGGGTGCACTTGGTTTAAATAATAGATTCAAATGAGAGTTATTTTCATGTGTCATTCTGAAATTTGTACAAACTTCACTTATGGGTGACCATGATTTTTGTTTTATTCGTTCTTGGGATGTGAACTTCACTAACCAGGTCAGCATTTATAACGCATCCCTCATTACTCTTTAGAAGGTGGTGGTAAGCGTTCTTCAACGTCTGCGGTTTAAGTCGCAAATAATCAGTTTTCAATTAATGGAGAGAAAAGAAACCTGCATAAAATAGCAATGCTGAAATGTGCAATGGGTTCATCACAATCTTAATTTCTGTAGCAAAACAAGTGTGTGAATTTCAAGAAATAGATACCAGGCGTACAAGGTTACTTGAACTTAAAACATCTAGATCAGGGGCAGATTTTGATTTTAGAGTTCTAACTCCAGACAGTGAGATGCAGATAATTTACCAAATATGACATCAAAAGTTTTGGAGAACTTGAAAGAAGCTTTTGTTTGACCCATTCTTTAAAAAGGAGAACAAGAATTAACTACAGTCATCGGTAAGTTACATGATAAAAAGTTGGAAAGAGTTATGTGTATGTGCGCTACAATTTTCCAAAAGGAATGAGTCCGTTGCTTTTTCATTTCTGTATTTAACTTGTAATCATCTGCGGAATTAGTAAATTAAATCAGAAATTTTGACAACTTTGCATTTGTATGGATGGAACCAGTTTGGTCAGCTATGACGTGCCTGTGTTCAATAATCTTGGGTTATTCTGGTTCAAAATAAAATATCTAAAGCCAACACCATCTGATGTGCCAAAACCACTTCTGGTAAAATAATTAGTTGAGCGAGGTTATGAATAATAATCATAACCGAGTCTTGTATAAAATAATGAAAAATACGAAGGATCATTTTTCTTTATCCCATTTGGAACTACGAGTTCATTCTGCAGGTAGCTAATATGGACTGGCTAATTTAAGGTGTGGCTGAGCTACACAGTACTTTAAAATTCATTAAAAACATGAATTAATTCAACATAAATGTAGCCCAGAGGTGTGTTGAGGCATTTTTTCCTGTTGATTTGTTCCTGATTCTGCGGCAGTATCACATGAAACACTTACCTACAGTCTTCACTTGAAGGATTTTACATGATGTCAACCTTGACAATTGCAGCATAACAGCCTTAGTGTGCGATGAAGATAGTTTAACATTTTTGATAAAACATATTTGTAAGATCATGAGTTTGAATAGAACACTAATGACTGAAATGTTAAGTAGCTGGCAGCAGTATCTATTAAATTTCAAATTCTTGCTGTACAATCATGTGCCGATTTGATACAACTTGGTGATAACATAGTTACAAGTGTCCATTTGCCATATTTAGACAATATTAAAAATGCATGCTCCTTTTGAGATGTAAATATATTTAAGAGTGTTTCTGGGCACAGCTAAGAGCTGATTTACTGGTGTCCAATATTTAACCCAGAGTCGCTTCAGTCATTTTTATTAGAAGCATGGTTTCCACAATAATGTTATGCTGGTGGTTTACATGGTTCCTGGATACATTCACATTTATCAGAAGAAAGATATCAATATCACTTTTCCTATCTTGATATTTACGTTTTCTGAGTTGATGTGGCAGAATTGATGAATTCTCAAAGTCCATACCATTCTTATGTTTTCTTACAGTGAAGTCTCATTTGTTTGAGGTCTCGAGTTTTCCTCTTCAAGCAACGCAATTCTCTGTTTAAGCATTCTCACTTGTGTCTCATGTCTCTCCACCATGGCCATCATTTGTGCTTCCAGTTTTTTCAATTTGTTTTGATGTTTCTTCTTTGCTTTCTCATAGGCAGCTACTAAATTACTGCAATTAAAAAGGCAAAATAATTTACAAATTAGAAATGATGAAACCATATTAATCAATTTGATATACGGGGTGATTCTCCGATATTTAGGCGAAGTGTTTGCGCCGTCGTGAACGCTGTCGCGTTTCACGATGCCGCAAACAGGGCCCGGACACGACCTATTCTGGCCCTGACAGGGGGCCAGCATGGCTTGCTGGAGCGGTTCATGCCGCTCCAGCGTCCTTACGCGGGGCCAAATGGGCGCCGCGCCAACCCGCGCATGCGCAGTTGGGGTAGCCCAATCCTGCGCATGCGCAGTTGGGCCGTGACATCCTGCGCATGCGCGGGGAACGTCTTACGCACACCCGCCCCTCACCAACATGGAGCCGGTGTTCTGGGGCCGCGCGCGGAAGGAGGTAGGCCCGGGGGAGGGAGAGGCCGGCCCGCCGATCGGTGGGCCCCGATCGCGGGCCAGACCCCATTGGAGGCCACCCCACTGAAGGAGCCCTCCTCTCCCCCACCACCCCCCCCCACAGGCCGCCCCCCAGCGTTCCCGCCGGCAGAGACCAGGGGTGGACGGCGCCGGCGGGAACCTTTTGTGTTGTAGCGGTTGCTCGGCCCATCCAGCCAGAGAATCGCCGCTCGCCGGTTCTTCGAGCGGCCCGATGCGAGTCGCCAGGTTTCCACGGGGTGGGAGAATCGCGTGCGGGGGTCGGGGCGATGTGGCGCGATTCTCCCACCCGGCATGGGGGGGGGGGAATAGCGCCCTACATACTTGGATGATAGTTGAATTTTTGAAACCAATTCTTTAGGTCAAAAGTCATGAGGGCAACACATGGGTAATGTGTTTCCTTCCTTCTGATTTCCCTTTCTTCCCATTTCTATTGCTTTCTTTTATTATTTTCGGTCCGTGGACACAATCGGAATGCGGACAACCTAGCAGGGCAGTGTGTCCCATGATTTCTTTTTTGGCGATGAGAAGACAGACTCATCGCGCGCGGGAATCTTAAGGACCAGCTTTGGAGCAAGTTAATTTGATTGGCTGGCTGGCAATCTGTGGGCTGGCCAGTGACAATGGTCTGGCTGACAACTGTCAGTTATTCGTTCCTGCGGGATGCTTCTGAGAGTTGGGCAGAAGCGATTAGACCTTGAACGAAGAAGGAACTTTCTCACTCTCTCTGAAGTAAAAGACTGATTTTGTTGTTCTAAAACAGGTGAGTGCCTGGCACATGTTTACTGCATAGTTGAAATGATCTTGATTCTTGCCAGAGAAAATCCTCTCAAGCTTAGAAAGAAGAAGCATTGAATCATAAGCTGGAACTCCATTTTTGTCAGTTTAATTATATTACTTTATCATTAGTTTTCTTCCCTCTATGTTGCATGGTAGCATAGTGATTAGCATTGTTACTTCACAGCACCAGGGACTTGGGTTCAATTTATGGCTTGGGTCACTGTCTGTGCAGAGTCTGCACATTCTCCCCTCGTCTGCGTGGGTTTCCTCCGGGTGTTCCGGTTTCCTCCCACAGTCCAAAGATGTGCTGGTTAGGTCAATCGTCAATACTAAATTGCCCTTAAGTGTCCAAAAAGATTAGGTGGGGCTACTGGGTTACGGGGATAGGGTGGAGATGTGGGCTTTAGATGGGTGCTCTTTCAAAGGGCTGGTGCAGACCCGATGGACTGAATGGCCTCCTTCTGTACTATAAATTCTATGATTCGATGATACTGTTAAATAATAAAAGGTTATTTGTGTTAAACTTACAAACCTGGTGTTTACAGTTTATGGGCTCAGCCAAGGTCTTCGGGTTGTTTAGAATAACATCCTATTTCACTTGTGTTGCAACTCCATGTCAAGTGGGGCTGGAATTAACCGCCCACTAGCCCAGGGTGTCGCGGCTATTTATGGTTGGTTTCACTTTTAACTTTTCAATTGTAGCCTGAGCACAGAAAATAATTGCATTCTCTTCCCAACTCCACTTACCTTTTGGTTCTGAAATTTTTGGACTGTGACCCCTGGAAAAACTGGGGTCATTTTATACGAGGTATATGAATGTCTCTTTTGGACCAAAAATTATGCAGTCAACTTTAACATGAAAATTGACTTTTACCTGAGTATATATGGTATTTTCCCTATTAAAATGTAGCACAATTCCCGTATGAAGGGGCATTTGCCTTATGGTCAGTGCTTTTATCACATACATGAAGCAGACTTTATAGAAGAAATAGAAATCAAGACATCCAATTCATCCATCATTTATACAAAGAAATAAAAAAATGACTCATAGCTTTTTAAAAAACTTGTACTGTCAGTACGACAATGCAACTGTATAGAGCTATAAAAACTGGAGAAGTGCAATCTAGTTTTAATTCTTTATTAAGTTCCCATTAACAAGAAATAATACTGCAATAAAATAAAGGTACTTTTTACAATATGCATTTTGGATTTATTTTCAATTTTGTTTTGCTGCCCTGTCTCAGCATCAACTGGGTAGAAGGTAAAACTCCAGTTTAACAACATGCTTTAATGCAAATTACACAGGTTAATTTTCTGGTACTTTAGAGGTTGTGGGCGGGGTCAAGGGAAATGCCGATTCGAGGGAGTCGTAGATTCGAACCAGGAAGGTGCGATGGGAATTTTCAGAGATGGGAGGAGAGGAGAGTTAGGGTATTAAAGGATTTGTTTCTGGGAGGCTGGTTTGCGAAGTTGGAGGAGCTGGAGGAGAAATATGGATTGGGGCAGGGGGAGATGTATAGGTATATACAAGTCTGAAATTTTGCCAGGAAGGAGGTACAGAGCTTTCCGATGGCACCGGCTCCCACACTGTTGGAAGAGATATTGACGACAGGGGGGAAATGGAGAAGGGGTTTGTGTCGGCCCACAGTGGGCCGGACCTCGAATAACGACGAGTCAGAATACAGGTGGGAGATAGAGAACCTAGTAGAGTGGTGCAGAGACAACAATCTCTCCCTCAATGCCAGCAAAACTAAAGAGCTGGTCATTGACTTCAGGAAGCAAAGTACTGTACACATTCCTGTCAGCATCAACAGGGCCGAGTTGGAGATGGTTAGCAGTTTCAAATTACTAGCGGTGCACATCTCCAAAAATCTGTCCAGGCCCACCCACATCGACGCTACCACCAAGAAAGCACAACAGCACCTATACTCCCTCAGGAAACTAAGGAAATTCGGCATGTCCACATTAACCCTGACCAACTTTTACAGATGCACCATAGAAAGCACCCCATCTGGCTGCATCACAGCCTGGTATGGCAACTGCTCGGCCCAGGACCGCAAGAAACTTCAGAGAGTCGTGAACACCGCCCAGTCCATCACACGAACCTGCCTCCTATCCATTGACTCCATCTACACCTCCCGCTGCGTGGGGAAAGCGGGCAGCATATTCAAAGACCCCTCCCACCCGGCTTACTCACTCTTCCAACTTCTTCCATCGGGCAGGAGATGCAGAAGTCTGAGAACACGCACAAACAGACTCAAAAACAGCTTCTTCCCCACTGTCACCAGACTCCTAAATGACCCTCTTATGGACTGACTTCATTAACACTACACCCTGTATGCTTCATCCGATGCCAGTGCTTATGTAGTTACATTGTATATGTGTGTTGCCCTATTATGTATTTTCTTTTATTCCCTTTTCTTCTCATGTACTTAATGATCTGTTGAGCAGCTCGCAGAAAAATACTTTTCATTGTACCTCGGTACACGTGACAATAAACAAATCCAATCCAATCCAATCCAATTTATGTGGTGATTCTAGGGGAATCATAGAATCTACAGTGCAGAAGGAGGCCGTTCAGCCCATCGATTCTGCACCGGACCTTGGAAAGAGCACCCTACTTAAGCCCACTCCACCCCCGTAACCCCACATAACCTTTTTAGACACTAAGGGGAATTTAGCATGGCCAATCCACCTAACCTGCACACCTTTGGACTGTGGGAGGAAACCGGAGCACCCGGAGGAAACCCACGCAGACACAGGGAGAACGTGCAGATTCCGCACAGACAGTGACCCAAGTCGGGAATTGAACCTGGGACCCTGGAGCAGTGGAGCAACTGTGCTAACCATTGTGCTACCATGTTGCACAGATAAGGTGTTATGTGTCAGGGTTCAGAGAATCCCAAAGTGTATCATGGAGTTCACCTGACCCATAACTTTTAACAGACAGTGGTATGGGGAGCACACAGCTTACTCTACAGGTATAGTACAGCAGAAAATGGACCAGTGGTTTTTAAAACAAAACAATGTTTATTCTATGAACCCAAGTTAACCTTCTTAAAAAAAAGTAAATATCTTAGCAACCATTAATTCAAATACACCCCCCAAAGAATACAACACTAAATAACCTGTATGCTGTCCTTTTACCATCCAAAAGACTTAACAAACCTTCAAACAGGAGCACATTAGGGTTTACATTCAAGACTGAAAACATTTATACTTCTTCTGAATTCACCAAATGATTAAGAGATGGTCCTTCATGGCAGAGACCAACAACAGTGCAGCTCACAGACACTCCCAAACTTTTCTCAAACTGAAACTAAAAAAACAGAATTAGAGCTCAGCTCCACCCACACTCTGACATCACTCCAGTAACATGAGCAGCTCCATTTCTTCAAGTTACATTTCTTAAACACCCATTTCTTAAATGGTACTCTCACATGACACCTCCCCCCACCCCCTCCAAGAAAATAAAATAAACCATCAACTTCAAGATGGTTTCATTTTTCACCTTTGCACTATCCTTTAAGAAATGCACACAGTAAATATACTTGTTAGGTTAAAAAAACAACACACGCAAACAGGTATAATAATATAGTCCAATTTTTCCCGTTCTTCTTCCTCCGACTGAAATTCTTCATGATTGGCAGTCTCTTTGAAAAAGGTCTCTGCATGATCTGTCCATTTCTCTACGCCTTGGCATTTCTCTTTAAAGTCAGATACTTTAGTTCAATCTGATCCCAGAATCCCTTGCAATTCTTCAACACAGGAGCATTGGTTATCACAGTTTTCAGGCAGTCAAAAGCCTGTTGAAAGTCCGCTGTCCACTGAAATTTTCGACATTTCTTCAGCAAGTCCATCAGTGAAGCAATCACGCTGCAAAACCTTTGCACCAATGTTCGATCGAATCCACTCATGCCAAGAAATCGCATTATTTCCCATCGTCTTGAAGGTATTGAAAACTCCTCAAGGAAAGTGATTTGGGCTTTTCCAAATTCACTTTTGGCTAGGTTTATCACCAAACCCGCCTCCTGAAGTCGATCGAATAACTCCATCAGATGTTTCAAATGGTCTTTCCATGTCCGGCTGAAAATTACCAGATCATCGATGTATACCAAACAATTGGGTAATCCTGAAACAACTTTGTTAGTTAACCGTTGAAATGTGGCTGGTGCGTTTTTCATGCCAAATGGCATAACTTTGAATTGGTATATACCATCTGGAGTCACAAAAGCTGAAATCTCCTTCGCACTTTCAGATAAAGGTACCTGCCAGTAGCCTTTAAGTAAATCCAATTTGGAAATAAAAACTGATTGTTCCACTTTCTCAATGCAATCCTCCAAACGTGGGATAGGATAAGAGTCAGTTCTTGAAACTGTATTAACTTTTCTATAGTCCACACACAACCGTTGGGTATCGTCTGGTTTAGGCACCACCACTATGGGTGAGCTTCATTGGCTGCAACCCACTTCAATTATGCCATTTTTAAGCATACTCTCAATCTCTGTGTTAACCTGTGCCAATTTTAAAGGGTTAAGTCTGTATGGATGTTGTTTGATTGGAACAGCATTTCCCACATCTACATCATGTATAGCCATTTTAGTACTTCCCAATTTATCTCCACAAATTTGCCCATGTGATATCAATAACTCTTTCAGGTCAGTTAGTTTTTCCTCTGGAAGGTAACTCAACAATTTATCCCAATTTTTAAGAACATCCTCGTTTCCAATTTAATTTGAGGTATGTCAAATTCACAGTCATCTGGATTTGGTTCGTCACTTTGAGTGAGAATCATTAAAACCTCCTCCTTTTTCTCTCCTTCCCTTTCAAAGTACCTTTTATGCATATTCACATGACACACTCGGTGATTCTTCCTTCTATCTGGTGTTTTTACCACATTATTCACCTCACTTAATTTCCTTTCAATCTGATACGGTCCACAAAACCTAGCTTTTAAAGGCTCCCCTACCACTGGTAACAACACTAAAACTTTATCCCCACTGGCAAAACTACGAACTTTGGATTTCTTGTCCACTACCCGTTTCATCACATTTTGAGCAACTTTCAAATGTTGTCTAGCCAATTCACCTGCTCTATTTAATCTTTCCCTAAAATTTGACACGTAATCCAATAATGTAATTTCACATTTCTCACTCACCAATTTTTCCTTAATCAATTTAAGTGGTCCTCTTACCTCATGACAAAAATTAGTTCAAAAGGACTAAATTTGGTTGACTCATTAGGAGCATCCCTAATTGCAAACAGTACAAATGGAATTCCTTTATCCCAATCCTCTGGATAATCTTGACAATATGCCCTCAACATGGTCTTTAATGTCTGATGCCACCTTTCTAACGCTCCCTGCGATTCTGGATGGTACGCAGTTGATTTAAATTGTTTTATACCTAAGCTATCCATTACTTCTTTGAATAACCTGGAGGTAAAATTTGATCCTTGATCTGATTATATTTCTATGGGTAGTCCATATCTATTAAAGAATTTAAGTAACTCCTCCACAATCTTTTTAGTTGTAATATTACATACTGGAATGGCCTCTGGAAACCTAGTAGACACATCCATTATAGTCAAAAGATATTGATTCCCACTTTTTGTTTTAGGAAGCGGTCCTACATAATCAATTAGGACCCTTGTAAAAGGTTCCTCAAATGCTGGAATGGGTATTAAGGGCGCTGGTTTTATCACTGCTTGAGGTTTCCCTGTCACTTGACATGTGTGACATGATTGACAAAATGTAACTACATCTTTATGTAGTCCAGGCCAATAAAAATGTTTCTGGATTTCAGCTTGAGTTTTCCTTATCCCCAAATGACCTCCCACTGGTACCTCATGTGCAACTCGCAACACCTCCTTTCTATACCCTACCGGCAATACTACTTGATGAACTTCTGCCCACTTTTCATCTGCCTGCATATGTACAGGTCTCCATTTTCTCATCAAGACATCATTTTTACGGTAATAACACTCTGGTATACTCTCAGATTCCTCTTCCGTATATGCTTTCTGATATATCCGTTTTATTTCTACATCTTTCTGTTGTAACTCCGCCAATTTTCCTGAACTAAAAATAGCCGCCTCATCCTCCACCTGTTCATGTTCTTTTTCAACCATGTGATCAAAAATCGTATCTGATAATTGCATTTCAACTTCATTTTAACTCTTTAATTTCTCCTCGTCTTAATCTGTGACTTTGCGACCTTGTTACCACACAATCCGGAAAAATCCCAGGATATTCGTCCTTCAACACTTCAGTTGTCTGATTTTCCACTGGCTTATCAACCACAGTAGGCATCACTTCCACTTGCGATCCAGCTATATCATTACCCAAGATAAACTGTATTCCTGGACAAGATATTTTATCTATTACTCCTATTACCACTTCACCACTCTTCACTAGACTTTACAACCTTACCTTATATAATGGAACGCTACACCTCGCACCCTGAATTCCACATATTACCACCTTTCCTGGCAACATTCTTCCCAAACTACATAACTCCTCATCTCTTACCATTAAAGATGGACTAGCTCCCGTTATCTCTTAAAATTGTGACTTCTTTACCTACTCCTCCTGATACACACGAGTAAACTTTACCCACGCAAGTAAATTCTTTAAAGACACTGGCACCTTCTTATCAATCACCTCTTGATCAGGCTGTACAATCTTTTGCACTCCTTCGCTTCCCTTGCGCTTGCCTTTACCACTTTAACAAACCCCACTGTCTTATCCTGTTTTACCACATCAGCCTTCCCAGTGCTTTTCTTCAACCACCAACACTGCGACTTTACATGGCCTAGTTTATTACAGTGAAAACATTTGAAACTTTTCATGTCTCTTCCACCCTCCTGGATTTCTTTTTTAACCTGAAGTACACTCTCCTTATTAGCTCCCATCAGATCACCTTTACCACTTGAGTATTTCTCATGTCCCCAGTTTCTATCCCTCACAGGCTGAAACTGATGTCGGAAACTTGGCTTTGATTTATGAACTAATTCATAATTATCTGCTATTTCTGCTGCTAACCTTGCAGTTTTAGCCCTCTGCTCTTCCATATGAGTTCTCACGACATCAGGAATTGAATTTTTTAACTCCCCCAAAAGTACAATTTTGCTGAGAGCTTCATCGTTTGGTCTATTTTCAAAGCCCTTCTCCACCTATCAAAATTACTCTGTTTGATCCTTTCAAACTCCATGTATGTTTGACCAAATTCTTTCCTTAAATTTCTAAACCTTTGTCTGTAAGCTTCAGGCACTAGTTCTATGCACCTAAGATGGATTTTTTCACCTCCTCATACGTCCCAGATACCTCCTCCGGTAGTGATGCAAACACTTCACTAGCTCTATCTACCAGCTTTGTTTGAATCAGTAATACCCACATGTCCTGTGGCCATTTCATTTGTTTAGCTACCTTCTCAAATGAAATGAAAAAGGCTTCTACCTCCTTCTCATCAAACCGTGGCAATGCATGGACATATTTAAATAGATTCCCACCAAGCCTTCGACTTTGACGCACTTTCTCACTATCCTCATCACTATCATCCAACTGTACGTTTCCCTTTACGTCTGCCAATTTTAACTGACTGTCATGTTTCATGGCCATTTTCTGAAGTTCAAACTCTCTCTCATTATCTTTTTCCCTGATCTGTATCTCCCTTTCTTTTTCTTTTTGTTCTGCTAGGGCTATTCTTTATTTTCTCCTTTCTTCTCTCTCCTGTTCTTTTTCCGCTCTCTCTCTTTCGTATTCAAGCTGCTTTAATTCTTTCTCATGTTCCATTTGTTTAATTTGCAACTGAATTTTTGCCATTTCAAATGAGTCAAACTGTATCTCAGGGAACTTTAATTGCTTAGCCACTGCCATAATTACCTCATCTTTTCATGTTTTGTCAGGTAATGTTAACTGCAATGTTTTTGCCAAATCTAACAGTCTGCTTTTAGTCTCTGTCTGTAAGGTGCTGCGTGTGACAGTCTCCACCCTCAAAATCGTCTGAGCCTCTGAAAGAACCAAGTCAACAACACACTCCCCACTTAAACTAAAATACCACACCTGGAAAGCAACCACAATATGCTCACCCCTCACTGTCTTTAAGTTCACTAAGCCAATCCAATACATAGACTTTTATCCCGGAGGAGCCCCCAATTGTTATGGGTCAGGGTTTTGAGAATCCCAAAGTGTATCATGGAGTTCACCTGACCCACAACTTTTAATAGATTGTGGTATGGGGAGTACACGGCTCACTCTACAGGTATGGTACAGCAGAAAATGGACCAGTGGTTTTTAAAACAAAACAATGTTTATTCTATGAACCCAAGTTAACCTTTTTAAAACAAACAGTGAATTTCTTAGCAACCATTAATTCAAATACACCCCCCAAAGAATACAACACTAAATAACCTGTATGCTGTCCTTTTACCATCCAAAAGACTTAACAAACCTTCAAACAGGAGCACATTAGGGTTTACATTTAAGACTGAAAACATTTATACTTCTTCTGAATTCACCAAATGATTAAGAGATTGTCCTTCATGGCAGAGACCAACAGCAGTGCAGCTCACAGACACTCCCAAGCTTTCTCAAACTGAAACTAAAAAAAAAAAGTGGAGCTACTTTGACATCTCTCCAGTGACATGAGCAGCTCCATTCCTTAAAAGTACATTTCTTAAACACCCATTTCTTAAAGGGTACTCTCACATGACAGAGGATTAAGGCAAAGTGGGAGGAAGAGTTGGGGGAGGATATTGAGGCAGGGTCATGGTGTGAAGTGCTCCAGAGGGTGAATGCGTCAACTTTGTGTGCGAGGTTGGGGCTGATACAGTTGAAGTTGGTGTATAGGGCGTACCTCACAAGGGCAAGGATGAGTCGCCTTTTTGAGGGGGTGGAGGATGTTTGTGAACGGTGTGGGGGGGGGGCGGGGGGCTCCACTAATCATTTTGGTCCTGTCCAAACCTGGAGGGGTATTGGAGGGAGGTCTTTAAGGTCATCTCAAAGGTGGTGCACGTGAGACTCGAACCGGGTCCCCTAAAAGCTATATTTGGGGTGTCGGATCGGCCGGGGTTGGAATCGGATGTCTTAGCCTTTGCCTCGCTAATCGCTCAAAGGCGGATTCTGTTGGGGTGGAGGTTGGCTTCTCTACCCTCGGCATGGCGGGGGGATCTGCTGGAATTCCACAACTCATGGGCCTTGCTCATCATGCATTTTCATGAATTGGATGACATCGAACATTAGGGTGGGGGGGGGGGTTGGGGGTTAGAATGTATAAGTTATTAATGATTATTTTGTTTTGGTGTTTTGTATTCAAAATGTTGGGAGCTGGTTGAGGGTGGGTGGGATAAGGGGATTGTTGGCTGGGGGATTGCCATTGTATTTGTTATTGTTGATTATCTGTTGTAAATTTTGATGAAAATGTGAAAAAGGAGAATAAAAATATTTAGTAAAAAAAGTTATTTTTATGGTGCACAGGACAGCCTTCTTTCTATCAGACTGAGATACATTAGGTCTCCAACTTTAAAGGATAATATTAATGCTCATTCTGACATATCGTTCCCCTAAATTGAAATTGGGAGAGCGATCTTAAAAATGAAAGTTTGACTTAGTGGGTAAAGGCACTGCATAGTGTAGCACAAAGCCATACAGATCAAAAGGTCCAAGGTCCTATTTGTAGTCTGTGCCAAATTAACCAAACAATACCATGAGGATAGTTGGGAGACCTCAGCACCCTATGGAGAAAGAAACAGACCTCAGCAAATCAGCTTCTCTTTACAGTCATCTTGACTGTGCCAGAAATTGTCTACGTCATGTGTGGACAAGATCATGATTGGCCAAATAGGCTGTTGACACCATGGTCCAGGCACACACAAAGAGTGGCCCATGGACAAGGTACCAGACAGCTGCCAACACAGCGAACTATATCAGAGTACGATACTGTGCCTTCAAGAAAGGAGATGAGAAGAAAGTGTCTTTATATTAGGAAAAAGAAAATCACAAAATGATGTACATCAAAACAAGAAGCACAAGTGAAAGGTGCTTGTTTAGTTGGGATTCTAGGTCTGGCAGCCTTCTTCTTGTGCTTTAAGCAGAGGGCTATCTCCTTGTTATTTACATTATTATATTAAGTTTCATTATCACGGGGTAAAAATGTAGACCCACTGAGCATTGAATTTGCAATTCTGCCAGAGACACTCATTGTATACAACTTTCATATTGCTACTGTGAAAATAAAAAGACAATAAGGGGAAAGTGTTGTGTGATTCGACTTGCCTTGCTGATAACTAATATCTAAACATTATATTTGATCATCCCAGCGCCAATCCCATTTGAAATCAGCTAATTTTGCAAGACCTAAACTAACACATTATCAACTATTTTGCTAGGATTAGTCCTACATTCAAATATTAGTTCTGTTCTTTTGCAATTCCAAATCACATACCTGTTTGCTCTTTTGAGGTCATTAACAAATTCTGCAGACTGTTGATGTCGCACTTCACTGCTTTTTGTCATTCTTTCTAAAGCAGTTACCAATTCCTGCACACGAGATTTCAATTTTTTCTCTCTGTGAATAAATAAAGTAGTACAAATTTTAGTACAGGAATAGATCATTCAATCCATCATATCTAAGCTGATATTATCTCCCTGACTGGAAGCATCTACTCTAGCACTGTTTCCCATGCTCTTTTTTCTTTATTTTCACCCCCTCAATGTTTACCTGATTTACTGTTCAATACAATGACTGGGTATGGCTCCAAAAAACACAATGTTACAATCCCAGCTGTTGTTATTTCTACTGCACAAGTCACATGCCAGAGTGAACCCCGAAAGATCCGAGCTTATATATATTTTTTAAGAAACTAAACAAATTCACAGGAGTCTGCTAATTAACTTTTAACAATAAGAATAAAATATTTCTTCGACAAGTAAAAGGAACTCTATTACATTAGACAAATGGGTTGGAAAGATCTCAATACAAACAAGAAAATGATTCAAATATTCAAAATACTTTTACTCCAGCTATATCTTTATAGATGCATACAAATTCAGAAAGATAAACAATTTACCATATTTATCTTATATTTGACGATTCAGAGTAAGTATACTGTACAGGTGAACCTACTGGCAAAATGTGGTCAGACACACCACACATCCAAGTAAATGACAGAAGTGACCCAAACAGATTCTATGGATTTCTCAACAACACACTTAGACACTTGGATAGGGATGAGGGTAACCCTTGCGTTAAGGTGCTAAATTGGGGAAAGGCAAAATACAATAACATTGGACAGGAATCAAAGAATTAGGATTGGGTTTGGCTGTTGGAGGGTAAATCAACATCGGACATGCGGGGGTCTTTCAAGCGACAGTTGATTAGGATTTAGGAAAATCCTGAGAGAACGAAGGATAAGCACGGAAAGTTTAGGGAGCCTTGGATAACAACGGATAGTGTGAACCTCATCAAAAAGAAAAAGGAGGCTTTTGTATGGTCTAGAAGGGTGGAGACAGTCAAAACCCTTGAGGAGTATAAAGAAAATAGGAAGGTACTTAAGCGGGAAATTAGGAGGGCTAGGAAGGTCATGACAAGTAGGATTAAGGTGAATCCCAAAGTTTTTTATTCATATGTAAAAAGCAAGAGGGTGGCCAAGGAAAGGATTGAACCACTTAAGGATAATGGGGGAATCTATGTGTTGAGCCAGGGGAAATGGGTGAGGTACTAAATGAGTACTTTGCATCAGTGTTCCCCAAAGACTTTGTGGAAGTTGATTCTCGGGTAGGGTGTGTGGACAGTCTGGGCCATGTTGACATCAAAAAAGAGGAGGTATTGGTTGTTTTAAAAGACATTAAGGTAGATAGATCTCCTGGGTCAGATAGGATTTACCCCAGAATACTGAGGGAAGCAAGGAAGGAAATTGATGGGGCCTTGACTGACATCTTTGTATCCTCATTGACTACAAGTAAGATTCCGAGGAGACTGGAGAATAACTTACGTGGTACTGCTGTTTAAGAAAGGTAGCATGGATAATCCAGGAAACTATATGCCGGTGAGCCTCACGTCGGTAGTGGATAAATTATTGGAGAGAATTCTCTGGGACAGGATTTATACCCATTTGGAAACAAATGGACTCATTAGCAATAGACAGCATTCTTTTGTGAAGGGAGGTCATGCCTCACTAACTTAAGCATGTTTTTTGAGGAGGTGTTAAAGATGATTGATGAGGGGTGGGCAGTGGATGTTATTTACATGGACTTCAGTAAAGCCTCATGGCAGACTGGTACAAAAGGTGAAGTCACATGGGATCACAGGTGAGGTGGCAAGATGGATACAGAACTGGCTTGGTCACAGAAGGCAAAGGGTAACAGTAGAAGGATGTTTTTCTGAATGGAAGGTAGTGGCCAGTTGTGTTCCACAGGGATCGGTGCTGGGGCCTCTGTTGTTTGTAGTTCACATAAACCATTTGGAGGAAAATGTAGCTGATCTGATTAGTAAGTTCGCGGATGACACCAAGGTGAGTGACAGTTAGTGTTGAGGATTGTCAGAGGATAGAGCAGGATATAGATAGGTTGGAGACTTGGGTAGAGAAATGGCAAATGGAGTTTAATCCAGACAAATGGTATGTATTTGATAATGTATTTTGGTAGGTCTAACATAAGAGGGGAAATATACCGGAAATGGCAAAACTCTTCCAAATATAGAAAGTCAGAGAGATCAGGGCGTGCAGGTCCACAGATCTTTGAAAGTGGCAACACAAGTGGACAATGTAATCAAGAAAGCATACAGAATTCTTGCCTTGATCGGACAGGACATCGAGTATAAAAACTGGCAAGTCATGCTACAGTTGTATAGAACCTTGGTAAGGCCGCACTTGGAATATTGTGCACAATTCTGGTCGCCACACTATCAGAAGGATGTGGAGGCTTTGGAAAGGGTGCAGAGGAGGTTTACCAGGATGTTGCCTGGTCTGGAGGATGTTAGCTATGTGGAGGGGCTGAATAGGCTTGGACTGTTGTCATTAGAAAGACGGGGGTTGAGGGACGACCTGATAGAGGTCTACAAGATTATGAAGTGCATGGATAGAGTGGATGGGCAGGCACTTTTTCCCTGGGTGGAGGGATCAGTCACCAGGGGGCATAGATTTAAGATCCGTGGGACAAAATCTAGAGGAGATGTGCGAATCAGATTTTTTACACAGATGGTGGTAAGTGCCTGGAACGCGTTGCCAGGGGATGTTGTGGAAGAGATACATTAACGGCGTTCAAAAGCCATCTTGAGAAATACATGGATAGGATGGGTAGAGAGGGATACAGCAATAGGAAATGCTGAAGGTTTTGGCCAAGGGTGGTATCATGACCGGTACAGTCTTGGAGGGCCGAAGGGCCTGTTCCTGTGCTGTATTGTTCTTTGTATCACACCATGAGCTGACATGTCTCACTGAAACTCTGTCTTTCTCGCATGCGTTTCTGATCTCCACATTTGAACTTTTCTTGGAATTCTCTTAAAACACCACTCCCACTTGGATGGTTTCCACAAGGATTCACCTCCAGGATTTCAATAAAGGTTGAGCATCCCATATCCGAAAACCAAAATACTCGGAAATCCACACTTTTTTTCGAGAGCGCCGACGTGATGCAATGAGTGGGAAATCCCACAAGGCTATGGGAAGAATCCCGGGTGATGCGCAGGTTCCAAAGCGCCGCAGATGCACGGATCCCAACATGCCACCAGCCACGAGTGCATTATATTTGTGTATTGACTGTGATCATTGTGTTGAAAATGCCCCCTTCGAACATTATATTCCAAAATCCCAAAAATTTGAATCAGATTCATCTCAGTCCCAATCATTTCAGATAAGGGATGCTCAACCTGTATCGCCTTCTGAGATTCCTTTCCTCTGGATTGCGGAGTACATTTAAGCTTCACCTTCCAAGCATATACTCAGACCTTCGGCTATGTCAAGCAGAATATCATCGCTTCAAAAGGGTACCTTTACCCTTACGGCCCGCAGCACAAGAGTCATAAACCTTTGGCTGCCCTCCGCAATCTTCTGGGCTTATAGCAAGCCCACGTTTATTCAAATCTTCTCCCCATTGCTCATTCTTTAAATTGGGAGACCTTTTTCTCTGTTCTGTCATTTATCCTGACTCAGTGGGATCTATCACTGATCCCTGTATTCATCCCTACCAGGAACTGTCATCTGGGACCTCTTTCTGTCTCACTCTCTGATGTTGGACCTTTTCCCTGTGTCCTGCCCCTGGGACACGTTCCATTCACCTAAATAAACCCTTGATATTTTTAAAGCCTTATTAATCTCCTCTTTGCCTTCTCTACTTGTGGAATAATTCCAACATCTTAAGTTCCTTCTCAAACTATAATTTCTAGTCCTTGGTAATATCCTAGTATTTATGTTGAGTGCTGCTCCATGGCTTTGTTTTTCTTTAAAAGGCCATGTAAATCTGCACATAGTACTTTTACAAAGGCCTCATCATTGCCCTGTGCAAATTTTGCACGTTTCTTTGCTCCATTACTCTACTCTCCTACTTACAAAACTCCAAATTGTTTTTTTATTGGCTTGGTCAAGTTGGAGTCAAACTTCCAAAAAGATTTTGGGCGTGATTTAACTAAATGGGATATTTCCTGGTAGTGGCAGCGCTGAGAAACACAACGCATTTAAACAGCACTCAGGTTCAATAGGGTACCTCAGCGGGGAACACGCGGCCAAAGCTGCACATTGCCCCGTTTTCTGCAGAGGAACTCTGCTTGCTGGAACCCCTCAGTGTAATGAGAAAATGGCGTCCCGAACTCTGAAGCCCCTGACGCGACCCCTGACACCCCGAAGCTCAACTATGGGAGGGTCCCCGTTTGTGGGGACTAGTGCTGAACGGTGCTCGCCTGAGGTGTTTGAAGCGAAGGGGATAGATCCCAATGCTTCGGGTTCCTCGGGAAACTGCATATTAAAGTAAGACTAGCTGACTTGCTTTAATATGCAGATTTTCCAAAAAGTGATTTACATTGTAATGTCTCACGCGGTCTGGTTAGATCTTGTGAGCATTGTGAGCCGGGTAAATCCCTGGAACAGAGTCTCCTGGCTTCTGGCGGCCATGCTGTGCCATGGCGGGCTGCTTTTCGGGCGCAGCGTGGGCATTCGATCACAGTCAATGTATTTCACTCCTAGATTTACTGAGCTTGCCCTCACTGCTTTCCGCTCTTATTTATAGAATTACAACCAAAGCATCTGCAGCAATGGCTTCTTTTTCCAACGTAATAAGTCCACGGAGGCAGAAGTCCCTTCACCAGAGTCCCTTTTATTAAAAAAACCAACAGCTGTACGACCATGTGCATTCAGCTTGCTGTCTACACTGGGAGTACAGAGGATCTGACACTCCCCATTATATACAGAAGAGGTTCCCTGATTGGTCCACTAATCAGGGAACTCGTATTCCAATTGGCCAATCTCAAAGGCCTGGTCAAAGTCATTACACTCAACTTCAATTTACTTACCCCAAAAGATTCATGACTTTGTTTGGCCCCT
Source organism: Scyliorhinus torazame (assembly GCF_047496885.1). Taxonomy (NCBI): domain Eukaryota; kingdom Metazoa; phylum Chordata; class Chondrichthyes; order Carcharhiniformes; family Scyliorhinidae; genus Scyliorhinus; species Scyliorhinus torazame. Next base: position 120,379,170 of record NC_092715.1, on the reverse strand, counting down.
TTCTCTTCTTTATCTACATGATCCATGCTAGCACATCATCTTCAGACATGGATTTAACTTTCAAAAGTATCCTGATAAAACCTATGTCTGCACCACTTATTTCGAGCCCTTCACCTGTCTCTGTATTGTCAGATTACGTATCTAATATTCAGCCTTGATTGAGTCACAATGGATTTCCGGTGGTGGTGATGCGCTGAGCAGTCGCACCTCCAGAACACTACCAACAGACACTTCGAGTCAAATTTAGCCCAAATATTCTGACTCATTTCATCCATCACTAAGAAAGGGAGACGAAGAATAACAATATGCCAGCAAACGGGATCTCAAGAAGCCTCAGGGATGGCAGGAGGGGAGGAAAGGCCAAGAGCAGCAGGTGGATGAGACTGCGGACCCATGAGGCAAGGGGTCCCCTGCCCTCCCAGAGACGGAGACGCTCCCCCGCCCCGCCTGGAGATGAATGGAAGACGATCCTGACCAAGGAACTGTTGGTGATGAGAGGGACAATAAAGGTGAAGATCCAGGTGGCAGTCATGGTGGCTGTGGCAGAGGCGTGGTCGTCATGCGGACGGCGATCAACAGTCTGGGAAAGAAGCTGGAAGCTCAAGGGAAGACGATCCAGGAACTTGAGAAGGAGTTGACAGACCTAAGCGACAGGATTGGTGCTCTGGAGGCTGAAATTAAAAGGTTGATGCTATCCCAGGGGAGCCTAAAGGGGAAGGTCGAGGACTAGGAGAACCGGTCCCAGTGCCAGAATATACGGAACGTGGGCCTGCCAGAAGGAATCGAGGGCAGGGACCCGACAAATGATGTGGCTCAGATGTTGGGCAACCTGGTCAAGAGGATAGCTTCCTCAACCGCCAGAGATTGATAGGGCACACAGGTCGCTCCAACCGAAGCCCAAAGCGGGGGAGCAGCTGAGGGCAATAATTGTCAAACTGCATCGGTGTCAGGACCAGGAAAGGATCGTGTGTTGGGCTCGGCAGCCAAAGGTGAGCAAGTCGGAAAGACACAGAATCCGGTTCTACCAGGACATTGGGGCAGACCTGGCAGGGCCGAATTCAACAGGCGAAATTGGCCCTGTTCAAGAGGGAAGTAAGTTTGGAATGCTGCTCCCAGCCAGGTTCTAGGTCATGTTCCAAAATAAAGAACATTATTTCAGTACCCTGAAGGAGGCGGACGAGTTCATGTGAGCGAACAGCCTCGATAAGGGTCCGTTGTCCAGTGCTGATGGCGAAACAGAGGGGGGGAAAAAGGGAGAAAGAAAAATAACAATGATGGACCTATACCATGTTTGCGCAGGACAGTACTGCCTCACTCTGAACAGAAGTGTTAAAAACACAGGAAAGGGCGAGGGCAGCGGACTGCAGAAGAGGGTGAATAGGGAACAGCAATCTAGCAGGCATAGGAAAGAGATAGGATCAGCCCCGGGAGGGTGGCCACCTCACGAGTGGGGATAGCTAGCGGAGGAGGTAGGAGAACAAGGGGGCTACGGCAGGGAGGGAGCATTTGGCTGGGGGGTGGGGGGGGGGGATCAATGGGGCAGGAATGGGGAGTGCAAGGGGAGAAATAAGGAAAGGGGTCATGGGGGGGGGAAAGAGTAGTCAGCAGGGGGGTCTGTCAGGGGGAAGGGGAACACAAGGGAAATTCAAGGATATGAAAGGTTTGATTTTCAGATTGGCTTCGGCAGGTAAGGTGCAGGTTGAGGGAACAAGATGGCGCCGCAAGCAGCCACTTTGGTAGGTCCTTAACCAAAGGGAAACCCTGGAGTGCAGGGGTGCGCGCAGGTGGCGTGTACACAGTTGGCAGCCATGTTGGGTGCCTCCTGGACATGGAAAAACCTAGAGCGCAGGGGCCCGGCCTCATTGTGAAAACGGTGACCGTGGCCAGTTTGGACAGCTCCCCAACAAAGGGAAATCCTGGCGTGCAGGGGCGTGTCCACAGGTAAGTATGCTTCATCCCGCATGAAGCGGGGGGGGGGGGTGGGGGGGGTTATCATCTGGAATGTCAGGGGCATAACGACCCAGTGAAAAGATCCGGAGTCTTCGCCCATCTGAGTTTGAAAGCCGACACAGTCTTCCTCCAAGAGATGCACCTGAAGGAGATTGACCAACAGAGGGTAAGGAAGAGCTGGGTGGGGCAGATGCACCATTCATGTTACAGGACGTGGGCTGGGGGTAGCTATCTGATTAGCAAGAGGATGGTGGTTATGACGACAAACATAAGAACTAGGAGCAGGAGTAAGCCATCTGGCCCCTCGAGCCTGCTCCGCCATTCAATGAGATCATGGCTGATCTTTTGTGGACTCAGCTCCACTTTCCGGCCCGAACACCATAACCCTTAATCCCTTTATTCTTCAAAAAACTATCTATCTTTATCTTAAAATCATTTAATGAAGGAGCCTCCACTGCTTCACTGGGCAAGGAATTCCATAGATTCACAACCCTTTGGGTGAAGAAGTTCCTCCTAAACTCAGTCCTAAATCTACTTCCCCTTATTTTGAGGCTATGCCCCCTAGTTCTGGTTTCACCCGCCAGTGGAAACAACCTGCCCGCATCTATCCTATCTATTCCCTTCATAATTTTATGTTGCTATAAGATCCCCCCTCATTCTTCTAAATTCCAACGAGTACAGTCCCAGTCTACTCAACCTCTCCTTGTAATCCAACCCCTTCAGCTCTGGGATTAACCTAATGAATCTCCTCTGCACACACTCCAGTGCCAGTACGTCCTTTCTCAAGTAAGGAGACCAAAACTGAACACAATACTCCAGGTGTGGCCTCACTAACACCTTATACAATTGCAGCATAACCTCCCTAGTCTTAAACTCCAACCCTCTAGCAATGAAGGACAGAATTCCATTTGCCTTCTTAATCACCTGTAAACCAACTTTTTGCGACTCATGCACTAGCACATCCAGGTCTCTTTGCACAGCAGCATGTTTTAATATTCTATCATTTAAATAATAATCCCTTTTGCTGTTACAGATCCAGGGGGACGGTACGTCATGGTCAGCAGCGTCCTAGACGGGGTACCAGTAGTCCTGGTAAACGTGTATGCTCCCAACTGGGATGACACGGATTTCATAAAGAAGACCATGGCAGAAACCCCCGACATCAACACACACCGACTGATCATTGGGGGTGCGGGGGGAGACTTTAACTGTGTACAGGACCCATTGACGGATCGATCAAACCCAAGAACGTGGAAAAGGACAGGCATGGCTAGAGAATTGGGAACATTCATGGAACAGATAGGGGCTGTAGACCCACACTGGTTCCTACACCCCGGTGAGAAGGAATTCTTGTTCTTTTCACCGGTGCAGAAGGTATACAAGTGAATCGACTTCTTTGCAGTGGGGAAATCGGTGCTTCCAGAAATAGTCAGAACGGGATACTCCGAGATAGTCATCTCCAACCATGCTCCACATTACATGGATATGAGGTTGGAGACATGCCGCACCCAATGCTCCGCATGGAGGTTGGACACAGACCTCCTGGCCGATAAGGTCTTCTGCCAGAAAACATTACAGGTCATAGGCGATTATACCTTTTTCCGCAAGGAGACGGCGAGGTACCCTAGGACCCTGAGAGACACATTGCTGGAGGAACTGCTGGACGTGGACAGTAGGGAGAAGGGGAACTGTGGGGGCATGTATGGACGACTTTTAGAAAGGGCAAGAACACCATTAGACGGGGCAAGAGAGAAATGGGAGGACAAACTTGGGACGGAAGTAGGGCAGGGTCTCTGGTGAAAGGCACTAAGTAGTGTCATGTGAGAGTACCTTTAAGAAATGGATGTTTATGTCACGTGAGAGTACCTTTAAGAAATGAATGTTTATCAAATAGCTGTAGTGGATGTACCTTTCAGAAATTGTTATTTATCACATAGCTGCAGTGATGTCAGTGTGTGGGTGGAGCTGATCTGTGACTCTGCTTTTACTTTCGCTTTGAGCAAAAATGCTGGTGTGGGTCTGTGTGTTTTAATTTTATTTTGGAGGGAGAAGAAGCTGAAGTCACAACAAGGAGGTGCATTGATCTCTCTATGCAATTTAAAGACTGTCTCCAGATCATTTGAGGATTTCAAAGTAATACATGTTTCTGTAGAGAATTTAAACCTGCTGTCTTTCTGTAAAAAGGGTCTTTTGGTCTTATGGATGATGTTAGGAAAGTTATGAAGGGTTACTTATAGAATCTTGTATCTGTGGGGTTATTGGTGTTGATGGTTGTTAAGATGTTTACTGTGGGTTTATAAAGTGTTAACTGGATTCATAAATAAACATGGTTTTGTTTTAAAAGTGCTTTAGATCGCTGTTGCATCACACCTATAGAGTAGGCCCTTGTGCTCCCCATAACCACAATCTTAAAAGTCGTGGGTCAGGTGAACCCCATGATACACTTTGGTGTTCTCTAAACCCTGGCGCATAACAGTAGGGAAGCTCCACCTCCTCTTGCGCAGGGTTAAGCCTCATGCAGTTTAAAATGGTGCACCAGAATCCGAATGAACAGGTTCTTCCCAGAGGTGGAGAATAAATGTGAACAGTGACAGGGAGGCCCGGCCAACCATGTCTACATGTTCTGGGCCTGCCCCAGACTTGTCGGGTTCTGGACAGCCTTCTTCGAGGCAATATCCAAGGTTGTGGGGGTGAGGGTGGAGCCGTGCCCGAGAGTGGCAGTCTTCAAGGTGTTGGACCAGCTAGAACTCCATATGGGGAAGAGGGCCGGTGCGTTTGTTTGTGCTCCCTTAATCTGAGAATCCTGTTCGGCTGGCAATCAGCAGCATCACCCTCAGCTGCAGACTGGTTGGCAGACCTGTCAGAATTTCTCCTCCCGGAGTAGACCAAATACACCATCCGAGGGTCGGACAAGGGCTTCCATAAAGCGTGGGGGTTATTCGTCAGCCTGTTCCAAGGGCTGTTTGAAGCCAATAGTGATTAGGAAGAAAAGGGGAGGGAGAACGAATGAGGGCAGTCAAAATTGCAGAGCACAGAGGGACAAGGGGGGAGGCAAGGAAGGAACCCAGGGAGATAACAGGAAGGGACATGGCTGAGCGGTGGGAGGGGGGGATAAAGAGAGAGAGCAGAGAGCCCCCCCCCAGTGAAGCCACAGGGGTAACAGCAAAAATCACAAAATGAAGGAAACACCCAAGGCGAAAGATCGGGCCAGGATGGAGCCCGACTATCAACAGGAGAGATGGGTAGCAAGGAAAGGGGGAAGGCCGATAAAAGGGGCACATGTAAAATTGTACATAAGGAATGTCTTATTCTGTAAATATTATGTTTTTTATATGTCTAATTGTTAAATTGTTAAAATTGGAAAATGCCAAAAAAAATATTTGATTTGAGTCACAACAAATATTGGAAAGACCAAAGCTATCGTCTTCGGCCTAATAAATGAAAGTCAGCACAATATTGTTCTAGGCAAATGATACCTGACTAACTTAACTGAATTAATGGAGTAATGACAAGGGTAGTATAGTTGATGCACAGGGTATTTGATACGGTAGTACATTATAAGACTTGTTAACAAAATGGAAGCCCGTGGAATTAAAGCAGTAAATGAACTGATCCCAAATTAGCAATGCAACAGAAATCAGAGAGTCGTGGTGATCAGCTGTTTTTCAGGTGGGAGAGAAGTGCTTTCAGGTCGGTGTTGAGACCATTGCTATTTTCGATAAATATTTATGACTGGATTAGTGTATACAGTGCATATGGGGGGCACAGCAGCACAAGGGTTAGCACAGTTGTTTCACAGCTCCAGGGTCCCAGGTTCGATTCTCGGCTTGTGTCGCTGTCTGTGCAGGGTTTGCACTTTCTTCCCGTGCCTGCCTAGGTTTCCTCCGGGTGCTCCGGTTTCTTCCCCAGTCCAAAGATGTTCAGGTTAGGCGGATTGGCCATGCTAAATTGCCCTCAGTATCCAAAATGTTTAGGTGGGGTTACTGGGTTACAGGGATAGGGTGGAGGTGTGGGCTTAGGTAGAGTGCTCTTATCAAATGGCCGGTGCAGACTCGATCGGCCGAATGACCTCCTTCTGCACCGTAAGTTTCTATGATATTTTCCAAATTAGTAGATGACATGAAACTCGGCAATGTGGTTGACAGTGACGAGGTTAGTAACAAACCTATAGGAGGACTTAGACACAGTGGTGAAATGGTATAAAAACTTGCACAGAGATCTGTGAAGTGATTCATTATGGTACGATGAATGAGGAGGGCCAATATCAACAAAATGGTATAATTTTCAAGACGATGCAACAGGGAGACCTGGAGGTGTACATACACAAGTTTTTGAAAGATAAGTTGAGAAAGCTGTTAAAAAGGCATATGGCATCCTTGGCATTAAAAATAGGGGCAGAGTACAAACACAAGGAAGTCATGCTAAATCTTTGTAAGAATTGAGTAGGCCGCAGCTAGAGTATTGTGACCAATTTTGGGCACCACAATTTCAGAAAGCATTTCAGAGAGGGCACAAAACAGATTAATGGTATCAGGGATGAAAGACTTCAGTTATGTGGACAGTTGAAGCATTAGATTTTTCTCTCCAGAGCATAGAAAATTAAAGGCAAATTTGGTGGAGGTAGTCAAAATCTTGAAGAGTTTTGATTAAGTAAAGAAGAAACTGTTTCCAGCAACAGAATTATTAACAATCAAAGGAAACAGATTTAAGGTAATTAGCAGAAGTACTTGAGTTGACATGAGGAAACTTACTTTTACATAGAAAGTTATGACTCAAATTCAACAATACTTTTCGAAAGCAAATAGCATAAATGCTTAAGAAAAAAAGTTTCAGGGCTATTGAAAAAGGGCTGAGGAGTGGGAATTATTGGATAGCTCAACTTCAAGAAGGTAACAATGGATCCAGACCAAATAAATTGGAGTCAAAGGCTGGTAGGAGAAAAAGTTGATGAACAACGTGCTTTTTAAAAAAAATATTAGTTCACAGGATGTGGGCACGCTGGCTTGACCAGCTGCCCATTGCTAATTGTCCCTGAGAAGTTGGTGGAGAACCGGGTTTTTGAACTGCTGCTGTCCCTGTGATACAGGTACACCCACAGTTCTCTTAGGAAGGTCTAGGATTTTGATAAAGCAACAGTGATATAGTTGCAAGTCAGGATGGTGTGTGACGTGGAAAGGAACTTGCGGGTAGAGGTGTTCCTATGTGTCTACTGCCCTTGTACTTCTAAGATAGTTGAGGTTGTAGGTTTGGAAGATGCCAAAGAAGCCTTGGTGTGTTGCTGCAGTACATGATGCAACAGGGAGACCTGGATGTGTACATACACAAGCAAATATTTACAGTGGTGGATGAGGTACCAATAAAACGATTGCTTTGATCTGGATGGTGTTGGCCTCCTGAAGTATTTACAGAACTATTCCCGTCCAGGCAAGTGCACAGGATTCCATCACGGTCCTGACGTGTAGATGGTCAACAAGCTTTGGGGTGTCAGGATGAGAGTTACGTGCAGTAGAAGTCATGGCCTCTGACGTGCTCTTGCTGCTTTGCATGGCTGGTGTAATTCCGTTTCTGGACAATCGTATCCACCCCACCTCCAGGATGTCGATTGTGTGTGTGTGTGTGTGTGTGAGTGTGGGGGGGGTTCATTGGGTGTAATGCCATTGAATGTCAAAGAGAGATGTTTAGATTCTCTCAGATAGATGACATAGATAGTCATTGTCTGGCACTTGTGTGGCACGAATGTTACTCGTCACTTATTAGCTCAAGCCTGAATGTGGTTAGGTCTTGCTACATATGAACATCGAATGCTTCAGTATCTGAGTTATTGCCAATAGTGCTGATCATTGTGCAATCATCAGTAAACATCCCCACCTCTGACCTTATGATGAAGAAAGGCCACTGATGAAGCAGCTGAAGATGGTATGAATTAGAACACTATTCTGAGGATCTCTTTCAATGATGTCCTGGAATTGAGATGATTGATCTGCAACAACCACAACCATCTTCCTTCATCCTCGGTATGACTCCATCAGTGGAGTCTTCCCCTTGATTCTTAGTGACTTCAGTTTTGCTAGGCCTCCTTTATGCCACACTTGATCAAATGCTGCCTTGAAGTCAAGGGCAGACATTCTCACCTCTGGAGTTCAGCTCTTTTCTCCATGTTTGGACCAAGGCTGTCTTAACGTCAGGTGCTGAGTGGCCTTGGTAGAACCCAAACTGAGTGCAGTGAGCAGGTAATTGTTGAACAAGTGCCACTTGATAGTGCTGTTGATGACCTCTTCCATCACTTTGCTAATGATAGAGAGCAGACCGATGAGGCAGTAATATGCCAGGTTTGCTTTATCCAGCTTTTTGTGGGCAGGACATACCTAGGCAATTTTCCACATTGTTGGTAGGTGTCAATTTTGTAGCTGTACTTAGCCAAAAAAATTCAAACTAATTGAACATGATATTGTCTTCAACTAATCCGTGCTGGATTTCATTATCCGGCATTTGCTGAAGTGGCTATTAAGTTTGTCCCGAATTATCGTTTTAGAAGCTTCCCCACCACCTGAAGTTAATCTGACTGGCCTGTAGTTGCTGGGCTCATCTTTGCACCCTCTTTTGAAAAAGGGTACCACCCAAGTCTAAGGAAGATTGGAAAATTAGGGTCAATGCCTTGGCAAATTTCCACTCTCACTTCCCTCAGTATCCTTGGATGCATCACATCTGGTTCTCGTGCTGTATCAACGTTTGAGTACAGATAACCCATCTAATATGTCCTCTCTGCAATTTTAAGGCCTTCAAGTGTCTTAATAACCTCCTCTCTTTCCATGAGCTATGCAGAATCTTCTTTCTCAGTAAAGATAGATGCAAAGTACTCATTTAATATCTGAGCCATGTGTAAATCCCCAATGGGCCCCATTGCTCCCTTTATTACCCTATAACCCATTTATATGCCTATGGAAGATTTTTGGATCCACGGTTATGTTATCTGCTAGTCTCTTCAGAATATCTCTTGGCTTCTCTTATTTGCATTTTCAATTCCCCTCTGAATGCTCAATGGTTCTCGATTGTATTATTTACTTGACATTGATTTTCATCTGCCAGCCTCGATCAATTTCTGCTCCTCCAAAACCATGCTGTATGAATCACATCCCACATTGAATCCTGCTGGTCCCTGACCCTTCCTACATGACTTACATTAAATCCACATGCCCCAACATCTCAAATTTGATATTATCATTTAATTTATTTTTATTTGATTTCAATCCCTTAACTATATTGGTAATCTCATAGACTTTACAGTGCGGAAGGAGGCCATTCGGCCCATCGAGTCTACACCGGCCCTTGAAAGAACACCCTCTGCCAGTAACCAACCTAACCTTTTTGGATGCAAAGGGCAATTTAGTGTGGCCAATCCGCCAAACCTCCATATCTTTGGACAGTGGGAGGAATCCGGAGCACCCGGACAAACCCACGTAGACACGGGGAGAAAGTGGAAACTCCACATAGACAGTCACCCGAGGCCTGGAGCTGTGAGGTGGCAGTGCTAACCACTGTGCCGCACGTGAACTAACCAGGCCGGAGTCTGTTTAGCTTCCGAGATCAGATGAGTATAGCCGTAGGCCGTCTCCTCCATACTTCACCCCTTTCCTATGCACCAAACAGTCCTTGGCACAATTTATATATTTGAGAATTGAAATAGCACGGTCAGAGCATGGTGGTTTATCCACTTTCATTTCTATTAGTATTTTCCAGAATCAAATTCCTTTCCATTACTACTTCCAACAATAACTTCAAACATAACATTTCTCAGAGACAGTGGGCGCAATTCTCTGGCCTCGGTGCGCTCTCGCTCAAGCAAAATGAGGCCAGTGAATAGCGGCAGAGGCCGAAAACCAGAACCGCGCCAGGCGCCAAAATGTTTGCAATGCAAACAGCCCGTTCCCATAGGCAAAATTGGTATCCTGCCTTAGCGTAGCGAGAATCTAATTATCACCACTGAAGCCCCATTTCCATACAATTAATCGGAGCGACCCTATATCCTACGGCCTCACGTGATTCAGCGGACTCCCCAGCAAGTGGTCAGACTGGCGCTGATTAGTACTCCTGGCGGAAGGGCATCTGCGGAGAGCCAAGGAGGTGAAGGCAAAGAGCCCGCGGACGCTGGGCATGCCGCTGGGCATGCTGGGGATCCTCGGCTGGGGGGGGGGCAGCCTTCGTAGGGGTGGCCGCTATGCGAAGGTGGAGGCAACCGAGCGTGGCACCTTCATGCCAACTCCTGGATCGTGTGCACCCGTTCCTGGGGCAACCCTTGTCCTTGCCCGTCTGCCCCACCGACCACCCATAACCCCTACCGATTGCCGAGGCTTCTGGCCATGTGGTTGAAGGCTATGGCTAATAGGGAGATGGCAATTGTGGTTAAATGAGCACCACACAATCCAAGTGGATTCCCCTGGGTGGGCGGGCCATGTAGCATGTGGGAATTACTACCTAGCATCCCAATCAGACTGCGATACCTGACTACCGTGCCTGGGCACTGCAGGAAGCAACACCCACACACAGCAGCCAACATCCTAACACCCAGGGGATGGGACACAGCTCCAGGAATATGTCTACAGCCGGAGATGTGCAAGTGCAACAGGGATAGGACCAGCATCCGGTCCAGATGACCTTATGTGGGGGTGTCTGGCGTGCAGGATCTGGGGACCGATGAGGGGGGCACACTGAAGCCGGGAATACGTGGGGGAAGGGGAGAGGGAAATCAATGGGAGAATGTGGGTCCCAGTGTGGGAGCCACCAATGTATGCCAGTCATACGCCCTCTCCCAATTCCTTACAGATATTGAACGCTATGGACGGTATTTTGGACCCCACAGAACAGGCCCTAGTGGTGCTGCTGGTAGGCCAGGCAGGCAGATGCCGACAGCAGCAGCGTCTGCAGATGCTCGAGGCAGCAGCCCATGTGCCGGACCCCATCCCTTGAGAACTTGGCCACCCATCAGGACAGGGAGGGACCCAGAGAAGGAGGACTCAATGGCCCATGGTGTCCAGGCGTCACTGGTCGTTTGAACAGATGACAGACAGCGTGTGCGGCAGGAGGCTCCGCCTTAACAATGAGACGGTGCGGCATCTATATCATGTCCTTGTGGATGTGGCACCACATGGAAGAGGAGGACACCTGCTCCTGGTAGCCGTCAAGGTCACTGCAGTGCTGACCTTTTACACTTCGAGATCACCCCAGGGCGTGAGCGGGGACCTGTGTGGCATCACGTATGCCACAGCCCACAAGTGCATCCGACAGTTCAGGGATGCCATTTCCCCGTGCAGAAAACGATACTAACTTTGACATGGATAAAGCCCCAAAAGGTGTCTGGGCAGCAGGAATCTCCGCCACTGCTGGAATGCCTCAGGTCCAGGGGCTAAGACTGCACACAGTCGCCTTGCGCTCTCTGGGCCATCTGGGAGTGCCATACGTTAACAGGAAGGGGTTCCATTCCCTGAAAATTCAGCTCATGTATGGCCACCACATGAATAATAATAATAATAATAATAATAACAGCTTATTGTCACAAGTAGGCTTTAATGAAGTTACTGTGAAAAGCCCCAAGTCGCCACATTCCGGCGCCTGTTCGGGGAGGCTGGTACGGGAATTGAACCCGTGCTGCTGGCATTGTTCTGCATTACAAGCCAGCTGTTTATCCCACTGTGCCAAACCAGCCCCTATCATGCACGTGTGCGCAAGTTTCCCAGGGAGTGTGCAGGACAGCTACATCCTGGGGCAGTCAGTCATCCCCGGCCTCTTTGAGGACCACCCCGGTTGACTCGTGGGGGATAAGGGGCACTCGCTGAGGACCTGGCTCATGACCCTAGTATGGATACTGAAACGGTGATCCTATACAACGAGCCCTATGTGGCTATCTGGGCTCACATTGACTGCTCAAAATGCGGTTCCGATGTCTCGACCGCTCCGATGGTGCCCTGCAGTACACCGCCTGGAGGGTCGCCCGCTTTGTGGTGGTCTGTTTGTCCTCCACAACCTGGCACAGTAGCGGGGCAACATGCTGGAGGTTGGGGATGAGGAACATGTACCCACCTCTGAAGAGGAGAAGGATGACGAGGATGATGATGATGATGAAGTGCTGGACCAGCAGGGGCTGGAGGACGTGCCCAGGGGTGAACCGGAGGACCAGCCAGAGGCTGTAGGACAGGCGGCAGCGCCGAGGGTCCGGCACACCTGAGGGCCAGGGAGGCCCTCATACTCACCCGCTTCACATAGGACGTGGCCTAGTCCGTCATCGATACTTTACCCACCCGCCCCATCCCCATCTCCAGGGTCTGTGTAACATCACTCCAGGGTGCTGAGACTGTTGACATCGTCAGCGGGTCACTGTCGAGTGCAGGGGGGCTGCTGATAACCCGCAGAGGGCTGAGCACCAGTGCTCCTCAATCTATGCCAGTCTGACACCTGCATGTCTGCTGAGTGCTCGCTCACACTCATCACCTGTACGCAGCGTGCCCAGAGAGGGGGAGATGCCTGGAGAGATGGGCCAAATGTTCAGAGGTCGGGCACATTGCAGAAGAATGTAACAGAGGCATCATACTGCTTGTGGTCAAGGATTTTTAATGTGTCACATATGCCCAACAATGTCCCACTCTCCCCACCACCTCCCTAAACCCTCCCCTTACCCGTACCTATACCCCAACCCCCCACCCCTGGTACCCTCAGTGATCCTCAACACGCTTAACCTTCCTCGCTCTACCGCGACATCTAGATGTGTCGCCAGGATACACATCTGAGGTGGAGGCACCCAGCTGCTTACTACGTCCCATGGCCTTCGATGCCCCTGGCGGGCGTCCACTTGGGCCAGAGGGCCCCAGCTCACCTGTCGACGGCACATGCATGGCCGTGCCGCCCTGTCCCATGTGCTGACATCAGAGGGGGACAACTCAGGGGAGCTGATGGCCACCATCCCTACTCCATGGCCCGGGTCGGGGTTGACACCCAGCGCCCTCTCCTCACGCTCGGTGCCCAGGGCCCCGGGGTTCACCTCGGGATGGAGGGTCAGCTGGTTCGAGCCCCAGCTGTCCTGCATCTTCTGACTCTGCCAGCCCTAGCGACGCCCCAATGCCTGCACTATCGCGTTGCCGCCCTTGGCGATGCTCCTCAGTCGACTGGGTTATGCTCCGCAGCGCCTCGGCCATTCCCATCTGAGAGCAGGACATATCCCACAGCACCTCAACAAGGTCAGCCTGGTACTGGGTCATATCCCTCAGCGAGTCAGACATTCTGCTGGGGCCCTCAGCCATGGCCGTTACCAGCTGTGCCACGCCTTGGGCACCTCCACTAATGGTGCCGACATCATGCACCAGACTCTCCACTGCGGTCGCCACCCTAGCCGCGTTGGCCTCGGTGCCATGTATTGTCGCCGACATCTCCTATACCTGTATGCTCTGGGGATTCCTCCAAATGGCTTTGGATCTGGAGTGTCACTGACATCTCCCTCTGAATGTCCCGGACACTTCCTAACATCTCCATCAGCTCTGGGTAACCCTGTTCCATAGGTTCATATCTGCCTGGGACCTGGAATCCAGCAGATCTCCGACTGCTGTCTCACCTGAGGGTTCCTGCCTCTACCTGATGTATATCAACAGCTGTGTGGTGCTCACCAGATGGTGCTCCAGGAGCTTGACCACTAACGTAACATTTACCACCGAGGTGTGTCATGGCATCCTCGGAGCTCTTCTCCGAGGTGGTCTCGTGGGAGGCAGGGCTGGGGCACACCTGAGATGGGCCGGTGCCATCGGCTGGAGGACATGCAGGAGAATGGACATGTGGTCAGTGGGAGGGATGGGTCAGTCAGTACAGCAATAACAACTCATGCATGAGAGGTCCTCCAGGTGGGGCCAAGTGGATCTTCATCTCTGTGGCGTGTGCCGACCTCCGCATTGGGGGTCGGGATCGATCCCGGTTCCTGGGCGCCATGAGGGTTATTGACCTTCTTGCGACACTGAAGGCCCGTCCTTCTGGTCACACGCCCAGAGTTCACGGCCGCCGCCACCTCGTCCCAGGTGGCACTGGCTGCCCTGTAGTTCACCCTCCGGGACCCTCGGGGAACAGGACATCATTTCTGGCCTCCACTTCATTGAGGAGCCTTCACAGGTCTGCATCCCCGAATCTTGGGGCCGGATATCTTGGTGCCATGCCTGCTGTTCAAATGCTGCTCGACCTTCTTAGCGGGTAGGCTGGCGAACGTGGTCCCGGCGAATTGGATGGCGAGCCTTCATTTGTGGCGAGAAGCCCGTGGGGCCTCCTCAAGTGGACAAATTAATGTTGAATAGTGTTTCTGGCCTCACCGGGCTGAGCATTGGGAAGCTCGCGGCAATTCCCCCTCGCTACCACACTGAGAAATCTTTCTAGACAATTGCAAAATTTCCTATGGAATGAAATGCCCTTCGAATGAAACAGTTCTATTACTTCAAGCAATCTTTATTGCTTGCAACTGAAAAGTATCTACCCCTTTCCTTTCTTGCATGCCCATACAATATTTTCTTCCCCTTGCACTTTAGTGATAGTTTTAAACAAAAATAAACAATGCATACTCTCAGATCAGAAGCAAGTCAATTTCTGTGATAAGATTGGATGTGGCTCAACCAAATCTAACTCATGAACACTCGCTGAATTCAATTACTTTAGCATTCAAAACAATCATGCAAATCCAGCTTACATTTGGAACATTAAACCACATTGAGTATTAAATATTCATGTAATTAGCTGGATTGGCATGATATCACTGGTATATTAACACCATTCTCTAAAACAATACGTAAAAACTGACCTATAAGAAATGAACAGAAATTAAAATATTGCATACTGCTTATTTAGTTAAAGAACAGTTCAATATTTGCTGGCTCTGCACATAGACCTTGAAAAATGATACAAGCAATACTGCAATCTGGCATTACTGACACCTGACTGGCATCAGACTATTTTAAATTAGTTAAAAACTGCTTTAAGAATTTAAAACTAGTCATCAACAGCAAATGAAAATTTATTGAGAAAGACAGCAACATGTGAAGACTGAAACCATAATCTAGTTCTGTTAAGAAAATTAACAATGCATTATTGTACCATTTAGTTAAATTCAAATCCATATTGTGATGAATGTATATATGAATATATACATATTGGATTATATGTATCTGGTGCAGTAATGTTTTTAAAAATCCTGGTTTAAAAGACAGGCAAGCACTGTGGTTACAGACGGTGCAATTAAGATGTTGCAAACGTGAGATCATCGTTATTTTTGCTTAAAAGGAGAGGTTAATGGGTTTCTGTTATGATTTCTGGGGAGTAGATAATTAGAAACAGTGTTTAAAACTTAAATAATCAGATTTGAGTAGGATAAAGTTGATGTGGTAATGAGAGGGGCTAGGTCTGTGGCAGTGAATTTTGGTGTCAGTTCTGCCAGAAGCTGTGAACTGAACAGCAGCATTTGCCAAATGTTGTGAGGTTAAGCAATAGTCTGACCCAGTCAAAAATATATCTCTCTTCAAGCAGTCTTTCCAAGATATCTCTCTACAAGTATCTATTTGTTCGCTAATTTAATTTATAAGTGGCTTTTGACCTGGGATGGGCTTTGTTTAATAGGAGGTAAAGAAGATATAAGTTAGTAGTAAACAAGGTTTCATTTTATTGTTAACAATTGCTTAACTGTTAAGTGTAAGCTATTTCTTTCAAGATGTTAAGATATTTTAAAACTGTTGTAATAATAGAATTTGTTTTAATTCATCTTATTCCTATGTGCGTGTGGAATCATTCCTGGAGCGAAGTATTCTGTTCCGCACAATTTTACAAATGAAAGAAAATTGTTGGGGTTTCATCTGGTTTCTTAATATAAATTGGGGACTGGTCCTGGATCGTAATAATGTTTAATACTGGACTATTTTCTGCCAGTATTCTCCAAACAATTGAGTTATTGGCCAAGTCTTTCTAATTAACCTAATTTGCATTTGTAATATGGCATAATCAGCAGAATAAATTATATTACTAGGCTTAGCAAATATACCTTTCAAGGCATGAGGTGAAAGCATACATTCTATTTCCCAATATTAAGAATAGCAACAATTTGTACCCTAAAACAGAGGTAACACACCAAAAAAAATCCAACTGCACTGCAGCCAAATTGAGCTAAGGGAACACAAGTTTGGACACCGACACATTATGCCAGTTAGGCTGCACAACTTGATGCTTCCTTTTTAAAAAATATTTTAAATGGAGTTCTCATGCAGTTTCAAGCAAGTGGGAAAGAATTCCAGGAGGAGTTTGTTGGAGAACATTACCTCAACTTGGAGGAGCAAAAATGCTGCAGTGATTTCTTCTCCGTAGACAAAAAAATGTAATGGAAATAACAATAAAATTGTAAATATTATTTCAAATCAATATTTTGCTTTGATCTGTTTCTAACAATTCAACTTGTTTGATAAAACGTATTTTTACCAGTTAAATACTGCCAATTTTCTGGTGTATTGTGTGGAAATATTTGCGTGCGCACCTGAAATGTTTCCTGAGAATAATGGTGACAAAGTATTTCATCAGCGACAGGATGATCTTATGACAAGGACCAACAGTACACATGACTTAATTTTTCTGAAATCAGGGATTCATCTCATGAAAACGCCACTCACCGTCTCAATGCATTGGTTAGCTCAACTGCAATTTCACTGTCACTGTACGTTTTGAGTTCAGTTAGTGCTACAGGATGTGTTACTCCATCACTGCATTCCTGATGGAAAGAAAGGAAGCGAGAACATAAATGAGAAATAATAACTCTTTGGAGTGAAATCATAACATCAATTACATGTTCAATTAGCTTCAGATTTTCACAGGCTGGTTGATGCTCTGTAGCTACAAAGATGAAGAAAAATCATTTTATTAAGAGCTTCCATCTCACTGAGGAGGCTTCAGGCGAATCCATATCCAGCAATCTGCTCTGAAACATCTGCTCACATTTCAACAGTTGTGACAAATTGCACCACAGCAACTGAGACAACCCACAATATTCTAAAACAAATAAACTTCTAAATAAAACAGCATTCTTAAAAATTTGTCTTTCTCCCCTTTAAGAAATTCTAGGTCCGGATCTTCGCCAAAAACAAATGATTTCCTCCCAAGGCCACACTTGATCAGTGTACCATGTTTTGTTGAAATTTGTCCAGTTAGCCTGACATTAGTAGTGAGCAAGATGCTAGAGTCTATTATAAAACATGTGAATACAGACCATTTGAAATGCATGAATGGGATTGGACAAAGCCAGTATGGGTTTATGAAAGACAAATCATGCTTAACAAATCCACCAGGGTTTTTTGAGGGTGTAACTGGTAGAATAGATAAGGGAAAACCAGTGAATGTGCTACATTTGAAGTATTTCAGAAGGCTTTTGATAAGGTCCCTGATGAGAGGATAGTGGGCAAAATTAAAGCCCATGAGATAGGGGGTAATGTATTGGCTTGGATCGAAAATTAGTTGACAGACAGGAAACAGAGAGTAGGAATGCTTGTCCAAGTGGTAGGCAGTGACTAATGGGGTACCGCAGGGATCAGTGCTCGAGCCCCAGACAAAACTGTGCGGAATTGTGGGTAGTGAGGAGGGTGCAAGGTAATTTAGGTACGTTGAGTGAGTGGGCAAATACATAGCAGACACAGTACAACTTGCCCACATGTGAAGTTATACACTTCCGTGTGAAAAACAGAAACGAAAAATATTAATTAAATGGTGATATATTGGGAAGTGAGTATGTACAAAGGGATCTAGGTGTACTTGTACACCAGTTAATGAAAGTTGAGAGGCAGGAGCAGCAAGCAATTAGGAAGGCAAATGTTGGCCTCTATTGCAAGAGAATTTGAGTTCCAGAAGTAGGAACGCCTTACTGCAGTTATACAGGGCCTTGGTGAGACCACATCTGGAATATTGCATGCAGTTTTGGTCTCCCTATTCAAGAGAGTGCCATACCTCATTATAGAATGTGTGCAGCAGAGGGACTGTCCTATGAGGAGATAGTGGTTCGATTGGGTCAGTATTGCTAGAGTTTAGAAGGATCAGAGGAGATCTGATTGAAACATAAAATTCTAACCGGGCTGGACAGCCTAGATACAGGGAGGATGTTTTCCCTGGTTGGGGAATCTAGAACCAGGGGACACAATCTCAAGATACAGGGTAGAGCGAGGGATAGATTTAGGTATCTGGGGATTCAGATAGCGAGGGCGGCGAATATGGACAAGGTGCGGCGGTGGTGGGAAGGAGAAGGGGTAGAATAGGTTAGGATGGAGGAAGAATCTTGTAAGGGGTCTAGTTTGAGGGCTATGGTGATGGCAGTATTGCCTATGGCTCCGAGTAGGTATTCAGGGAGCCGGTGGTGCAGTCCATGGTGAAGATATGAAATCAGTTGAGCAAGCAATTTAGGGTGGAAGGGATGTCAGTGCTAACGCCGCTGTGCGAGAATCATGGGTTTGAGCCGGGAGAATGGATAGTATATACAGGAGGTGGAGGGAAGTGGGGCTGGTCAAGGCGAGGGATCTGTATTTGGAGGTAGGATTCGCCAGTCTGGAGGTGCTAAGGGAGAGGGTAGATCTGCCGAGGGGTGTGAGTTCAGGTATCTGCAGGTTAGGGACTTTACGCGAAAAGTCTGGAGGGGGTTCCCTAAGTTGCCGGGATACACTCTGCTGGAGCGACTGCAGCAATGGAAATGGAGGGAAGAATTGGGGATATGTACAAGCGGCTGGGGGAGCAGGGGGGCGAGCGGGTGGTGAAGATCAAGGAGAAATGGGAAGCGGAGTTAGGAGGGGAGATCAATTGGGGAATATTGAGTGAGGCACTGCAGAGGGTAAATGGGACCTCCTCTTGCGCAAGGATGAGCCTGATACAATTTAAGGTGGTGCACAGGGTTCTTATGACTCAGCGAGAATGAGTGGATTCTTTCAGGGGGTAGCAGATGGGTGTGAGAGGTGTGGGCGGGGGCCAGAGAATCACACCCACGTTTTGGGGTTGCGCAAAATTGAGAAGATTCTGGGCGGGAGTGTTTGCGGTCTTGGCTATGATGGTGGAGGAGGAGCTGGACCCGGACCCTTTGGTGGTGATTTGGGGTTTCAGAGAAGCCAGAGCTCATGAAGAGGAGGAAGGCCGATGTCTTGGCCTTCGCCTCTCTGATTGCACAGCAGCGAATTGTGCTGGAGTGGCGGTCGGCATCGCCACCGGGGATAGCAGCTTGATTGGGTGACCTGTATGACTTCCTGCGATTAGAGAAGATAAAGTATGAGTTAAGGGGCTCTTCAGGGGTGTTTGAGGAAAGGTGGGGGATGTTCGTGACCGTGTTTGAGGGGCTGTTCATCGCGGGGGAGGGGGTGAAAAAGGGGGAAAATCTGTACAGACTGTAAAGTTGATTGTTGGGAAGTATGTTTCCCAGGGTGTTTATTCGCTTTGACCGGTTTTAATACATGTTTGTAAAAAAATACATTTTTAATAAAAAAGATACAGGGTAGACAGACCATTTAGGACTGAGATGAGGAAAGATGTCTTCACTCAAAGGGTCGTGAACCTGTGGAATTCTCTACCTCAGAAGGCTGTCAATGCCAAATCAATGAGTGTATTCAAGAAACAGGTACATAATTTTTTAAGATTCTAACGGCATCAAGATGTATGGGATGAAAGCAGGAAGATGGCATTGAGATAAAGGATCAGCCATGATCATACTGAGCAGGTTCGAAGGGCTGAATGGCCTACTCCTGCTCCTAGTTTCTATGTCCATTTGTTTTTGAGGAATATTGTTTACAGGCAAAAAAGGGTGAAAACATTACTTCCTCCTACCTGCATATTACGTTAACATAGGCAGAAGTGGAAGTGGAAAATAGATAACCGCTATGATAGAGTATATCATAGAATAGTAACAAACAAAAGGACTTTATTCAACTCATTGAGTCTGCATCAGCTCATTCAAAGAAATATCCAATTAGTCCCATTCACTATTGTTTTCCCATACCCTTGCGCTTTTTTCCCCCAAGTAGTTATTCAATTCCCTTTTGAAAACTTCTGTTGAATTTGTCACCACCATGTCTTCAACACCACGTCAAGTAGTGCATTCCAAATCCAAAACACTGGTTTCGCAGAAAAGTTTTCTTAGGTCGACTCTAACACTTTTGCCAATCACCTGTCCCCTCTCTTTATTGATCATTCAGACATTTTAAAACAATGATGACTTTAACAACTCCATCAAATTTACAACACAACTTCTCCAATCTGTTCACACAGGTGTAATTTCTCATTCCTAGAACCATTCTAGGAATCTTTTCTGTGCACTCTCTAAAGCCTTCATGTCCTTCCTAAAATGTAATACCTAGAATTGGGCACAATATTCCAGCTGGGACTGAACGGGTGTTATATAGGTTCAGCACATCTTCCTTGCTTTTGTACTCAATGCCTTTATTTATAAACACTATCTTATATGCTTTAATATTTTTTTAAATTTAGAGTACCCAACTCATTTTTTCCAATTAAGGGGCAATTTAGCGTGGCCAATCCAACTACCCTGCACATCTTTTGGGTTGTGGGGGCGAAACCCACGCAAACACAGGGAGAATGTGTCAACTCCACACGGACAGTGACCCAGAGCCAGGATAGAACCTGGGACCTCGGCGCCATGAGACAGCAGTGCTAACCACTGCGCCACCGTGCTGCCCAATCCTATATGCTT
The DNA here is from genome assembly GCF_047496885.1 of Scyliorhinus torazame. Taxonomy (NCBI): domain Eukaryota; kingdom Metazoa; phylum Chordata; class Chondrichthyes; order Carcharhiniformes; family Scyliorhinidae; genus Scyliorhinus; species Scyliorhinus torazame. The sequence goes on along the minus strand of NC_092715.1, from coordinate 120,358,496 downwards.
TACTAACCTGTACTACCACCTTTTGAGGCTGTTGCACAAACAACCGTAAACCCTTCTGTTTGAGCATCCCCGTTCCCAACCCAATTAAAATTCCAAATTTCTTTCCCTCCCTTCATTCTTCCTACAAAATACGATGGGTGCTGCCGGGTGGAGCGGGCAGGGAAGGAACGGGCGAGGAGCGGCGAAGCAGTGGAGGACAGGGAAGGAACCGGGGGGGGGGAGCCGCCAAGGTGGGGAAGGAGCGCGGATGGATGGGGGACGGGGAGCGAGGGGATGGGGAACGGGCGCGGGGGGGGACGGGGAACAGGCGCGGGGGGGACAGGGAACGGGCCCGAGGGGATGGGGAACGGGGAACGAGCCGGGGGTCGGGCTACAAGCGTGTGGGGACGGGAGTAAGCACGTAGAGACAGGTGCACATAATGGGAGGGTGTGCGTGTGGCCGGGTGCAAGAAAGGAGAGGTTGAGAGTGTACAGCCAGGCACGCAAAAGGGAGGGCAAGTGCGTGGCCAGGCACTAAACCTCACCTTTCTGAAATTTGCCTACTGGCCCCTTAAGTACGACGAAAACTGAAATGTGGACACTGTGAGAAAAGGTTGGACAAGTCTGCAATAATGCATATCAAAAACAGCAGTGGTCCACAGCCTGAATCCTGAGGATTACTACTCTCGGCTTCCCTTCAGTAATAAAAAAAAACTTTTGTTTCTGAGTCAATTCAGAATTATGTTCCTACTGATCCTTTTAGATGAGCTGCACAGCAGCCTAAAAGGTATGATGTAGGCTTTGTCCTGAGTCAAGCAACATTTTGGGCACAAAAACCTTGGCTAGGTTTTAGTGATGAGGAGACAAGTTAAATTGAAAAAAATCCTCATTTGGTTAGGGTGGTTGGATACAGCTGGGTTGGGCTCAGCTTGCAGTGGCTGTTTTGCTGGTGAGCAGGCATACGCCTCAGTGGTGCTGCCAACATCAAGATGATGGTTGCCATTGCGAATTATATTCTGGACGACGATCCCAGCTCCCTGGTGCAGGTTTTTGGTGCTCACTTTGATGAACTGCGAAATATCCACGGGAGAATGGTAGAAGTGGAGAAGAGAATCCTGTTATTTGATAGACCAATTTCCCTGGTGAGGGCTTGCCTTTGGTCCTTGGAAATCCTGCTCCATGGTATGCCCTCTATCTTGACTGACTCGGAAGAAGGGGGGCCAGACGATGAGTGTTTGTGTGCCTGGTCCCTTGTGAGGAATTCCTGACCAATTCTGAGAGTTGGCTGCCATGCTTTCGCAATCTTGATTTGAAGGCTTGGTGTTTCAGGTCCGAGGGAGCACATTGTATCCAGTCATTGAGGCCTGGGGTTGGTCGGCGATCCAGATCACTGGACATCTGTTGTCCTGTCCTCGATGCTCGTCGTGAGGGGTTGGAGGCGACTGGTCGCGCAGAGTGATCCCCTCAGCAGGGGCCGAGGTTCCTTGCTGCCTGATCATTGGGGCGAAGGCAAGGCAGAGGTGAAGGCGCTTCATTCAATGGTGCTATGGAGGGATCCTGAATGCTGCTCGCTGATCCCATCATGGCTTTGGCATTTCCAAGCAACATGGATTGTGCTATCATCCTGCAGTTCATCAATAATTCTGGACATTATTTCCGCACAATTATGCTGTTGATTTCACGTTTTTTCCTGACAAGACCGCGCGATATATGAGCTAGGGCAAAGGTCGCCTGTTATCCTCTTTTCGCAAAAAACCACAGAGATTTGGTAATGTGACATGTGGTTTGTGCATATTCTTGTCTTTTTCATATATTTTTTTAATGCACTATAATCCTTGCATTTGTGAGGGGGAATGCATTTTTTGCATCCCTACCTCGTTTATAGGGAAGATGAGTAGAGCTATGGCTGGGTGGTGGGTGGCCGGTTGGGAGGGTTGGATAAGTCCACATTTGGGATTGAGAAAATCCCCCAGTTAGAGCTCAGTGTATCAGGTTTTTATTTTGCATTTATGTTACTTAGAGTCTTGAGAATCCATGTTTTATCTCTTATGAAAGCCCGGCCAGATCATGCATCCGAGAGAGAACTGGGTTCCTTGCGATCCTTTTTTATGGTTGGCATCTCCGGAGTTGTTGGGAGCGCAAGGAAATGAATGGTGGCACACGGTTGGGTATGGTCGGTTAGTCTTTGCGCGATTTGTTGGAGCTGAGAGTCTGTATGCTGTGCACCTGCGTTTTTGCAGCCCTTCTTCAGTTTGAAATGAAATGAAAATCGCTTATTGCCACAAGTAGGCTTCAATGAAGTTACTGTGAAAAGCCCCTAGTCGCCACATTCTGGCACCTGTTCGGGGAGGCTGGTACGGGAATTGAACCGTGCTGCTGGCCTGCCTTGGCCTGCTTTAAAAGCCAGCTATTTAGCCCAGTGTGCTAAACCAGCCCCTAAGGGTAGGCTTAATGGGGAAGATAGGCACCCTCCTTTATGTGGTCTTTTCTGGTGACTTCCTGAAGGCAGTGTTTTTATTTTTGTCGCGGCAGTGCTGCTCCGTCCCTTAGTATCCTCCTTGCAATTGCAGGCGCTCCTCCCTTATGGGGATTTGTTCTCTTTAATTGAGTGGGCAGCCTATTGTTGTCTATCAGGTTTCAGGGGGGTTTCCCTTATATCAGGGAGGGAGGGGGACGGGGTATTCTTCTTCGCCTCGATGATGGGGTTTCCTCGGTTGAGGAATGTATCGGGCCAATTGTATTACTATTCTTCTGTCCTCTGCATCTATGTATGTTGAGAAATTTCTGCTGTGCTGTACCATTCCTGTGGTTTTGTTGCGTTATTTGTTAAAATGGAAAACTTAAATTAAAATATTCTTTTAAAAAGTCAGGTTAAGGGAGGTCATTATCATAGATCAGAGAGGAGACACGGGCAGATGAGAGAAACTAAAGACATAGCTACCAGAGTTATGATGGGGGAAGACTTAGTGATGTTTAGCTTAGTGGACAAGGGAAAGGAAGAATCAGCAGGAACGGATAAATGGATGGTCTCAATCTTAAGTGATTAAAACATCCACAAGCAAATTGCACTTATTATTGGAGGCAAGGCTGAAGGATGCATTAAGAAGGAACTTAAGGAGCTGGTTGATACTGAAGAAAAGCCAGAAATTATCTATGCTTTCCTGAATAATCCTGAAGTAGTTCTGGCAGAATAGAGTATGGCCCAATAGTGCTTGATATGGTCTAGCCAGATCTGGTGATGGATGGTTAAACCAGCTGTGCATCATATATGTTTAAGTCTGTGTCCCTTATTTGAGCATGCAAAGAGTGGGGCCAAACGTGAAATCCACAGATGGGAGAGTAAAGATTTCCTTGGGACAAGGACATCTAAGGTAGACAGACGGTTTGATAGATCAACAGCTGCAGAAGCACTGGGGTGAATGAAGCATAAAGGCCATGTAGTTATGATGTAGTAATTAGAGTTGTGACTTGGGAACGTGTTTTTCTAGCAATGGACTTAAAGTGAGTTGGAAGGTGGTAGGGAGATACATTTCATCAGAAATGGTCTTGTCTCTGACTAGGACATTATAGGAGTGGAAATGCAGAAAAATGGCAAAGTCAAAGAGGTGATCATGAATATAGGTTGGAGGGAGAGTTACCAGGGCTTCAGCAGTTGGCACGCAAGGTAAGTGGTCAGTGAATTCAGTGAAGAAAAGGCACATGACAGATGAAGCTTGAAATCACAGTCACTCTGCTGAGGCTGGGGGAGGAAACGAGGGAAAATATCTTGGGGGGAAAAAACTCAGAATGGGGTTGGGGAGGGAAACAACGATTTTAGTGGCGAGGTAAAAAGGAGGAAAAAGTTAGTGGTGAGAGGACAAGTGGAGTAGGAAGAGAGACTAGGGTGTGATTTTTGTGATGGTGAACACACCACCACAATGGCAGTTCAGGCGAGGGAAGACAGCACAAAGCAGAGGAAGTGTGGAATGTTTCAATAAAGGTCATGTTCTTGTCACCCAGGAGCCAGTTTCCATCAGAACAATAAAGTCATGAATGGAAAAGGAATTGGTTGTGAATGAACTGGCTTTCTGGAAGCAAATTCAGTGCTAATGATTGGAAAGGAGGGGAGGCAAAGTAATCAGGAGAAATGAAAGGGAGTATGACTGGGTGACAAAAAAAGGGGATAATATAGAAAAAGGTGCATGTAAGTAAGTAATGGGTTCTTACAGAGCAACAGCCACAATGCATGCATGAATGGACTCAGTAGACTTCGGATTACATTGGTAGAGTGCAGAGATTCGAAGAGGCATGACCCAGTTCAAACAGAGAACTTTCTTGAGACTTCATATAAATTTCACTTCCAATCCCCAATTATTTGAGTGCCATGTACTGACAAACAGTGGGTGGGTTTCTCCATTCAAGATGCCCGGAAAGTGTTCCCCGATAGGACGGAGGATAAGGCGTCAGGAGAAAATCGGGATCGTGGTCAGGATTGGTGCTAGGCACCAACCCAATCGCAATGATCTTACCCCCTGAATGCAGGGAAATGAGGAACATGTAAATAAATGCAAATGGCTCTTAATTATCAATTTGCGTCTATTTAGCAGGCACAGTGCCCTTTTGGTCCGGCCTCCCTTGATTATCCGGCCAGGAACCACGTGGGAGCAGATCACTTGTGCTCTCAGGACCCACCTGGCATGGTGGATTCATGGTGGGTCCTTGGCCCAGCGCAAGGTCCACCACACAAGGGCCATGCTATCTGACTATGGACTATCTGAGGGCCATGCCACCGCCCCCCCCCCAACAATGCACTGCCTTCCCACACCTCCTCTACCAGAGCCTCCCCCCATGCCCGCAACAACCCCCACTCCCCCAGAGGCCCTGGTAATAGGGGGACCCCTGTAAAGGGTGGACCCCCCCAAACAAGGACCCCTGTAATGGGGAGACCCCGTGCCCCAACAGGGACCCCCCAACAGGTCACCCCTGTAATGAGAGGGCCCTCAACGGGGACCCCTGTAATGGAGGGACCCCTGTAATGGAGGAACCGCTCCCCCCACCCAGCCCCTACTCAGACCCCAAAGGGATGTAAGTTCAGTGATTGGAATACACTTAGTGCCTGGAACTCACTTCCATCTCTTCTATATGGTCAATGTTTACAAGCATTGGTGTTTCACCACTTAGGCTGCCGAACCGTGATGAGAGATGAATGAATCAAAGCTGCAGATGGTTTCTGGAAGCGGTCAATCACAGATCACTACTAGAAAGCTATGAATGGCTTGCAGCTAATGGATCTGCGGGAACCAGATGCAGGTCACACCCGTTCTCCTTCCAGGAATCGACACCTTGTGCTGCAAGGTAAGTGTTAATAGCTGTAATTCTTCTCACTGCCTCTACCTGGACTACGCTCTAGCTTCCAGACAGGGGTCTCATTTCTGTGGGGGGGGGGGGGGGGGGGGGGGGGGGTTGTGGTCTGAGGAGGCTCCCTTTAGACAGGGGGTTCCTGTGGGGGGCGGATTCCTACAGGGTGGCTTTTGCCTTCTGCTGCATTGTTGCATGCAGGTGGGGCCTCGCGGCATGCCCGGAGCACTGGCATGCCATCCTGCCCTAAACTGGTCCCAAAAGTATGGAAAACTGAAGGGTGCCAGGAAAATCCCAGTCGATCTCCTCTGATTGGTCTCAATTAAGTCCTTAATGAGACTGAATAGGTGCTTGCGACATGCAGGGAATTAGCCCTGCCAACCCCAATGGCACCTCCCCAAAAATGGCCTGGAGGCAGGATGGAGCTGAGGAACTAATTTTCAACACCAGTCCATCCATCCTCCAGCCTATGGGGAGTGCAGGGGGAGCATAAATTCAGCCCAGTTTTAAGTGGTTTAAAGTGGAAATTGAGTTGATAAGTGAAAGGAGAGTTTGTGAGATTTGTGAGAAAGAATAGGTGATGAAAGTGAGAAAAGTTTTCAGAAGCGCACAAAGGAAAAGAAAATCTTGACAATGTAGAGAGTATGGGTATGCAAGATCAAAGCAGTTGATCTTGAAGGAATGCAGTTGATTGTTCTAGAAGTACATATATAGAACATAGAACAATACAGCGCAGTACAGGCCCTTCGGCCCACGATGTTGCACCGAAACAAAAGCCATCTAACCTACACTATACCATTATCATCCATATGTTTATCCAATAACCTTTTAAATGCCCTCAATGTTGGCGAGTTCACTACTGTAGCAGGTAGGGCATTCCACGGCCTCACTACTCTTTGCGTAAAGAACCTACCTCTGACCTCTGTCCTATATCTATTACCCCTCAGTTTAAAGTTATGTCCCCTCGTGCCAGCCATTTCCATCCGCGGGAGAAGGCTCTCACTGTCCACCCTATCCAACCCCCTGATCATTTTGTATGCCTCTATTAAGTCTCCTCTTAACCTTCTTCTCTCCAACGAAAACAACCTCAAGTCCATCAACCTTTCCTCATAAGATTTTCCCTCCATACCAGGCAACATCCTGGTAAATCTCCTCTGCACCCACTCCAAAGCCTCCACGTCCTTCCTATAATGCGGTGACCAGAACTGTACGCAATACTCCAAATGCGGCCGTACCAGAGTTCTGTACAGCTGCAACATGACCTCCTGACTCCGGAACTCAATCCCTCTACCAATAAAGGCCAACACTCCATAGGCCTTCTTCACCACCCTATCAACCTGGGTGGCAACTTTCAGGGATCTATGTACATGGACACCGAGATCCCTCTGCTCATCCACACTTTCAAGTACTTTACCATTAGCCAAATATTCCGCATACCTGTTATTCCTTCCAAAGTGAATCACCTCACACTTCTCTACATTAAACTCCATTTGCCACCTCTCAGCCCAGCTCTGCAGCTTATCTATATCCCTCTGTAACCTGCTACATCCTTCCACACTATCGACAACACCACCGACTTTAGTATCGTCTGCAAATTTACTCACCCACCCTTCTGCGCCTTCCTCTAGGTCATTGATAAAAATGACAAACAGCAACGGCCCCAGAACAGATCCTTGTGGTACTCCACTTGTGACTGAACTCCATTCTGAACATTTCCCATCAACCACCACCCTCTGTCTTCTTTCAGCTAGCCAATTTCTGATCCACATCTCTAAATCACCCTCAATCCCCAGCCTCCGTATTTTCTGCAATAGCCTACCGTGGGGAACCTTATCAAATGCTTTGCTGAAATCCATATACACCACATCAACTGCTCTACCCTCGTCTACCTGTTCAGTCACCTTCTCAAAGAACTCGATAAGGTTTGTGAGGCATGACCTACCCTTCACAAAGCCATGCTGACTATCCCTGATCATATTATTCCTATCTAGATGATTATAAATCTTGTCTCTTATAATCCCCTCCAAGACTTTACCCACTACAGACGTGAGGCTCACCGGTCTATAGTTGCCGGGGTTGTCTCTGCTCCCCTTTTTGAACAAAGGGACCACATTTGCTATCCTCCAGTCCTCTGGCACTATTCCTGTAGCCAATGATGACATAAAAATCAAAGCCAATGGTCCAGCAATCTCTTCCCTGGCCTCCCAGAGAATCCTAGGATAAATCCCATCAGGTCCCGGGGACTTATCTATTTTCAGCCTGTCCAGAATTGCCAACACCTCTTCCCTACGTACCTCAATGCCATCTAATCTACTTACCTGGAGCTCAGCATTCTCCTCCACAACATTGTCTTTTTCCTGAGTGAATACTGACGAAAAATATTCATTTAGTATCTCGCCTATCTCTTCAGACTCTACACACAACTTCCCATCCCTGTCCTTGACTGGTCCTACTCTTTCCCGAGTCATTCGCTTATTCCTGACATACCGAGAGAAAGCTTTTGGGTTTTCCTTGATCCTTCCTGCCAAATACTTCTCATGTCCCCTCCTTGCTCGTCTTAGCTCTCTCTTTTGATCCTTCCTCGCTACCTTGTAACTATCCATCACCCCAACTGAAACTTCACACCTCATCTTCACATAGGCCTCCTTCTTCCTCTTAACAAGAGATTCCACTTCTTTGGTAAACCACGGTTCCCTCGCTCGGCACCTTCCTCCCTGCCTGACCGGTACATACTTATCAAGAACACGCAGTAGCTGATCCTTGAACAATCTCCACTTATCTGTTGAGGCCTTCCAGTAAAATCTCAAATAAATATTATACCACAGCAATTATTTGTAATCTTGTGATGTTTCTCTGCACCTTTTCTTCTGAGTTGGTACAAGTGAGACGGTGAAAATAAAGTTAAAAATAGAAAGTTAATAAGTGCCAGTAGAAAACAGAACAAATGATTCAGAGACAAGAAGCGAATTAGAAGAAAATACTGTAGTTGATATCAGCAGGTTGAGAATCAGCAGCATTTTTCCAGTTTTCTAAACAGCAATGTTATATTATCAGGATTTTTACACAGCTTTTATCAACTAGACTAATGGTGTTATTTACTTTAACTTGTTTATCCTTTCCTCCACTGCTGGTTGAGCTGAGAGATTGCATACGTTGCTCCTTTTGTTCTTCTACTTCCGATTTCAGGTGTTCAATATGTACTAAGTAAGCTTGTTCCTGGGCTTCACGAGTGCTCAGCTTCAATTCAAGTGCTTTCTTCTCCTTTTCCATCAAATAAAGCTGAGCTTTGAGTTCCGCCATTTCCTCCTTCAAACAGAAATATGTTTCAGATCATAAAAAGCTTGAGTCAAATATATGTCAAAAATATTCAAGCTTTGGCTATAAATCAATATATCAAACTTGTCTGGTGTAGATTACAGCCACTAATAAAGGGCCTTTGACCTCATTAATACCTTGGCTCCCCATGCAAAAAGATGGTAATTTGAGCTGTTGATCCACAGAATTCTAATGCCTTCCAGTGACATTTCGCATGGGATCAAAACTCGACCATAGCATTGTGGTACATATTTCTGAAGAAAAGTCATATTTGACTCAAAACGTTAACTCTCTTTTCAAAGATACTGGCAGACCTTCTGAGTATTTCCAGCATTTGCTGTTTTTATTCAACAGACCAGTGGCTTTCACATTGCACTGCTCAAAATTAACATGAGGAGGAGACTAATGTAGTTTGCCGGCAAGTACAGTATGGGGCCAGGGAGCAGAGCAGTTACACAAAAGGTAACTACAGCAGGGATGCAGCAAAATAAAATACTTCAGTTGAAACAAAGATGAAAATAGACTGGTTTCTTTTTACTCAGCATCTAGACACAGCAAAATTCAAAACCTGTGCGGGTAGAAATTTTCTTCCAATTGAGCATACTGTATCCCAGCTTAAAGTGGTCAAATTTAGACTGGTTGACAACTGTGGCCTGCATCTCTGGTCTGTACAAAACATGATCCTGAGCTCACTTTGGCTTGCAATTTTCGACTTAATTGCCTTCCTCACATTAAAATATTTCTACTTGAACCACTAAAGTAGTTAAACCAACAAATATTCTCCAGGTCAACTATCCTATCTCAACCATCTCAACTAAAACCAAAAACTGATCAGCTTGTCATCATCTGATTGTTGCTTAAGGATCTAGCTGTATAAAAAATGGGATTTGCATACAAATGTCACTGCATTTCAAAATAAAGATTGCACTGGAAATATGTTAAAGGATTTGACAAATGTAATTCATATCTTACAGCTGTTTCAACCTTTTTGCTTTACTGGTACTTTTTCAGCCTCGCAAGTTATTAAATCAAGCAATTGTTTCTTTGTGATAGCAGTTAGCTTTCCAGATTAATGTTTACTTATTCTCTCCTCTTCATATTGTTAGGTCCTATAAATCACAGTTTCCAGTTATGACAAATCATCTACACCTGCATTAATCTATTGTTTCCCTTTCAAGATGTGGCAGAACTTTGTGAGCGTTGGGCATTTTCAGTTATTTCTTTATATCACTATTTAATCAAAGTATCCATTGTTTATTGGTATCACACAGCAAGAATGAAGCCCACCACTTTACTAAAATCAAATGTAAGGTATTAGGAAAACAAATATGGATTGTAATATTTAAGATAAATGCATAAATTGTTAGCTTCAAGTTTGACATGATTCTGATTCAAAACATTTTTAAAAATAGGCTGTAATGATAAATTTGCTATCTGATCTGTTGAGTACTTCAGCACCTTCTATTTTTGTTTCATATTAGCCGGAGTTAACTTTAGGCAATGGTTTTTAAATGCAGTTAATATTTCAGTAGATTTTGTAAAATAAGTTGTTACAAGGCTAAAAGTCAGTGATTCTTCACTCACCTTCATAGCCATGAGTTCCTGCATTAGAACTGCATTCTCCAAATCAAGTCGTTGACTATCTCCCCGAGGTTTAACATCATAACTCAGTGGATCAATATGAATACTTTCCAGCTCTAACATAGTTAGCTTGACTGCTGCTCTGTCATTCTTAAGCTGCTGAACATAATCCTTTAATCTCTGTTCATCTTCTTTTGTAAATTCTGTATCACAGCTACTAGCAGTTGAGCTTGTAGTACTGAAGAGACAATTATAATCAATGTATTATGGACACAGTGTAATTTTTTTAAAAATACTGGTTAAATACTTAGTCTGGACTACTATCAAACATAATTTTGTAATTGGTGAAAAAAGGGACATGACAAAGAGTCATCCAGACTTGAAACATTAGCTCTGTTATCTCTCCACAGATGCTATCAGACCTGCTGACATTTGGCAGCATTTTCTCTTTTTGCCTTCGAAGCTTATTGTCTTTCATTCATCAAGACAGCCACAAGAATGCTTAATTTTAACGGGAACAACATTTATGCTGCATGAAAAAGGCATGCTGATTGCGTCATAAGTTGGCCCTGATTGGCTGTGATGTTGCCATGGTGAATGCACCAGTCCCCCATGCTTTTGTTTATTCAGAAAAGGCACAATGACTGAACATATCCTATGGCCTGCAGCGAACAGGTCCCTACATGTGAATATATGTAGCTTCCAGCAACCATCAGTGAACTACAGTGCGAGCCTGTCTGATAATCTTAAATTGGCTGTTAGTGTAATTCTTAGCACACCCTGCCAAATCATGGAATCACATATGATGTTAGATGCTTTGAGTTTTGAAAGCATGGGTTGGTTAAGTACAGTCATAGAATTCCTACAATACAGAAGGCCATTCGACCCATCGAGTCTGCACCGATCCTCTGAAGGAGCACCCTATTTAGGCCCATACTCCAGCAGCCCCACCTAACCTTTGGACATGAAGGGACAATTTAGCATGGCCAATCTACCTAACCTGCACATCTTTGGACTGTGGGTGGCAACTGGAGCACCTAGAAGGAAACTCATGCAGACATGGGGATCAAACACAAACTCCACACAGTCACCCAAGACCGGAATTTAACCTGGGCCCCTGGAGCTGTGAGGCAGCAGTGCTAACCACTGTGACGCCAGTGAGTACCCTGCCTGTTGTGATCAGCTAAAGGGTATGCTGTTTGACATGATCTGCACCAATCGTTGGGATGGAAGGCCAACGTATCTCATATCATCGCAGCACTGAAATTCATATGCCACATTACTCATTTGAATGGTGGGAAGAATGTATTTTTCACTTTATGGCAGCATCCAAAGCATTCAGGTCCAAAAGTGGCAGCTTTCTATCCATACATGTGTATGCATGATACACAGAAAGCAATGATTTGATTGGGGCAGCCACACTTTTGGACCTGAAAAGTATCCCGTCTACCTCAAATTACTCTGGAAGTTGAAGTATCTTAAAAATTCGAGCAACTGGTGAAGCCAGCGGTTCCATGCTGCAACTTTGTAGTGAGAACACGAGTAGTCAAGCTAAAAAAAAGTTTTGTCAATCATATGAGTAGCGTAGTAAATTAATTTCAGTGCCAGATACGTAAGAGAGGAAACAAAGAAAAGAAAGAGTAGTGCTAAAACTTGAATTAGAATGAGAGAGAAAATGGGAAGCCATAAATCTTGAACTGAACAGAGAAAGACTTTGATTACACAGAGTGAATAGCTGGGAGATTTGACGATGAGTGAGCTTTAACTCTGGTTTTGATTTGGCAAGGAATATGTGCTCATGACTAAATTCAGGAAGAAAAGAGTTGAAATGTATTTAGTCTCACTGGAGAAAATCTTTCCAAAGTTACGAAAGCCAACAGAAATCTGGTTAATTTTATTAGTGCGTTTTGGTAGAGAAAGCGTTTGAGACTTGTTTGACCCTTTTAGATGAATAGTATGTACAGTACAGTTAAGATTGCATACAAGTTCTAGAAGTTTACAGACAAAGGTTTAGAAACCCAAGGAAGAGATGGAATCTTACTTTAGTGGAATTTGATAGAGAAAAAGAAATGGTATTTGATGCTGAGCTAAGAAGCTTGAGCAGCATTTTCAAAACTCGAGAGAGGTGTTGCTAATGGAAGAATTTAAAAACAGTATTCCTTTTTGAATAAGGTCCCACCTAGAAAGCTATAAAGGCTCTAAGATAAGAGAAAGTATTGTCATGGTTGATGGTTACAAACTATCCCATAAACATAAAGGTGGCAGTAAACCTTTGTTTGCAAACTCACAAAAAGCTGCAAAGATAAAAGAGATGTGTTAATGAACACAGAACACCAGTTACACTGGAGGGATAGGAGAAATGAGAAGACAGAGGCTCCTCAGAGCAGTACGGCGGATAAGCATGGTTTGAAGGGACCAAGATTTTCTTTGTGATAAGAGGTCACGTGAAGGCAGATTACTGATGATTAAAACTCCAGTTGCATTTGTGAGTATGTATGGTGTGACTACAGAAAATGGTGGACCAATAGCTTTGAACATATTTACTGTTAGTAAAGTCAAAGATTGTTCATATTTGGGTGAAGTTCCCACATCTTTGTCTGGTGAAGCATTCTAAGAGATACAGTGTCAACTCAATCACTCATGGTGGTCGGTGATGCAAAACTCCCTCTAGAAGATGCGCTATTTAGGAATATATTGATTAAAGGTATTAATGAAGGGTGTTTAACAGCTCCATTGCATAAAGTTAACTTAAAAGATGGTGTCATTTTTGACATTATAACTGGGGTGATTGTGTCAAAGTTGCCTAATAATGGTGCTGATTTCATACTAGGAATCGACGTGGCTGGAGATAAAGTCCTACCATCTTCAATAAAGTCCAATTAAATGTAAGATAAAATTTCAGACCTCTGTAACTATCTGTACTCCGACTATGAATGAGAGTTTTGGGCCATGAATTAAAACTTCAGAATGATAAAACTGCTGCTCACATGAGGGAATAATTGAGCAAAGTTTGTGCTGAGAGGAGAAAAGAAGTTCAAACGATTTGTGAACTGGGCTAAAAAAATGAGTATCAAGATATTTTGACTGAACATCAACATGACCTAAGGAAGTTCTTAGTATAGTGAGTAAATATAGTGAATACAATGGCATAAAGTCACTTGAGGGGTTGATGTACAGGCCCTCTAACATGTAATCATACCCTAGGGCTGGGTATCAAAAGAAGAAATAGTGGGAGCTTGTCAGAAAGATACGGCAATTATCATGGGAGATCTTAATCTACATATAGACTGGAATAATCAGATGGGCAAAGGTAGAGCAGATTTGACGTTACTATCAGATCATCCATGATCTTATTAAATGGTGGAGCAAGTCCGAATGCTAAATAACCTACTCCTGATCCTTTTTCAAATATTTATATAACTGTGGAAGCAGATTGTTGGTTGTTTTAAAAGTTAAATCTGGGACCTTTTCTGTAGTTTAGAGAATATGTTGCCTATTATTATTGCTTAGGCAATGTTGCTTTTAGATTGTTTGTTACAGTAAAAGTCTTAAAACTTGGAATCTTTTTGTATGATCCTTCCAATAAGTCACAGGAAATGCAATTTTTGGTCAAAAACTTTATTGGTCTCGATAGGATAGCAAAACGATGGAGGTTACTGTCCGGTTGACTCCGAATGAAGGTAATTCTGATAGTTTCACTGATATTACTACAGCAACATCTGGGACAATCACGCAGATTGTCACAGTGCACTCCAATAATTGTGTGTCCATAGAAAATGTCTGATAATTGTAACTCCTCTGCTTCATGTCCTTCTTACAGTGGGCAGCACGGTAGCATGGTGGTTAGCACCATTGCTTCACAGCTCCAGGGTCCCAGGTTCGATTCCCGGCTTGGGTCACTGTCTGTGCGGAGTCTGCACGTTCTCCCCGTGTGTGCATGGGTTTCCTCCGGGTGCTCCGGTTTCCTCCCACAGTCCAAAGATGTGCAGGTTAGGTGGATTAGCCATGCTAAATTGCCCTTCGTGTCCAAAATTGCCCTTAGTGTTGGGTGGGGTTACTGGGTTATGGGGATAGGGTGGAGGTGTGGGATTGGGTAGGGTGCTCTTTCCAAGGGCTGATGCAGACTCGATGGGCCGAATGGCCTTCTTCTGCACTGTAAATTCTACATATAGAATAGGTCAACAGGAACAAGTATTCTTTATAAACAGATTCAGTTAAAAGTTCCAAAGAGGGGAATGAAGAAGAATTCAAACTATAACCCCAAGAGAGGAGCTGAATTGTACAGGAAAACCTCTTGGACGTATTAATATTCTATAGCTAAATTTATGGTGAAGCTTAGTATCCTGCCTCCAGGAATTATGTAACAGTTGTCGTATTTATGACAGCCAAGTTTAATTTTGGGGATAGGAAATAGAATGAAGAGAATCAAGAGTCAATGAAAAAAATTAAAATTTCATTTGTGCTGGCTCTTCAGAGGCTCTATTTTAATATAGGGAATGAGAACATCTTCATGATTTCTTTGGGAGTAACAAAGTTGAACTAATAAGAATCCCTTTAAAAAACAATCTGGCGGTTCCGGGTGCGGCGATGACCAGCTGAGTCGCACGTTTCGGCAGCTCCCGGTGGAACGGACGTTTGGGCTCTTGATAGGAGCCCCAACGGCAATTTTAACGGCTAAAAACACCGTGCGGTAAACCAGAAGGGTGTTCCCCCTGGACACGGATGGAAAAAGGAGAGGAAAGTGGCCGGATTGCAGCGGATCCTTTGGAACAACGGCAAGGAAGGCAAGCAGAAACCAAGATGGCGTCGGAAGGTGGCAGTTTCATATGGGGCCCTGAACAACAAGAGTTCTTGAAACGTTGCGTGGAGGAGATAAAAAAGGAAATGAAGAAAGAGTTGTTGGCCCCGATATTACAGGCGATTGAAGGGCTGAAAGAGGAACAAAAGACCCAGGAGCAGGAGCTTCGGGTCGTGAAGGCGAAAGCAGCAGAGAATGAGAACGATATACAGGGCCTGGTGGTGAAGTCGGAGATACAGGAGGCACACCAGAAACGATCTGTGGAGAGGTTGGAGGCACTGGAAAACAACGCAAGGAGGAACAACTTGAGGATTCTTGGCCTTCCTGAAGGTGTGGAGGGGGCGGACGTCGGGGCATATGTGAGCACGATGCTGCACTCGTTAATGGGAGCGGAGGCCCCGACGGGTCCGTTGGAGGTGGAGGGAGCATACCGAGTTATGGTGCGAGGATCGAGAGCAGGAGAAACTCCCAGAGCCATAGTGGTGAGATTCCTCCGTTTTAAGGATAGAGAAATGGTCCTTAGATGGGCGAAGAAAACTCGGTGTAGTAAATGGGAGAACGCGGTGATCCGCGTTTATCAAGATTGGAGTGCGGAGGTGGCGAGAAGGAGGGCGAGCTTTAATCGGGCCAAAGCGGTATTTCACAAAAAGAAGATAAAATTTGGAATGCTGCAACCGGCAAGACTGTGGGTCACATATCAAGGGAGGCACCACTACTTTGAAACGGCGGATGAAGCGTGGACTTTTATTGTAGAAGAAAAATTGGAATGATTGGATTATGAAAATGAACGTTTGGACAAAGTGGTGGGGCGAATGGGGGGGGGGCGAAGAGGGGTTTTATGTTTTAATCCTGCGGTATGGTAACTTTTCTTTCTCCCACAGGTGGTGATGGGGGGAGGTGGGGAGGGAGAGGAGATGGGGCGTTGGCCATGGGAGGCGGGGCCGAGGGAGAGGCGCGGGCTTGGTTCCCGCGCTATGATAATTATGGCGGGAATAGAGAAGCAGGAAGGAGGGGGCGTCGCACGGTGCGAGCCGTGATCACGGGGGGAAGCCGAGGTCAGCCAGAGTTTGCTGACTTCTGGGAGCAACATGGGGGGAGTAATTATGCTAGCGGGGGGTCTAGCAGGGGGGGGGGTGAGGGGGGAATTACTGGGTTGCTGCTGCTGGGGAAAGGGGGGAGTGGGTACGGGAAAGGATGGGCGGGGGGGCACCGTCTGGGAGAGATACAGCTGCGTGGGAACTGGGTGAGAAGCTGGAAAAAGATGATGGCTAACCGGCAAGGGGGGGGGGGTGGGAAGCCCCCCAACTCGTCTGATCACGTGGAACGTGAGGGGGCTTAACGGGCCGATAAAGAGGGCACGAGTACTCGCACACCTTAAGAAACTTAAAGCAGATGTGGTAATGCTACAGGAAACGCACCTGAAACTGATAGACCAGGTTAGGTTGCGCAAAAGATGGGTGGGGCAGGTGTTCCATTCGGGGCTGGATGCGAAAAACAGGGGGGTGGCTATATTAGTGGGGAAGCGGGTAATGTTCGAGGCGAAGACTATAGTGGCGGATAACGGGGGCAGATACGTGATGGTGAGTGGCAAATTACAGGGAGAGATGGTGGTTTTGGTAA
The DNA here is from genome assembly GCF_047496885.1 of Scyliorhinus torazame. Lineage (NCBI taxonomy): Eukaryota > Metazoa > Chordata > Chondrichthyes > Carcharhiniformes > Scyliorhinidae > Scyliorhinus > Scyliorhinus torazame. Next base: position 120,341,866 of record NC_092715.1, on the reverse strand, counting down.
ACGTGTATGCCCCGAACTGGGACGATGCCAACTTTATGAGGCGAATGCTAGGACGCATCCCAGACCTAGAGACCGGAAAGCTGATAATGGGGGGAGACTTTAACACGGTGTTGGAACCAAGGCTGGATAGGTCGAAGTCCAGGACTGGTAGGAGGCCGGCAGCAGCCAAGGTGCTTAAGGATTTTATGGAGCAGATGGGAGGGGTGGACCCGTGGAGATTCAGTAGACCTAGGAGTAAGGAGTTCTCGTTTTTCTCCTATGTCCAGAAAGTCTATTCACGCATAGACTTTTTTGTGTTGGGTAGGGCATTGATCCCGAGGGTGAGAGGAACGGAATATACGGCTATAGCCATTTCGGATCATGCCCCACACTGGGTAGACTTGGAGATAGGGGAGGAAACAAGAGGGCGCCCACCCTGGAGAATGGACATGGGACTAATGGCGGATGAGGGGGTGTGCCTAAGGGTGAGGGGATGCATTGAAAAGTACTTGGAACTCAATGACAATGGGGAGGTTCAGGTGGGAGTGGTCTGGGAGGCGTTGAAGGCGGTGGTTAGGGGGGAGCTGATATCAATAAGGACACATAAAGGGAAGCAGGAGAGTAAGGAACGGGAGCGGTTGCTGCAAGAACTTTTGAGGGTGGATAGACAATATGCGGAAGCACCGGAGGAGGGACTGTACAGGGAAAGGCAAAGGCTGCATGTGGAATTTGACTTGCTGACTACAGGCACTGCAGAGGCACAATGGAGGAAGGCGCAGGGTGTACAGTATGAATATGGAGAGAAGGCGAGCAGATTGCTGGCACACCAATTGAGGAAAAGGGGAGCAGCGAGGGAAATAGGGGGGGTGAGGGACGAGGAAGGAGAGACGGAGCGGGGAGCGGAGAGAGTGAACGAAGTGTTCAAGACATTTTATAAAAAATTGTATGAAGCTCAACCCCCGGATGGGAGGGAGAGAATGATGGATTTTTTGGATCGGCTGGAAATTCCCAAGGTGGAAGAGCAGGAAAGGGTGGGACTGGGAGCACAGATCACGGTAGAAGAAGTGGTGAAAGGAATTAGGAACATGCAGACGGGAAAGGCCCCGGGACCGGACGGATTCCCAGTTGAATTTTACAGAAAATATTTGGACTTGCTCGCCCCGCTACTGACGAGGACCTTTAACGAGGCAAAGGAAAGGGGACAACTGCCCCCGACTATGTCAGAAGCAACGATATCGCTTCTCTTAAAGAAGGAAAAGGATCCGCTACAATGCGGGTCCTACAGACCAATTTCCCTCCTCAATGTGGATGCCAAGGTCCTGGCCAAGGTAATGGCAATGAGAATAGAGGAATGTGTCCCGGGGGTGGTTCATGAGGACCAAACTGGGTTTGTGAAGGGGAGACAGCTGAACACGAATATACGGAGGCTGTTAGGGGTAATGATGATGGCCCCACCAGAGGGTGAAACGGAGATAGTAGTGGCGATGGATGCCGAGAAAGCATTTGATAGAGTGGAATGGGATTATCTGTGGGAGGTGTTGAGGAGATTTGGGTTTGGAGAGGGGTATGTTAGATGGGTGCAGCTGTTGTATAGGGCCCCAGTGGCGAGTGTGGTCACGAATGGACGGGGATCGGCATATTTTCGGCTCCATAGAGGGACAAGGCAGGGATGTCCTCTGTCCCCATTACTGTTTGCACTGGCGATTGAGCCCCTGGCGATAGCGCTGAGAGGTTCCAAGAGATGGAGGGGAATACTTAGGGGAGGAGAAGAACACCGGGTATCTTTATATGCGGATGATCTGCTACTATATGTGGCGGATCCAGCGGAGGGGATGCCAGAAATAATGCGGATACTTGGGGAGTTTGGGGATTTTTCAGGGTATAAATTGAACATGGGGAAGAGTGAGCTGTTTGTGGTGCATCCAGGGGAGCAGAGTAGAGAAATAGAAGACCTACCGTTGAGGAAGGTAACAAGAGACTTTCGTTACCTGGGGATCCAGATAGCTAAGAATTGGGGCACATTGCACAGGCTAAATTTGACGCGGTTGGTGGAACAGATGGAGGAAGATTTCAAGAGATGGGATATGGTAGCATTGTCAATGGCAGGGAGGGTGCAGGCGGTTAAGATGGTGGTCCTCCCGAGATTCCTCTTTGTGTTTCAGTGCCTCCCGGTGGTGATCACGAAGGCTTTTTTCAAAAGGATAGAAAAGAGTATCATGGGTTTTGTTTGGGCCGGGAAGACTCAGAGAGTGAGGAAGGGATTCTTACAGCGTAGTAGGGATAGGGGGGGGCTGGCACTACCGAGCCTAAGTGAGTATTATTGGGCCGCTAATATTTCAATGGTGAGTAAGTGGATGGGAGAGGAGGAAGGAGCGGCGTGGAAGAGATTAGAGAGGGCGTCCTGTAGGGGGACCAGCCTGCAGGCTATGGTGACAGCCCCATTGCCGTTCTCACCAAGGAACTATACCACGAGTCCGGTGGTGGTAGCTACACTGAAGATTTGGGGACAGTGGAGACGACATAGGGGAAAGACCGGAGCATTGGGGGGGTCCCCGATAAGAAACAACCACAGGTTTGCCCCGGGGGGAATGGATGGGGGATATGGAATGTGGCAAAGAGCAGGTATAACGCAATTGAAAGATCTATTTGTGGATGGGAAGTTCGCGAGTCTGGGAGCGCTGACTGAGAAATATGGGTTGCCCCAAGGGAATGCATTCAGGTACATGCAATTGAGGGCTTTTGCGAGGCAACAGGTGAGGGAATTCCCGCAGCTCCCGACACAAGAGGTGCAGGACAGAGTCATCTCGAAGAAATGGGTGGGGGACGGTAAGGTGTCGGATATATATAGGGAAATGAGGGATGAAGGGGAGACTATGGTGGACGAACTAAAAGGGAAATGGGAAGAAGAGCTAGGGGAGGAGATCGAGGAGGGGCTGTGGGCAGATGCCCTAAACAGGGTAAACTCGTCGTCCTCGTGCGCCAGGCTAAGCCTGATTCAGTTTAAGGTATTACACAGGGCACATATGACTGGAGCACGGCTCAGTAAATTTTTTGGGGTGGAGGATAGGTGTGCGAGGTGCTCGAGAAGCCCAGCGAATCATACCCATATGTTTTGGTCATGCCCGGCACTACAGGGGTTTTGGATGGGGGTGACAAAGGTGCTTTCAAAAGTAGTAGGAGTCCGGGTCGAACCAAGCTGGGGGTTGGCTATATTTGGGGTTGCACAAGAGCCGGGAGTGCAGGAGGCGAGAGAGGCCGATGTTTTGGCCTTTGCGTCCCTAGTAGCCCGGCGCAGGATATTGCTAATGTGGAAAGAAGCCAAGCCCCCGGGGGTGGAGACCTGGATAAATGATATGGCGGGGTTCATAAAGTTAGAGCGGATTAAGTTCGTCCTAAGGGGGTCGGCTCAAGGGTTTACCAGGCGGTGGCAACCGTTCGTCGAATATCTTGCGGAAAGATAGATGGGGGAAAAAAGAAGGCAGCAGCAGCAGCCCAGGACTTGGGGGGGGGGGGGGGGTGGCCTGAGACAAGGCAGTTGCCAATTAGGGCTAGTTTTTATTTTTGTTATTTAATATTTATTTATTTGTTGTTGTTTTCTTTTGTTCTTGTTTAAATAAAAAAAGGTCATTATTATCTGTATTGTTATAATGTTGTGTAAAGGATGCACAATGTACTGTGTTGGTTGACCAAAAATTTTCAATAAAATATTATTTAAAAAAAAAAACCAATCTGGCTGCAGTGTAACATTCTGAAATTATAGGTAGAATTTTATCAAAACAGATCTGCAGACAGTCAGAAGGCCAATAGTAGGTTGGGAATACGATGGCAGAGTGGGTTCAATTGCAGCCTTGGTTGACTGTCTGTGTGGAACATAGAACATACAGTGCTGAAGGAGGCCATTCGGCCCATCGAGTCTGCACCGGCCCACTTAAACCCTCACTTCCACCCTATCCCCGTAACTCCTCCTAATCTTTTTGGACACTAAGGGCAATTTAGCATGGCCAATCCACCTAACCTGCACATCTTTGGGAGGAAACCGGAGCACCCAAAGAAAACCCACGCAGAGACGGGGAGACCGTGCAGACTCCGCACAGACAGTGACCTAGCGGGGAATCGAACCTGGGACCCTGGAGCTGTGAAGCCATAGTGCTAGCCACATGAGCTACCATGCTGCCCATTATGTGGGTAGCACAAGTGTGGAGTTTGCACATTCCCCCAGTGTCTCTGTGCGTTTCCTGCTGGTGCTCCGGTTTCCTCCCACAGTCCAAAGATGTGCAGGTTAGGTGGATCGACCATGATACAAATTGCCCGTTAGTGTCCAAAGATCTGTAGGTTAGGTGGGGGTATGGGGGTAGGGCAGGGAAGTGGGCCTAGGTGGGGCACTCTGTCAGAGGGTCGGTGCAAACTAGATGGGCTGAATGGCCTCCTTCTGCCCTGTAGGGATTCTATGATTTCATGAGACAGGCTTTGAGTTCAGCCAAGGTATTAGCATCTTTCTTCCAGGTTTCCTGATTAGAGGGGGTTGGTGAAATGAAGAATTTGTAGTTAAAGGAATCCTGACAGGGGGCAGAATAACTGAACTGTAAACTAATTTATTTGGCTTCGGTAACCATTAGAATGGAATAGAGATCTGGGAATGCTGCCTATCCCACCCCACGCCATCCTGGCCTCAAACCCTTAACCTGGGGGATCTTGCTGTGGGATCTGAAGGGTTAAAATGTGGCAATGTTTGCCACGGATGGGAGGAAGAGGCCAGTCTCTACAACCAAACAAATGAGTAAGGGGTGTGGGCCTTGGAGACAGTGTCTCAAGGGGTTCAAGGACCTTAAGAGGGTAGGAAAGAGAGTGGCATTAGACTTTCAGGTACCAAGTCCCACACTCGGACATTCCCAGGTTTCTCGTACACAACACACCTCAGACCAACATAGGGCGCTGCACATTATCCAGGCACCTCCGCATAACCCCAGGTAAACAGCCAATATTGACATTCACCCTCATATTTGCCCGACTCACACCTATGCCTCACAGTCACTCTCCACAAATGCTGCCCCTTCTTTCCTCCCCACACAATCTACTTCTTGCACTTCAAACTCTGCTTTCTCACCTTACAGAAGAGAGCACAAATCTTCAGGGAGTGACAAACTAACAGGGTGGAGAGCTCCAGTGTTAGCCACTGGTAATGGATACCCAGCTGGTCCACTGAGAAGCAGGTGTTATTCCATGAGGCTACAGGTGACAGCACTGATGTGGCATGAAAGCTTAAATCTTCAGAATCACTGGCGCTCACGTGTCGAGAGCTGATCCTCTGTAGACACATAAATGCTGCACATTTTCAAGTTAGATTTGTGTGACCAGTCCCCCTGACCTGTGGTGCAACATGTGACTAAGCAGAAAACAGCTGGTACTGCTGCTGCTGTGTTTCCTCTTGTTCCTCAGCAAAGGTACACAATGGAGCTTCATTAGCTGCTCTGAAGCCATAGTGAAGACTGTCAACAGGGAGTAAAGTTCAAGAAGTTGTCAAGCAGCACAAGCAGATTCACAGAAGGCATGCTGTGAGCACCAGTCTCTCACTAGGCATGGCTATTTAGTTTAACTGTCTGAAGGCTTCCTAGCCTGTTAGGTTAATTGGAAAAAGCAGCCCCCTCTGTGCTCTTGCCTGGTTGACCCTCAGGTTCGGCACAGCTGGGCAGCACAGTGGCACGTGGTTAGCACTGCTGCCTGACAGCGCCAGGGACCCGATTCAATTCTGGCCTTGGTTCACTGTCTGTATGGAGTTTGTACATTCTCCCCATGTCTGCATGGGTTCCTCCGGGTGCCCCGGTTTCCTCCCAGTCGAAAGATGCATGGGTTAGGTGGATTGGCCATGATAATTTGCCCCTTAGTGTACAGGGATGTGTGGGTTAGGTTTTAAAAATAAATAAATTTAGAGCACCCAATTCATTTTTTCCAATTAAGGGGCAATTTGGGGTGGCCAATCCAACAATCCTGCACAACTTTGGGTTGTGGGGGCGAAACCCACGCAAACATTAGGAGAATGTGCAAACTCCACACGGACAGTGACCCAGAGCTGGGATCGAATCTGGGACCTCGGCGCCGTGAGGCAGCAGTGCTAACCACTGCGCCACTGTGCTGCCCGTGATGTGCACAGGTTAAGTTATGGGGTTACGGGGATAGGGCAGGTGGATGGGTGAGTGGACATGGGTAGAGTGCTCTTTCAAAGGGAGGGTGCAGACACAATGGGCCGAATGGCCTCCTTCTGCACGATAGAGATTCTAAATCAGTGCACTAGCTGTTAAAGCTGGAATGTTAGGTTAAATCCAGAGTTAACCATCTCTTTGAATATTTACACAACTTAACCAATGGGGATTCACTGCTTGTCTGTAACCCAAGTTGGTTAAACTATTAAGCGAATGGGATCAGAAAGGGTTCTTGACCAGGGTCACTTTTGGGGATTTAACCTTCGTCTACAATCAAAACTTCCTCTCCTTGTCAGTTCAACTTTTGACCTATATTTCTCACCTGGTGTGGCTATGAGAAGATAGACTTTCCCATGGCTGTATATTACATCCTGTTACAGTGCACGCTCCACCACAGCTACCATCAAGTTTCATTAGTAGCGCTTTTGCAGCATTCTCTGCTGTCTTCCTGCAATCATGTGCTCTCTTTAACATCATTGTTATGTTTTCCTCGCCATTTTGATCACCTGTTCAGACGAGATGATCATTATATTGTGAATGACAATAAAGACAAAGTAGCAACAGTGTGCAGAATGACTGAAACGTCATTTTTGAGTTTCATAAATTCAGCATCAGACAGAATGGGATAATTTTTCCAAATGATCATTTGTAAAAATTGAAGGTTTAACAATGCTACAGAACTAAGTTATGAATGCCAAAGTTGAGATTTAAACTGCATAACCACAACTAATTTAATTACTGGCGAGATGATAATGTCGCATTTTAGAACTTCAGTGTAATGCACCACTATCTTTCAGGTTGAACGCTGACACAAAGGAATTTATAAAGTGAAAGGTGGGAAGATGTTGGTGGTGGCAGCCCAGGTTTTACTCACTCAGAGTCACTGGCTTCAAAGTAACAACGGTCAAGGCACAAGAGTAAGATTAACTATTGGATTGCATAAACACAGGTAAGATCAGACACTCCATACGATAAGAGGTCAATTTCACTATTGATGGTATTGAAAGTCAAAGAGATCTAGGAGTACAGGTCCACAGGTCATTGAAAGGGGCAACACAGGTGGAGAAGGTAGTCAAGAAGGCATACGGCATGCTTGCCTTCATTGGCCGGGGCATTGAGTATAAGAATTGGCAAGTCATGTTGCAGCTGTATAGAACATTAGTTAGGCCACACTTGGAGTATAGTGTTCAATTCTGGTCGCCACACTACCAGAAGGATGTGGAGGCTTTAGAGAGGGTGCAGAAGAGATTTACCAGAATGTTGCCTGGTATGGAGGGCATAAGCTATGAGGAGCGATTGAATAAACTCGGTTTGTTCTCACTGGAACGAAGGAGGTTGAGGGGCGACCTGATAGAAGTATACAAAATTATGAGGGGCATAGACAGAGTGGATAGTCAGAGGCTTTTCCCCAGGGTAGAGGGGTCAGTTACTAGGGGGCATAGGTTTAAGGTGAGAGGGGCAAAATTTAGAGTAGATGTACGAGGCAAGTTTTTTACGCAGAGGGTAGTGGGTGCCTGGAACTCGCTACCGGAGGTGGTAGTGGAAGCAGGGACGATAGGGACATTTAAGGGGCATCTTGACAAATATATGAATAGGATGGGAATAGAAGGATACGGACCCAGGAAGTGTAGAAGATTGTAGTTTAGTCGGGCAGTATGGTCGGCACGGGCTTGGAGGGCCGAAGGGCCTGTTCCTGTGCTGTACATTTCTTTGTTCTTTGTTCTTTGATGGAAGGAAAACCAACTTTCTGTGGCAACATCAAGTCACAATTATGAGGATTGATGATTTAATATTTTTGGGGAATATTGGGTTAGTCTGCAAAAGTGTCTGTTTGTGTGTGTAAATCAGTTAATTAAACTGGGGAATGATTAATAGAGACAACTTGTCGAAGAGAGTTGAGAGATATAAGGGGTAAAAGTGATAAATGCATTAATTTGTAATAAAAGGGCACGGTGAAGTGGACTTAAGTAAAAGGTTGGGGTTTTAAACATTTGCATTAGAAGATAGATAGGGACTTGGCTTTTCAGCTGTTACATTTCAAAGGGGAGCAAGAAACCTTTACAAATTACAAGGGTTTTATAAATAAACAAGAGGTTATTAATTTGTAATTGACTCGAAAGGAGAAGCAATAAAAAAACATGAAGGATCTTTATATTTTGGAAAAGCTGAGTTCAAAGAGGTGCTGATGACAATGGAATCGAAGATGAAAGGGGAAAAGGATATTTAAAGAAAGATGTTGAGCTGAGTTAGGTTGGCTGTGTGGGGGAGTGTAAAATTTGAAGCGGCCACCGAGAAACCAGGAAAGTCTTTGATTCAGAAAGGAGTATTGTTTCTGAGTTTTCTTGGATAGCCACAGAACGGGGAAGCACCTGAGAAGTTCTGTGGCACACCATTACTTAAAGTAATGCTTTGCCTCGAGTAATATTACTAGATTTTTAGAGATAATAATCTATAAGGGAGTTTTGGCAAGAAGGCGTCTACCTTATGTGTTCTGACTAAGTGGGTTATTTTGGGGAGGTTTTGTCAGACTGTTGTAATTGTGTAACTTTATTCTTGCTTGCTTAAGCTTTCTTTTCTTGTCAATAAATATTTTTGTTTTTAAAGTTCCAAAATGCTACTGGAGTTGTATGCTTCGGGGGTCAATAGGCTTCACCTCATTTTCGGAACACAAAAAAAGGTTATCAGTAAGACAAGTTTCCCTGTCCAATTTGGATTGCTCAGCAAATAACATCTTCTGCGGCCATAACACAATGTAGAGAATTACATACATTTACAGCACAGAAACAGGGCACTGAACTCAACTGGTCTCATACATGCCAAAACATCAAGATCTTCTGCAATACTTAGGGTGACTGGTCCCGTCAACTATTTCAGCAAGAACATGACAAATGAGTAATTCCATTTTGTACTTTTGCAACATTTTTGGTAACAATGGAATTTCAGCTTCCTTACCTCTTCCAGAAAAAAAAAGGTGGGGGGGACACTTAAAAAGTTAAACATCATTAGGCAACAAAGTTAAAGATAGACATGACATCAACAAAAACCACACTCTCACCCACCCCACTTCCTGCAAGTACGCTTTCCATTTTCCAAGTTTGTCTGTTGCATCTGTTCTGACTGTGCTATCTTCCCAACCAAATATTCCCCTCGTAGCTTGGAGCTTCTCTTTCATAGCCTGTGCTTCTGTTGTCCCAGCCCCAAGGAGCTTGGAGCTCCTTGTCCTCACCTTCTGTTCAACCAGTTTCAATATTCAATGGATCACTTTTTGCCATCTCTAAACTCTCCTCTCCAAATTCGCATTTCAAAGCCTCATGTCACTCCCTACCACTGGCCCACTGCTCCGGCACTCCCAATATCTCCTATCCTTCCTATTAAAGTGCAGGAAATGCAACATCTCCAATTTTATACCCTCCCTTACTACCATGATAGGACCTAAAGGTCCCCCAGATTAAATAAAGCCATGCACAGGCTTCAACCAAAGTCCATCTGCCAAGCCCTGTGGCAATAGAGGACTAAGGACAGGAGTTCTAGTCAAGAAACTTTACACAGGCAATAGATGTAAAGGTCGTCAGACACCTGCTGACAGACAGAGAAGTTCTTGGGCAGCAACATTTAAAAAAATTATTTCACGGAATGTAAGCATTGCTGCTAAGGCCAGCATTTGTTGCCCATCCCTAATTGCCCTTGAATCGAGAGGCTTACCACACCATTTCAGAGGGCAGTTAACACATCATCTCAGAGGGCAGTTAAAAGTTAAACATACTGTTTTGGCAGTGGAGTCACATGTAGGCCAGGCCAGGTGAGGATGGTAGATTTCCTTTCCTAAAGGAGATTAATGAATCAACTTTTTTGTTTACAACAATAGGCAATGATTCCGTGGTCAGCACGACTGAGACTAGCTATTCAATTCCAGATTATTAATTGAATTTAAATTCCACCAGCTGCTGTGGTGGGATTTGAATCCTCGTCACCAGAACATTAGCTTGGATCTTTGGATTACCAGTCCAATGACATTACTGTCACCATCTCCCGCTAATACCGAACAGTCCTCTTCAGTTCACCCCAAATGTGAAGAGGGCTGGAACGGACGCCTTAAAAATAGACTGTCCCACTTTTTCCTGGTTAGGGTACACCTCCCAGCAAAATCACCATCATTTCAGTCAAAGAAAGGAAACTTTTCATTTTTCTACTTGGAAATTTAGGATACACATGGATAATTTCAATTGTGACATCGAGAAAGCAGAACTGCAAATGTACCACATGAGCAATTAAGACTCGCCGATCTCAATGAGACCTGCCTATCTGGGGAGGGACAGTTGAAGGGAGCAAGGGAATGCACCTAGAGGAAAGGAAAGGCTGACAGTGACTCCCATCTCCATGGAGTTGATTAGTCATTCGGAATAGGATCTTGGATGCATTTCAAGTACTCCCTAACGGCATAAACGGAAGACTCATGACACTTCACTTATAGCTCAACCAAAATCAATGTGCACTGTCATCATTCAGCACATATGCCTCGGCTTTGATGAAGTGGTTCTATTCTGACCTTGAAAATGTCCTCTCTGCCATTCAAAAATAAGGAAAGAATCATCCTTCTGGGGGAATTAGCGACAGAGTTACAGTGACTCCGAAGTCTGGAATAAAACTATTCAAAAAAACGGAGTGGAAAACCCAATGCAAATGGCGTCTGTTATAACCTGCCTGCTTACCATTGGCTGGGGACTAATGACAATCCCACAATCCTGTGGGAGTATGAGCTTCCCCAATGAGGGGGGGCGGAGAAATCATTAGCAGATTCCCTGTATAAATAAAGCTGGCCAGTTTGGAACCAGCAGGTAGGAGTAAGCAGCAAGCGAGGTTGCTGTTGTGTGTATATATATGTGATTGTAAATACATTTTATTTCTTTGTATCCTTGAAACTCGTGCTGGATTCTTCATGGCCCTCACAAAACTGGCGACGAGGGTTAAAGTGAATAGCTGTCTACACTGCTGAAGTCACCTCCCTGGATTTTTGTTGGATACAGGTTGGAAGTTGTTTTCTATTATACCATGCCTCTGTACGGAGGTTTGGATGTTTTTGATGCTGCGCTGGAAAGCTGGAACCAGTATGCACAACGGATGCGTTACTATTTCCGGGCAAACAATATCACCGAAAACAAGCGCCAGGTGGTCATATTGCTCACCGCCTGCGGCCCGCATACGTTTGGGGTGATTAGGAGCCTTACGTACCCAGCTGCGCCGGACACCAAAACGTTGGACGAACTTGTGAATTTAGTGGGGCAACATTTTAACCCAACCCCGTCCACGATAGTCCAGCATTACCGGTTGAATACTGCTGAGAGGACCCCAGGAGAATCCCTTGCCGACTTTCTATCCAGGCTACGCAGGATTGTGGAGTACTGTGACTATGGTGAGACCTTGTCAGAAATGTTACGCGACCGTTTGGTTTGCGGTATTAACAATGCGGCCACCCAGAGAAAGTTGTTAGCTGAGCCAACATTGACTTTTCAACAGGCCATTCAAATAGTATTGTCCCGAGAGAGCGCAGAACGAGGAGTGCAGGAGATACAGGGAATGCCTTGAGGCGCAACCCCTTCCTTCTGAAAACGTCCCCTCGCACTCCTGCGGTACCTTGGGTGAGATGACGTCCGGATCGACGCCAGTGGCCGTCGGACATTCCTCCCTGAAGGGAGCCTTCACCAGAACAAATGGATGAGGAGTCATGTCCGTGTCAGACTTGTAGGCACCGACCCAGTCACGGACGCCGGTCCTGGGGGCGCCGTCGTTCTGACCGAAATTGGGACCAGCCCAGGGGCCGTACCTTCCATGTGGATGAACCTGCGGCGACTACTCCGGAGTACGTGGAGACGGAGGATGACTGCCTGCAGCTGCATTGTGTGGCAGCTCCCCGTGTGGCCCCCATTAAGGTGACAGTACGGGTCAATGGTCACCTGCTTGAGATGGAGTTGGACACTGGCGCAGTGGTCTCCGTGATCGCCCAGAGGACATTCGACCGCATCAAGCAGGGTATACAGACCCTTACATTAACCGGCACACAGGCCAGGCTGGCCACCTACACGGGGGAATCATTGGACATTGCAGGAACTACGATGACCCCTGTTGTTTATGGACGCCAGGAGGGGCGTTTCCCACTTATCGTGGTGCGCGGCCATGGGCCCAGCCTGTTGGGTCGGGACTGGTTGCGCCATTTGCGCTTGCAGTGGCAGCACATCCTCCAAACAGTTTCTGAAGGGTTGACTGAGGTGCTAGGACGATACCCAGATGTATTCCAGCCTGGTTTGGGGAAAATGAAAGGGGCCGTAGCCCGTATCCAAGTTGAACCAGGAGCCACGCCGCGCTATTTCCAGGCGCGCCTTACGCCTTGCTCGAGAAGGTAGAAGGGGAGCTTACTCGTTTGGAAACTTTGGGTATTATCAGGCCCGTCCGTTTCGCTGACTGGGCAGCACCAGTTATACCTGTAATGAAGCCAGATGCCACAGTTCGCTTGTGCGGCGACTATAAACTTACAGTGAATACGGCTTCCCGACTCGACCGATATCCAATGCCTCGCATAGAGGATCTCTACGCAAAGCTTGCAGGTGGACTCTCGTTCACAAAATTAGATATGAGTCACGCCTACCTACAGTTAGAGCTGGACCCTGCCTCCCGACCATATGTAACGATTAATGAATATACACATTTGCCCTATGGAGTATCCTCTGCCTGCGCTATTTTTCAACGCGTTATGGAGGGCATTTTGAGAGGTTTACCGCGTGTCGCTGTCTACTTAGATGACGTTTTGATCACAGGGACGTCGGAGCAGGAACATTTGGAAAATCTGGAGGCTGTCCTTAAGACGCTTTTCGGAGGTTGGAGTCCGTTTACATCGCACAAAGTGCGTCTTTCAGGTGAAGGAAGTAGTCTACCTGGGTTATCGGGTGGACCGCGAAGGTTTGCACCCCGTCGCAGAGAAGGTGCGCCTGATTCAACAGGCCCCCGCCCCGACTGACACTTCGCATCTTCGTTCTTTTCTCGGTCTCATAAACTATTACGGGAAGTTCCTCCCCAATCTGGCAACTACGCTGGCCCCGTTGCATCTTCTGCTGAAGAAAAATCACACCTGGGTTTGGGGCCAGCCGCAAGAAACCGCTTTCCGGCGGGTAAAACAACAATTGTCGTCGTCTGGGTTACTAACCTACTATGATCCTGGAAAGCCTTTGCTCGTCACATGTGATGCATCCCCGTATGGTATTGGGGCCGTCCTGTCCCACAAGATGGAGAACGGGGTCGAGCGGCCGATAGCTTTCGCCTCCTCACATTGACTGCAGCGGAGAAAAAGTACACGCAGATCGAGGAGGGGGGCCTGGCAGTGGTCTTTGCGGTGAAACGATTCCACCAGTACGTGTATGGCCACCACTTCATCATCGTGACTGATCATAAGCCTCTGCTGGGACTTTTCAAAGAGGATAAGCCAATACCGCCCATTGCTTCCGCACGGATCCAGCGCTGGGCTTTGTTGCTCGCTGCATTCGAATATTCTCTGGAGCACAAACCAGAAACGTAGATAGCGAATGCCGACGCACTGAGCCGATTGCCTTTATCGACCGGCCCCATGTCGACCCCCACGACTAGTGAGGTGGTTGCAACCATAAATTGTAAGGACACCTTGCCTGTCACGGCATCACAGATCCGTGAGTGGACCCAGACGGAGCCAGTCCTGTCAAAGGTTCGACACATAGTCATGTATGGTGGGCAGCACAGACAGCTCCCAGGCGAGTTGCGGGCATTTTCCTCCAAGCTGTCAGAATTCAGCATGGAAGATGGCATCCTCTTGTGGGGGACGCGTGTGATTGTCCCGGAAAAAGGACAGGAGCTGATACTAAGAGACTTGCACAATGGGCATCCAGGTGTGACCAAAATGAAAATGTTGGCCCGGAGTTATGTTTGGTGGCCAGGCCTCGACGCCAACATTGTGAAGGTGGCCCAAAACTGCTCCATTTGTCAGGAGCATCAGAAGCTTCCGCCGGCCGCGCCCCTACATCACTGGGAATGGCCAGGGCGGCCTTGGGCGCGCTTGCATGTGGATTTCGCTGGCCCTTTTCAAGGATCCATGTTACTTTTATTAATCGACACCCAGTCTAAGTGGCTAGAGGTGCATAAGATGCTAGGCACAACGTCCTGCGCAACAATTGAGAAGATGCATTTGTCTTTTAGTACACATGGCCTCCCCGAGGTGCTGGTCACGGATAACGGCACTCCATTCACCAATGAGGAGTTTGCGAGGTTCATGAAGATGAATGGCATACGCCATATCCGCACTGCCCCTTACCACCCGGCTCCAAATGGGTTGGCAGAGCGCGCAGTGCAGACATTCAAACGAGGCCTAAAGAAGCAGACTTCCGGGTCAATGGATACGAGACTGGCTCGGTTTTTGTTTTCGTATAGGACCACCCCCCATGCGGTGACTGGGGGAGCTCCCACAGAACTCCTAATGGGCCGGAGACTTCGCACCCGCCTTAGTATGGTTTTCCAGGACATTGGCGCAAAGGTACGCCGCACACAAGAACGGCAGGGACAGGGTTTTTCTCGGCATCGGCCGATTCGGCAGTTTGCGCCCGGTGACCCAGTGTTCGTTCGCAATTTTGCTGGTGGTGCCCAGTGGGTCCCTGGTGTAATCTTTCACCAAACAGGCCCTATATCTTACCAGGTGTAAACCCAGGGTCGTCTCCAGCGCAAACATGTAGACCACGTTCGGTCCAGAAGACTATCCCTTCCAAAGATTCCCCGTCCCCGGAGCTCATTTCTACAGCCGCAGAGACCACAGACAATGGAAAGTAGTTCTCCCAATCTTCCTCTGGTGCCTCACTCAAAGCCTGCGCAGGTCGTTACAGAACCGTGCGTAGATAGAGACGCCGGGATGACAGAGGCAGCAGACACTGACTCCGAGATGGAGACACAGGACGCATCAGAGGGGGAATCCTCGGGCCCACGGGCCGTGGATGTACAACCGTTACGCCGTTCATCACGGAAGCGCCGGTCTCCGTCTCGTTACACGCCGCCCGATCCAGCGCCTCGTGCAAATGGTGTCCGGCCTGCGGCAAAACGAGTCCGACGCCCTCCTTCGCCAGGGTCTTCGGTGGATTCCTTGGACTTTGCGGGGGAGGGATGTTATAACCTGCCTGCTTACCATTGGATGGGGACTAATGACAATCCCACAATCCTGTGGGATTGTGCTACCCCAATGAGGGGGGAGGGGCGGAGAAATCATTAGCAGACTCCCTGTATAAATAAAGCTGGCCAGTTTGGAACCAGCAGGAAAAAGTAAGCAGCAAGCGAGGTTGCTGCTGTTGTGTATATATATGTTATTGTAAATAAATGTTATTTCTTTGTATCCTTGAAACTCGTGCTGGATTCTCCGTGACCCTCACAAAAGCATCCAAACACCCACTTCCTCCAGAAGGACAAAACCACATGAAGGCATCCTAGATCAAAGCATTGGCAACTTGTGGATGTCATTTATCGGGTCAAAGGTCTAAGTTATCAGTATCACTCAGTACATGCAGAGAGGACAGATGCCTGCTGAATAGATCAACTTGGTTGGTGATGAACCTCCACCTAGCACTACAACAGCACCAAGTCCAAGAGGAAGACCATCAATGCCTCAGCCATAAAACAGCCCAACCAAAAAGAGGAATTTCAAATTAATCTCACGACCATCTGGAAAATCTTCACAGAGCCAGCTCACTTTCAGAACATCTGGGATCAAATAAAGCCAGCTGTTCTAGACTCCTGTTCCCAGACAACTGGCTTCAAGCATCGTCATTACCAAGTCAAGTTCGGTGAAAATGATGCTCAAACACAAACTTCCTGGAACAAAAAGCAGGAGACTTATTGCCTGGCAGAACAACCTAAAGTCACACTCAAGAAGGCAGCATTCCAAAAGCTCAACTTGATACTGAAAGACAAATTCAGAATATAAAGGACATGTGGTGGGAAGAGAGAGCGGAGAGATCCCAATTTATGCCCATCATCATGACAAACAGTTTTTTTGAAACCACCAGGGCTATCGCTAGACTGAGGTCAAATGAACAAAGTCCTCTTCATTCACAGGATGGTTTTCTCTTCTTTAAGGATGGCAATGGCATCAATATTGGAAAGAACATTTTGAACAACTCAATTCTGAATCCATAATGGCGGCTAATACCCTCCAGGCTGTTCCCCCTGTACCCCTTTGTAGACTATGTGGATGAACCACCATCCATGGAAAGATGCTTACACGTACTCAAATAGATAAAAAAACAAAAAAGTCTATAGTTCCAATGGTATTCCAGCTAAGGTCTTCAAAACTGGTGGACCTTTGCTTTGATGAAAACTATATGCACTCATCCTACCGTAGGTCAATCTTACATGAAAAGAAATCCAAAACTTGATTATTTTTGTTCTGGAAGATGTTATAGGAATAAAATAATTTCTCCCTCAGCTGGTGGAATCTCAAACCTCATTGTCTAAAAACCTTGCAATCTACAAAAGCAGAGGAAATGCAGACAAATTGGCTCTCTAACCTGAACTACCACAAAAGAGAGAGATCAAAATTTGTTATATCAGAAGAGATGATAATAGCCACCTCAAATCTCTCCAAAGGGGAAAATGGAATTCTGGCCAGAAGCACAGAAACTGATATAGCTGCAATTAACCCATTAATGAGCAATGTCACATGATCCAACCCTCTGGCCTTTTGGAGAGTTTTAACATCACATCTTTGGCCTCACAGGCAGAGTGCTGTTTAACATCCAACCGGTAAACACCAAGTAGTAGAATTCCACATACAACAGCCTGCTCCTCATAGCCCGTCTCTGCTGGAAGACTTTCTACCATTGCCTGCAGACCTGATCCAGTCTCTGTATACCAACTTCATCTTGTGGTATGAACACCAAGTGTTAAAGAAAACTCTACAACTCCAGTCTTCAGCCAGCGGAACTCAAGCTCCTACGCAAAAGAACTCCTCACTGGACACGGACTCTGGAAATCAAGTGAACTGATATTCATTTGTGGTTCTTGTGCTGTTAACACCCATAATTGCAGCACTTTGTTCTATACCCACTTTATGCACGTGTGAAGTGGAGCGGGAAGTTGCGAACACGTCTCTCTCTCTCTTCCCCCGACCCCCCACGTTGGTTTTCAATGAAAAATGAACTAACCATCTGAGCTAATCATAACTCGAATTTGCTATGAGTTATTCGTAAATTGAATCATACAAAATGAGGATTTGGGAGAACATACCACTGCATACTTTAAAAACAATTCACCTTTTGCTTATGGACATTTGATGAGTAAAGAAAACAGTTTACTCATCTGTCTCCTGTCTGTAAGACAAAGAATATAAGAGGAAAAGCTTTCTCCTGCAGCCCACCCCCACGAATTCAACAAGGAAGACATGTCATGCTGTAGAAACTATCAAGGTGTTTTCCTCGTCCAATGCAGGGACAATCCGAACACTCATTCTCAATTGCCAATTTTCTGTTGCTGTGCAAATCCTCAGAAACATACAGTGGCTTTAGTCCAACCAGAGGAACCTCCCCCAACATGGTCTTTGTCCAAGAAAAATATCAAGAACATCACCAAGGAATTCCCGACTGCACTCATTGAACTGATCCGTGCATTTGACTCAGCAAATCATAAGGCCCCTGTAAGTTTCAGGGCAATCCTCCATATTTTTTAAAGGACTCAGGAGAAACCTGACATTTTAAAGTGGCCAACTCTGGCTGCTAGCTGACAAAACCTCCCAGAAGGTTCGGCAGGACTAACCTAACCTGCCTGTGGATTGGACTCAGGAAAATTGCAAGCCACAGGAATCCAGGTGCAGCAAAGACACAGACACACCAGTAATCTAATCACCAGCATAACAAAGGGAGATGGAGATCAGCAGACGAGAAGAAAACGGCCCAGCAAGGAGACAATGGCCACGCAAATCGGCCCCATAACAGAAAACAAAAGACCCAACCTGTTAATGGGATATCGTTCAGGAAGCTCCGGACAAACATTAACAGTTCGTTAAAATTGGCCAACAAGCATTAAACAGGACATTGAAATCGACAAGCAACAGGGTACGGCAGTTTCAGCCAAAACCTAAACTGCCCGTGTCCAGAAATCCATTGTCCTTGAAATTGCTTAGGGGGCGGAGTCAGCCTTTTGAAATTGACGTTTAAAAGAGACATGCTGGTGGGGAAAAGGGGAAGTTTCTTAGTTTTGTAGAATCGTGACACGAGGGAAGACCAGCCTGCCCCCCCTTTTCAACCCAAGGAAGGAAGCACCCGGAGACGACAGAGCCCCTAGGATTGTAAGTATCCTCAGCCAACTCGTTGAAGTTCCCTAACTAAGATAGGAGTAGAGGCAACGGAGGGGGGTAGCGTTTTAAACTCCGGTAATCTTTTGCTCATCTGTAAAATTGTGTCAAGGAAGATTTTCGTTGTGTCCGTTAGTATTTTTCTCCCGTAGTAATAAGATAAAGCATACGTTTTATTCATGTGTGATGTGATATTGGAGAGGTTGATTTTGGTGTTGTTAAGTAAATTGTAAGTTTGAAACTCGTTTGGAGTCTGTCTTGTTCCTTTTTTTTCCCCTCTCACTGACACGCTCTAGCAAAGTCACAACTTTTATCCTCGACCATAATTCCGGAGTCGAGAACCGAGGGTGATCTGGGCACCTCGAAACGCTCACTCAAGGGAGACTACTGGTTAGGCATAAACAGTGTGATCCCTCTTTCTCTCTCTTGGGGAACTACTCGAGTGGAGTAGGTACCGGGTGGCAGTTTGTCCCACCGACAAGAGAGAGAATCACCCAGGCATTGGTGGTGGTTCTGGGATAGCTGTGTGATATAAGTATCAGGGTACCGGTTAGATATAAACGGTGAGCCTGGTTTGGCGCTCTCTCCTGCGGAGTTGCCCCAGTGCGGCATTCCCCGGCCTTCGAAATTCCGAGGCTTTTAGGAGAGAGACACACAACTATCGGCTGACCCCCAAACACCGGCCTGTAAGTGGAGTAAAGAGAAAGAAACCCCTACACCCCTGTGGATTATGCTCCAACAATTTGGATGTCCTGCAAATTTCATCACAATTCTGCAGTTGCTTCATGATGATATGACTGAAACTGTCTCGAGTGGGAAATCTGAAACACACACCTTAAAAATTTAGAGTAAGGTCAAACAAGTCTGTGTAATAGCCCCCATATACCTCCAACCTACCTGACAGAGACTATTCACCTCCATGATCAACTGCCCTCTGGTGTCAGTACCAAATACTATCTAGATGGAAAACTGTAACCTCAGTCGCTTCCATGCTGGAACTAATGTGGCCACCATATATTATTTTCTCTGCCCAAGGATCATTCCAGGGCTCAAGCAGGGACTTGTGTGGCATCTTTCAATAGCCCACAAGTGCATCCATGAAGTCATGGATGCCCTGTTTGCCTGGGCAGCTAACTTTAAACTTTAATCTGGACAAGGCCCAACAAAATACCCAGGCAGCAGGATTCTCTGCCATCAATGGGATGCCTCAGGTTCAGGGCCTAACAGATGGCACGCTCAACAGGCCGTCTGGGAATGCCCTACATCACCAGGAAGTGGTTCCATATCCAGCTTGTGTGCAACCACCACATGAAGATCATGCCCATGTGTGCACGCTCCCAAGGGACTGCACAACAGATATATCCTGGGCAGTCGGATATCTCTGGCTTCTTCGAGGACCCATCCCAGGATGGCCGGTGGACTCTGAGGGGATAAGGGGTACCCGCTGAGGACCTGACTAATGACGCCAGTACAGAGGCCAGTGACCGATGTGGAGGCCCGATACAACGAGGCCCATGTGTCCACCGGGGTTGTTATTGATCGGTGCATTGGCCTCCTCAAGGTGGGGTTCCGATACTTCGACCGCTCTTGTGGTGCTCTCCAGTACACTCCCCAGAGGGTCGAGCACTTTGTGGTGGTCTGCTGTGTCCTCCACAACCTGGCACAGCCGGGGGGGCGATGTAGAAGAGGAGGAACATGTGGCCACCACCGAGGAGGTGCCAGACCAAAAGGGGCTGGAGGACGAGTCCGGGGAGGACTGGCAGGACCAGCCAGCGGATTGAGTACAGGTGGCAGCAGCGAGGGCCCGACAAGCCCGGAGGGCGAGGGAGGCCCTCATCCTCTCCCGCTTCACATAAGACGCAGCCTCGTCTGTCATTTCCCTGTGTAACTGCACTCCAGGGTTATGTGACTGTGTCGGCACTGTCAGCGGGGTCACTATCGAGGGCAAGGGGGTGATGATAACCTGCTGAGAGCTGATACTCCTCAATCCTTGTAATAGTCTGACACCTGATTGTCTGCTGCGTGCTCACTCACACCCATCACCTACACATGGTGTGTTGTATGGGGTGGGGGAGGGGGGAAAAAAGAGAGAGAAAATACACCTTCACCTACTATGACCCTCCCCCGCAGCGCCCACTCAGTGATCCTTAACCTGCTTAGCGTTCCCTGCTCTATCACTGCGCCAAGGTGTGTCCCCAGGATGCTCATCAAAGGTGGAGGCAGCCTGCTGCCTATCGTGTCCCATGGTCTTTGATGCCCCTGGCGAGCGTCCTCTTGGGCTGGAAGGCACCGGGCCATTTGCTGCCGGTACATGCCTCACGTGCCACCCTGTCCCGGGTGCTGACTCCGAGAAGCGCCGTTGTCAGGGTGGTGGGTTTTGAGAGAACTGGTGGGCGCTGTCGCCAATCCGTAGGGTGGCTCTGGGTTGACATCCAGTGCCCATTCCTCCTGGTTGGTGACCATAGGGCTCTGGGGTTCACCTCGAGGCGGAGGGGCAGCTGGACTGAGCCCCTGCGTTATCTGGCTCTGCCAGCCATGGCGGTTCCCCTGCAGTGTCCACACCCTCGGCGACGCTCCTCAGTGACTGGACGGCTTTGTAGCGTCCTGGCAATGCCCACCTGCAACTGGGTCATGCTCCACAGCACCTCATCAAGGTCCAGCTGGTACTGACAAGCTCCTTAGTTTTGCTGACACTGAGGGAGAGATTGTTGTTGTTGCACCATGTCGCTAGGTTCTCCATCTCCCTCCTGTACACACTGTTGTTTGAGATCCGACTCATTGTGGTCGTGTCATCAGCAAACTTGTAGATGGAGTTGGAGTCGAATTTTGCCACACAGTCGTGTGTATATAAGGAGTATAGCAGGGGGCTAAGTACGCAGCCTTGCGGGGCTCTGGTATTGAGGACTGTCATGGAAGAGGTGTCGTTGTTTATCCTTTTTTAAAAATATTTTTTTATAAATTTAGAATACCCAAATCATTTTTCCAATTAAGGAGCAATTTAACGTGTCCAATCCACCTACCCTGCACATCTTTGGGTTGTGGGGGCGAAACCCACGCAAACACGGGGAGAATGTACAAACTCCACACAGACAGTGACCCAGAGCCGGGATCGAACCTGGGACCTCATCTCCATGAGGCTGCAGTGCTAACCACTGCGCCACCATGCTGCCCTGTCGTTGTTTATCCTGACTGATTGTGGTCTATGGGTCAGCAAGTCCAGGATCCAGTTGCAGAGGAAGGAGTCAAGTTCTAGGTTTTGGAGTTTGGATATGAGCTTGGCTGGG
The DNA here is from genome assembly GCF_047496885.1 of Scyliorhinus torazame. Taxonomy (NCBI): domain Eukaryota; kingdom Metazoa; phylum Chordata; class Chondrichthyes; order Carcharhiniformes; family Scyliorhinidae; genus Scyliorhinus; species Scyliorhinus torazame. The sequence goes on along the minus strand of NC_092715.1, from coordinate 120,320,063 downwards.
ATTATGGTGTTGAAGGCAGAGCTGTAGTCAATGAATAAGAGTCTGACGTAAGAGTCCTTGCTGTCGAAATACTTTTAAGGCTGAGTGTAGGGCGAGAGAAATAGCATCTACTGTGGACCGGTTGTGGCGGTTTGCAAATTGCAGTGGATCAAGGCATTCTGGAAGTGAAGAAATTTCCCCTCATCTCAGTACTAAAGGGCCTACTCCATATCCTGAGATTGCGACCCCTTGTTCTAGATCCCCACCCAGCCAGAAGAAACATCATCCCTGCCTTTAGTCCGTCCAGCCCTGTCAAAATGTTACATGTTTCAATGAGACCTCCTCTCATTCTTCTAAATCCAATGAGTACAGGCCTAGTCGACAATTCTGCCATCCCAATAATCAGTCTGGTGAACCTTCACTGCACTCCCTCTGTGTCAAGTATATCCTTCTAAGGAAACAAAATTGCACACAACACTCCAGGTGTGGTCTCACCAAGGCCCTATATAGCTGCAATAAAATATTCTTGCTCCTCTTAGCTCAGTTGGCTATTTGGCTGGTTCGTGATGCAGAGCTACGCCAACAGCACGGGTCCAATTGCCGTACCGACTGAGGTTATCCCTGAAGGCTCTGTCTTCTCAACCTTGACCCTCGCCCGAGGCATGATGGCCCTCAAGTTAAATCATCATTCTCTCTCAACTGGGAGAAAAGCCTATGGTCCTCTGGGACTTCGGCGACATCCATTCATACATTTCAGTGTTATCGTTTCATTTCAGTAATATTTTGGATTACCTCAATTCTACAAAGGATGGAATGTAGAGACCGACCAGAAGTGTGTTGGAATAGTCAATGTGGCAAAGGCATGGGCAACGCGTTAGCACAGTGGTTAGCATTGTTGCCTACGGCGCTGAGGACACGGGTTCGAATCCCGGCCCTGGGTCACTGTCCGTGTGGAGTTTGCACATTCTCCGTGTGTCTGCGTGGGTTTCGCACCCACAACCCAAAAGATGTGCAGCATAGGTGGATTGGCCACGCTAAATTGCCCCTTAATTGGAAAAAATAATTGGGTACTCTAAATTAAAAAAAAGAAAGAAAAAAAAATGTGGCAAATGCATGAATGAGCGTTTCTCTAAATGCTTAAATGTAACCCCCCCTCCCCCCCCAAAAAAAGACTCCCTATCATTTACATGCTATCATTTTAAATAATGGAAACTTTCTTAGGCCTTTTTAGAATCCAGCCCCAGCAGAACAGGTAAAAATAATTTCTGAATGTTAGCGAAATAGAAACTATGAAGTTGAAATCAGCCATGATTGAATGGTGGAGTGGACCCGATGGGCCGAATGGCCTTACTTCCGCTCCTATGTCTTATGGTCTTATATTGATGTTTCCCTGTCCATCACATCTCTCATCTTTGCTCTCATTACCAGGTGCCTCAAACATTCTTTTCCTCCTATCGATCATACTTTTGTAAGGGCCACGAAGAATCCAGCACGAGTTTTAAGGATACAAAGTAATAACATTTATTTACTATAACATATATACATAACAGTAGCAGTAACTTCCCTTGCTACATACTCCTTCCTGCTGGTTCTTGAACTGGCCAGCTTTATTTATACTCGGAGTTTACTAGTGGTTTCTCCGCCCCCCCCTTATTGGGGAAGCTCATACTCCCACAGGATTGTGGGATAGTCATTAGTCCCCAGCCAATGGTAAGAAGGCAGGTTATAACATCCCTCCCCCCCCCAAAAGTCCAAGGAATCCACCGAAGACCCTGGCGAAGGAGGGCGTCGGACTCGTTTGGCCACAGGCCGGACACCATTTGCACGCGGCGCTGGATCAGGCGGCGTGTAAAGAGACGGAGACTGGCGCTTCCGTGATGAACGGCGCAATGATTGTACATCCACGGCCCGTGGACCCGAGGATCCCCCCTCTGATGCATCCTGTGTCTCCATCTCGGAGTCAGAGTCTGCTGCCTCCGTCATGTCAGCGTCCCTATCTCCATTCGGTCCCGTAACGACCTGCGCAGGCTTCGAGTGAGGCACCAGTGGAGGATTGTGAGGACTACCTTCCCTTGTCTCTGGTCTCTGCGGCTGTAGAAATGAGCTCCGGGGGCGGGGAATCTTTTGAGGGGATAGTCTTCTGGACCGAACGTGGTCTACATGTTTTCGCTGGAGACGACCCTGGGCTTGCACTTGGTAAGATATAGGGCCCGTTTGGCGAAAGATTACACCAGGAACCCATTGGGCACCACCAGCAAAATTCCGAACGAACACTGGGTCACCGGGCGCAAACTGCCGAGTCGGCCGGTGCCGAGAAAATCCCTGTCCCTGCCGTTCTTGTGTGCGGCGTACTTTTGCGCCAATGTCCGGGAAAACCATACTAAGGCGGGTGCGAAGTCTCCGGCCCATTAGGAGTTCTGTGGGAGCTCCCCCAGTCACCGCATGGGGGGTGGTCCTGTACGTAAACAAAAAGCGAGCCAGTCTCGTGTCCATTGATCCGGAAGACTGCTTCTTTAGGCCTCTTTTGAATGTCTGCACTGCGCGCTCTGCCAACCCATTTGAAGCCGGGTGGTAAGGGGCAGTGCGGATATGGCGGATGCCGTTCACCTTCGTGAACCTCGCAAACTCCTCATTGGTGAATGGAGTGCCGTTATCCGTGACCAGCACCTCGGGGACGCCATGCGTACTAAACGATAAACGCATCTTTTCAATTGTTGCGCAGGACGTTGTCCCCTGCATCTTATGCACCTCTAGCCATTTGGACTGGGCGACAATTAGCAGAAGGAACATGGATCCTTGAAAAGGGCCTGCGAAATCTGCATTTAAGCGTGCCCAAGTGATGGCCATTCCCAGTGATGTAGGGGCGCGCCCTGCGGAAGCTTCTGATGCTCCTGGCAAATGGAGCAGTTTTGGGCCACCTTCTCAATGTCGAGGCCTGGCCACCAGACATAACTACGGGCCAACATTTTCATTTTGGTCACGCCTGGATGCCCATTGTGCAAGTCTGTTAGTATCAGCTCCTGGCCTTTTTCCGGGACAATCACACGCGTCCCCCACAAGAGGATGCCGTCTTCCACGCTGAATTCTGACAACTTGGAGGAAAATGCCCACAACTCGCCTGGGAGCTGTCTATGCTGCCCACCATACAGGACTATGTGCCGAATCTTTGACAGGACTGGCTCAGTCTGGGTCCACTCACGGATCTGTGATGCCGTGACAGGCAAGGTGTCCATAAAATTTAGGGTTGCAACCACCTCACCGGTCGTGGGGGTTGACATGGGACCGGTCGATAAAGGCAATCGGCTCAGGGCGTCAGCATTTGCTATCTGCGTACCTGGTTTATGCTCCAGAGAATACTCGTATGCAGCAGGCAACAACGCCCAGCGCTGGATCCGTGCAGAAGCAATGGGCGGTATTGGCTTATCCTCTCTGAAAAAACCCAGCAGGGGCTTATGATCAGTCACGATAGTGAAATGGCGGCCGTACACGTACTGGTGGAAGCGTTTCACCGCAAAAACCACTGCCAGGCCCTCCTTCTCGATCTGCGCGTACTTTTTCTCCGCTGCAGTCAATGTGAGGAGGCGAAAGCTATCGGTCGCTCGGCCCCGTTCTCCATCTTGTGGGACAGGACGGCCCTAATACCATACGGGGATGCATCACATGTGACGAGCAAAGGCTTTCCAGGATCATAGTGGGTTAGTAACCCAGACAACAACAATTGTTGCTTTACCCGCCAGAAAGCGGTTTCTTGCGGCTGACCCCAAACCCAGGTGTGATTTTCCTTTAGCAGAAGGTGCAAAGGGGCCAGCGTAGTTGCCAGATTGGGGAGGAACTTCCCGTAATAGTTTACGAGACCGAGAAAAGAACGAAGATGCTAAGTGTCAGTCGGGGCGGGGGCATGTTGAATTGCACGCACCTTCTCTGCGACGGGGTGCAGACCTTCGCGGTCCACCCGATAACCTAGGTAGGCTACTTCCTTTGCCTGAAATACGCACTTTGTGCGACGTAAGCGGACTCCAGCCTCCGAAAGGCGTCTAAGGACAGCCTCCAGATTTTCCAAATGTTCCTGCTCCGACGTCCCTGTAATCAAAACGTCATCTAGGTAGACAGTCACACGTGGTAAACCTCTCAAAATGCCCTCCATAACACGTTGAAAAATTGTGCAGGCAGAGGATACGCCAAAGGGCAACCGTGTATATTCATACAGGCCCCGGTGTGTATTAATCGTTACATATGGTCGGGAGGCAGGGTCCAGCTCCAACTGCAGGTCGGCGTGACTCATATCTAATTTTGTGAACGAGAGTCCACCTGCAAGTTTCGCATAGAGATCCTCTATGCGAGGCATTGGATATCGGTCGAGTCGGGAAACCGTATTCACTGTAAGTTTATAGTCGCCACACAAGCGAACTGTGGCATCTGGCTTCATTACAGGTACAATTGGTGCTACCCAGTCAGCAAAATGGACGGGCCTGATAATCCCCAAACTCTCCAAACGTGTGAGCTCCCCTTCTACCTTCTCGAGCAAGGCGTAAGGCACTGGGCGCGCCCGGAAATAGCGCGGCGTGGCTCCTGGTTCAACTTGGATACGGGCTACGGCCCCTTTCATTTTCCCCAAACCAGGCTGGAATACATCTGGGTATCGTCCTAGCACCTCAGTCAACCCTCCAGAAACTGTTTGGAGGATGTGCTGCCATTGCAACCGCAAATGGCGCAACCAGTCCCGACCCAACAGGCTGGGCCCATGGCCGCGCACCACGATAAGTGGGAAACGCCCCTCCTGGCGTCCATAGACAACAGGGGTCATTGTAGTTCCTGCAATGTCCAGTGGTTCCCCCGTGTAGGTGGCCAACCTGGCCTGTGAGTCGGTTAATGTAAGGGTCTGTATACCCTGTTTGATGCAGTCGAATGTCCTCTGGGCGATCACGGAGACCGCTGCGCCAGTTTCCAACTCCATCTCAAGCGGGTGGCCATTGACCCGTACTGTCACCTTAATGGGGGCCACATGTGGAGCTGCCACACAATGCAGCTGCAGGCAGTCGTCCGCCGTCTCCACGTCCTCAGGAGTAGTCGCCGCAGGTTCAACCTCATGGAAGGTATGGCCTCTGGGCTGGTCCCAGTTACGGCCCCTGGGCTGGTCCCAGTTTCGGTCGGAACGACGGCGCCTCTGGCACCCCCCAGGACCGCCGTCCGCGACGGGGGTCGGCGCCTACAAGTCTGACACGGACATGGCTCCTCATCCATTGGCTCTGGAGAAGGCTCCCTTCGGGGAGGAATGTCCGACGGCCACTGGCGTCGGTCCGGACGTTGCCTCGCCCAAGGTACCGCAGGAGTGCGGGGGGACGTTTTCGGACGGAAGGCATGCACTTCCATTCCCTGTAGCTCCTGTACTCCTCGCTCTGCGCTCTCTCGGGACAATACTATTTGAATGGCCTGTTGAAAAGTCAATGTTGGCTCCGCTAACAACTTTCTCTGGGTGGCCGCATTGTTAATACCGCAAACCAAACGGTCGCGTAATATTTCTGACAAGGTCTCACCATAGTCACAGTACTCCGCAATCCTGCGTAGCCTGGATAGAAAATCGGCAAGGGATTCTCCAGGGGTCCTCTCAGCGGTATTAAACCGGTAACGCTGGACTATCGTGGATGGGGTTGGGTTAAAATGTTGCCCCACTATATTCACAAGTTCATCAAACGTTTTGGTGTCCGGCGCAGCTGGGTACACAAGGCTCCTAATCACCCCAAACATATGCGGGCCACAGGCGGTGAGCAATATGACCACCTGGCGCTCGTTTTCGGTGATATTGTTTGCCCGGAAATAGTAACTCATCCGTTGTGTGTACTGGTTCAAGCTTTCCTGCGCAGCATCAAAAACATCCAAACGTCCGTACAGAGGCATGGTATAATAGAAAACAACTTCTAACCTGTATCCAACAAAAATCCAGGGAGGTGGCTTCAGCAGTGTAGACAGCTATTCACTTTAACCTTCGTCGCCAGTTTTGTAAGGGCCATGAAGGATCCAGCACGAGTTTTAAGGATACAAAGTAATAACATTTATTTACTATAACATATATACATAACAGTAACAGTAACTTCCCTTGCTACATACTCCTCCCTGCTGGTTCCTGAACTGGCCAGCTTTATTTATACTAGGAGTTTACTAGTGGTTTCTCCGCCCTCCTCATTGGGGAAGCTCATACTCCCACAGGATTGTGGGATAGTCATTAGTCCCCAGCCAATGGTAAGTAGGCAGGTTATAACACATACTGTCTCTTCTTCTACATGTACCACCCAAGTTTCCAACAGCCTGTGCCTGCCTGCCATTTTCTCATTTTCCCTCCATGGTCAAGGAAGGAAAAAGTTTGTCCACCATTATTTCCATCTGGATAGTATAAAGAGCCGAACTTGATCTAATTTACCAGTAAAGAAACAGTATTTTCATAGCGTGAAGCATGTACTGTAGCGATTCATAGAATCGCTACAGTGCAGAAGGAGGCCATTCGACCCATCAAGTCTACACTGACCTTCCAAAAGGGTCCCATGTCCACTCCCCCATCCACCCCTGCCTATCCTCATAACCCAACCTGTGCAATCCTGGACACCCAGAGGCAATTTAACACAGCCAATATACCTAACCTGCACATCTTTGGACTGTGGGAGGAAACCAGGGCACTTGGAGCAAGCCCACACCGACATGAGGAGAACATGCAAACTCCACAGACAGTGACCCAAGACCGGAATTGTACCCGGGTCCCTGGCGCTCTGAACCAAAAGTGCTAACCACTGTACCACCGTGCTACCCTGGGACAGTGGATCCTGCACTCAATCATTTAAATGTATGTCTTACACTCTGAACCTCCCTTGTCTTCTATCAGAGGCATAGTGTGCTTCCTAATCTCTCTTGCTGTCCAAGATCTGTACTGTGCTTTGCATTTAACTGCTTTATTGTTTATCAGCTCAGGAATTAAAATGCAGTACAAAGGTAAATCACGTTGGTAAATGGTTTAGAGGTTGTGTATGTGGTCGGGTGGAGAGGGAGGGCGGTGTAAGTAGTTAAGAATTGGAGCAAGAGATTGAGAGTTTGCAACACTGGGGTGGAAATACCGAGGTGGTGGGCTTGTTGCTTGACAACGATTACCAACAGGGATGGAACACCTAAGCAATGGCCCAGATTGGAGTTCATTTTTGCTGCCTACTGGCAGGTGTTACCTCCAAATAGCAGGCAAGGGAATGTGTTGGAAATCTGGTAGGGGAGCAAGTTAAAAACTATGATCAGCAGAACTAGGAACAACAGACACTGTATTGCAGACTAGTGTTAGGAAGCGTGAAAGACATCCTGCGTTATATGTATTAACATATAGGTTAAAGCACATGGTTGTGACTCAATATTGCCATATAGTTTTGATATACAGTACATGAATAAGTGACAAAAATATCATGCCAAGGGGAGCTCATATGCCCTGGAAGTGTGTACAGTACTGCATGCAAAACTTTTAATATATTCTATATGATAGAAAGATAGATAGAAATTTAACATGAATACTTTGTTACCCACCAACTGATCCAACACCTGCAGCCCTGAACTGGCCCAGAATGAGTCCTTGTTCACTCTCAGCGAGAGCCAGCAGTAACTCATAGGCTTCTATGCACTGTTCACTGGAGATACAAACACAATCAGTATAAATGTAGCAATTATATTTCACAATAAAAATCACACCATCATTATATTGTGTAATTGAATAGCAACCTGCAATTCTACCATTACACTACAGAGTGTATTCACTATGGCCACAATCTCATGGGAAAGATGTCAGAGAAAATCTACAGGAAATTACAAAGAGCTGCAAAAACTATAGAGCAGTGACGATGGGGGACATCACAGACCATGGAGGAGACCATGGCATGACACAGCGACCAGATAGTCTCATGGGAAGTGGAGCTGCTGATGGTGGAGGCCAGGAACAAAGGCCTGAGGACTAAGGTCGAGTACTTGCAAAATAACTCAAGCCTCGGGATCGTGGGGTTGCCAGAGGGGATGTAGGGCCCGAAGCCGACTGAATACGTTGCTGCAATGTTCGCAAAGTTGTTGGGGGGGAGGGGGCAGTAGGATTCCCCCCACCCCCTACCTCCCTTAAGCTGCACAGGGCTCACAGTGCTCCTGGTGAAACCACGGACAAACGAGCCGCAAGCGGTGACAGTGCGCTTTCATAGCTATCGGATGAAGGAGGGGTTCCTGAAATGGGCCAAAGAAAATCGAGAGGTGCGGTGGGAAGGCAGCAGTATTTGTCTATACCAAGACGTCGCAGCACAGTTGGCGGAGAGGCATGCGGACTTCAACAGGGCGAAGTCAGCGCTGTATAAGAGCAGTGTACGTTTTGGTGTGGGGTATCTGGCAAGATTGAGAGTCACGCATAATTCCAGGGATCATTTGAGTTGGCAGAGGAAGTGGAGGCTTTTGTTAAAGCACAAGGACTTTGACTGAACTAAGGGGGTTTGAATGGGACTTTGATGGGGGTTGGGAAGGACTGTTTGGGGATGTTGTATCGTTTTTCTTCTTTGTATATAGGTATGTTTAATTGAAATTTATGATTATGTATGGAAGTGGAGAGGGGGCTGGGGGGGCGAGGGAGTTATGGATGCGGATTAAGGAAGTGTAGTTTGTAGCCCAAAATGGAGGATGGGGATGTTAATAGGTTTGGGTTTTGGTTATTTGTTGGCAGAGGGAGGGGGCAGGGGAGTTTTTCTCTGTTAGTTATTTGATGTGGGCCCTGGCGGGGTACCCCCTTACCAGCAGGTAGAGGTTGACTAGTGAATGGGAGCGAGATAGGAGCAGGGCCAACAGCCTGTTGGACCTGTTGTGACAGATTTTGATGAGCCTAGAAGGTGTGGATGGTGGGGGAGAAGCCGATGGTGAGATGATGGTTCGAGAGGAAGTAGTTGGGGGATTTCTGGGATGGGGGAGGGGTAGATTGCTAACGGTGACCAGAGGTTTTCTCTTTGTCTCACCTAGTGGGGTAGGCCGGGGGCCATTTTGGGTATGTCCTGGTATTAGGAGGGTGGGAGATAGAGGGGATAACCCCTTGCGATAGAAATGGTTGACTTGAGCAGGGGGGGGGGGGGGGGGGGGGGGCAGTGAGGTTGGTCACGTGGGATATGCGGGTTCGGGGGGCCCAGTGAAGTCATCAAGTCATCGGCACTGTAAGAATTCTAATTGTTGATGCTAAGATTTTGGCCAAGGTACGAGCATTAAGCCTGGAGCAGAGTCTCCCGCAAGTTATGGGGGAGGATCAGATGGGTTTCGTTAAGGGTCGGCGATTGTCATCTAATGTGCGGTGGTTGTTAAATATGGTGTTGTCCCTGGCGGAAGGGATGGAGGAGGCCATTGTTCCACTGGATGTTGAGAAGGCCTTCAACAGGATAGAATGAGGGTATTTGTTTGCGGTACTGGACAAGTTTGAATAGGGCCTAAATTTGTGTCGTGAGTGCGGTTGTTATAAAAGGCTCCGAAATCCAGTGCCCGCACAAACAACTTGAGGTTGGGGTATTTTCAGTTGAACATGGGTACGAGACAGGGGTATCCTATGACCCCCTCTTGTTTGTGTTGGCAATAGAACCTTTGGCCATTGCCCTGAGGGCTTCAGATAGGTGGAGGGGGATAATGAGGCGGAGGGGTGGGGTATGGTATAATGGGGCTGTTGAAGCGTTTGGCTCTTTATCTATTTTTTATAAATTTAGAATAACCAATTCATTTTTCCAATTAAGGGGCAATTTAGCGTGGCCAATCCACCTACCCTGCACATCTTTGGTTTGTGGGGGGCGAAATCGAGAAGCTTGGTAAGAACGGTTAAGACCAACTTGCAGAGGTGGGATAGTCTCCCTTTGTCCTTGGGGGACAGAATTCAGTCGGTCAAGATGAATATTTTACCATGATTTCTATTCCTATTCCAGTATTTGTCAGTTTTTCTACCAAAGTCCTTTTTTTGGGAGAGTTGAGAAATTGATTTTATCCTTTATTTGTGCAGGCAAAGTGGCGAGGATTCATAAGACACTCCTTCAGAGGGACTGGCAGTCAGGGGGCTTGCCAAACTTGATATACTATTACTGCCAGCGAATGTGGAGAAGGTGTAGGGGTGGTGTGGGGATCCGAAGGCGGTGTGGGTACGGATGGAGTCACAATCATGTACGGGGTTGGAGTTGCAGGCTCCCATTCTCACCGGTGAAATATTCAACGTATCTGCTGGTTGTCTCCACGTTGAAGGTATGGAGAAATTTTGGCAACATTTTAAATTGAGCCGGTATCAAAGCTGGCTCCGAACTGTCGGAATTATATGTTTGAATCATAGAATTTACAGTGCTGAAGGAGGCCATTCAGCCCATCGAGTCTGCACCGGCCCTTGGAAAGAGCATCCCACCCAAGCCCACACCTCCACCCTATCCCCGCAACCCAGTAACCCCACCTAACCTTTTTGGACACCAAGGGCAATTTAGCATGGACAATTCATCTAACCCGCACATCTTTGTACTGTGGGAGGAAACCGGAGCACACGGAGGAAACCCACGCACACAGGGGGAGAACGTGCAGACTCCGCACAGATAGTGACCCAAGCTGGGAATCGAACCTGGGACCCTGAAGCTGTGAAGCAACTGTGATAACCACTATGCTACCGTGCTGCTCACGTTTGAGCCTGCAAGGTTGGATTCTACGTTCAGGGGATGGAAAGAGAAGGGTTGGAAGGAATGGGGGATCTGTGTTAGAGGGATGGTTTGCGAGTTTGGAAGAGTTAGAGTCATAGAGGTTTACAGCATGGAAACAGGCCCTTCGGCCCAACTTGTCCCTGCCGCCCAGTTTTTACCACTGAGCTAGTCCCAATTGATGCATTTGGCCCATATCCCTCTATATCCATCTTATCCATATAACTGTCTAATGCTTTTTAAAAGACAATTGTACCTGCCTCTACTACCAACTCTGGTAGCTAATTCCAGTTGTTGGAGAAATTTGGGTTCTCACGGTCTGATGCATTCAGATACCTACAAGTTCACTATTTTGCAAATTGGATCTTTCCGACATTCCCTGTGGCGCTGCCAGCCTCATTGGTGGAGAGGGTTCTTTCATTCACAGGATTGGAGGAGGGGAGTACCTCAGGTATTTATGGAAGGATTATGGCTGAAGATGAAGTATCGGTGGAGGGGGTCAAGGCCAAATTGGAAGAGTTTGTGTTCTAAGCTCGTGAGGTTCTGGGTCTCCTTCTTTGGCACCATGTCGCCGATTCTGCAAAATGAAATAGAGTTCTGTCCCTTAGCGGCCATATTTGGGGTGTCAGACTTGCCAGAGCTCCAGACGGATGTCCTGGCCTTCGCTTTGCTGATTGCTCGGAGGCGAGTGCTGATGGGATGGAAGCCAGCTGCTCCACCCAATGCCTCAGTATGGCTAGTGGGTCTTATGGAGTTTTTAATACCTCAAGAAGGTTAAGTGCAGTGTAAGGGGAGAAATTGAAGGGGGTTCTACCGAAGATGGCAGCTGCTTATCCTGTACTTTAAAGAGTTGGTCACCGTTAGTTGTTAGGGAGTGGGGTGGGATGGAGAGGTGGGGTGGGGGGTTCTGATCCTTTTGTTTTTCTCTCACTGGGAGGGTGGGGTTTGGGAGTGTTATGTTGTTTATTATGTATAAAATGGAAAACATTTGAATAAAAATATATATTTTTTAAAAGTGCAAAAGGAGAGTGAGGAAATGTTTTGAAGCATGTTCATGAGAATTTTTATGACCATTGTGCTTAGGCCCTGCGAGGAAGGAGGCATTGTTGGATCGGCTTCTGAGGAATGAGATAGGGCAACTGGATGAAGCATCTGTGAGGGAACAATGATCATAGATCATAATGTACAGGTTAGCTATGGAAAAGAACAAAGAGGAAGACTAATTTAAAGGGGAAAGAATAGATTTGTCCCAGGTAACCAACATCAAAGATGGCAGGTAGAGCCATAATGGAACAAGGGACTGCCTTTAAAGAGGCGATTGTTCAGGTACATTTGAAGTAAATTCTCATGAGGGGGAAAGGTGAGGAAAGCAAAGCCAGAGCCTCTTGGTGAGCTGATGAAGAGCAAGATGAAGTAGCAAAATGGGGCACATGACAGATTAAACTACAAGTGAGAACCAGGTTAAATATAGAAAGTTCACAAGTTCATGGGGGAAATACAAAAGGAAATACAAAAAGCAAAGATGACACTGGCTACTAATGTAAAATGAAATCCAAAAGTCTTCTGTAGACATTTAAAGAGAAATGGGGTAGAAGATGAAAGGCATGACTATTGATGTGTGAAAAAGGGGATCTGTACATGGAGGCAGGGGGCATGATTTGAGGTATTTAATGGGTACTTTGCTTCTATCTTTACCAAGAAAGATGCTGCTAAAGCAACATTGAAAGAGGAAGTAGTCAAGACGATGGATAGACTAAAATTGATAGAGGAGGTTGTGAGTTGATAAGCTACCATAACTGAATTTGAGGGAAGTAAGGGTAGAATTTGCAGAGGTATTTGCCATAAAATTCAGAGGTGGTGCCAGAGTGCTGGAGAACTACCAATGTTACACCCTTGTTTGAAAAAGGTTGAAAGGACAAACCCATCTATCCCACAACTCCATGTTTGAATCTTTCCATTTAGGTTCCCTGCCCTGTTAACAGCACTGAAACTGTCTTAAAGTCAAAAGTAGCAATAACTACCACTGTGGTGGATTTTTTGTTCATAATTGGTTGGTTATGTTGATAAAGATAAACAATGTCCATCACCTGTGTAAGGATTTAGAGAGCACAGAGTCATCTAGGACACTGAGCGGGTAGTTTGGAGGCAGAGATCTGTAATGATGTGAATAAACCTACTAAAAAGGAAAATATCTGGGTCTTGTTTCACACTTCACCATCTGGATTGGGTCCATTTAACATTTCCCTCCTTGTCCTCCTCAACCTTTCCAAGCCTTTAAAAGCCACATCATCTTCCTCCAATACAACTCCTCCACTGTCCAACTTAGCAGAATCGACCTCACTTGGTTCCACTCTTGTCTATCAAACTGTAGTCGGAACATCCAAAAATAGGGTCTCTTCCTGCTCCCACACGGTTAACTTTGGAGATCCCAAGGATATATCCTTAGCTCCATCCAGTTCCTGGTGCCCACTGTTAACATCACCCAAGCACATAGGTCAGCTTCCATACATACGCTCACAGCACCACCGCACAACCTCTCAACTCTTCCAGTGCATGTGATATCAAACTGTTTATCCAACAACCATGCTTATGAGTTACAATTTCCTCCAGTGAAAGCATCACAAAGACTGCAGTCATCATTTTTGGATCCCCATAAACTGGCTCCTGAGCCGAACCTCTAAACTTAAACCGTCGCCTTAACTAAGAATGTCTATATCCATTTCTACAACATCACCTGTCTCGGTCCACTCTGATCTATAATTCTGTCCCCTCCAGACTCACGATTCCAAAGCGTTGTTGGCCTGCCTTTCATCCTTCAATCTCTGAACCTCACCTTGTCAAAAACAGCTGCTGTAATGACCTCCTGCACTAAATCCTCTCACCCATCGTTCCTTTCCTTGCAGAATTACATTTGTCCCTTAACCTCCAACTTTTCAAGTTTAAATTCTCATCCTTGTGTTCAAATAACTTTATGGCCTTGCTATTTCTGAAACCTCCTTCCAATTACTCGCTTCTACAACCCCTGCTCCCTGTCCAAAAGCCCAGAAACCTTTGTTCCTCTGACCAGGGGCAAGGGTGGAGAAATTGGATTATATGTAAAGAAATAATTTAAAATTATACAACAATGTCCTTTCCAGCCAATGAATTACATTAAGTCATTGTTCTGGTGTAGGCAAACAATCAATTTACATAAAGGAAGTCCCATAAACAATAATCAGCTAAACAGCCAGTTAATTTATCTTGGTTTGAGATGAGGAACAAATGTTGTATACTACTACTCTTCATCCAATAGGCCATGGAATTGTTTATGCCCATATGAGGGGGAATACTTGGCTTTGGTTTGACATCACATCTAAAAGATGCCACCTCTGACAATACAGCACTCTCTTAGAACCACACTGAATTTTCAACCTGGATTGTGTGCTCAAGCAGTGCAGTGGAACTTGGACCAACTAATAGTTGACTCAGAGGCAAGCCAAGTAGAAGTTGAATATAAAAGTTCCAAGAAAGGCAGATCAAACAGAAGGTAAGGGAGACAATAATTTCAGTGGTTAGCTAAAAGAAAGAAACTACTTTCAAAATTATCTATCAAGTAACCAAAATTGATCAGTTAATTCACAGGGAAGCAAGGAAAGCATTCAGCAAACATTATGTTCTAATTATAGTTGATTTCAATTACTGAATTATTGATTAGTTTGTACAGTATTTACTGTGAAAAGAATCAGTAATGTCTGGATGTAATAAGAATTGCTCTATAGGCGAGTTTGTTAAGAGAGAGAGCTATAATTACCTCCACCACTGAAGGTGGGCAGAGATAATGTTTAGAACCCGTCAGTCTTTTTGTTAATAATATATTTCAGAAAGGAATGGACGGATTACAACAAACCTTAGCATTCAAACAGGATATAGCCCAAGGCAGAACTGATTAGATTTTGGCAAAGCATCAGCTCCAGATCCTAAAATCTTTTAAAGGGTCCATTAACATTGGGAGTTAGGGACTTCCGGGTGCGGCGATGACCAGCTAAGTCGCACGTTTCGGCACCTCCCGTTTCAACGGACTTTTGGGCTCTTATCGGGAGCCCCAACGGAAATTTTCAAAGACTAAACCCAGTGTGAGGCGACATAGGAAGGAGTACCCCCGGGTGTGGATGGAAAGAAGTGATAGTAGTGGCCAGATTGTGGAGGATCCTCTGGAGCAGTGGCAGAGAAGGGAAGAGTGAAGCAAGATGGCGGCTGAGGGAGCCCAGTTGGTATGGGGCCTGGAACAGCAGGAGTTCCTCCGGCGATGTGTGGAGGAGCTCAAGAAGGAGGTGCTGGCACCGATGCTGCAGGCGATGGAGGGGCTGAAGGAGACGCAAAAGACCCAAGAGATAGAGCTCCGTGGAGTGAAGGCAAAGGCTGCCGAAAATGAGGACGAGATACAGGGCTTGGTGGTGAAGACGGAGACGCACGAGGCGCTACACAAGAGGTGTATGGAGAGATTGGAAGCCCTGGAAAATAGCTCGAGGAGGAAGAACTTAAGGATTTTGGGTCTTCCCGAAGGGGCAGAGGGAGCGGACGTTGGGGAGTACGTGAGCGTGATGCTCCATACCTTAATGGGAGCTGAGGCCCCGACGGACCCCTGGAAGTGGAGGGAGCGCACCGGGTCCTCGTGAGAAGACCAAAGGCAGGGGAAATACTGCAAGCAATAGTGGTGAGATTCCACCGCTACAAGGACAGGGAGATGGTCCTGAGATGGGCTAAGACGACACGGAGCAGCAGATGGGAGAATGTGGTGATCCGCGTCTACCAAGATTGGAGTGCGGAGGTGGCGAGAAGGAGGGCGAGTTTCAATCGGGCCAAGGCGGTGCTCCACAGGAAGAAAGTGAAATTCGGAATGTTGCAGCCGGCAAGACTGTGGGTTACACACCAGGGCAAACACCACTACTTCGAGACGGCAGAGGAGGCGTGGACATTCATTCAAGAGGAGAAGTTGGACTAGATTTGGGAAAGGATGTTTGGAATGAAGTAGCGAGGTGGTGGCAAGGAATTGTAAATCAGATGGGGGAATTTTTTTCCCCTCGAAGGGGGGGGGGACACGAAGAAATGTGGGCGCCGGTGGGGAAGGGGATGGGGAAGGAGAGAGGGAGCTGCGCCATTAGGGGCGGGGCCGAGAGGGAAGCGTGGGCTCTGTTCCCGCGCTCGGGAAACTGTGGCGGGAAAAGGGGGCGTAGGAACGAGGGGGCCTCACACGCAGGGAGGCTAAGGATAAACAGGGGAAGCCGAGGTCAGCCAGAGTTTGCTGACTCCGGGAAGCAATATAGGGGGTGCAATCAAGCTAGAGCGGGATCTAGCCGGGGGGGGGGGATTAACTGGGTTGCTGCTGCTAAGGGGAAGGGGGAGCTGTTACGGGATGGGATGGTCGGGACGGGAGGGCGCCGTCTGGGGGACAAGCGGTTGCGTGGGAACCGGGTGAGGAGCTGGTTTAAAAAAGGGGATGGCTAGTCGACGATAGGGGGGGGGGGGGGGAAGAGGGGGTAAAGAGCCCCCCAACCCGGTTGATCACGTGGAACGTGAGAGGGTTGAATGGGCCGATTAAGAGGGCAAGGGTATTTGCGCACCTAAAGAAGCTAAAGGCAGACGTGGTTATGCTTCAGGAGACGCACCTGAAACTGGCGGATCAGGTCAGATTAAGAAAAGGATGGGTGGGACAGGTATTCCACTCGGGCTTGGATGCGAAAAATAGAGGGGTGGCAATACTGGTGGGGAAACGGGTATCGTTTGAGGCGAAGACCATAGTGGTGGACAGTGGGGGTAGGTACGTGATGGTGAGTGGCAGATTGCAAGGTGAAGCGGTGGTGCTGGTGAACGTATATGCCCCGAACTGGGATGATGCGAACTTTATGAAGCGTATGTTGGGGCGCATCCCGGACCTGCAGATGGGAAAGTTGGTAATGGGGGGGGACTTCAACACGGTGCTGGACCCAGGGCTGGACCGGTCCAGATCTAGGACCGGGAGGAGGCCGGCAGCGGCCAAGGTGCTTAAGGGCTTTATGGAGCAGATGGGAAGAGTGGTTCCCTGGAGATTTACTAGACCGAGGAGTAAAGAGTTTTCCTTATTCTCCCACGTCCATAAAGTGTACTCCCGGATAAATTTCTTTATCCTGGGAAGGGCGCTGATCCCGAAGGTGGCAGGAGCTGAGTACTCGGCTATAGCCATTTCAGATCATGCCCCACATTGGGTAGATCTGGAACTAGGTGAGGAAAAGGAGCAACGCCCACTTTGGAGATTGGACATGGGACTGTTGGCGGATGAGGAAGTATGTGGAAGGGTGAGGGGATGTATTGAAAGATACCTAGAGGTCAATGATGACGGAGAGGTCCAGGTGGGAGTAGTCTGGGAGGCGCTGAAGGCGGTGGTGAGAGGGGAGCTGATCTCCATAAGGGCCCATAAGGGGAAACAAGAGGGTAAAGAAAGGGAGAGACTGATTGGGGAGATTCTGAGGGTGGATAGGCAATATGCGGAGGCTCCGGACGAAGGGCTATACAGGGAAAGACGGAGACTACACACGGACTTTGGCTTGTTGACCACGGGTAAGGCGGAGACGCAGTGGAGGAAGGCACAGGGAGTACAGTATGAATACGGAGAGAAGGCGAGCCGACTGCTGGCCCAACAACTTAGGAAGAGGGGGGGCGGCGAGAGAGATCGGAGGAGTTAGAGACGAGGAGGGAAGGATGGAACATAGAGCGGAGAGGGTGAACGGGATATTTAAGGTATTCTACGAGAGGCTGTATAAGGCCCAACCCCCGGAAGGGAAAGAGGGAATGATGCATTTCCTAGACCAGTTGGAGTTCCCGAAGGTTGAGGAGCAGGAGAGGACAGGACTGGGAGCGCAGATTGAGGTAGAGGAGGTGGTAAAAGGAATCAGGAGCATGCAGGCAGGGAAGGCCCCGGGACCAGATGGGTTCCCGGTGGAATTTTATAGGAAATATGAGGACCTGCTGGCCCCACTCCTGACGAGAACCTTCAATGAGGCTAAGGAAAGGGGAACACTACCCCCGACGATGTCGGAGGCGACGATATCGCTGATCCTGAAAAGAGACAAAGACCCGCTGCAGTGCGGGTCATACAGGCCTATCTCCCTCCTGAACGTAGATGCCAAGTTATTGGCCAAAGTGATGGCGACAAGGATAGAGGACTGTGTCCCTGGGGTGGTGCATAGTGACCAAACAGGATTTGTTAAAGGGAGGCAATTGAATACCAATATACGGAGGTTGTTGGGGGTGATGATGATGCCCCCACCGGAGGGGGAGGCGGAGATAGTGGTGGGACTACCTGTGGGAGGTACTGAAGAGATTTGGATTTGGAGAGGGGTTCATTAGATGGGTTCGGCTCCTGTACGGGGCCCCGGTGGCAAGTGTGATTACGAACAGGCAACGATCCGACTACTTCCGACTATATAGGGGCACAAGACAGGGGTGCCCCCTGTCCCCGTTACTGTTTGCGTTGGCAATTGAGCCATTGGCCATAGCGCTGAGGGGCTCTAGGAAGTGGAGAGGGGTACTTAGAGGAGGAGAAGAACATCGGGTGTCATTATACGCGGATGATCTGCTGTTATATGTCATGGACCCAGTGGAGGGGATGCCTGAGATAATGCAGACACTCAGGGAGTTTGGAGAGTTTTCGGGATACAAACTGAATATGGGGAAGAGTGAACTGTTTGTGATGCACCCCGGGGAACAGGGCAGGGGAATAGACGAGCTGCCGCTGAGGAGGGTAACAAGAGATTTCCGGTATTTAGGGATCCAGGTGGCCAGGGACTGGGGAACCTTGCATAAGCTTAACTTGACACGACTGGTAGTGCAGATGGAGGAGGACTTTAAGAGGTGGGATATGGTGCCCCTGTCATTGGCGGGCAGGGTGCAGGCAGTTAAAATGGTGGTCCTCCCGAGGTTTCTTTTTGTGTTTCAGTGCCTCCCCATACTGATTACAAAGACCTTTTTTAAGAAGGTGGACAGGAGCATCATGAGCTATGTGTGGGCCGGAAAGGCCCCAAGGGTAAAGAGGGAGTTCCTGCAGCGCAGTAGAGATAGAGGGGGATTGGCACTGCCGAGTCTGAGTGATTATTATTGGGCCGCTAACGTGTCTATGATATGTAAGTGGATGAGGGAAGAAGAAGGAGCGGCGACGGCGCCGCTGCCGTTCTCCCCGAAAAGGTACACCACAAACCCAGTGGTGGTGGCGACTCTGAAGATTTGGGGGCAGTGGAGACGACATAGGGGAGTGACGGGGGCCTCAGTGTGGTCCCCGATAAGGAACAACCACAGGTTCGTCCCGGGAAGGATAGACGGGGGATTTCAATCTTGGCAGCGAGCAGGAATTGCGAAACTGAAGGACTTGTTCTTGGACGGGACGTTCGCGAGTCTGGGAGCACTGACAGAAAAATACGGGTTGCCACCTGGGAATGCATTTCGTTATATGCAAGTGAGGGCATTTGTGAGGCAACAGGTGATGGAATTTCCGCAGCTCCCGGCGCAAGGGATCCAGGACAGAGTGATTTTGGGGGCATGGGTGGGTGATGGTAAGGTGTCTGATATATACAGGGAAATGAGAGGTGAGGGGGAGACGATGATAGAGGAACTGAAAGGAAAATGGGAGGAGGAACTGGGGGAAAAGATTGAGGAGGGGCTGTGGGCAGATGCCCTAAGTAGGGTAAATTCCTCGTCCTCGTGTGCCAGGCTCAGGGGGGAGGGGGGGTGCATTCGGGTCTTCGGGGTTTTTTTGTGTGTTGTTACATATTTGCTGTTCATATTTATCTTTTCAATGTTACTATTTCTTTTTGTTTCTTATTTGTGTTGGCACTTGCCGTTAGTTAATATATTATTTTAAAAACGATCAATGTATATATTGTTACAAAGCTGTAAAAATGGAAAATTCTTGGTTGATCGAAAAACTTTAATAAAATATATATATATTTTTTAAAACATTGGGAGTTAGGGCAAATTTACTTTTCTTTTAAAGAATGATGTAGATTGTTTTATTTAAAATGTTGTTGATTATTTTAGACAGCTGCTAAAGGGCAAATTGTCACAGCTGTCAAAATATGATCAGAGTTTTGGGAGCAAATTGTTGGTCTAAGGCTCCACAGTGAGATGGAAGCTCTTAATAAATATATACTTTTTTCAGCTTTGAACACCAACTTGACGGAAAGCCTCAAAGAGCTGCAAAACTGACATAACATTGAGTTAACACAGCAGGGCAGCGGTATGGGCTCTCTTTAATTGTTAGACTTGTGTATAGTTGGATTAAATCAACATTTCCAGAAAGTGACTGGCTACTGAAACAATCCTTAAGTTTGAGATGAGAATTCATTTTTTCTTAATGCGGATAAATCAAATCAACAATGTATAGTTTAAAGACAACGGTAAAATTGACATTTCAAATTTGTCACATATTATTTATTAAATGACAATGATACAGTGATACTATTAAATGCAGAAGTCTGCAGTCCTTCGGATTGCACCTGCGCCACCTCAGGATATACAGCATAATTATGGAATCATAGAATTGTAATAGAATAAAAGGAGGCCGTTTGGCCTGTTGTGTCTGTGCTGCCTCTCTGCGAGAACAAGTCAGCTAGTCAGTCCCACTCCCTAAACCAGTGGTTTTCAACCGCTGTGCAAGTGTGTCACATCTTCCACTCAGCCCAGCCTCTGACTTACATGCCCATATATGGAGCTCAGAAAGTCCATGTTTAGGCAGCTCCAAATTTTTACCAAACTTATTTCTAATTTACGGAAAGTAAAATATGAGCAGTGGACTACTTGAAAGCGAAGCAGGAAAGTAAATCAGAAACAAGTTTGGTAAAATTCTCCAGCGCAGGACTGAAATAGGAAAGGGCCCAACACTCCAGGGAAGAGAATAAATAAATGGGGAATGCTGGGCAAAATTGGAAGAACACAATTCTGCACATATTTCAAGAAACACAAGAAGTAATAACCCAGTTGGGGTTCCACAGCATCATCTTCTTAGTATAGGGATGTGCCAATGTTCGTACCGGAAGTTCACAAGAAGCACTGGTATCAGAACCAGAAACTTGCAATAGTTTTCTTTCTCAGACCAGCAATGATGAAAGGGAGAGGAGTTCCCAAAGTGACGGTAAATGGCAGGAACTGGACACACAAATTCCAAATGAGTCCTTCCAAATTTATTAGTGGGACCTGGTGGAGGGAAATGGCCCAGACCACTGACTGCAGTTGTTAGTCAGATAAGTCGAAGCTGCCCAAACATGGGCTTCCTGAGTTACATATATACTATTCCACTTTTCAGTGCAAGGAGAAACAACAATGGTTTTTTTTGATTAGTCACATTATTTCTTGCCCATTGGTGTTTTACAACTTCTGAGATGTAACCATGAATTCCTCATAGGAATGTTTGATATATGATATATGGCTAAACCAGAGCTACTGGAAGTAAAACAAATGCAGTTTGGTGTTTAGGTTGGTGATTTCCCCCTCTATGCAGGGTCAGCACGGTAGCACACTGCTTAGCATTGCTGCCTCACAGTGCCAGGAACCCGGTTTAGAGTCCGACTTCGGGTGACTGTGTGGAGTTTGCACTTTCTCCCAGTGTCTGCATGGGTTCCCTCCAGCTGCTCCGGTTTCCTCCCACAGTCCAAAGTCCAAAGATGTGCAGGTTAGGTGTATTAGCCATGCCAAATTGCCCCTAAGTGTCCAAAAGGTAAGTGGGGTTACAGGGAAAGGGTGGGGGATTGCGCCTAGGTAGGGTGCCCTTTCGGGGGCTCGGTGCAGACCCGATGGGCCGAATGGCCTCCTCCTGCACTGTAGGGATTCTAGAAGACAAAGAGTTGCTAAACACACCCAGGGATTACCCACCTTTGTCTGTTACATTCCTGGACAATTGGAGCATTCTCCTTTTGGCAAGATTTCCCAATGATCTTTCCAATCTGTTAGTTCCCATTAACTGTTCTGTCCCCCATATCCCACTTTTCTCTGGTTCAATAATTCGTTTAGCACTTTTAATATCTAACAGCATCCAGTTATGATGAGAGATTACTACCCTGAAACATTTACTCTGCTGTTTCTTCTTTCACAGATTATGCTCATCCTGCTAGATATCTGCAGCATTGGCTAATCTTTTTATCAGAGTTACATTGGATTAAGTACATTTTTCCTCAAATTATTTGTCAAGAATATGAAGGGTCTTAGACTGGGTTCAAATTTCAGATGAGAAAGTTTTGTATCTATGCATGAAGAATAGTTTTAATTCCTGAGTTCCTAATTTGTCCTTGAATATTCCTCTGATGGAAGGTTAGGCCACTTAACAATACAGTCTTCGGGTGGGAAAGATTCTGGAACAGGCCGCAGGACTAGAGTGCTTCAAAACATGTCCAAATAACACGAGGGCTCTGTCCAATTCAGAGAATTTCCGATCTCTGACCCCAGATCGGCTATTTCCAAATTGTGGGTATTTCCAAACGCCAGAGGGTTTCTCCTCATCCCTGGTGGGATGGCCCACTGTTCAAATACCCAACCTCGAAAGTGGGGAGTCATGTAAAATCTGGTCTTGCCCAGGCGAAGTGACATCATGCAAATCTGGGTTATAAAATCTTCCCCGGATTAAGAGACTCTGCTCACAGAGGTGGGCCGAGATGTCACATTACCGTTATTGGTAAGATGATTTTGGTAGATCAAATCAGGGCAGGGCCTACTCAGTTAATGGCAGGGAGTTACAGAACAAAGAGATCTAGGAGTACAAGTTCATAGCTCCTTGAAGGTGGAGTCGCAGGTGGACAGGCTGGTGAAGAAGGCATTCAGATTATTAGGTTTTATTGGTCAGAATATTGAATACAGGAGTGGTGATGTCTTGTTGAAGTTGTAAGACTACACATGAATACTGTGTTCAGTTCTGGTCACCCTATTATGGAAAGGATATTGTTAAACAAGAAAGAGTGCAAGAAGAGATTTACGAGGATGCTACCAGGACTTGATGGTCTGAGTTATCAGGAGAGGCTGGATAGGCTGGGACTTTTTTCCCTGGAGCGTAGGAGGATTAGGGGTGATTTTATAGAGGTCTATAAAATATTAAGGAGCATATATAAGGTAGATAGTCGACATTTTTTCCCAAAGGTAGAGGAGTCTAGAATTAGAGGGCATAGGTTTACAAAAGAGACCAGAGGGGAAATTTATTCTTGCAGAGGGTGTTGATCATCTGGAATGGGCTGCCAGAGGCAGTGGTAGAGGCGGGTACAATTTTGTTCTTTAAAGAGCCCACTGTTCAATGGGCAGTTAGACAGTTACATGGACAGGGTGGGTATAGAGCGATATGGGCCAAATGCAGGCAAGTGGGACTAGCTTAGTGATAGAAACTGGGCTGCATGGACAAGCTGGCCGAAGGGCCTGTTTCCATGCAGTAAACATCTATGACACTATGCTGCTCGCAGTAATGATAATCTTTATTAGTGGCACAAGTAGGTTACATACTGTGAAAATCCCCTCGTCGCCACACTCCAGCACCTGTTCGGGTACACTGAGGGAGAATTCAGAATGTCCAATTCACCTAACAAGCACGTTTTTCAGGACTAATTTTGTATTTCCTTAATTTATGCACCTTCACATTGAGAAATGTAGACTTCAAGGAATACTAAAACAATTGAAACCTTTAATGGAAAATACTTTTGAATCGTGTACGTTTTGAATGAAAACATTGCATTTTACATATAAATGTTGATAATGCTTCCATTGAATACTTCATAAACTAATGAAAATTGCATTAAATGGTGCCTTGACATGTTTTGAGGTTTTAGAGATACAAGGCTTGTGCTCGACAGCAGCTAAGTTGGAGAATATCGGAGGTGTGCCTCAAGATTTTTATAGTATGAAGTTATACTGTGACAGATAAAAGGTTGGGAACCACTGCCATGAAAATCTTTTCTCTTCAGAAAATTATCCAAATACCTCTTTGAAAGCTGCGATTGAATCTGCCTTCACCACCTTCTCAGGCAATTCATTTCAGATCCTCACCACTTGCGTAACAATATTTTTCATGTCACTTTGGTTCTTTTGCCAATAACTTTATATCAATGTCCTCTAGATCTCAATCTTTCCACAAATGGAAAGAGTTTCCTCGCTATCTGCCCTGTTTTGACCCCTCATGACTACAGTGGGGAGAAAAAGAGTTAAACTATCCAAATGAACATTTAAAAACAAAACTGAATATGTTAATGACCTAAATGTATTAGTAAAACTGGGTTCAGTATTTGCTGCATTTACCTGTATTGCAGTGCAAGTCTTAATGCTGTACTATTGGATTCATATTTACCAACCAGCATACTCATTCTTTCAGCATTGCTTTTACATTCTTCCAGCGTTATAGTTAGAAGGTCATTCTGTGATTTTAGATGTTCAATTCGACTACAGAAGAAAAAGACAAAATCCAACTTAATCCTGAATTTAATTAATTAGCTGTTTCAACACAAGTTACTGAACAACTCCAAACCCATAACCACAATCATCTAGAAGGGCAGCAAACATATGGGAACATTACAACCTGGAATTTCCCCACAATGCTAACTTGGAAATATATTATCGTTCTTTCACTGTCACTGGGTCAAAACACTGGAACACCCTCCCTAACAGCACTGTGGGTGTACCTACACCACATGGACTACAGAAGTTCAAGAAGGCAGCTCACCACCACCTTCTCAAGGGCAGCTAGGGACAGGCAAATGCCGCTCTCGCCAGCAACAGCAAATCCAAAGAATGAATTTTTAAAAATTATCATGGAACAATTAATGGATCACAGAAGTTGTGATACCAAACAACAGCAGCTTACATTTGTTAATTTATATTTTTTCCAATTAAGGGGCAATTTAGCATGGCCAATCCACCTACCCTGCACATCTTTGGGTTGTGGGGGTTGAGACCCACGCAGACAAGGTGAGAATGTGCGAACTCCACACGGACAGTGACCAGGGGCCGGAATTAAACCCAAGTCCTCGGTGCCATGAGGCAGCAGTGCTAACCACTGTGCCAACACAGTGCCTCCGTGCTGCCCAACAGCTTATGTTTGTAAAGTGCCGTTACATAGTACGATAACCACGGTGCTTCAAAGAAGCATTAGTCTCAGAACCTTGCAGAAAAAAAAAGGGACCATTTGGCCAGTCTTGCCTATGCTGGCTCTTTGAAAGGTCTGTTCAACTTTGTCCCGAACAGCAAATTTCTCTCCAAACTCTGAAAATTACTTCCCATCAAATACATCTCCAATTACTTTTCAAAATTTCCTGTGGAATTTAATGCCACCACTCTTTCGATAGTGCAGATAACAACTCTTTGAAAATATGCTCAAGTCTCTAGTTCTTTTATTTAAAGTGTACGATCTCTGATTAGTGATCCATTTACCAGAGGATACAGTTTTTTCCAACTTGTTCTATCAAAACCCCTCAATTTTGAATACCTCTATTTAAGTATCCCCTTCATCTTTCCTGCTTTAAGGAGAACAATTAAAACTTCTCTATTCTCTGTTATAACCAAATACCCTCATTCTTGGAATCATCTTGGTAAACCTCTACTCTACCCTCTCAAGATCTTGACACGTGGCGCCCAGAATTGTTCACAATTCTCCAGATGCGGTTTAGTCAGTGATTTGCAAACATTTAGCATGACTTTCTAGCTGTATATCCAATACCGTTATTTACAAAGCCAAGTATACCATACACTTGTGTAACTGCCAATCAACTTTGCCATCTTTAAGCATTTGTCAACATGCACCCACAGGTCCCCCCATTTTTGCACATCCCTCAAAGTATCACCATTTAGGTTTTACGGTATCTCTATGTCGTTTTCCCAAAATGCATCACTTCACACTTATCCACTTTAAATTGCACCAACCAGGTGTCGGTAAACATAAATATTGGTGGCGCTGCACAGAACTCTCCAGAGACAGACAGCTCACAGTTGCCACCTGCGCAGCCCATGCAGCTTTTCTCAAGAAGATCGTGTAGGCCGTGCAGGTGGTGATCCACTCTTCTGTCTGACCGTGGGGAATTGAAAAACATCTGTGAAGTATTACTCCAAATGACACTGTGCAAATGAAATGTTCCCCCATTGTCTCTGTGCAGGGTAAAGTTAATAATTACAACATCCACAGTCCACCATTTTGTTCAACATTGTTGGAAAGAAATCTACATTTCATTTAGCTTCCAGCCATTCCCCATTTTGTCAGTTTTACATGCCCCCTTTGTCAATCAAGCAGATGATAATCTATTCCTAAACCTTTGCTAATGGCAAACTGAACCAAGTGGTAGAGATAGACATGCGTTATTCATTTCCCCACCTTGACCTTAAAGGAAGCAGGATCCAAGAATCCCCAGCTAATTAACAGGCATGATCATTTATGAAGTTGTGCACGGGGTCAGAGGAGCACTTTGTCGGTTGCAGCAAGATGTAGTATCAAGCTATACCATTGGCACTGCTTAACTAAAAATAACTATTTTCGTCACTGTTCCTCTTAAAACTAACTTCAAACAGTTGTGAGTGTTTTACCTGTTCAGTCTTTCAGTTTCCACTTCAAATTCACGGATCTTGCTTTCAGAGATAGCTGAACCATGCGAGTACAGAGTCTGAAAGATTTCTTGAATATTGGAGCAATCTTGCAAAGAATGCGCGAGATGTTCTGCCACACTACTGGACACCTGTGTAAGGCAGAACAAAAAGTTTATCTGATCTTTGTGAAGTATGCCATTACATGCAGATGCATTAAATCTTAGTGAAACGTTACCAGGACAGCAGACTGATTAAACAACAGCATCACGGAGGGATATTCTAGATTCTAATGGATTATCTAGCAATAATTATTAAGGCAGGACAGAAAGCAATAGACATAAGGTGCTGGACATTTTAAAAAGCTCTTCGCTTTTTATTTCTGATACACTGAAAAATCAAAAAGTGATTTAGTTCTCTCTTTTGCCAACAACCGGGAAAAAACCTGAACTAATGCGCATGATATCTTTTTTTTTTTAACTAACCCCCACCCCCCAGATCTGTGTACAACCCCCACCCCCCAGTTCTGTGTACAACCCCCACCCCCCAGATCTGTGTACTAACCCCCACCCCCCAGATCTGTGTACAACCCCCACCCCCCAGATCTGTGTACAATCCCCACCCCCAGATCTGTGTACTGACGCCCACCCCCCAGATCTGTGTACTGACCCCCACCCCCCAGATCTGTGTACTGACCCCCACCCCCCAGATCTGTGTACTGACCCCCACCCCCCAGATCTGTGTACTGACCCCCACGCCCCAGATCTGTGTACTGACCCCCACCCCCCAGATCTGTGTACTGACCCCCACCCCCCAGATCTGTGTACTGACCCCCACGCCCCAGATCTGTGTACTGACCCCCACCCCCCAGATCTGTGTACTGACCCCCACCCCCCAGATCTGTGTACAGCCACCACCACCCAGATCTGTGTACTGACCCCCACCCCCCAGATCTGTGTACTGACCCCCACCCCCCAGATCTGTGTACAGCCCCCACCCCCCAGATCTGTGTACTGGCCCCCACCCCCCAGATCTGTGTACAACCCCCACCCCCCAGATCTGTGTACTGGCCCCCACCCCACAGATGTGTGTACAGACCCCCACCCCCCAGATCTGTGTACAACCCCCACCCCCCAGATCTGTGTACTGGCCCCCACCCCCCCAGATCTGTGTACTGACCCCACCCCCCAGATCTGCGAACTAACCCCCACGCCCCAGAATTGTGTACTAACCCCCACCCCCCAGATCTGTGTACAACCCCCACCCCCCAGATCTGTGTACTAACCCCCACCCCCCAGATCTGTGTACTAACCCCCACCCCCCAGATCTGTGTACAACCCCCACCCCCCAGATCTGTGTACAACCCCCACCCCCCAGATCTGTGTACTGGCCCCCACCCCCCAGATCGGTGTACAACCCCCACCCCCCAGATCTGTGTATTAACCCCCACCCCCCAGATCTGTGTACAACTCCCACCACCCAGATCTGTGTACTGACCCCCACACCCCAGATCTGCGTACTAACCCCCACCCCCCAGAATTGTGTACTAACCCCCACCCCACAGATCTGTGTACTGACCCCCACCCCACAGATCTGTGTACTGACCCCCACCCCACAGATCTGTGTACTGACCCCCACCCCACAGATCTGTGTACTGACTCCCCCCCCCCCCCCCCCCCCCCCCCCGGCACACAATCACAGCACAGGAGAGTTTGGAAATGTTGTTGTTGCAGGACGCGCATGATATCTTAACATTCATTTGTTGACTTGTTCGTTGATCCCTTGTGGCACTGCACAAAATAATCAAGACATAATCAAGAGGATGGAGTTGGATGGATTGGGAAGTGGATACAGTAAGCACAGGTAGGGGGACGGGATTTGGGGGGGGGGGGGCGCGAGAGAAACAAAAGAGGTAGAAAGTATCATGGACGGAAGAGAGGCAAGGAGCAAAGTGGGCAAGGGAGCAAAGAAAGGTTGTGAAGAGGAGAAGGCGAGAGGGATGAGGGAGGAGAGAGGTATAGGAAGGGGTGCTGTTTAGTAGACAGCATCCCTATCAGCAAAATTCATGAAGAGAAAGGGTGGGTCTGATGACAATGGTCAGAAAACCGGCTGTAATCTAACATTACATGGCATTCTCCAAACATCATGTTGACAGTACTCTTTCATAGATTATAGATTTTACAGTGCAGAAGGAGGCCATTCAGCCCATCGAGTCTGCACCGGGCCTTGTAAAGAGCACCCTACTCAAGCCCATGCCTCTACCCTATCCCCGTAACCCAGTAACCCCACTTAATCTTTTTGGACACTAAAGGTAATTTAGCATGACCAATCTACCTAACCCGCACATCTTTGAACCGTGGGGGGAAACCGGAGCACCCGGAGGAAACCCACGCAAACACAGGGAGGACGTGCAGACTCCGCACAGACAGTGACCCAAGCTGGGAATCGAACCTGGGACCCTGGAGCTGTGAAGCAACTGTGTTAACCACTGTGCGACCATTACAATATAGTATCTTAAAATTCTTAGCTCACTCATATTTTTTAATATATTACAGGCACAGCGGCAATTAACAAAACTGAGAGCCAATATAAATGTACCATTAAAAGCAGGATATGTATGGACTTCCGGTGACGGCGGGCGGGAGGCGGCCGCACAATGGAGGGCTCCCGTTCGGCAACGGCATTTTCGGGGCTTTAAGCCCGGTCCCAGGGTCCGCGGAGGCGGCAGAAGCAGGGAGAAGGCACGGAGGAGGCACAGTGAAGACACAGGAGGAAAAAAAGAACAAAGAAAAATGTCGAGGGTGAGCAAGAAAACGGCCGGAAAAAAAACAGCTGGAGGTCCGTCGGGGAGTGGAAAGGTCACTGCGGGGTCACCAGGAAAAATGGAGGCTGGAGCACCAGGGAAGGCCGCACTGCTTACGGCTGAAGAAATAACCACGGTGATGGCTGTGGAATTTGAAAAGCAGTTGACGCAGATTGCGAAATGCATGGTTTCGGTGAGGAAGGAGATGAGGGAGGTTTTGAGTGTGCTGGTGGAGGAGGCGGTTTCCCCAGTGAGGACGGAGGTGGCGAGCACAGTGGCGGAGGTGCGAGAGCAAGGGGAGGCGCTGAAGGAAGTGGAGGAGACGTTATTGCAGCACGGTGATCAACTTGCCTCGATGGGGAAAGAGATGCGGAAGGTGATAGATACTAACAAGGATCTGCGAAGAAAAATGGAAGACCTGGAAAACAGATCCAGGCGACAGAATTTGAGGATTGTGGGGCTGCCCGAGGGAGTTGAAGGACCGAAGCCGACTGAGTATTTTGCCGCGATGCTGGAAAAACTATTGGGGGAGGGGGAGGATCCCTCCCGATATGAACTGGATCGGGCTCATCGGTTGTGGAGGCCTGTATCAAAGGCGAGTGAGCCACCAAGGGCAGTGACTCTGTGCTTCCGTAGGTACAGGGTGAAGGAGAAGGTCCTGAGCTGGGCCAAGCAGAAGCGGGTGATGCAGTGGGCTGGAGCTGGTATACGTGTATACCAGGACTTTACGGTGGAGCTGGCAAGGAGGCGGGCTGCCTTCAACCGGGTGAAGAGGGCACTGTACATTAGCAAGGTGCGGTGCGGCATTGTATATCCAGCGAAGCTGAGGGTGACTTACAAGCTCAGGGACTTTTATTTTGGAACGGCGGAAGCAGCGGAGGAGTTTGCGAAAGCAGAAGGACTGTGGCAGAACTGACAAATTGGGGAATGGCCATGTGCCGATGTAACCTCATGATTGTATTTTCTTCTTTTTTGTATCACTGTGCGCGGGTGTAGAGATTAAAGGAGCCAATGTGGTATATATTTGGACAAGGGAAGGGAAGATTTCACTCGAAATGAGAGTTCTTTGGGGTGTAGGTGGATATGCGGGGTTTGTGTGCTAAAAGGGGATCTTTGGGCTTTCGTAGGGCCGGACAAGTGGGAAAGGGACCCGGGCGGGGGCCTCCACGCTGGCCGGTTTAAGCCGGTCAGTGAACGGGTGTGAGGTGGGGGAGGGGCTGCGGCCATCGGAGCCTGGCAGAACAGGGTCCGAGTGGTCTAGCCGGGGTGGAAAGTTGGGGGGAAGGAACCGAGATTGGGAGGAGGAGTTTTACAAGAGGCAGTGGACGGGAGGAGCTGGAGACCTGGGGTTGGGGGGGAGCTGTGTAAGATTAAGGGTGACTACGGGTAATCCCTGATTCCTTTTTGTCATTTGTTTATGTAAACATGCGGGTTGAGGTTCGGGGGTTGGTGGGTAGATGGGATCGTTGTTATTATGGGGACTGACATATCTTGCTGATTATTATTTATTGTTGATGGATGTAAATGTGGGAGAAAATGTGAAAAAGGAGAATAAAAATTTTTATTTTTTTTAAAAGCAGGATATGTATCACAGATATAGCCTACTTGTGACAATAAGGGATTTTCAATGGGATGCTGAATCTGTTTTCTCAGTACTATAATTGGTCCTACTGCCCCAATGCAAAAGAGAGAAGGTTGGAGGAAGTAGCTTTGTGGGCAAAAAAGAAAAAGCATGGTTTCCTCTGCTGATTGCAATCCAGTGACCCTGACCAAAAGTGTGCATGTGGACATCAGACTGCACTTGTCTATAATGTCTTCCATGAGACAAAGCCTACTGATACTCGTTGACAAGCTCTATTGACATTGGGCTGACAAATCTTCTTAAATTTGTAATGGAAATCACTCACTTGCAAAAAATGCCTACAAAATAACAGTCTGCATCTTCAGGAGAGATGGAATAAATGAAAAAAAAGGGAGACATGAGACATGCGCTATACTTAGTTTGGTTTGCCCTCAGCTCACAACAATAAAATTACATGAGCAAACTGCTGCTGATGCTGTAAATCTGAAATTAAACACAAAATGTTGGAAATATTCAGCAGGTCTGGTAACATCTGTTGAGAAAGAACAGATGAAATAAAAGACCTGAAATGTTGACTCTCATTTCTCACTCCACAGTGCTGCCAGATCAGATGAGTATTTACAACATTTTTCTA
Source organism: Scyliorhinus torazame (assembly GCF_047496885.1). Classification (NCBI taxonomy): domain Eukaryota; kingdom Metazoa; phylum Chordata; class Chondrichthyes; order Carcharhiniformes; family Scyliorhinidae; genus Scyliorhinus; species Scyliorhinus torazame. The sequence goes on along the minus strand of NC_092715.1, from coordinate 120,288,837 downwards.
ACTGTAACAAAATTATATGTTACATTTGTTTTTAATTAACTATTCTGAATGGCCCCGAGAGTGGTGGTAAGGTGAGTTAGTGAGTTAGGGCACTACATAGACAAACATCTATTTCCAGGGTATGTACAAACCAAACTTGTGAAGGGAGATAACCTTTTGTTCTTGTAGATATTCATTAGTCACCGTATTTTACTTCACAGATGTGCTTCATTACCTGAACGCAAACCTAATTCTACTTTTCAAACCTGAAGCTGGAGAGTTGCTTTCCAACAAGGCTGCAACCTTCAATCGGGTTGTCCATATATTCTGCTCCCTAAAACACTGCCCTTCATGGAACCTACCTGAAATAATTTGTAATAAACATTTTCCAATCAAAAATCCGAGACCCTAACACAGTTCCTGCTTAACAAAAAGCACTCATTGTTAAATTTCTAAGCTTCGACAAAATGCTGTCACGATTGCTTTGATTAGCCTATGTAAATTGTGTTCAAAACATAAAATGTTTTCGATAGTCTCCCATCATTCTGATTTGATTAAGTTTTATTCTAAGTTTGACTCTAGTTTACCAAACTCCTTCCTGTTTTAAATTCCAACAGACCTGTTTAGCATTCATTCTTTTCTTAAGCAAAGTAATCATTTAAGGCTGCAAATCCTTGTGTGGAGAGGACATAAGTCAGGTTACTAACAGCCAGAGGAGCAGAAATCTGGATAAAAGCAAAACCAACTGGCTTTTGATTCAATTTGTTCTCTGGCTTAAGCTGGACAGTGAAGAGTTAGGTAAACGTCTCATCATCACTCCACATTACAGCTACAGTTTCGGGAGCTGGAGGAAAAACAGCATGGTCTAGGGAGTTGCCAGGCTACCACAGGAATTCTGCACAGTACAAAACTCAGATGTAGAAGTTTCAGCAAATGCTGAAAATGAGCATGAATGGCGTGTGTACCTGCCAAGGACATATTACTGATGTTGCAGTGCAGGGGTACCGATTACAAAGGGGACAGATTCTCTCCAACTACAGGTCAATATTTTCCTTAAAAGAAAATAATGGGCAATTTAATGGAAAAGTTTCTAAGTGTGGTAGCCAGCTGGAACAATCACAAGCTTTCCAATACTCAACCTGGCGAGGTCATCACTGATACCAAATGCTAATTGGTCTACTTAACGAGGCTCCATGGGCCTCACACCGCAAATGATGGTCCAGCTGGCTGATTCACCGGGTCAGCACCCGCCAGCTGCTCGCTAACAAGGGGGAGCTGCGCTTAAACCAATCCCACAGAGCAAACTCCACACAGAACGCAGTCAAGCCACAGGAACGACCAGCCACACGATTCGGGGATGCCAACCTGGCCAGCACGTTGGACATGGTCGAGTCCAGACAGGATGCCCCGTTCGCTCGAGGGGCTCGGAGGGTCAGCCACAGGGCAGGCAGTGTCACCTGGGAAGAAGTGGCAGCGGCCGTCAGCTCGGGGAGTATCACCAAGAGGACCGGCACCCAGTGCCGTAAGATGACCAAAGATCTCCACCGGGCCACGTGGGTGAGTTGGCACCAGCCCTCAGGTATTGGCCCAACTTGTCAACCAACCCCCCACCCCTGTCAACGATGCACCTGGCACAGCAGATGACCATGCGCCTGGCACAGCCCCCAGCCAGCACTTTACCATGCCCGGCCCACCTATGCCCAGCATTGTAGCCCGTGCCTGCACGCTCCCACGCGCCCATTCACAGTGAACGAAGCGTGCAACTCACAATGCCTTCTCTGTGTCTCTGAAGGAGGTATTGGCCCACAGACAGGAGAGAGCCCAGATGGCTGGCAAAGTGCCGGACATCAGAGTCCTCAACTCCTATGAGGAATGGGTCCTGGAGGTCACAGGCGTGGCCGAGGACAGATCGGCCACCAATGTTGAGGCTGGCGCAAGCCTCAGGGGTAAGGATCCACCAGCCGCCACCCAAATGACCTGTCACATGCGAGTTGTCAACGCCAGACAGAATGATCCTTCCCTCCAGCTGACCACATTCTCCCACAGGATCTCCGGTACCAGCCCATCCGGGGTGGTCACCCCACTTGCCTCCCAAGAGAACACCTTGGAGGGGAGTGCCGAGGAGGCCACCATATTCGCGGCACAGCTGTCATTCCCACCCTGCACCAGTGCAGAAACACACACCTCGGTGGACGACAGTAGTAGACAGGCTTTTGGGGTACATTCTGTTGAACACCACACAGTTCTTGGTGCACATTAGGTGGAGGCACAAATGCCCAGACGAGGATCCCAGGACCCAGCTGGGTCCCAGTCAGATGCTGAGTCTCTGCACCAGGTTTACCTGGAACTGCTCCAGTCAATAGGATGCGGCCATGAGATTCAGAGGGGAATGTCAGCAACACTCCAGCAAGTCCATATCTGGCTGGAGGAGTCCCAGAGGCTACGGGCGCAGGAGATAGCGCAGGCAATGCATGGCACTGAGGCCAACACTAGTAGGGTGGCGGCTGCAGTGGAGAGCCTGGTGCACGTTAAGAGTGTCCAAGGTGTAACTCAGTCAGTGACGGCCATGGCTGAGGGCCTCGGCAGAAACACGCTGGGGACGTGTCCCAGTCCCAGGTGGACTTTTCTGAGGCATTGCGGAGCATGTCCCAGTCTCAGCCTGAGAAATATGGCGCCTCTGGCATGTTATTCTGCAATGTGGGACAACCTCCAATCCCGTGGGCATGGTGGTCTGGATTTCGCTCCCCCGCTAGGCATACCATGTGCAGGTGATGGGTGTAAGCGAGCACTCAGCAAACATGCAGGAGTCAAACTATGGCACAGATTGAGGAGCACCAGCGCTCAGCTCCCAGAGGGTTATCACCCCCTGCCTTCAACAATGACCCACTGACAGGCCAACAGTCCCATCACCCTGGAGCGATGTTACACAGAGCCTGGGAGGATGGAACAGAGTGGTTGGGAGGGAGTAAGAGATGAGATGACAGACAAAGTCACGACCTTTGAGCACAGCGCGAGGATGAAGACCTCCCTTCCCTGGCCCTCCGGGATTGCTGGACCTTTGCCACTGTCGCCTATCCTCCATCCTCCAGCTGGTCCTGCAGGTCTTCTCCGGGCTCATCCTCCAACCCCTCCTGTCCCAGCGCCTCCTCGTCCTCATCCTCTGAGGTGTAAGCATGTTCCGCCCCCTCCACCCACATCATCCTGCTGCTACCACAAAGCGGGTGCCTCTCTTGGAGGTGCACTGGAGTTCACCACCAGAATAGTCGATGCATCGGAACCGCATTTTGAGCAGTACAATGCACCGTTCATTGACAGCTCGGGTGGCCGCATGGGCCTCATTGTATCGGATCTCCGCATCGGTCACCATCTTCCGTACTGTTATCATCAGCCAGGGCCTTAGCAGGCACCCCTTATTCCCCAAGTGCCGTCTGGTCAACCTGGGATGGGCCTCGAAGAGGCCAGGGATGTCTAGCTGCCCAAAGATGCAGCGGGCGTGCATTGTCCCTGGGAAGTGTGCACACACGTGCATGATCTGCATGTGGTGGTCGCACACAAACTGGATGTTCAGGGTGTGGAACCCCTTCCTGTTGATGCCAGGCACTCCCTGATGCCCAGTATACACCAGGCGACATGCTTGCCATCTATTACCCCCTGGACCTGGGACATCCCAACGATGGCGGAGAATCCTGCTGCCCGAGGTCAAAGTTTATATAGTTAGCTGCCCGGGCAATCAGTGGACCCCTGACCTCATGGATGCACTTGTGAGCTATAGCTTGTGAGATGCCGCACAAGTCCCCGCTCGAGCCCTGGAATGATCCTGAGGCGTAAATGTTCAGGGTTGCGGTGATCTTGATAGCCATCGGGAAGGATATCCTTCTCCACGTGGTGCTAAGTCTGCGAGGACATGACACAGGTGCCAGACCGTGCCCTTGTGCGGCACAGACTGCCCGTCATCTGTTCAAAAGACCAGTGACGCCTGCACACCTGGTACCGTTGCCAGACTCCCCCTCTAGGTGCCTCCCTGGTCTGATGGGTGGCTGGGTCCTTCAGGTGTCGGGTGGAGCCTAGTACATGGGCCGACGCCTCGAGCCTCTGTTGACTGCTGCTGCCTCTGCCCTCTCCGGAGTCTGGCCGCCTGGCCTGCCAGCAGCACTGCGAGGGCAGCTTCCGCGGGGTCCAAAATATCACTGATCTTGTGTAATATCCGGAAGGAATTGGAGAGGGTAAGAGACAGACAATCAGCGATGTCATCCACCTCAGGAACCTCCAGTCCCCCATGGCTCCCCCCCTTCCTCAGGGTGCCATCCAACATGCCGTGCCCATTCACCCCCAGCCGCAGTGAGGGGCCCGATCACCGTACCCCAGACCCTGTACCCCAGACACGTGTTTTTAATGTTACCTGGACTGGGCGCTGGTCCCCTCCACGGTGCACACACCCACCCTCTGGCTGCGAAAATGTCCCTGGTGTTGGGGCCCAGTCCCTGGGTGTTTGGATGTTGGCTGCTGCGTCTGTGATGTAGCTTCCTGCAATGTTCAGGTACAGTATCCAGGCCTCACGGTCTGATTGGGATGCTAGGCAATAACTCCCACATGCCATGTCACGCCTATCCATGGGAATCCACTTGGGAGCTGTGAAGTGCTCACTTAACTACGATTACCAATTCCCTATTAGCAATAGCCTTCAGCTGCACGACCAGAGGCCACCATGGTCAGTGAGGATTTTGGTTGGTCAGTGGGACAAATAGGCGAAGCTGGAGTTGCCTCCGTTATGGCTACACACGACCCAGGGGGTGGCATGGGGGACCCGCGGATGCTGAGGCACCCACCACCACCCCAGCCGAGGGGCAGGCCCCCTCCCCCACCACCACAGTGGCCATTCCGCCAGCTTCACGTTTTTAAAAAGTAGTACTAATCGGCGCCCACATGACCACTTGCTGGGGAGGCGGATAGATCACGGGAGGCGGTTAGATAGGAGGTCGTCCCTGTTAATTGTATGGAGATTGTTTTTAATTGGTGATTATTGGTATTCCACTACGCCACTGCAGGATTCTGTTCTTGCCAACGGCGACAGCTGGTTGGATAGCAAACCAATCGGATCCCGGCATGTTTCCTGACTTTGGCCTCTCCCGCGATAAACGGCTGCGTCGCGCTCTCGCTCATGCACAACGTGGCCATTAAGTCGCGCCAAATATTTTTTTTTGTTAACTTCTTCAGTCCGATAAGGACCTCTGTCATCTCATTCTCATTTTCCTGCCACCTCGTGGAGGTGACTGCCCTTGTAAAAGCTAGGCTCATCCACGTTGATAATATAAATAATCCTATCCCAGGGATTTGGGACAGAGCCAAACATTTGCAGCAGGTGGGCATGAGTACCACTCAATGGCACCTTTAATGTAAAGCACAGAATTTTAGCCTACCTTGGTGAATTATTTTTTGTTTACCAATTTGTGGGGGGAATTTGTCCTCAAAATTAGTGGATTCAGACCTGCACCTTCAAACTCTCAGTTATGGGAACCATGAACATTATAATATATATAAAGATTATTTTATTTATTTAACCTGGCATTCAGGAAGAAATGTTCAGAAGTTTGTTCATGAATAAGAACATAAGAACTAGGAGGAGTAGGCCACCTGGCCCTTCGAGCCTGCTCCACCATTCAACAAGATCGTGTCTGATCTTTTGTGGACTCAGCTCCATTTTCGGCCCGAACACCATAACCCTTTTATTCCTTTATTCTCCATCCATGCCACTACTTTACCCGTAACTATCTATCTTTATCTTGAAAACATTTAATGAAGGAGCCACAAAAGCTTCACTGGGCAGGGAATTCCATAGATTCATAACCCTTTGGGTGAAGAAGTTCCTCCTAAGCTCAGTCCTAAATCTACTTCCCCTTATTTTGAGGCTATACCCCCTAGTTCTGCTTTCACCCGCCAGTGGAAACAACCTGCCCGCATCTATCCTATCTATTCCCTTCATAATTTTATATGTTTCTATAAGATACCCCCGTTTCCTTCTAAATTCCAACGAATACAATCCCAGTCTACTCAACCTCTCCTCGCAATCCAACCCCCTCAGCTCTGGGATTAACCTAGTGAATCTCCTCTGCACACCCTCCAACGCCAGTACGTCCTTTTCAGATAAGGCGACCAAAACTGAACACAATACTCCAGGTGTGGCCTCACTAACACCTTATACAGTTGCAGCATAACCTCCCTAGTCTTAAACTCCATCCCTCTAGTAATGAAGGACAAAACTCCATTCACCTTCTTAATCACCTGTTGCACCTGTAAACCAACTTTTTGTGACTCATGCACTAGCACACCACTGCGCAGCAGCATGTTTTAATATTTTATCATTTAAATAATAATCCCGTTTGCTGCTTCTCCTCCCAAAATGGATAACCTCACATTTGTCAACATTGTATTCCATCTGCCAGACCCTAGCCCATTCACTTAATGTATCCAAATCCATCTGCAGACTTCCAGTATCCTCTGCACTTCTTGCTTTACCACTCATCTTAGTCTGCAAACTTGGGACACATTGCACTTGGTCCCCAACTCCAAATGATCTATGTAAATTGTGAACAATTGTGGGCCCAACACTGAAATCTGAGGGACACCACTAGCTACTGATTGCCAACCAGAGAAACACCCAGTAATCCCCACTCTTTGCTTTCTATTAATTAACCAATCCTCTCCCATACTACTACTTTACCCTTCACGTTATGCATCTTTATCTTATGCAGTAACCTTTAGTGTGGCACCTTGTCAAAAGCTTTCTGTAAATCCAGATATACCACATCCATTGGCTCCCCGTTGTCTACCACACTGGTAATGTCCTCAAAAAATTCCACTAAATTAGTTAGGCACGACCTGCCCTTTATGAAACCATGCTGCGTCTGACCAATGGGACAATTTCCATCCAGATGCCTCGCTATTTCTTCCTAGATGATAGATTCCATCATCTTCCCTACTACCGAAGTTAAGCTAACTGGCCTATAATTACCCGCTTTCTGACGACCTTTTTTAAACAGTGATGTCACGTTTGCTAATTTCCAATGGGTTTGCTAATTTCCAATGGGTTTTATAGGTAAAATTAGTCCATAACCAGATATTTATAGACCATGCCCAGAAAATTACAGACCATTGAGAACTGTTATCTCCATCACATTTCAAATACTTACTCCAATATTGCTGATTTCTGAACCCAGGACTGGTCGATCTGAAGATGAAGATTCTGACCTTGTCTTTGACAGTTTTACTCGTTCAGCCACCTACCATCAAGAAATGATTGTTAGAATTATTAATTGATCAGTATATCATGCAAAAACTGTATCATATTACAAAATTAATTAATTCACTAATTAATACTGACATATACCCTTTAAATCTACCTTAAAGCCTCTAAATAAAGAGCAATAAAGATCTCCCTCCCCCTCCAGTGCAAAACCAAGAGCCTTCTCCATGACTACTCTAAAATGTTCCCAAGAGAAAGTAATAAGATTTCCCAGCTAATAGTTAAGCCTCTGCAACAGCTGCAGAATGATAGTGACTACTGCATATAATGTGAAAACGTCAGAAGCCACAGAGACTTACCTTTGCAATAGGGATATCATTGCTGCTACTGCTGGTGCTGAGCTCACCAGTACTGGGGTTGACTGGTCGATTGGCTGCAGTCAAACGACTTGGACTAGCTGGACCAGATGCCTGTATGCTTTGTAAACGTGTCTGTAGCTCTCGAACCTGAATTAAAAAGAAAAATGATTGCAACCATTGTTTACAGCAGGAATAAATTATTCTAAGGACAGTACACATTATTTGAGGATAGTTATTTTATTTTTCAATTGTTATTACTTCCAGGAGAACAGACTGATTTTGCAGCATTCACAGCATAATCTTAAAAGCTGAGTTTATTTATTTAGTTTGAGCTTCTGATGTGCAGTTGTACAGTGAGACATGACAGTCCTATCAACACTTGTTAAGTACCGACTTCCGGTAGCGGCCATGATGTGAAGGGACGCACATTTGGTGGCTCCCACTCAAGGCAGATTTTTTCAGTCTTTTCTCCGCCTGAAAGGCAACATATTTGAGGGCAAATGGTACAGGAGTGTCTGGGGAAGGTAATACTCCTCTGGTGTGGCTGGTGCACAGATCGGTGGATGAGGAATACCACAAGAAAGAAAGTGCAGTTAGAGCAGGAGAGTTTCCATGATGCACCACAGGGAAAGATGGTGGAAGGCAAGGGAGCGCGCTGCCCACCCAGTAGTTGATGGAGCAGCTGATGGAGTTCTTGAATGACACGTTTCAGCAGCAGAGGAAAGAGGCCCTGGAGTACCTGGACAAGATGGTGGAGCTGCTGATATCTGGGATCGGGCAAGTTGAGCAGAGGCTGGAGTCCCAGGGCCTGACGATCCTGAAAGTAGAGGCGGCGGTGGGGGAGCACGAGGAGCAGTTGGCCTCGTTGGTGGCTGAGGTGGAAGCTATGCGGGAGAGCCAGAAGCTGAGGGAGAATGTGGAGGATATGGGAAATCTCTCCAGAAGACAAAACCTAAAGACTGTCAGGATGCCTGAAGGAATTGAAGATGTGGAGGTCACGGTGTATGTGGCAAGGATGCTGGAGAGAGTGATGGGGATAGGGGCCTTTCATCGGTCCCTGGAGGTGGACTGAATACACAGGGCACTGAGGAGGAGGCCACAGGCGGGTGAGTCGCCAAGGGCTTTGGCGGTGCAGTTGCACCGCTTTCTAGACAAGGAGACGATCCTTCGATGAGCGAGGCAGACTAGGGAAAGGAACGAGCTGTACCAGGCCCTGGGTGTGGAGCTGGCAAAAGAGGAGGACCGGCTTAACTGGATTAAGGCTGCCCTCTTCAAAATGGAGGTTAGGTTTGGGGTATTGTACCCACCTGTTGGTGCCTTTCCAGAAGCAACAGTTTCATTTCGACATGCCAAAGGAGGCGATGAAATTTATGAGGGATAATGGACTGGGAGGAGAGTGAGGAAATTGAACTTTGGTCGAGTTTTGTGTGCTCTTTAAAGTGTTAGTGGTGGATTATTGGGGGCAGGCTTTGACAGGGGAGCAACGATGATGAGTGTGCCTTTTGTTACTCTTGAGGGATAAATGGTTGGGTTGCTTGGGGGTAGGGGGGCGGAACTAGAGGGAGGTAGGATGGTTGGAGGCCTCGGGCAGGGGCTACCATGCTAGATCGGCAGACTAGTTAATGGGAGTGAAGTGAGAAGGAAGGTAGAGGGGAAGGAATTGATTTTTTGTTTGAGGGTGGGGGGATTGCTGACATGGGTGTGGTTAGTGTGGCATAGTTGGAAAGAGATCGATGATGGTGGACATTCGAGGGCGGGCCTGGAGGGTCATGTGACGAAGGCTGGGGGCTGGCTCGAAAAGGAATATGTTGATTGGCAGGGGAAGGGAGCGGGGAGCCCCCCGACCAGGCTCGTCACGTGGAATGCGAGGGGGTTGAATGGGCTGGTGAAACTGTCGCATGTGTTCACCCATCTGTGAAGTTTGAAGGCTGGCATGGTATTTTTTGCAGGAGACGCAGCTGAAGTTGGGGGACCAGACGAGGCTGAGAAAGTAATGGTGGGACAGGTGTTTCATTCGGGGCTGGATATGAAGACGAGAGGGGTGGCAGTGTTGGTCAACAAGCAGGTTGCGTTCGAGGTGGGAACATTGTGGCCGATCCGCGGGGGGGGGGGGGGGGACTATGTATGATCATGGAAAGTTGGAGGGGATGGCAGTGGTTCTGCTAAACATGTCTGTGCACTGAATTGGGATGGCCTGGATTTTATGAGGTGGATGTCAGGGAGAATTCCGGGACTTGGACTCGCATCGGTTGATTGGGGTGGGGGCAGTGGCGAAGGAGCCGAGGGGGTTTATGGAGCACACTGGTGGATTTTTTTTGTCCTGGACAAGACGCTATTGGCGGGGGTTGCCGTCTTGCAGTATTCGCCGATTGTGGTTTCCGACCACGCACTGCTAGGTTGGATTTGCGGGGGGGGGGGGGCCACAGTGGAGACTGAATGTGGGACTGTTGGTGGACATGGAGGAGTGTGAGCAGGTAAGGGCTGCTATTCGGGGCTACGTTGTGGAGCTAAACGACACGGGGGAGGTCATGGCCGCCCCACTGTGGGAAGAACTCAAGGCTGTAGTCAAGGGGGAGGTTTTTTTAAATTTAGAGTACCCGATTAATTTTTTCTAATTAAGGGGCGATTTAGCGTGGCCAATCCACCTACCCTGTACATCTTTGGGTTGTGGGGGCGAAACCCACGCAAACACAGGGAGAATGTACAAATTCCACACAGTCAATGGCCCAGAGCCAGGATCGAACCTGGGACCTCGGACCCATGAGGCAGCAATGCTAACCACTGCGCTACCGTGTTGCCCCGTCAAGGGGGAGTTTATATCAATCTGGGGCATAGGGAGAAATTGGAGTGGGAAGAAGAGGGCTAGGTTGGTGGACGAGATTTTGAGGGTCGACAGGAGATACAGGGAAGGGCCGGAGCCACGGCTGTTGAAGGAGAGGAGAGGCTCCAGAGGGAGTTTGGGCTAGTTTCTACTGGGAAGGTGTTGGGGCAGTTACGGAGTACCAGTGCATTAGTACGGGGAGAAGGCCAGTAGGATATTGAGAATTCAAGAGGCGGCGAGGGAAATTGACAGAGTTAGGAATGTTAAGGGAAAGTGGTGATGGACCCGGAGGAGGTGAATGGCGTGTTCGAAGCGTTTCATAGAAGGCTCTACGAGTCGGAGCCCCCAGCCGAGGAGGAGGGGATGCAACGGTTCCTGGATAGGTTAGAGTTTCCCAAAGTAGAGGAGGAGCTGGTTCAGGGACTGAGGGACCCAATTGGGCTGAGGGAGGTGATGGAGCATATGGGAGCAATGCAGGGTGGGAGGGCCCAGATGGGTTCCCGGTAGAGTTGTATAAAAAGCTTGGGATGAACCCGGAGCCACTGCTGTCGTACCACCCACTACCATTATTCAACATGGACGGCAAGTTATTGGCGAAGGTGTTGGCCTCGCGAATTGAGGTCTGTGTTCCGGGGATGATAGGTGAAGATCAAACGGGTTTTGTGGAGGGGAGGCAGTTGTTGGCGAATGTGAGGAGGCTACTCAATGTAATCATGAAGCCTTCAGAGGGGCAGGAGATGGCGATATTGGTGGCGATGGATGCGGAGAATGCTTTTGATTGGGTGGAGTGGACGTATTTGTGCTGGGACAGTTCGGGCAGGGATTTGTCGATTGGGTCCGGCTGCAAGTGTGTGGAGAAACTGAGTGAGTTCGGAGTACTTCGGGCTGCATTGTGGAACGAGGCAGGGTGGCCCGCTCTCCCAGTTGCTCTTCGCCTTGGCAATAGAGTTGCTGACAAAGGTGCTAAGGGCACCGAGGGAATGGAGAGGGATTGAACAGGGGGGAGTCGAGCATAGGGTTTCAATGTATGCGGATGACCTGCTACTATATATTTCGGACCCAGTGGGCAGCATCGGAGGCATCTTGGGGATACTGGGGAGTTTGGCCGGTTCTCGGGGTACAAACTGAATGTGGGAAAAAGCGAGGTGCTCCCGATTGAGACTAAAGGGCCGGAAAGGAGGCTATGGGAGTTGCCGGCCATTTAGGGTGGTAGGGGCGAGCTTTAGAAACTTGGGTATTCAGCTGGCATGCAGCTGGGTGCAACTGGGTGCAATTGTCACCTGGCTCAGTTGACGGAGCAGATGAGGGCAAGCTTTAAGAGGTGGGATGTGCTGCTGCACAAGGCGGGTGCAGATGGTAAAAATGACGATGCTGCCAAGGTTTCTGTTTGTGTTTCAGAACCTCCCAATCTTCATCCCCAAGTTGTTTTTTACGAAGGTCAATGGGCTGATCTCTGGATCTGGCTTGCACCGGCAGGGCTGGACATAAGGATTCGGAGGTGGTGCAGGCAGGGATTCAGCACTTTGCTGATCTGTTAATAGGGAGCAAATTTGCAAAGTTGGAGGACCTGGAGGAAGTGTACGAGTTGCCCAGGGAGAATGACTTTAGATACCTGCAGGTTTGGGACTATGTAAGGTGGTAGGTGCAATCCTTTCATGGGCTGCTGCCCCTGGGGTTGCAGGACAAGGTGCTGTCGAAGGAGATGGGGAAAGTGTGAGATATCTTTAAGGAGTTAATGGAGTGGGAGGGAACTCTGGTGGGGGATATTCAGCATAAATGGGAAGAGGAACTTGGAGGGGAAAATGGGGAAGGTGGGATGTGCGGAGGAGATGGCGACAGGGGAGCAGGGGAAGGGGGAAAGTGTGTGTTGGTTATTTATTTTGAGTTGTTTGGTTGTTCTTCTGATTCGGTTTGTACATATGAAAATGCCTCTTAGAAAAATATTTTAAAAAACATTTGTTAAGTACCTTCAATAACAACAATTTGTGTTTATATATCAGGTTAAATGCAATAAATGTCCCAAGGCAATTCACTGGATGTGTTATCAAGCAACAATTGACACTGACCCAGATAAGGAAAATGGTCAACATTTGATCAAAGAGGCCGGTTATTATTAGGGGCAGCACGATAGCACAGTGGGTAGCACTGTTGCTTCACAGCTCCAGCAACAGGAGGATAAGATTTAAGATTGTTTTTGGTGGGGTGGGGACATTTGGAAGGTCTTGCATGTATTTCATCTTGCAGGTTACTTGTTCACCTGATTGTATAACCTGTTGCAGAACTGATACTTGCCCTCCTACGTAAACGGTCTCTTTCCTCCCGAATAGCATTCATGGTGACCTTTGTCCTGTTAAGGTCATCTTCTTTGCTACACAGCATCGCTGTGAGGCTTTCGTTTTCTTCCCGAAGAGCTGCTAACTCTTTCTCCCATCGAGATCTCTCTTCAGCAAGGGTTGGATAGAAGTCACGGCCCAGTACTCCCTCAATCTCCTCCACAGTCTTAATAATGTTAATAAAAGTACAAATGAAGCATTCTTCACATTTTGCATTTATTAAAGTAGTACTTTCAGTTACAGGAAAAAGATTGCTAAAACAGTATGTAAAAGAAATCAAATTATTTGGTAGTTGATGGATGAAAGTTGACCAGGAGAAATACCTGCTTCTCTTTCAGTGCCATGAATTTTTTTTTTTTTGCACACCCACCTGCAGGTCAGCCTAACTCTATGCTGAAAGACGTCACATGACAATTATTGAGCGTTTCTGTTCAATAGGGTGGCACAATGGCGCAGTGCTTAGCACTGCTGCCTCACGGCACCAAAGACCCAGGTTTGATCTCGGCCCTGGGTCACTGTCCGTGTGGAGTTTGCACATTCTCTCCGTGTCTGCGTGGGTCTCACCCCCACAACCCAAGGGTAGGTGGATTGGCCACGCTAAATTGCCCCATAATTGGAAGAAAAAAATTTGAAAAATTGAAAAACATTCTCGGTTCATGCCTGGTATAAGGTTTGAACCCACTTTCCTCGCCCACACAAACCCTGAGATCAATGCATTAATCGTATTTAAAAAAGCCTCCAGAATAAAAATCGGAAGGTTCTGCAACACAAGTAAAAACCTCGGGAGAATCGGAACAGAACATGGAACATTACAGCGCAGTACAGTACAGGCCCTTTGGCCCACAATGTTGTGCCGACCATTTATCCTAATCTAAGATCAACCTAACCTACACCCCTTCATTTTACTGCTGTCCATGTGCCTGTCCAAGAGTCGCTTAAATGTCCTTAATGACTCAGACTCCACCACCTCTGCTGGCAGTGCATTCCACACACCCATCACTTTCTGTGTAAAGAACCTACCTCCGACATCTCCCCTATACCTTCCACAATCACCTTAAAATTATGTTCCCTTGTGACAGCCATTTCCGCCCTGGGGAAAAGTCTCTGGCTATCCACTCTATCCATGCCTCTCATCACCTTGTAGACCTTTATCAAATCACCTCTCTTCATTTTTCGCTCCAGTGAGAAAAGCCCTAGTTCCCTCCACTTTTGTTCATAAGACATGCCCTCCAGTCCAGGCAGCATCCTGGTAAATCTCCTCTGCACCCTCTCCAAAGCATCCTATAATGAGGCGACCAGAACTGGACACAGTATTCCAAGTGTGGTCTAACCAGGGTTTTATAAAGCTGCAGCAAAACCTCGCGGCTCTTAAAACTCAATCCCCCTGTTAATGAAAGCCAACACATCATAAGCCTTCTTAACAACCCTATCAACTTGGGTGGCAACTTTGAGGGATCTATGTAAGTGGACCCCAAGATCCCTCTGTTCCTCCACACTTCCAAGAATCCTGCCTTTAACCCTGTATTCAGCATTCAAATTCGACCCTTCAAAATGAATCACTTCACATTTATCTAGGTTGAATTCCATCTGCCACTTCTCAGCCCAGTAAGATCTTATGAGGAAAGGCTGAGGGACTTGAGGCTGTTTTCGTTAGAGAGAAGAAGGTTAAGAGGGGACTTAATTGAGCCATACAAGATGATCAGAGGATTGGATAGGGTGGACAGTGAGAGCTTTTTTCCTCAGATGGTGATGTCTAGCACGAGGGGACATAGCTTTAAATTGAGGGGAGATAGATATAGGACAGATATCAGAGGTAGGTTCTTTACTCCGAGAGTAGTAAGGGCGTGGAATGCCCTGCCTGCAACAGTAGTGGACTCGCCAACACGAAGGGCATTCAAATGGGCATTGGATAGACATATGGACGATAAGGGAATAGTGTAGATGGGCTTTAGAGTGGTTTTGCAGGTCGGCGCAACATCGAGGGCCAAAGGGCCTGTACTGCGCTGTAATGTTCTATGTTCTGCATCCTGTCAATGTACTGTTGTAACCTGCAACAGCCTTCGACACTATCTACAAACTCCACCAATGTTCGTGTAATCAACAAACTTGCTAGCCCACCCTTCCACTTCCTCATCCAAGTCATTTATAAAAACCACAAAGAGCAGAGGTCCCAGAACAGATCCCTACGGGACACCACTGGTCACCGACCTCCAGGGAGAATACTTTCCATCCACTACCACTCGTTGTCTTCTTTCGGCCAGCCAATTCTGTATCCAGACAGCCAAATTTCCCTGTATCCCATGCCCCCTAACTTTCTGAATGAGCCTACCATGGGGAACCTTATCAAATGCATTACTGAAATCCATATACACCACATCCACTGCTCGACCTTCATCAATATGTCTCGTCACATCCTCAAAGAATTTAATGAGGCTTGTGATGCATGACCTGCCCCTCATAAAACCATGCTGACTATCTTTAATTAAACTATGTTTTTCGAAATAATCATAAATCCTATCTCTCAGAATCCTTTCCAATATTTTGCTCACCACAGATGTAAGACTGACTTGGTCTGTAATGCCCAGGGATTCCCTATTCCTTTTCTTGAACAGCATTCGCCTCCCTCCAATCATCCGGTACTACTCCAGTGGCGAGTGAGGACGCAAAGATCATCGCCAATGGCGCAACAATCTCCTCCCTTGCTTCCCGTAGTAACCTTGGGTATATCCCGTCGGGCCCAGGAGACTTATCTATCCTGATGCTTTTCAAGATTTCCAGCACATCCTCCTTCTTAATATCAACATGTTTGAATCTATTAACCTGGTTGACGCTGTTCTCATGAGCAACAAGCTCCCTCTCGCTCTTGAATAAGGCCTTTGACAAGGTCCCTCATACTGGTACAAAAGGTGAAGTCACACGGGACCATGGGTGAGCTGGCAAGATGGATACAGAACTGGCTAGGCCATAGAAGGCAGAGAGTAGCAATGGAAGGGTGCTTTTCTGATTTGAGGGCTGTGACTAGTGGTGTTCCGCAGGGATCAGTGCTGGGACCGTTGCTATTCGTAGTATATATAAATGATTTGAAGGAAAATGTAACCGGTCTGATTAGTAAGTTTGCAGATGACACAAAGATTGGTGGAATTGCAGATAGCGATGAGGACTGTCAGAGGATACAGCAGGGTTTAGATCGTTTGGAGACTTGGGCGGAGAGATAGCAGATGGGGTTTAATCTGGACAAATGTGAGGTAATGCATTTTGGAAGGTCTAATGCAGGTCGGGAATATACAGTGAATGATAGAACCTTCAAGAGTATTGACAGTCAGAGAGATCTAGGTGTACAGGTCCACAGGTCACTGAAAGGGGCAACACAGGTGGAGAAGGTAGTCAAGAAGGCATACGGCATGCATTCCTTCCATCGATTGGGGTATTGAGTATAAAAATTGGCATGTTATGCTGCAGCTGTACAGAACCTTAGTTAGGCCATATTTGGAATATTGCTTACAATTCTGGTTGCCACATTACCAGAAGGATATGGATGCTTTGAAGAGAGCACAGAGAGGTTTACCAAGATGTTACTGATTCGGGGGAACCACAGATTTGAGCCAGGGAAGTGGGAAATTTTCAGAAATGGGAGGAGAAGGGGATTAAGACACTAAAAGATATATTTCTTGGGAGTGGGTTTGCAAGATTGAAGGAGCTGGGAGCGAAGTATGGGCTGGAGCAGGGGGAAATGTTTAGATACATGTAGGTTTGAGATTTTGCCAGGAAGGAGATAGAGCTTCCCGGTGGAGCCGGCCTCCACATTGCTGGAGGAGGTGCTGACGACAGGGGGACTGGAGAAGGGGGTTGTGTCGGCGGTTTACGGGGTTATTTTAGAAGAGGAGAAGGCACCACAGGAAGGGATCAAAGCAAAGTGGGAGGAAGAGTTGGGAGAGGGTACGGAGGAGGGGTTCTGGTGTGAGGTGCTCCGGAAAGTGAATGCCTCCACCTCATGCGCAAGGTTGGGGCTGATACAGCTGAAGGTGGTATATAGAGCACACCTCACAAGGGCGAGGATGAGCCGGCTCTTTCAGGAGGTAGATGTGTGTGAATGTTGTGGGGGGTGGGGGGCGGGGTGGCCCAAATCACGTTCATATGTTTTGGTCCTGTCCAAAGCTGGAAGATTACTGAAAGGAGTTTTTAGGGTAATTTCTAAAGTGGTGCACGTGAAACTGGACCCGGGCCCCCAGGAGGCCATATTCGGTGTGTCGGACCAGCCGGGGTCGGAAACGGGTGCAGAGGCAGATGTTGTAGCCTTTGCCTCGTTGATCACCCGAAGGCGGATCCTGCTGGGATGGAGCAAACACTCCAACCCTGTGCCCTGGCATGGCGGGGGTCCTGCTGGAATTCTTGACTCTTGAGAAGGTTAAGTTTGAACTGAGGGGAAGGTTGGAGGGGTTCTACAATTCAAGGGCGTTATTCATTATGCACTTTCAAGAACTGGATAACATCGAGCATTAGTGTGGGGGGGGGGGGGGGGGGGGGGGCGGGTTGGCAAGGTTGGGGAGAGGGGGACTGCATGTGTTAATGGTGACTATGGGTGATTCCTGATTCCTTTTTGTAAACATGCGGGTTGCTGTTTAGGGGTTTGGTGGGAGGATGGGATTGCTGTTGTTGATATTGGGATTGACATTATATTTGTTACTGCGTATTGTTTATTGTTGGTGGGTGCAAATTTGGGAGAAAATGTCGAAAAAGGAGAATAAAAATATATATTTTTTTAAAAGGTGTGATAACTGGTCATTTAGAAATTAATGTAAAATTGGGCAAAGTCTACATGGAGTTATGAAAGGGAAATAATGGACAAAAGTGAGAGTTTTTTTAAGAATGTTACTTGTAGCATAACTAAGGGAAAATCAGTGGATGTGGTGTATTTGGATTTTCCGAAAGCTTTTGATAATGTCTCACACAAGTTCATAAATAAAATTAGAATGCATGGGATTGTGGGAAAAATATTGGTATGGACTGCGAATTGGTTATCAGACAAAAAGCAAGAGGAGGAATAACGAATCAGGATGGCATGTTGTTCACAATGGAGTATCGCAAGGACCTGTGCTAGGTCCACAGCTGTCCACAATATGCATAAAGGACGTGGATGCGGGGACCAATTGTAATATTTCTAAATTTGCTGATGGCACCAAACTGGTGGGAATGTAAGTTGTAAGGAGGATGTAAGAAGGTTTTAAAAGGACATGAGCAGGCTAAGTGAATGGACTAGGACATGGTAGATGGAAGATGATGTGAATCAGTATGAAGTTATTCACTTTGTTAGGAGAAAGAAGGCGGCAGATTATTTGTCAAAAGGTCAGAGGTGGGGAAATACTGATGTCCAAAGGGACCAGAGTGTCCTAGTTCATGAGTCACTAAAAGCTAACATGCCGGTGCAGCAAGCAATTAGGAAGGCAAATGGCATGTTGGTCTTCATCGTGAGGGGATTTGAGTAGAGGAGTAAGGATGTCATGCTACAGTTATATATAGCCTTGGTGAGACCTTACCCTGGGGTCTTCTGCAGTTTTAGTCCGCTTATCCAAGGAAGGACATACTTGCCAAAGGGGAGCAACAGAGGTTCACCAGATTAATCCCTGGGAGGCGAGTAGATTCATGAGGAGAGATTGAGGAGACTGGACTTACATTCCCTAGAGTTTCAAAGATGGGGGGAGGTGACCTCATTGAAATGTAGAAAATTCTTACAGGGCGTGACAGGGTACAGATAAATAAGATGTTCCCTTTGGTTGGTGTGTGTAAAACCAGGGGCATAATTTCAGGATAACAGGTAGGCCATTGAGATGAAGAGGAATTTCTTTAGTCAGAGGGTGGTGAATCTTTGGAATTCTCTACCCCAGAGGGCTATAGAAGCTCAATCATTGAGCATGTTCAAGACAGAAAAGAATAGATTTCTGGAGACTAACGACATCAAGAGATATGGAGATAGTAGGGAAAGTGGCACTGAGGTAGATAATCAACCGTGATCAAATTGAATGGTGAAGCAGGTTCAACGAATTCAATCACCTAATTCTCTTCCTATGTTCAACTGGCCAATCCAACCTGTCCCAAAATTCTCAGCTAACCTTTTGAAAAAGTTCTGTAAAAAGAAAAAAAACTATTTACTCAGCACTTTATTACCTCTAAGTCCTCAGGTTGAGGGTTTTTCACACAGAAAATGTCCTACAAATCTCAGTAAGGTGGAATGACCAGTCAGTTTACTTCTGCTGACACTGGTCGAGAGGAAAATGTTTGCTGGAGTTCTGGAAAAATATATTTATTTCTTTCCTGTATCATGAGATCATTAGCATAATTATTCCGTTATTACAGAGATACACACTAGCATCAAAGTTCATATGCCCAAGCATGTAAATATTGTACGAGAGAGGAAGGTTCTTTTTGGGGCATTGTATGCCAAGAACACCATGATCAGATGTGAGCAATATGAGGAGCTGTCCCTGTTCTTGATGTGGTCTGCAAGTTGCACTGTGGTCTGCAAGTTGCACTGTGGCAGATGGTATAGTTGTCAGTGTCTGCAATAAAGCAGATGAGACATTCTGTACAAGAAAGGATTGTTGCACAAGTAAAAGAAGAGAGCTGAAATTGTCAAATCAACTTCAGTAAATCTTTGCACTTCACTTGGTTGGTTGTTGCTTTTTGTCAGTCGGGGTATATGATTGATCACTTTTTCCTTGCCAAATTAATCTTTATTGTTCCTTATCCAACAGAGTTAAACTGATTTTAATTTTCTCCCATTTAGCTAGTGGAATATTTGAACAGCAACAATAGATAAATCTTTAGGTTAGGTGGATTGGCCATGATAAATTGCCCTGTGTCCAAATAAAGTTAGCTGGGATTACTGGATTACAGGGATAGGGTGGAAGCGTGGGTTTAAGTAGGGTGCTCTTTCCAAGAGCCGGTGCAGACTCGATGGGCCGAATGGCCTCCTTCTGCACTGCAAATTCTATGATTCAATGATTCATTTCAGCCATCACTAATTTTTGTCCTAAATTGTGATATAATGAGCACTCACGTGGCAGATAAAAGAGATTAGATGGATGGTATAATTGGTAAACAAGACAAAAGTCCAACATTTCCTCAAAGCTGCTCTTGCTGGGATGCTGGAAGGTCATCAGTCAAAATCCTGGCAAAGCTAAGGTGGCAACCTGGAAGCTGTTAGATGAAATGGAGTGTCAAAATATTTGATGAAACCAGTAAACAAATACCTTTATAGCCAGGTCACAGTGCTCACTGGCTGTGGTAAGTTGTTCAATGTGTCTGTCCACTTCTGCCACTGATAGACTGCAACTGCTCTTTTTCCTTCCACAGACTACATTCTCCAGTCCAGTTAATACCCTCTGGAGCTCTGAGTTGAGGTCACTACAGTTATCTAACATGAAAAAAAACAGGATGCATATTCAGTTTCATTACTGCTGGTGTCTACAAAACACTTCACCAGAATTTCAGTCTCCTATACGATTTCACAAGCCTCAATGCAAACCTCAGAAAGAGTATTAACAGAGTTGGATCTCCTCACATTCAAGCCTTGATCCTGGGCCTATGATTTTGCAACTCATGAGAGCTTCCTTTCTATTCAATTACTTATTGTCAGCCTGCGTCTTTGAGAGAATAAACCGGATGGCAGTTACACCAGGTCGTATAAATATAAACTTAACATAGATATTAGTGCCATTTAGGCTGGAACAGTTATTGGCAGATTATAGACAGACTCAAAAGGTGTGCTGTTCATATCCAATTTTCCAAGTTTTGTTAATGGGAGCCTGATTCCTTCAGGGTGAGGCAAAAGGAGCTAGGTAAAGACAGTGAGACTGGTTCCCAGTCACATATGATGCAGAATGGGTGACTGCTGAAAACTTGAGCCACTTCGGCAAGAAATTGAGAGCTTTCATACTTTTTTTAAAATGCCTAACTCTTGATAAAACTGAATCAGAAAATCTAGACATTATACAACACTCATTAATGAAATGTATCTTCTATATTTTATATAAAGCATGCAAGATGGTATCAGCATTTGGAGGGGTCATGATGGAGTAACTTCAATTGATTTGCAGATACATCGCAACTCCCTGAACAGCAAATCCAAACAAAAGCTTGCATCAATAAAGCGCTTTTAAAATAACTAAAAATGGCCCAATAGACTTCTCAAATGGAAACTGGCAGGAAAAGGAAAGCAAACCGCAGAGGGAGAGATTAGCAAGGGATTACCCCCAAAAATTATTATCCTTTGAAGTCCAATTTACTGAGCAATTTATGACTCAAACTATAACTTACAACTTAAAGTATCATCTTTCACTCCCAATATTATGGCACACACTCAAACAAACTCGTTTGTCGTATTAATGGAGAGTATTGTTATCATGACAAAATTTTTGTTCATATGTATTATAATTTGTACAATTTTAGGCATTCATATAGTTAAAATATTAAACCTATAAAGTGGTATTGGCATTTGGGTTGCTGCTAAATCTAGAATAGGATTTATATTTATGTGAATTTTAGGAATCCCCGTAATGAAACATCTCGAGGTGTTCAGGTCATCTTACCTATATCAGCAGAGACCATCATTGACTGGTTCTCGAGCACAGAGACAGAGGTTTGATCCTGATCCATACTTCGAGAATCATCGTTTGCCTCTTGTTGGCTGTGGCTAAGTTCTGAACGCAATTCTGAACACTCATCATCTTCTCTGTGGAAGAAACAAACCATTTGAACCACAAACCACCAAAATGGAGATAATGCATTTGAGACTTTGAGATTAACTTTTCTGAACTTAAAATATTTCTTACTATTAAAATTAAATAAAAAACAAATGAAAAATGAAAATCGCTTATTGTCACAAGTAGGCGTCAAATGAAGTTACTGTGAAAAGCTCCTAGTCGCCACATTCCGGCACCTGTTCGGGGAGGCTGGTACGGGGATTGAACCATGATGCTGGCCTGCCTTGGTCTGCTTTCAAAGCCAGTGATTTAGCCCTGTGCTAAACCAGCCCCTAATACTTTAAAGATGAAAAAATAACTCTCAATATATATTTCAGTAACCATAAAAGAATGAATACCGAGATTAACCATGTATATTTTAGGTTACTAAAAATGACTGATGTGCAACGCTTTCCAAGGCAACACAAATTCAGTTCTACCAAATTCTATTTCATTAGTTTTATATTCGGGCCGATTTATTCCTTCCATAGAGCTGGCCGATTCGTCCCAAGTTAATCATAGAAAAATCATAGGATTGTTGCAGCAGAAGAGGCCACTTGTACTATATTGTGTAGAAGTTCTTTACAAGAGCAATTAAAAAAAAAAAATCATTTACAGGATGTGGGCGTCCTGGTTAGGCCAGCATTTATTGCCCAATACTCGTTGCCCTTCAGAAGGTAGTGGTGAGTTGCCTTCTTGAACCGCTGCAGTCCTGGAGGTGTAGGTACACCCGCTGTGCTATTAGGGAGGTAGCTCCAAGATGTTGCCCCAGTGACAGTGAAGGAAAGGCAATATATTTCCAAATCAGGATGGTGAGTGACTTGGAGGGGAACCTCCAGGTGTTGGGGTTCCCAGGTATCTGCTGCTCTTGTCCTTCTATATAGTAGTGGCCGTGCGTTTGGAAGATGTTGTCTAAGGAACCTTGGTGAGTTACTGCAGTGCATCTTGTAGATGGTACACATGGCTGCCACTGTTCGTCGGTGGTGGAGCGTTTGTATGTTTGTGGAAGGGGAGCAATCAAGCGGGCTGCTTTGTCCTGGATGGTGTCGAGCTTCTTGAGTGTTCTAGGAGCTGCACTCATCCAGGCAAATGGAGCGAATTCCATTACACTCCTGATTTGTGCCTTGTTGATGGTGGACAGGCTTTGAGGGGTCAGGAGGTGGGTTACTCGCCGTACGATTCCTAGCCATTGACCTGCCCTGATAGCCACAGGATTAATATGGTTAGTCCAGATCAATTTCTGATCATTGGTTACCCTCCAGAATGTTAATCGTGAGGAATTCAGCGATGGTAATGCCATTGAATTTCAAGGGTTGGTGGTTCGATCCTTGCTTGTAGGAGATGGTCATTGCCTGGCACTTGATAGCACTATTGATGACTCCTACTGATAGGGCGGTAATTGACTGGGTTGGATATGTCCTGTTTCTTGTGCCCAGGCACACCTGGGCAATTTTCCACATTGCCAGGTAGATGCCAGTGTTGTAGCTGTACTGGATCAGCTTGGCTCGGGGTGCGATAAGTTCTGGAGCACAAGTCTTCAGTACTATTGCTCGGTTATTGTCAGGGCTCATAGCCTTTGCAGTATCCAGTGTCTTCAGCCGTTTCTTGATATCACTTGGAGAGAATCGTTTTGGTTGAAGACTGACATCTGTGATACTGGGGACCTCTAGAGGAGACCGAGATGGATCATCCACTCGGCACTTCTGGCTGAAATGGTTAACGCTGCTGCCTCATGGCACCGAGGTCCCAGGTTTGATCCCGGCTCTGGGTCACTGTCCGTGTAGAGTTTGCACATTCTCCCCGTGTTTGCGTGGGTTTCGCCCCCACAACCCAAAGATGTGCAGGGTAGGTCGATTGGCCTTGTTAAATTACCGCTTAATTGGAAAAAATGAATTGGATACTCTAAAATTAAAAACCAACGGCACTAACCACTACCCAGCCTTCCGAATAGCGGCCATGACACCACACAACACTGCCATGGCAATCTCTGCAGGACGTGACAGATCATCGACATGGGGACCACCATTACACGTGAGAACATCACCCATCAGATACATGGTACATCCTCATGCGACTCGGCCAATGTTGTCTACCTCATACGCTGCAGGAAAGGATGTCCCGAAGCGTGGTACATTGGCGAGACCATGGAGACGCTGCGGCAACGGACGACGCGACAATCACCAGGCAGGAATGTTCCCTTCCAGTCGGGGAACACTTCAGCAGTCAAGGGCATTCAGCCTCTGATCTTCGGGTAAGCGTTCTCCAAGACTGCGTTCAGGACGCGCAACATTGCAGAATCGCCGAGCAGAAACGTATAGCCAAGTTCCACCCACATGAGTACGGCCTCAACCGGAACCTTGGATTCATGTCGCATTACATTCACCCCCACCATCTGGCCTGGGCTTGCGAAATCCTACCAACTGTCCTGGCTTGAGACAATTCACACCTCTTTAACCTGTGATTATCCCTCTCTCCAGTTGCTCTGTCTGGACCTGTAAAGACTTAATTACCTGCAAAGACTCGCATTCAAAATATCATCTTGCATCTTTGACTTTGTCGATATATATTTTTCTGGAACCCACCTCTTCATTCACCTGAGGAAGGAGCTGTGCTCCTAAAACTAGTGATTTGAAACAAACCTGTTAGACTTTAACCTGGTGTTGTAAGACTTCTTACTGTGCACATCAACAAGATGCACTGTAGAAACTCCCCAAAGCTCCTTCAGCAGAACCTTCCAAATCCATAGCCTCTACCAGCTGGAAGAACAAGGGCAGCAGATGCATGGAAACACCACCACCTGCAAGTTCCCCTCCAAGCTACACAAATTCTGGCTTGGAACTATATTGCCTTTCCTTCACTATTGCTGGGTCAAAATCCTAGAATTCTCTGCCTAACAGTACTGTGGGTGTACCCACACAGCATGGACGACAGTGGTTCAAGAAGTCCACTCACCACCACCTTCTCAAGGGCAATTCGGGATCTGCAATACAAATGCTGACCTAGCCAGTGAGACCCACATCCCATAAAAGAACATTTTCTGAACAATACAACGGATAAAGGACTGCTTAGCCAACAAAAAATAGAGAGTAGGCATTAATGGGTCATTTGGAGTTTGCATGATGGGTCATTTTGGGTTTGCAAGATTTCACAAGTGAAGTGTCACAGGGCTCAGTGCTGGGAATTCAACTATTTATAATCTATGTCAATGATTTGGATGAACGTACCAAATGTATGGTTGTTAAATCTCCTGATGACACAAAGGTAGGTAGGAAAGTAGTTTGTGAAAAGAACATAAGGGGTCTCCCATTTAAGACTAAGATGAGAAGAAATATTTTCTCTCAGAGGATCATTAGTCTCTGGAACTCTCTTCCCCAGAGTAGGGCATGGTCAGTAAATATTTTTAAGGCAGTTAGTTTCTTGACTAATATTGAGGGTATGCAATTCGCATACCGCTGCAACCGGTCCACATCAGACACCATTTCCCTGGCCCTACACTCATCCCTAGAGCATCTCGAAAACAAGGACGCCTACATTAGACTCTTATTTATGGACTACAGCTCCGCCTTCAACACCATAATCCCAGCCAAGCTCATATCAAAACTCCAAAACCTAGGACTTGGCTCCCCACTCTGCAACTGGATCCTTAATTTTCTGACCAACAGACCACAATCAGTAAGAATGAACAACAACACCTCCTCCACAATAGTCCTCAACACCGGCGCCCCGCAAAGCTGCGTACTTAGCCCCCTACTCTACTCCCTGTACACACACGACTGCGTGGCAAAACTTGGTTCCAATTCCATCTACAAGTTTGTTGACGATACGACCATAGTGGGCCGGATCTCGAATAACGATGAGTCCGAATACAGGAGAGAGATAGAGAACCCAGTGGAGTGGTGTAGCGACAACAATCTCTCCCTCAATGCCAGCAAAACTAAAGAGCTGGTAATTGACCTCAGGAAGCAAAGTATTGTACACACCCCTGTCAGCATCAACGGGGCCGAGGTGGAGATGGTTAGCAGTTTCAAATTCCTAGGGGTACACATCTCCAAAAATCTGTCCTGGTCCACCCACGTCGACGCTACCACCAAGAAAGCACAACAGCGCCTATACTTCCTCAGGAAACTAAGGAAATTCGGCATGTCCACATTGACTCTTACCAACTTTTACAGATGCACCATAGAAAGCATCCTATCAGGCTGCATCACAGCCTGGTATGGCAACTGCTCGGCCCAGGACCACAAGAAACTTCAGAGAGTCGTGAACACCGCCCAGTCCATCACACGAACCTGCCTCCCATCCATTGACTCCATCTGCATCTCCCGCTGCCTGGGGAAAGCGGGCAGCATAATCAAAGATCCCTCCCACCTGGTTTACTCACTCTTCCAACTTCCTCCATCGGGCAGGAGATACAGAAGTCTGAGAACACGCACGAACAGACTCAAAAATAGCTTCTTCCCCACTGTCACCAGACTCCTAAATGACCCTCTTATGGACTGACTTCATTAACACTACACCCTGTATGCTTCATCCGATGCCAGTGCTTATGTAGTTACATTGTATATGTGTGTTGCCCTATTATGTATTTTCTTTTATTCCCTTTTCTTCTCATGTACTTAATGATCTGTTGAGCTGCTCGCAGAAAAATACTTTTCACTGTACCTCGGTACACGTGACAATAAACAAATCCAATCCAATCCAATCCAGGGTATTGGATGTAAGCAGGATAATGGCATTGAGGCCACAATCAGATCCGTTATGATCTTACTGAATGACGGAGCAAGCTCAAGGGGCCAAATGTTCAAACCAAATGATATTCTGACTTCATCCAAGACACAGATCTATCAGTCAGTATAAATTCCTTTCCTATGTATTTTGTTTTCCTGTATAGACATAATGCACAGCCTCTTAAAGGGAAGAGCTGAGTAACAAGAGAAATTGGAAAGAAATGATCAATAACATCTTGCGATTCAGGCACCAGAAAAACCCAATACTTTTCTCCAAACAAAGCATCACAGCCCCTTAATGTTAACAACCCACTCGCAATCTCTCAACATAGCTAAAGATGAGCAATAAATGCAGCCTTATCTATATTGCCCATGTTCCAAGAACAAATTAAAAATACTCCCATAATATTCAAATTCAGCTTACCTTATTGTTATTCCCTGCAGCCTGTCAATCTTCTTATTTAACTCTGCAATTATACTGTGAAGTTCAGTGATACGTTCTTCATAGCGAAGAGTTGCCCTTTCCTGAGTCTCTTCATGTTCCCGCATTAAATGAGATTGCTCACACTGAAAAGACAATTATGGGGGAAAATTGAATCAAGGTTGCCTCTTTCCAGTCTTTAAAAAATAGAGATGCTGGATATACTCAGCAGGAAAGGCAACATAGATGGAGAGAGAAACAGAATTAACATTGCAATTACGTTTTAAACAAGTGAAAGGGGGAGGATGGGAAGAACAACATAAAGGAAAGTCTGTGATAAGGTGGAAAGGAGAGATTACATGACAGGAGGCTTCATGATGCAAGACTGAAGGGATTGGTAATGCGTCAAGTAAACAAAAAATGTGCCCAGAAGGTGTGAATAGCAGGATAGGCATCATCCAAATGCAAAATAAAGGAAGTAAGAGACCAATGAGAAACAAAAAGCAAACCAAGAAAGAAAAATAAAACAAAATGGGGAGGTTGTGATCTAAAATTGAACTCAATATTGAGTCCATAAATGGAGGTGTTCTACAAAGCAGTCACCCAGTGTATACTTAGTCACTCCAATTTCGAGTCTACCACATTGTACACAGGAGATGAAATCATTGTTTCACTTGGAAGGAGTGTTCGAGGCCTTGGACAGTGAGAAGGAAGGTGACTAAAGGGCACTGGTTGCATCTCCTGTGCTGGCAGGTAGTGATGATGTGGGGAAAGGAGATTTTGTTTGGATGACTGAGAAGTGGACCAGGATATCGCAGAGAGAATGGTCCCTTTGGAATGTGAAAAGACAGGGAAGGGAAAGGGAAAACACGTTTGGTGGTGGCACCATGTTGGAGATAGCTAAAACTGTAGAGGATGTTCTGTGAATACAGTGAGTAGATGGTGAGTGCAAGGGGAACTCTATATTGGTTCTGGGAGGGTGATGGGGAGTTAGAGAAGAGTGCACAAAATAGAATGGACACAGTCGATACTGTCAACCATAGTGGAGGGCAGGGTGAGTGCGTGTGCTAGTGTGTGTGTGTGTGCTCGCGCATGCGGGGGTTGTTCCTTCTTTGAGGCAAAAGAAAAACATATTGCCCATCACAGAGTCTGATGACCTATTTGTCCCTCAATGGTAGGTTAGTTGCATATGAATGGCATAGCTCTGTTCTTTTGTAGAAACAGGAGTGGGAAATCAGACAACCACGATAACAATAATGGATTCAAGTCTGACCACCTCAGGGTTCAATGGATTCAAGTCTGATCACCTTTGTTTGAGGGGCTGGGTGGAACTTAGAGAGAGAAGAAATGCTGTTTTGAATAGTTACAGGAGAATGTTGTGGAAATTGACCTGAGAGGTTATGAAAGTTGCCACCGAGGCAGGCTTTGCAAAAGAGTTCTTAACAAATGTTTCTTACAGGAAAAAAATTGCTTCATAAATGCAAGTATTGCCTTGGCCTGTCCATGTAAGTGAATGAGAGCAGCATGGGTTATTTAAAGTGATGTTTAATGGGAACGAGTATATTGACGTTACAAAATTGCAAGTATTCTGTTTGCGTTAGAGCTGAAGTAAAAACTTAAATATCATTTTATTTATCATTTTATTTTAATAAAGTTTGTTTATGAAATAGCCAAGCCCCATTTCTTATATTATCACTCCTGGAATGAATCGATATTTCCGCACCGTCTTAAAACTTAACAAAATTATGGCATCTGGTCCAGTCTCTTAGCCACTATTGAGAGCTAACCAGGCATATGTAACAGTGACATATATGAAGAGAATGAGAGAATGGAATTGAGTCCTTACAGGACACATGATTTGAGGAAGTGTGGTCAAGGTAGCTATGGGAATCAGAAGAGTTACAGAGTGAACACTGGTCTTTGGTTGATAGTTTATCCCCAGAAATGGAGATAGAAACATCAAGGGAAAGGAAGTGAAGAGAATGGCCAATGTGAATCTGAGAGAAAAAGGAATTTTAAAAATATATATTTTTATTCAATTATTTTCATTTTATACAGAATACAAAAACAAAACATAACCAATGAGAATAAAAGCCCCCAACTCCACCTACCACACCCTCAGACCTTAGCCCCACCACTCCAAAAACACAACCTCCCCATCCCCTTCCCCCCCCAACCGCTCTTTAACAACTAACGGTGACTAGCTCTGAAATATAAAATAAACGGCTGCCATCTTTGGTAAAACCCCTCAATTGCTCCCCTCACACTGTACTTGACTTGAGGTACAGGAACTCCATCAGATCTCCCAGCCACACAGAGGCACTGAGTGGAGAAGCTGACCTCCACCCCATCAGGACTCGCCTCCAGGCAATCAGCGAGGCGAAGGCTTGGACATTGACATCGCCACCTGTCTGCAGCTCCGGCGAATCTGACACCCCAAATCTAGCCACCAAGGGGCACGGCTCCAGCTCAATTTTCAGAATCACCGACATACTGCTAAAGGAGGAGACCGAGAATCCCATAAGCTTGGGACACGACCAGAATATATGCATATGGTTGGCCAGATCCCTGCACAGTGCTCGCACTTGTCCTCCACCCCTGCAAAGAACCGACTCATTTAAGTTGTATTAAGCCGAGCCTCACACATAAGCACATGGAAATTACCCTCTGCAGGGCCTCACTCCACATCTGACACAGGCCTCAACTTCTCCACGCACTTGGCCTTAACCTCCTCCATCAATACTATGTCCTCCGGCATAACACACCCACAGATACTGGAAAGAACCCATTTAATTAGCGAGGTTGGCACCGCCCGTCGGGAAAATCTGTTTCGCAAAATTTCGAACGAGTAAATATCTGAATGAGTCAGATCACGAGAGGCCAAACTTCTACGACATTTCCTCTAAACTCACAAACCGCCCCTCCAGAAACAGTTCCCTCTTTCTTTCCAACCCCTTTCCCTCCCACCCCCGAACGTGGCACCCAACCTCGCAGGTTTAAACATATGATTCACACAAATCGGAGCCAGCTTCGATACAGCCCCCAATTTAAAATGCTGCCGAAATTGTCTCCATATCTTCAAGGTGGAGACAACCACTGGATTTGCATAATGTATCACCGGTGAGAACAGGAGCGAGGCCGTCAAGCCAGGCCTCTCCATGACTTTGATTTCATCTACACCCACATGGCTCTTAGATCACTATACCAATCCAACACCTTCTCTGCATTCGCCGTCCAAAAATAATAAATCAGGCTTGGTAACACCAAGCCACCTGACTGCCTGTCCCTCTGAAGGTCTGTCCTTCGAATGCTCATGCCCGCCCATATCAAGGACGTGATCAATTTTTTGACTCCTCAGAAAAAGATTTAGAAAGAAAAAACAACAAACACTGGGACAATAACAAAAATCTTGGCAAAATGTTCATCCTGACTGACTTAACTCTGCCCGCCAAGGACAGAGGAAGATTATCCAACCTCTGCTATTCGGTGCTGACCATACCAACCAAGCTCATAACAGTTCAGTCTACAGAGCCGGGCCCAATCCCGGACCACCTGAACCCCCCAATACCTAAAGTTGGAAAAAGCCAACCGGAACGGCAGCATCTCCAAATTCACTTCCCTCCCTGGGGGATTAACCGGGAAGCAGTCACTTTTTTCCAGGTTTAACTTATACCGTGGAAAAGAGCCAAAACTCTTCAACAGCTTCATTATGTCATCCATAATAGGAACCTGGACCATTACATACATTAAGAGATCATCAGCCTACAGGGACACCCGATGCTCCACCCCTCCACTCATTATTCCCCTCCACCTGAAGCCCCCAGGGCGATGACCAAAGGCTCTATCACCAATGCAAACAAGGAGGGGGGCCATAGGGTGGCACGGTAGCACAGTGGTTAGCACTGTTGCTTCACAGCTCCAGGATCCTCGGTTCAATTCCTGGCTTGGGTCACTGTCTGTGTGGACTCTGCATGTTCCCCCAGTGTCTGCGTGGGTTTCGTCCGGGTGCTCCTGTTTCCTCACACTAGTCCTGAAAGACGTGCTGTTAGGTAATTTGGACATTCTCAATTCTCCCTCAGTGTACCTGAACAGTCGCCGGAATATGGCGACTGGGGGCTTTTCACAGTAACTTCATTGCAGTGTTAACGTAAGCCTACTTGTGACAATAAAGATTATAAGAGAGTTTTCCCCCTGATTCCCATTGGCTACAGTTTAGCTAGGGCTCCTTGATGCCATACTAAGTCAAATGCTTGTCATGTCACCTCTGGCATTCAGCTCTTTTGTCCATGTTTGAACCAAGGCAAAAATGAGGTCAGGAGCTGAGTGACCCTGGCGTAACTCAAACTGAGCATCCGTGAGCAGGTTATTGCTGAGTAAGTGTCATTTGATTGTACTGTTGATGACTCCTTTCATCACTTTGCTGATGATGGAGTGTAGACTGATAGGGCGGTAATTGATTGAGTTGGATTTGTCTTGTTTATTGTGTACAGGACACACCTGGATAATTTTCCACATTGCCAGTGTTGTAGCTGTACTGGAACAGCTTGGCGAGGGTTTGTAGCAAGTTCTGGAACACAAGTCTTCAGTACTATTTCCGGAATATTGTCGGGGTCCATAGCCTTTGCGGTACCCAGTGCCTTCAGCCGTTTCTTGATATCACGTGGAGTGAATTGAATTGGTTGAAGACTGACATCTGTGATGACATCAGGGACACGTCCACAGTCCCTAGCTCCTTTTCGTGCAAGAAGTGTGTCCAGTTGCAGCTCCTGTTAGACCGCTTGACGGCTCTGGAGCTGCGGATGGACTCACTTTGGAGCATCCGCGATGCTGAGGACGCCGTGGGTAGCACGTTTAGGGAGTTGGTCACACCGCAGGTGAAAGGTACTGAGGGAGTTAGAAAATGGGTGACCAAAAGACAGAGCAAGAGTAGGAAGGCAGTGCAGGTGTCCTCTGCGGTCATCTCCCTGCAAAACAGATATACCGCTTTGGATACTGTTGAGGGAGATGGCTCACCAGGGGAAGGCAGCAGCAGCCAGGTTCATGGCACCGTGGCTGGCTCTGCTGCGCAGCTGGGCAGGAAGAAGAATGGCAGGGCTATAGTGATAGGGGACTCAATTGTAAGGGGAATGGACAGGCGGTTCTGCGGACGCAATCGAGACTACAGGATGGTATGTTGCCTCCCTGGTGCAAGGGTCAAGGATGTCTCGGAGCGGCTGCAGGACATTCTGGGGAGGGGGGGGGGGGGGGGTGAACAGGTCCTGGATCTGGTCCTGTGTAATGAGACAGGATTGATTCAGGATCTCATAGTTAGGGATCCTCTCGGAAGGAGCAATCACAATATGGTGGAATTTAAAATACAGATGGAGGGTGAGAAGGTAAAATCAAGCACTAGTGTTTTGTGCTTAAACAAAGGAGATTACAATGGGATGAGAGAAGAACTAGCTAAGGTAGACTGGGAGAAAAGACTTTATAGTGAAACAGTTGAGGAACAGTGGAGAACCTTCCAAGTGATTTTTCACAGTGCTCAGCAAAGGTTTATACCAACAAAAAGAAAGGACGGTAAAAAGAGGGAAAATCGACTGTGGATATCTACGGAAATAAGGGAGAGTATCAAATTGAAGGAAAAAACATACAAATTAGCAAAGATCAGTGGGAGACTAGAGGACTGGGAAATCTTTAGGGGGCAACAGAAAGCTACTAAAAAAGCTATAAAGAAGAGTAAGATAGATTATGAGAGTAAACTTGCTCAGAATATAAAAACAGATAGTAAAAGTTTCTACAAATACATAAAACAAAAAAGAGTGGCTAAGGTAAATATTGGACCCTTAAGACGATGAGAAGGGAGATTTAATAATGGGAGATGAGGAAATGGCTGAGGAACTGAACAGGTTTTTTGGGTCGGTCTTCACAGTGGAAGACACAAATAACATGCCAGTGACTGATGGAAATGAGGCTATGACAGGTGAGGACCTTGAGAGGATTGTTATCACTAAGGGGGTAGTGATGGGCAAGCTAATGGGGCTAAAGGTAGACAAGTCTCCTGGACCTGATGGAATGCATCCCAGAGTGCTAAAAGAGATGGCTAAGGAAATTGCAAATGCACTAGTGATAATTTACCAAAATTCACTAGACTCTGGGGTGGTCCCGGCGGATTGGAAATTAGCAAACGTGACACCACTGTTTAAAAAAGGAGGTAGGCAGAAAGCGGGTAATTATAGGCCAGTGAGCTTAACTTCGGTAGTAGGGAAGATGCTGGAATCTATCATCAAGGAAGAAATAGCGAGGCATCTGGATGGAAATTGTCCCATTGGGCAGACGCAGCATGGGTTCATAAAGGGCAGGTCGTGCCTAACTAATTTAGTGGAATTTTTTGAGGACATTAACAGTGCGGTAGATAACGGGGAGCCAATGGATGTGATATATCTGGATTTCCAGAAAGCCTTTGACAAGGTGCCACACAAAAGGTTGTTGCATAAGATAAAGATGCATGGCATTAAGGGGAAAGTAGTAGCATGGATAGAGGATTGGTTAATTAATAGAAAGCAAAGAGTGGGGATTAATGGGTGTTTCTCTGGTTGGCAATCAGTAGCTAGTGGTGTCCCTCAGGGATCACTGTTGGGCCCACAACTGTTCACAATTTACATAGATGATTTGGAGTTGGGGACCAAGGGCAATGTGTCCAAGTTTGCAGACGACACTAAGATAAGTGGTAAAGCAAAAAGTGCAGAGGATACTGGAAGTCTGCAGAGGGATTTGGATAGGCTAAGTGAATGGGCTAGGGTCTGGCAGATGGAAGACAATGTCGACAAATGTGAGGTTATCCATTTTGGTAGGAATAACAGCAAAAGGGATTATTATTTAAATGATAAAATATTAAAACATGCTGCTGTGCAGAGAGACCTGGGTGTGCTAGTGCATGAGTCGCAAAAAGTTGGTTTACAGGTGCAACAGGTGATTAAGAAGGCAAATGGAATTTTGTCCTTCATTGCTAGAGGGATGGAGTTTAAGACTAGGGAGGTTCTGCTGCAATTGTATAAGGTGTTAGTGAGGCCACACCTGGAGCATTGTGTTCAGTTTTGGTCTCCTTACTTGAGAAAGGACGTACTGGCACTGGAGGGTGTGCAGAGGAGATTCACTAGGTTAATCCCAGAGCTGAAGGGGTTGGATTACGAGGAGAGGTTGAGTAGACTGGGACTGTACTCATTGGAATTTAGAAGGATGAGGGGGGGGATCTTGTAGAAACATATAAGATTATGAAGGGAATAGATAGGATAGATGCGGGCAGGTTGTTTCCACTGGCGGGTGAAAGCAGAACTAGGGGGCATAGCCTCAAAATATGGGTAAGTAGATTTAGGACTGAGTTTAGGAGGAACTTCTTCACCCAAAGGGTTGTGAATCTATGGAATTCCTTGCCCAGTGAAGCAGTAGAGGCTCCTTCATTAAATGTTTTTAAGATAAAGATAGATAGTTTTTTGACGAATAAAGGGATTAAGGGTTATGATGTTCGGGCCGGAAAGTGGAGCCGAGTCCACAAAAGATCAGCCATTATCTCATTGAATGGTGGAGCAGGCTCGAGGGGCAGATGGCCTACTCCTGCTCCTAGTTCTTATGCTCTTATGCTGGGGACCTCCGGAGGACATTGATCATCCATTCAGCACTTCTGGCTGAAGATTGTTGGGAATGCCTCAGCCTTGTCTTTTGCACATATGTGCTGGGATCCTCCATCATTGAGGATGGGGATATTTGTGGAGCCTCCTCCTCCAGTGAGTTCTTTAATTGTCCACCACCATTCATGGCTTGACATGACAGGAATGCTGAGCTTAAATCTAATGCGTTCGATGTGGAATTGTTTAGCTCTGCCTATTATTTGCTGCTTATGCTGTTTGGCACACAAGTAGTCCTGTGTTGTAGCTTCACCAGGTCGACACCTAATTTATTGATATGCTGATGTTGCTTCTGGCATGCTCTCCTTCACCCTTCATACAACCAGGCTGATCACCGGCTTGGTGGTAATGGTAGAGTGGGGGATATGTCGGGCCATGAGGTTGCAGATTTTGGTTGAATACAATTCTGCTCCTGCTGATGGCCCACAGTGCCTCATGGATGCCCAGTTTCGAGCTGCTAGATCTGTTCAAAGTCTATCTCATTTAGCATGGAGGTAGTGCCACACAACACGATGGAGTGTATTCTCAGTGTGAAGAGAGGACGTTGTCTCCACCAGGACTGTGCGGTGGTCACTTCTACCGATACTGTCATGGACAGATGCATCTGCAGCAGACAGGTTGGGGAGGATGAGGTCAAGTATGTTTTTCATTCTTGCTGGTTCCTTCACCACTTGCTGGAGTCCCAGTCTAGCAGCTATGTCCTGTCGGACAGATGGGTTTGTGGTGGTACTACAAAGCCACTCTTGGTGACTTCCGGTGACGGCGGGCGGGAGGCGGCCACACAATGGAGAGCCCCCACTCGGGAACGGCAATTTCGGGGCTTTAAGCCCGGTCCCAGGGTCCGCGGAGGCGGCAGAAGATGGGAGAAGGCACGGAGGAGGCACTGAGAAGACACAGGAGGGAAAAAAACCCCAAAGAAAAATGTCAAGGGTGAGCAAAAAAACGGCCGAAAAAAAACCAGCTGGAGGTCCGTCGGGGAGTGGAAAGGTCACCGCGGGGTCACCAGGAAAAATGGAGGCTGGAGCACCAGGGAAGGCCGCACTGCTTACGGCTGAAGAAATAACCACGGTGATGGCTGC
Source organism: Scyliorhinus torazame (assembly GCF_047496885.1). Taxonomy (NCBI): domain Eukaryota; kingdom Metazoa; phylum Chordata; class Chondrichthyes; order Carcharhiniformes; family Scyliorhinidae; genus Scyliorhinus; species Scyliorhinus torazame. Next base: position 120,253,476 of record NC_092715.1, on the reverse strand, counting down.
GGAATTTGAAAAGCAGTTGGCGCAGATTGCGAAATGCATGGAGACGGTGAGGAAGGAGATGAGGGAGGTCTTGAGTGTGCTGGTGGAGGAGGCGGTTTCCCCGGTGAGGACAGAGGTGGCGAGCGCAGTGGCGGAGGTGCGAGAGCAAGGGGAGGCGCTGAAGGAAGTGAAGGAGACGTTATTGCAGCACGGTGATCAACTTGCCTCGATGGGGAAAGAGATGCGGAAGGTGATGGATACTAACAAGGATCTGCGAGGAAAAATGGAAGACCTGGAAAATAGATCCAGGCGACAGAACTTGAGGATTGTGGGGCTGCCCGAAGGAGTTGAAGGACAGAAGCCGACTGAGTATTTTGCCGCGATGCTGGCAAAACTACTGGGGGAGGGGGAGGACCCCTCCCGATATGAACTGGATCGGGCTCATCGGTCGTGGAGGCCTGTACCAAAGGCGAGTGAGCCGCCAAGGGCAGTGACTCTGTGCTTCCGTAGGTACAGGGTGAAGGAGAAGGTCCTGAGCTGGGCCAAGCAGAAGCGGGTGGTGCAGTGGGCTGGAGCTGATATACGTGTATACCAGGACTTTACGGTGGAGCTGGCAAGGAGGCGGGCTGTCTTCAACCGGGTGAAGAGGGCACTGTACATTAGCAAGGTGCGGTGCGGCATTGTATATCCAGCGAAGCTGAGGGTGACTTACAAGCTCAGGGACTTTTATTTTGGAACGGCGGAAGCAGCGGAGTAGTTTGCGAAAGCAGAAGGACTGTGGCAGAACTGACAAATTGAGGAATGGCCATGTGCCGATGTAACCTCATGACTGTATTTTCTTCTTTTTTGTATCACTGCGCGTGGGTGTAGAGATTAAAGGAGCCAAGGTGGTATATATTTGGACAAGGGAAGGGACGGGACTTTCACTCTAAATGAGAGTTCTTTGGGGTGTAGGTGGATAGGCGGGGTTTGTGTGCTAAAAGGGGATCTTTGGGCTTTCCTGGGGCCGGGCAAGTGGCAAAGGGACCTGGGCGGGGGCCTCCACGCTGGCCGGTGTGTGCCGGCCAGTGAACGGGAGTGAGGTGGGGGGAGGGGCTGCGGCCATCAGAGCCTGGCAGACCAGGGTCCGAGTGGTCTAGCTGGGGTGGAAAGTTGGGTGGGAAGGAACCGAGGGTAGGGGGAGGAGTTTTACAAGAGGCAGTGGACGGGAGGAGCTGGAGACCTGGGGTGGGGGGGTGGGAGCTGTGTAAGATTAAGGGTGACTACGGGTAATCCCTGATTTATTTTTGTCATTTGTTTATGTAAACATGCGGGTTGAGGTTTGGGGGTTGGTGGGTAGATGGGATCGTTGTTGTTATTCTGGGGACTGACATATCTTGTTGATTATTGTTTATTGTTGATGGATGTAAATGTGGGAGAAAATGTGAAAATGGAGGAGAATTAAAAAAATTATTTTTTTTAAAAAGCCACTCTTGGTGATGGACATTGAAGTTCCCCACCCAGAGTATATTCTGCACCCTTGCTACCCTCAGTGACTCCTCAAAGTGGTGCTCAACATGGAGGAGTACTGATTCATCAGCTGATGGTGGCCGGCTGATGGTGGCCGGTAGTGGTAATCAGCAGGAGGTTTCCTTGTCCATGGTTAACCTGAAGCCATGAGACTTCATGGGGTCCAGAGTCAATGCTGAGGACTCCCAGGGTAACTTTCTCCCTACTGTTTACCACTGTGCTGCCAGCTCTGCTGGGCCTGTCCTGCCAGTGAGACAGGACATACCCAGGATTGATGATGGTGCTGTCTAAGACATTGGCTGTAAGGTATGATTTTGTGACTATGATAGGGTGTTGTTTGACTCGTCTGTAAGACAGCTCTCTAAACTTTGGCACAAGCCCCCAGATGTTAGTAAGAAGGACTTTGCAGGGTCGACAGTGCTGGGTTTGCCATTGTCATTTCCAGTGCCTCGTTGGATGCCAGGTGGTCCGTCCGGTTTACTTTTTTGTGTTTTCATAGTGGTTGAATACAACGGAGTGGCTTGCTAGGCCATTTCAGAGGGCATTTAAGAGTCAACCACATTGCTATGGGTCTGGAGTCACATGTAGGCCAGACCAGGTAAGGATGGCAGATTTTCTTCCCTAAATGACATTAGTGAACCAGATGGGTTTTTCTGACAATCGGCAATGGTTTCATGGACTTTTAATTCCAGATATTTTATTGAGTTTAAATTCCACCACCTGCTGTGGTGAGATTCGCACTTGGGTTCCCAGATCATTAACCTGGGTCTCTTGATAAGTTGTCCAGCAATAATACCACTAAGCCACCTCCCCATGTCACTCAGATCTTTTGATGGAAGCTGCTGAAACTGCAATAGAAGCTTGACTGTTGCGATCATGGGTATGGATACTACTGTTCATAGAGGATCACAGCAATCTATCCTTCAACACATTTCTTTGCTGGGATCACGGAGGTGCCAACCCAGTAATTTTGCACGGTTTCATGAAGCACAAATTTACTTTCCCCTCTCAGGAGAAAAGGTGTTCTTGTTTCTGCCCGTCATTCCACCACTTTTCTTATGGTTGTCTTTTAAGTAGCCAGGTTCAATTTAAGCAGCCCAGAGTGTTTGCCATTTCCTTAGCGGTGGCACGGTAGCACTATTGCTTAACAGCACCAGGGTCCCAGGTTCGATTCCCGGCTTGGGTCACTGTCTGTGCGGAGTCTGCATGTACACTGTGTCTGCGTGGGTTTCCTCCGGGTGCTCCAGTTTCCTCCCACAAGTACCGAAGATGCGCTGTTAGGTGAATTGGACATTCTGAATTCTCGCTCAGTGTACCCGAACAGGGGCCGGAGTGTGGCAACTAGGGGCTTTTCGCAAAAGGCTTTTCAGCAGCCTTTCATTACCCATGCTGCGGCCACTGGTGAAGCACCTCACTGGAGTAGTAGTAGAGGAAGGGCATGAAGAGATTACACATGTATGGTTAATTTATATTTGCATGTGTGATCACAACTGAATTTAAAAAAAAAAATTTTTTTAGAGTACCCAATTCATTTTTTTGGTGTGGCCAAACCACCTACCCTGCACATCTTTGGGTTGTGGGGGCGAAACCCACGCAAACACAGGGAGAATGTGCAAACTCCACATGGACAGTGACCCAGGGCCGGGATCGACCCTGGGATCTCAGCGCCATGAGGCAGTGCTGAACAACTGAATTGATAAATTTAGATTGAATTATGGATTTTCTGTCTATTTTTGCATCGTCAGAAAGAGAACAATGTGATGACCAGCAATGAAGGAAAGAAGAATATGGTGGGACTATTAGTGAATTGGGAGATGGGATTGATATTACTGGGATCATGCCAATTGTTTCATCATGTAAAGCCCAGGCCGAAAGGGATGTTTATGATATTTGCCTTCCTGTATCTGGTCCTCCATTTTCTTTTCCCCTTTGTGTTTCTTCTGTTCATGAGGCACATGTAAATTGGAAATACATTTCCCATGAGCATTTCACCTAATTATTCTTGAATCCTTGGCTATATCAAACACATAAGCATCTACCCCCTCCACCTCTGGCACACAATTGCTGTGGTGTATAAAAAATGCACTGCAGCAAGTAGTCAAGGCTCCTTTGACAGCACCTTCTGAATCCATAACCTTTATCCACCTAGAAGGACAAGGGCAGCAGGTGCATGGTAACACCATCATCTGCGAAGTTTCCCTCCAAGCCACACACCATCCTGAACTATATAGTTGATCCTCACAGTCACTGGGTCAAAATTTTAGAACATCGCCTTAACAGCATGGGGGTATAGACATAACATGCATTGTAGAACTTCAAGACGGCGGCTCACCGCCATGTTATCAAGGGCAATAAGGGATGGATAATAAATGCTCGCCTTGTCAGCGACATTGACATCAAGAATGAATAAGAAGAATGTGCAGGAGTCAATGGCACCCTGCAACATGGGATGGCTAAAATCCGTGTAAATTCTTTTGCTTGTTCTGCCTGCTTCTCTTTAGTAAAAGGGAATACAATGAAATTACCTGCCTTTGTGTGAAGCAATGCATTCATCATTATGCTGCAAACTGTTGCTTGTATCTCCAGCAGCAGTCTGGAAGGAGTCAGACACATAAAAGTTGAGAGCTGCTGTCTTTGCTCTACATGGAGGTCACAGTATTTTTTTATTCTTTTATGGGCCTTGTTGGTTCGGCCAGCATTTATCATCCTCCCTAATTTCAATCGAGAGGATTTTGCTGAGCAGCCTTCTTGAATCGCTGCAATCCATGTGGTGTAGGTACTTTCTCAGTGCTGTTCGGAAGAGCATTCCAATGCTTTAATACAGTGACAAGTGAAAAAATTGTGATATAGTTCCAAATCAGGATGGTGGATGTTTGGAGGGGCATTTGTTAGGGCTGCAACTGTTGGCAGATTTCAATCACACCTCTTTAGTGCAGGCCTTTCAAACATTGATCCTCGCTTCAGTTGAGGAAAAAGAATTGTTCCCTTAAAGGCCCTTAGTGGATGACATCTGTTGAAAGTCCTTCTTCTCCTCGTCCTCCCTCACCGAGCAACATTCATTTTCCCAGTTAAGTTCAATTCAACGAGGAAGACCTACCAGGCCACCCACCCACCTCTGGAAGCAACTTGCTTCAACACAAGTTTTTTAATGTACTTCAGCACAAACCAGCCATTCCCTCACTGAAACAGTTCCCAGTTTTTCCACCTACATATCTTACTGTGCTTTTATAGTATATATACACAGACATAAATCTTACATGTTCAAAACCATGGTTTACAAAAAGTAATACGGAGATTCTCTTTAAATAGCCTTCATTTTATCAAAAGAAATTCTGAAGTTAAAAGTAACTGCATATCATTTCATGAGGAAGGTCATATACATTCTTTGCAGAAATGTTGTAATCTACCACTTTTACTTGCAAAAGCTATTTCTTCAACCACACACTGAAAACAATTGAATATCTTCACATTTTACGTATGGTTGCCCCCATAATTAGTTTTCGCAAATCCGGTTGATCTCAACAATAATCAATGTTATAGCATAAAGCCTAAAACTGTCCTTTCCTTACCTGGGATTTTGCCAACTTCTTTTCTAACACATCCCTCTCCCGTTCTGTATGTTGGAGTCTTTTATTGAGATCCACTATGTCTGTTTTTAGTGATGCCAGGGCTGCTAAGTGTAGCTGGTGAAGGAAAGCAAAACAAAATTACTCAAGAACTCGATTTAAGAAGTAACACATAAATCTGCTCATTCTCTAAAGAGGCTTTTATACTTTCAGGACTGCAAATTAGGAGTAGCTGTTCACTGGTAGAGACTGTTCCACATCTTTCATTAGAATACCTCACTTTCTTCATGTAGTGCAATTCGTTGACCAAGCATTGTTAATCATGGCTCATGCCATGGTATCAGTATGAAGCAAGGTGAAGAAGCAGGCCCCAGAAATACATCAACTGATACGTTGCATGGGGTGGCACGGAGGCGCAGTGGTTAGCTCACGGCGCTGAGGTCCCAGGTTGGATCCCAGCCCCGGATCACTGTCCGTGTGGTGTGTGCACATTCTCCCCGTGTCTGCGTGGTCTCACATCCACAAAACCAAAAGATGTGCAGGGTAGGTGGATTGGTCACGCTAAATTGCCCCTTAATTGGAAAAAAATAATTGAGCACTCTTTAAAAGTGCTTCACCACACTGTAGCCACCTCGCCAATGAACCAACCGCCAAAAGCCTTAATGATGTGTAAAACACAGGTTCAACAAATTACTTTATCATTTTTTAAATCTACATTTAAAATACCCAATTCTTTTTATTCCAATTAAGGATCAATTTAGCGTGACCAATTCACCTACCCTGCACATCATTGGGGTGTCGGGGTGAGACCCACGCAGACACGGGGAGAACGTGCTAACTCCACACGGACAGTGATCCGGGCCAGGATTGGACCCGGGTCCTCAGCGCTGTGAGGCAGCAGTGCTATCCAGAATGTACAAACTCCTCACAGACAGTGAAAATTACTTTATCTAACTTCTCTCCTTTTGGCTGTTGAAGGCAAGAATTTGGCCCATGGGCCAATACCACATACGCCCAGGCAACGTAAGTGGTTGATCATTACGATTACCAACCATTTGATTACTATTGGTACTGAATATTTAATATATTGGTAGTTCTTGTCCAAAAAACCTCAAAAGTTTTAATCAGGTAAAACTAGATAAAAATTAAATAATGAAAACTGTTGTTTCTTATTGGGAGTACCGAATGCTATTTCTCAAATGGATGACAAAGAGAGGAATAATTATTGCAGCACTTGATCACCTGCATGTCTTTTTTATAAACCTGGGAGTAGTGGAGGCTGGAATCGTTGAATACATTCAAGGCTGAGTTAGAAATACTTTTGGTCTACAAGAGTGACAAAGGTTATGGGAGCAGACAGAAAGTGGAGTTAAGGCCACTTAAGAGCAACCATGATCTTATTGAATGGAGGGGCAGACTTGAGGAACCAATTCATCTGCTTCCACCATTATGTTCTTATGTTTAAAATCTGAGTGGGACAATGGGCAGAGTTTTGAACTGGACATGTTCCACCTGATGATTTTTTAAAAACCAGCTGAACTGGATCATTTCGGCAGATTTTTGTTTTCTGAGAACATCAATAAACATTTAATTATTACAAGCACTTCAAGAAGCAAATGTTCCACAGCATTTAATCATCTCTTTCCAGAGATGATCTTTTAAACTATTAATCTTCCTAACCTGATATGAACATAGATTTTTAAATTCTTAATGAACAGATTTAACCACGATTGTAATACATGACATTCATTTTTTAGCATTTTAATTTCACTATCCAACTTAAATAACTTTTATGCTTTTTCATTTGCTCTCAGCATATGAACCATGTTTATCACCCACTTTTAACTGCTCTGAGAAATTGGCAGCAGACAATTCTCCTTCAACTGCTGCAAGCCTTCTTCTAATAGAACATCCACAATTATCAGTTGGAATTACAAACTTTTAACCAATACACAAATACCCTCATTTTAAGTCACCCCCGTTAAGTCATTCCACTTTAATCCTGGAACTCCCTCCGTAACACCACCGGGTATACCTGCACACATGGACTGCAGCGGTTCAAGAAGGCAGCTCACCACCACATTCTCAAGGGCAATTAAGGATGGCCAATAAATGCTGACCAAGCCAACAGCACTCACATTCCATGAAAGTGAAGTGTCAGTCAGTTATGGGGCTAGTATTTGCATTTAGCATCAGAGGTTTTGTTGTAAAGTGACTGGTGCTGGGTCTAAAGTAGGGTTGCCTGACCTGATCAGCATAATTTTGGAACGGCCTTTCCAGCTCTTGGGCCTCCCCGTTACCAAACCTCCCAGTCACTGCCAACCTTCTCTTTTGCCACATCACCAGCTTGCAGCTTGCTCTACCACACTGTAACTCGAAGCTGTTCTTCTTGCCCCTCACTGCTCATCTTGCAAGCTCTTGCTCAAAGCAAGGGTCCGAGAAATTCAGTGAGACACATGATTGACTGTGGTGAGCGGGAGAGGTGGAGAATCCGCATATTTCCTTTATATTTTTAATTTATTTTAAAAGTGACCTCATTTACAAACAGAGGAATTTTATATTGTAAAGTATTTTTACTTCCAGGATATAATGTTTTAATGTGTGTTTTTTTACGATGAGAAAGGTCCTACAGAAACTAACTGTAGTTTTTATTGTTATATTACTTTACGTAATAGATATATTACTCTTTGAACCAGCCGAATTGATGAAATGAACAATAGTCTTCTTGTAAAGATGAACTAATTTATTGAATAATATAAATAATATTTGAGAGTCCCTTGTACTTAATATTCAACTAGTAAAATAAATAAAATACAGCAAAGATAACGAACTATACAATGTAATAATGAAATAATTAATAACTTCTCTCTCGCTCTAGCTATTCGATGTCTTGTCTGTTCACTCTCCTGAAGCACACACTCTCAGAAAGAGTGGGAATGTCTTTCTTACACCATCTGATAGTGAGACATCTAGTGTTGAATTGACTGTACTAGTTTTACATATATTGATCATATATATTGACATACAAAGATCACTCCAGTTATAATAAGAAATTTTGACTTGCTTAACATTGCTTCATTTGAAGTTACACTTTTCAAGAACACAATGAGAACATTAAGTGAGGAACTACAGTACTTAAGGGATGGAAAATATATGTCCAGAAGCAAAATATTGCAGAATATGTAAATCTGATCCAACAGAAAATGCTGGGAATACTCCAGGTCAGGCAGCATCCATGTCAAGAGAGAGTTAACATTTCCTATCTGACTTTTCGTCAGAACTGCTAATTCTACTTCACTCTCCATAGATTCTGCTGAATATTTTTGGGATTTTATTTTAAGATGCATGCCTAAGTCAGGTTCCTGAGTTACTTCAAGGTGATTATATTCCCATGATTCTGCAGTTTTTGTCTTCTTTATGATCAGTGAATTGCAAGTATCTTCAAAGTCAGTTTTCAAATTTTTGCAGCGTATCATGTAGAGAGATGCAAAGACACAAAGGCTTCACATTGTATATTTTATAAAATTTATGTAGAAATCCACATGATTATTTCTAAAATGTCAAAAACTGGACAAAGATCTTTAAAAATGACTGAATCTGCCGGTTTGTGACACTCAACAATAGGGTGTAAGGAGGTAACTGGCAGTATTGAAGAAACTTGAAGCACAAGCAAGCGAGCGGAGGGGGTGGGGAGATGGGAGCGCATGGGCGGAGGGAGCGGGCGAGCGAGGGGGCGGGGGTAGCGAGCGAGCGAGCGTGGGGGCAGGAGGAGCGACCGAGTGAGCGCGGGGGAGCGGCCAAGTGAGCGCGGGGGCAGAGGGAGCGGCCGAGCGAGCGCGGGGGCGGAGGGAGCGGCCGAGCGAGCGCGGGGGCGGAGGGAGCGGCCGAGCGAGCGCGGGGGCGGAGGGAGCGGCCGAGCGAGCGCGGGGGCAGAGGGAGCGGCCGAGCGAGCGCGGGGGCGGAGGGAGCGGCCGAGCGAGCGCGGGGGCGGAGGGAGCGACCGAGCGAGCGCGGGGGCGGAGGGAGCGGCCGAGCGAGCGCGGGGGCGGAGGGAGCGGCCGAGCGAGCGTGGGGTCGGAGGGAGCGGCCGAGCGGGGGCGGAGGGAGCGGCCGAGCGAGCGCGGGGGCGGAGGGAGAGGCCGAGCGAGCGCGGGGGCGGAGGGAGCGGCCGAGCGAGCGCGGGGGCGGAGGGAGCGGCCGAGCGAGCGCGGGGGCTGAGGGAGCGGCCGAGCGAGCGCGGGGGCAGAGGGAGTGGCCGAGCGAGCGCGGGGTCGGAGGGAGCAGGCAAGTGAGCGAGTGCAGGGGTGGAGGGAGCGGGCGAGCGAGTGCGGGGGCGGAGGGAGCAGGCGAGCGAGCGTGGGGGCGGGGGGGGGAGCGAGCGAGCGTGGGGGCGGGGAGAGCGAGCGAGCGTGAGGCGGGGAGAGCGAGCGAGCGTGAGGCGGGGAGAGAGAGCGAGCGTGGGGCGGGGAGAGCGAGCGAGCGTGGGGCGGGGAGAGCGAGCGAGCGTGGGGCGGGGAGAGCGAGCGAGCGTGGGGCGGGGAGAGCGAGCGAGCGTGGGGCGGGGAGAGCGAGCGAGCGTGGGGCGGGGAGAGCGAGCGAGCGTGGGGCGGGGAGGGAGCGGCCGAGCGAGCGCGGGGGCGGAGGGAGCGGCCGAGCGAGCGCGGGGGCGGAGGGAGCGGCCGAGCGAGCGCGGGGGCGGAGGGAGCTGCCGAGCGAGCGCGGGGGCGGAGGGAGCGGCCGAGCGAGCGCGGGGGCTGAGGGAGCGGCCGAGCGAGCGCGGGGGCAGAGGGAGCGGCCGAGCGACCGCGGGGTCGGAGGGAGCAGGCAAGTGAGCGAGTGCGGGGGTGGAGGGAGCGGGCGAGCGAGTGCGGGGGCGGAGGGAGCAGGCGAGCGAGCGTGGGGGCGGGGGGGAGCGAGCGAGCGTGGGGGCGGGGAGAGCGAGCGAGCGTGAGGCGGGGAGAGCGAGCGAGCGTGGGGCGGGGAGAGCGAGCGAGCGTGGGGCGGGGAGAGCGAGCGAGCGTGGGGCGGGGAGAGCGAGCGAGCGTGGGGCGGGGAGAGCGAGCGAGCGTGGGGCGGGGAGAGCGAGCGAGCGTGGGGCGGGGAGAGCGAGCGAGCGTGGGGCGGGGAGAGCGAGCGAGCGTGGGGCGGGGAGAGCGAGCGAGCGCGGGGCGGGGAGAGCGTGCGAGCGTGGGGCGGGGAGAGCGAGCGAGCGTGGGGCGGGGAGAGCGAGCGAGCGGGGGGGCGGGGAGAGCGAGCGAGCATGGGGGCGGGGAGTGCGAGCGAGCGTGGGGGCGGGGAGAGCGAGCGAGCGTGGGGGTGGGGAGAGCGAGCGAGCGTGGGGGCGGGGAGAGCGAGCGAGCGTGGGGGCGGGGAGAGCGAGCGAGCGTGGGGGCGGGGAGAGCGAGCGAGTGTGGGGCGGGGAGAGCGAGCGAGCGTGGGGGTGGGGAGAGCGAGCGAGCGTGGGGGCGGGGAGAGCGAGCGAGCGTTGGGGCGGGGAGAGCGAGCGAGCGTGGGGGCGGGGAGAGCAAGCGAGCGTTGAGGCGGGGAGACCGAGCGAGCGTAGGGGCGGGGAGAGCGAGCGAGCGTGGGGGCGGGGAGAGTGAGCGAGCGTGGGGGCGGTGAGAGTGAGCGAGCGTGGGGGCGGGGAGAGCGAATGAGCGTGGGGGCGGGGGAAAAATAACAGACCCGAAGATTGGGAGCAGTTTAGAATTCAACAAAGGAAACCAAGAGATTGATTAAGAATGGGAAAATAGAATACAAGAGTACACTTGTGGGGAACATAACTGATTGCAAATGTTTCTGTAGGTATGTGAAGAGAAAAAGATTGGTGAAGACAAAGGTAGGTCCCTTACAGACAGAAACAGGGTAATTTATAATGGGGAATAAAGAAATGGCTGAGCATACATACTTTGATTCTGTCTTCACAAAGGAGGACACAAATAACATACCCCAAATGTTGGGGAACAGAGTGTTTAGTGAAAGAAAGGAATGGAAGGAAATCAGTATTAGTAGAGAAATGGTGTTGGGGAAATTGATGGGATTGAATCATAGAATTTACAGTGCAGAAGGAGGCCAGTCGGCCCATCGTGTCTGCACCGGCCCTTCGAAAGAGCACCCCATTTAAACCCACACTTCTAACCTATCCCCGTAATCCAGTAATCCCACCTAACCTTTTTGGACACTAAGAGCAATTTAGCATGGCCAATCCATCTAACCTGCACATCTTTGGACTGTGGGAGGAAACCGGAGCACCCGGAGGAAACGCATGCACACACGGGGAGAGCATGCAGACTCCGCACAGATTGTGACCTAAGCCGGGAATCGAACCTAGGATCCTGGTGCGGCGAAGCCATAGTGCTAACCAACTGCTACCATGCTGCCCTTGAAGGCCCATAAATTCCCAGGGTCTAAAAATCTACATCCCAGAGTACTTAACGAAGTGGCTATATAAATATTGAAATCAAAATCACTTATTGTCACAAGTAGGCTTCAAATGAAGTTACTGTGAAAAGCCCCTAGTCGCCACATTCCGGCTCCTGTTCGGGGAGGCTGGTACAGGAATTGAACCGTGCTGCTGGCCTGCCTTGGTCTGCTTGAAAAGCCAGCGATTTAGCCCAGTGTGCTAAACCAGCCCCATTGGATCCAAATATTGGATGCATGGATGGGCATCTTAAAAGTTCCTATAGACTCTGGAACAGCCCATAACAGCCTACCCGAACAGGCGCCGGAATGTGGCGACTAGGGGCTTTTCACAGTAACTTCATTTGAAGCCTACTTGTGACAATAAGCGATTTTCATTTTCATTTTCAACAGTTCCTACAGACTAGCGTGTAGCTAACATAACCCCACTATTTAAAAAGGGAGGTAAAGAGAAAACACAGAATTATAGACCAGTCAGCCTGATGTCATTTGTGGGAAGAGTCCATGATCAAAGATTTTATAGCAGAGCTTAGAAAGCAGTTGATATATTATGTACTCTGGGATAACACAGGCTGCAACTGGATGCAGCTTTAACCAAAAGATACTCCAGACCTTGAAGCTAGTTCAATCTGATTTATTGAATCAGTAGCACAGTTAGCACAGTTCTCTATGTGTTCGACTCTCTGCTAACCTAAGTGTGGTTACTCTGTCTGACTGAACGAGACTAGCTCTTAGCCATGTGCTGGAGGTGTGATACTATAAATACACCCTGACTCACTCTGTAGATGTTCATCAGTGGAAAGAGGCAGAGAATGCGTGCCTCGTGCATTTTATAGCGAGATACCACCCCTGAGTGTCCTGCCTGCTCATTGGTCATGTCCTGTTCTCTGTGTTCGTTAGCTGCCTGTCTGTATATCATTATCTGCATGTCTGCATATCATGACATCTTCCCTTTTTTTTAATGTTTTGTTTACATATGGGAACGTACTTACATGTGGTGGCATATATTAACATATTTACAAGCAATGGCATATGTGAACTTATTTACATGTGAAGACAGCTGTCTAATGTGAGAAAACAGAACAGAGCAAACAAAACAAATGTTCATTAAGTCCAGTGTCTGGGGCTTGCGTCTGATCCTTGCCGACCGCCGGAGAGGTGGTGGTGGGGACGACGGCACCTTGACAGGCGGGATGGAAGCCTGACTGGTGGCTTTGTACTTCGAGGTATCAGGAGGTGGCAAAACAACGGACGTAAACGGAGAAGAAAGAGGTTGCGGGCAGGCAACTTTGCGCAGTGCCCGTCTGTTTCGTCGCACAACAGAACCATCAGCCATTCGTACAACATACGAGCGGGCGCAGCCTGTCGAACAACGACAGCTGGAGCAGACCAGCCACCATCCGGTATCTTGATCCTGACAGTGTCTGCAGGGATAACATGGGCAAATCGGTGGCATGAGCATCATAGCCCTGCTTTTGCTGGTTTCGGAGCTGCTGCACCTTCTGCAGCACCGAGAGGTGATCCAGGTTGGGCAAGTGTATGGCTGGAAGTGTCGTCCGCAGGTCCCTGTTCATCAGGAGTTGAGCCGGCGACATGCCAGTGGAGAGTGGGGTCACCCTGTATGCAAGCAGCGCGAGGTAGATGCCAGAAGCAGAATCCGTGACCTTGTAGATGAGCTGCTTCACAATGTGCACCCCTTTTTCAACTTTCCCATTGGACTGCGGATAGTGTGGGCTGGAAGTGACATGTTTGAAATGGTATGGCTTGGCAATCAAAGGCCACTCGTGGCTGTTGAAGCACGGGCCATTGTGACTCATGACAGTGAGTGGGATGCCATGCCTGGAGAACGTCTCCTTACAGGCCTCGATGACGGTCTGAGATGTGAGGTCTGAGAGCTTCACGACTTCAGGGTAGTTGAAGAAATAGGCAATAATCAACACGTAGTCACGACCATTCGCACGAAAGAGGTCGATGCCAACCACGGGGAGGTCTCGATTTCATGCTGCTGGATCGTCTCCTTGCTCTGCGCTGGCTGGAAGCGTTGACAGGTCGCACAGTTGAGGACCATGTTCTAGATGTCCTGGCTAATACCAGGCCAGTACACAGCCTGCCTGGCTCTGCATCTGCTCTTCGACGCCCAGGTGTCCCTCATGGATTTGGCAGAGTGGAATGACAATCCGGTCCAGCTTAAGGAGGATACCATCAATCACCGTCAGGTCGTCCTTTCCATTGTAAAATTGCGGGCACTGCCCTTTCTGCCAGCCATTGGCGAGGTGATGCATGACACGCTGCAAGAGGGGGTCTTTGGCTGTCTCCTCGCGGATATGAACCACCTTCTCATCAGACGCCGGGAGGGTGCTAGCACACAGCTGCACCTGTGATTAAATCTGCCTGATGATTTCCAGCGGTTCACTAGGCAAGGTGATGGAGCGGGACAATGCATCAGCAATGATGAGCCCCTTGCCAGGTGTGTACACTAAGTCAAAGTAGTACCTTCTGAGTTTGAGGACGATGCGCAGCAGGCGTCATGCCGTTCAGGTCCTTGTGGATAATGTGGACCAGAGGCCTATGATCCGTCTCGACAGTGAATGTCGGCATGCCGTAGACATAGTCGTGAAACTTGAGATTGCCAGTGAGAAGACCCAGGCATTCCTTCTCTATTTGCGCATACCTTGTTTCGCCGGGCGTCATGGTCCTCAATGCGTAGGCTACCGGTACCCAGGATGACGTGTCATCGTGTTGAAGCAGCACCGCACCGATGCCATCCTGGCTCGCATCAGTTGAGATCTTTGTCTCCCTGTCTGGTCGAGAAATGCCAAGATGGGTGTAGTGGTGAGCTTGGCTTTCAGCTCCAACCACTCTGCTTGATGTGCTGCCTTCCACTCAAAGGCAGTGGACGTTTTCACCAGGTTTCGGAGGGCCGTGGTGTGTGAGGTCATGTTTGGGATGAACTTGCCCAGAAAATTGACCATGCCCAGGAAGCGCAACACCACCTTCTTGTCTTCAGGGACCTTCATGGCTTTGATGGCCTTGACCATGTACACGTCCAGGCGCACGCCCTGCTGAGAGATCTGGTCACCTAGGAACTTGAGTGTTGACATGCCAAAGCAACATTTGGACCTGTTCAGCTTCAGGCCATTGGCCTGGACACGGCAGAATACCTACTGGAGACGGCAAACATGCTCTTCAGGGGTCGTGGACCATATGATGATGTCGTCCACGTACACACAAACCCCTTCAATGCCCTCCATCATCTGCTCCATGATGCGATGGAAGATCTCCGATGCCGAGACAATGCCAAATGGCATGCGATTATAGCAGTATCTGCCAAACGGTGTGTTGAAGGTGCAGAGCCTTCTGCTGGACTCATCCAGCTGGATTTGCCAAAATCCATGTGACGCATCTAACTTGGTGAAAGAACGTGCGTGTGCCATCTCACACAGCTAAATTGCTGGCTTTGAAAGCAGACCAAGGCAGGCCAGCAGCACGGTTCAATTCCCGTACCAGCCTCCCCGAACAGGCGCCGGAATGTGGCGACTAGGGCCTTTTCACAGTAACTTCATTGAAGCCTACTTGTGACAATAAGCAATTTTCATTTCATTCACTGGCGAGTTCCTCCCGCTTCTGGATGGGGTAATGTTCACGCATTATATTCTTATTGAGATCCTTGGGATCAATGCAGATGCGCAGGTCTCCCGAAGGCTTTCTAACACATACCATCGAGCTGACCCAGTCAGTCGGTTCGGTTACCTTGGAAATGATGCCCTGTTGCTTAAGGTCATTGAGCTGTGCCTTCAGGCGCTCCCTCAGTGGAGCCGGGACCTGTCGTGGTGCGTGGACCACTCGCTTGGCATCAGGTCATAGCAGAATCTTGTATCGATATGGCAGCATGCCCATCCCGTCGAACACATCCAGAGACTGAGTGGGGATGTCATCAATGCCGGTCTGAAGATCCAGTTTGGCGGATGTTGTTGTGTAAACCCGCTGCACGAGGTTCAGCTGCTTGCAGGCATGCGCACCAAGTAGGGATGCCCTGTCTGGCTTGACAATTTCAAAATGTAACCCTTGCATGGGTGCTCCGGTTGGAGACGAATAGATGGCAGGATCCCAGTGACGTGATGGCATTTCCGTTGTAGTCCAAGAGACTGCAGGCTGCTGGAAGGACCTTGGGGGGCTTCTTGATGCGTTTGAAATCTGCCTGTGAGAGAAGGTTGGCAGTAGCACCTGTGTCCAGCTTAAACTGGATGGAGCAGTGGCTGATCTGCATCACCGCACGCATTCGTCCGCAGATTCCACAGCGAGGATGGATTGAATTTGTGGTGAGTTGGATGTGGCATATTCACATTTGGTAATGATGCCCACACAGTAGGCGGAGTCCAGGCATTCTTCCTCTGGATCCGTTGTGCTGCCAGGATCAAAATCCTGTAATCGTTGTTGTACACTCCGAACGCGCCGCCGTCGGAATAGGGAGCGCTGGCCCTGACTGGTGGTGCAGACCTGCACAAGGCTGCATAGTGTCCAGGCTTCCCGCAGTGTAAACATCGATATCAGAGGTAGGTTCTTTACTCAGAGAGTAGTAAGGGCGTAGAATGCACTGCCTGCAACAGTAGTGGACTCGCCAACACGAAGGGCATTCAAATGGGCATTGGATAGACATATGGACGATAGGGGAATAGTGTAGATGGGCTTTAGAGTGGTTTCACAGGTCGGCGCAACATCGAGGGCCGAAGGGACTGTACTGCGCTGTAATGTTCTATGTTCTATGCCTCTGGGCAGGGCAGTGTTTCTTTAAGTGGCCGTTGCCGCAGTTCGAGCACGTCATGACGTCGGTGTCCTGATGCTCCGCGCGTCATCGCACATGCGCAGTGCGGTCGGCAGACATCTACACCTGCGCAGTGTGGGTGTCGGCCGCTTCGTTATCCCGTTCGCATCGCGTATGCGTGGGCCCCGGGAAAAATGCGCAAAATGGCCACTTTCATCAATGCTGAGGCGCTGCATCTGGGAGATGGCCTGCACACACTCTGCACCGTGGGAGGCAACTTTCTCATTTTCTGCCGATTTGTACTGGGCACAGCGATTTTTGGCATGCTCATGCACTGTGCATGTTTCAATCGCGACTGGCAGGGTCATATGCTTGATTTTCAGTAGTTGCTCTCTCAGAGGATCAGAGTGAACTCCAAAAACGATTTGGTCTCTGATCATGGAGTGAGCAATATCACCAAAGTTGCAGGACAGCGCTAGCAGGCGGAGGTTAGTTAAGAAGGAGTTGAAAGATTCATCTTTACCTTGTAGACGCTGTTTGAATATGTAGCACTTGAAGATTTCATTGGTGTCCACTTCACAGTGACTGTTAAACTTGTCCAGGATGGTCTGAAACTTTATCTTGTCCTGGCCTTCGGTGAAGTGAAAAGAGTTGAAGAGTTCGATGGCTTGATCTCCCGCTGTTGAGAGGAGAAGCGCGATCTTCCTTGCATCAGTCGCACCCACGAGGTCTGAAGCTTCGATGTACAGCAGAAACTTTTGCTTGAATGTCCGCCAGTTGGCACTGAGATTGCCGGAGGTCCTGAGCTGGTGAGGAGCCTGAATCTTCTCCATGGTGCCGGGATACATTCACTGGTCGTCACGGAACGGACTGAGATAAACCACCTAGATTAAGCAGTCTCCTGGTAGCATGAGGTGTTATGTACTCTGGGATAACAGGCTGCAACTGGATGCAGCTTTAACCAAAAGATACTCCAGACCTTGAAGTTAGTTCAATATGATTTATTGAACCAGTAGCAGTTAGCACAGTTCTCTATGAGTTCGACTCTCTGCTAACCTTTACTCTGTCTGACTGAACCAGACTAGCACTTAGCCACGTGCTGGAGGTGTGATACTGTAAATACACCCTGATTCACTCTGTAGATGTTCACCAGTGGAAAGAGGCGGAGTGTGCGTGCCTCGTGTCTTTTATAGTGAGATACCACCCCTGAGTGTCCTGCCTGCTCATTGGTCATGTCCTGTTCTCTGTGTTCATTAGCTGCCTGCTGCCTGTCTGTATATCATTATCTGCATGTCTGCATATCATGACAGCAGTGGTAGAAACGGACAGAAGCAGCATGGATTTACGAAAGGGATGTCAAGCTTGAAAAATTTACTGGAATCTTTCAAGGGTTGATGAGGGGGAGGCCAGTAGATAGTGTTGCTATATTTACTCGCTATAAATATGGCAGTCAATAAAGTATCCCTTCTTTTGTCTAGATATTGATATTATATTGCTTTCAGAGTCGCCAGGTATCAAATGATACCACCACAAGGTTCAACCGCCAACAACCAGTTAGTTAGTTCAAGTACAATAGTACTTTATTTACACACAAGATTAACTTATACATGCAACATAAACACTATGAGCTAAATTACACCTAACGCTATGACAACCTGTACTTAACTTCAGGCACTCGACTTAGGTCAGAGGAACAGTGGCCTTTGTTCGAATCTGGATCTGCTGGGTCTGGAGAAGTAACTGCAGTTCAGCTAGGCTCATCCGTCTGGTAGCGAGTGTTGAACTTGGTGCTGCAGTTGTAGATAGACGTTGCCGGAGCGCCAGGTCCAAAAGAGATCGAACGCATGGCAGTGTCTCTCTTTATCCTTGGGGAGGTTTCGCGCTCTTTTGGGCGATCCTTGGGTTTGGGCCCAATTAATTGGGCAGTTCTCGATCACTGCCTTCGATCTGAGCCAATAAAGGGGCGGGTGCCTTGATGGCTGGGCGTGCCCTAAGCGGTCATTGACCTTGCTGTTCATGCTTCCTTACCAAGGGGAGTAGCGCTGAAATGTCTGGAATCGTATCGGATACCTGAGTATCAGTCCTTTGTCTTACGGAGATGGGTCATATAAACGCAAATCAGCTGGGGGTTTCGATGCTGTCTGGATTCTCTGCTCACAAATATACATTCAGGCTCAGTGCCTGCCTGAATCTTACATTGGCCATATTTCCCTTTAGGCTTTGCGAACGTCCATGTTTCTTGTTGTAAGTGGCCATCCCAGGTGGCTACAGTCCGTCCTCTTGACCCGAAACGCGAAGCGTGATGGATCACATTCCTGAAACTTCATCTGTTCTTTGGTATGCCGGGTACCCTTAATCAAGGACAGGTTCTATACTACTCTGTCCTATGGATTGGAACATTTACCTAAGTTTTTAATACATCACACATCTATAAAAATTCTAAGGGGGCACTATAACATTCATTCATTCATTTAACATCTTTACACAAAGGGGAACCTCTAACTATCCTTACCTAAACTACACTTATGCTGCTAGCCAATAACCAAAAGAACTTATATTACAATACAAAAATTTAAACATAGCAGCATCACATTTCAACTTAAACTTATCACATTTACAGAAAATGCAACTGGTATTGAAAACCGCGGAATGTATTAGTCAGAAAAAGGGTTCAAAAAGAGTGTGGGGTCTGTTGAAATCTAAGAAAAGGGGCTCTGAGTGTGTATACTGGGGGGCGGGAGGCTCTCCTTTGCCATTTCCGAAGTCTAAGTGTCTGAACGACACTGCAAAGTATTGCTATAATCAATAGGGCTTCTACCGTGTAAGAGGGAATACCACTTTATGACGTCTTCGCACCATGTCGGACTATCAGTGGCTGTTTCTATGTGTGGTGTAGTGTCCGGGCTAGGGGTATTGTGTTGGGTGGTCATGTTTAGGGCCTGTGTGGTGAAGCATATAGAGGCTGATAACGCGTGCAACTGTAGTGATCCAACGATGATCATGATGCAGGTCATCAGGTCCGTCTTCATTTTGTCTTTGTCTTCCTCTGTCTCCTGGTATATTTGTATTTTCCTGGGGGTACAAGCATAATATCTGTTATTATCTTGTTGTTTAATTTCTCGTTTGTCTGTCTGTTTCTCCTTAACATCAATTTCCCATTTAGAATTGTCACCATATGTGACTCCCTCATTTTTTTTTTTAAACCAACCATTTGGGGAGACAAGACATCCGAGAAAGAAATTCATTCACAGTGCGAGCAATCTCCAGCCTGTGGTCGATGCGCTGAGTGGGTGGACAATTTCTCCGTCCAGTGTTGAGGTAGTTTTTTGCAGCAGCAAATTTGTTTCAACCGTTTGAACATGTAAATAGCAGTTGGGGGTTAGCTGGAGGGTCACCGGAAAGCATATAAAAACTGTGGCAAAGTTCATTCTTTAAACTACACTGCCTTTTTATGTAGGGTTTGTTCCCAAGCTCTATAGAGTCTTTTCAGAACCCGCACTTCATTGTGTGTGGGGTCTGAGGGGTCATAATTTGCACATGCTTTTTGTCCTGCATCTGTGGCGTAGGAGACTAAAATACGGGTCCATTTGGCCATATAGTCTGCAGTTAAATGGGCGCGGACTAAATCTCCAAATACTGCTGTGAAGCGTATCCAGAGGCGTCCAGCAAATGCTGTTGGATGCTCTCCTTTCTTCTGCCTACATCGGTTGAGTCCTTCTACCATTATAGCCAATTGCATCTCGGATAGCTGTCTTCATATCCTGGAGGCTACCCCCTCCTACATTTTGTGGGTCGGGAAGGGCTGACCTAACGGATGAGCCAAGGCTCATTACTATGCTCCTGTTCGTCCAGATCGTACATGACTGTCTGTTGTCTAACTCGCTCAAAGAAATGGTGTGGGTCGGATGTGGGTTGAAAGGTTTCTATTTTATCACGGGCATCCCTTAACTGGGTGATGGTTAGTGGGGTGGTGTACACAAATCAGGTTGGTCTTCTGTCGGTACTCTGCGCTGCGTGGTGACTGGATTCATAGGGCTGTGTGCTGCCTGTGCAGTCGGTGGTGCGGGTGCTTTCCTTTTCGGGGCCTGGGGGGCTCTATTCTGAATCTCTGTTCCGTTTACGTATCGATGGGCAGTTTCCTTAAGTTCCTGCCAATCGGGGCCATCTTCCAGGTCTAAATGTGGTCCAAAGGTGTCTCTGAAACCATTTTGCACTGAGAGCAGTGACTGTAACCGTGAAATTTACTGCCTGCATTTGGCGTGGTCTACCGAACTCTGTATTTGTTCCGTTGTGGAACTGTGGAGTGCTCGTAGGGCTGCCTTTAAGTCCTCGCATTGCTTCCTTAATTGCTCTACTCAGTGTTCCGTTTCTTCCCTTACCAAAACTGCGCATTGCGTGTCTTTGTAGGCCTTATCATATTGTGTCTGAAAGCTGCTTAGGTGAGCTAGACAAGATTGGTGTGCCCGTTTGACATCAGCCATCTCCTTGTCCTTCGCTGCTAGCTGCTCTCGGAGTTGCTCATTTACTTTTTCGCATTCACTAACATTTCCCTCACTACTCTTCTCTTTCTCTACAAGCTGTCTGCTGAGCGTCCTCACGACCTCCTCTGTGCCTCGCAATTGTGCCAAACAGGACACGATTGCCATCGGCTTACGAACTCTACCTAAACTCTTTTTAGGCATCTCGGTCAGGTTATCCCACCAAGTCCTATACTACCAGGACCTGTCTCTTCATTTGCACAAAACTCAGACCATAGGGGCCGTCCTTTCCCCTTTAGGTACTTCCTAATTTCCTCTTCCCATATGGGACACTGCTCTGCTCTATTGGTCGCTGCGACCTCGGGTTCCTGTGGGTACATAAGGCGTTCCATTGCCTTCATTGCCATTTCTACGATTATGTCTTTTCCTACCGTAATCTCTGTATCTCTACCGTAATCTCTGTATCTCTACCGTGAATTTGGGACAGGGAGGAATAAAGCGGTGATGCAAACAGCGGGTATGGCTTAAGCTATTTTCCGGTTCACACAACTCCCGAAAGTTTTACGCAACAAAATCTAATGAGTTTACCTTATATCCCTGTTAGTACGCATGCAAATTACTACACACTTCCGAATCTTGGGAGGTTTGATCGATACTGGTCTTACATTTGTGGTTTCTTTCACTTTTCCAATTGGGTTTCCAATTCAAACGTTTTGTGGGTTCTCTCGGAGTGACAAAATCACTTCTGGGTCGAGTCCCATCAGAGGTCGCCAATAATGTTGCTATATTTACTCGCTGTAAATATGGCAGTCAATAAGGTTGCCCTTCTTTTGTCTAGATATTGATATTATATTGCTTTCAGAGTCTCCAGGTATCAAATGATACCACTACAAGGTTCAACCAGATATCGCTCAAAGACCCAACAACCAGTTAGTTAGTTCAAGTTCAATAATACTGTATTTACACTCAAGATTAACTTATACATGCAACATAAACACTATGAGCTAAATTACACCTAACACTATGACAACCTGTACTTAACTTCAGGCACCCGGCTTAGGTCAGAGGAACAGTGGCCTTTGTTCGAATCTGGATCTGCTGGGTCTGGAGAAGTAACTGCGGTTCAGCTGGGCTCATCTGTCTGGTAGCGAGCGTTGAACTTGACTTGCTTCTGGTCGTGGTGCTGCAGTTGGAGATGGACGTTGCCGGAGCGCCAGGTCCAAAAGAGATTGAACGCATGGCAGTGTCTCTCTTTATCCATGGGGGGGTTTCGCGCTCTTTTGGGTGGTCCTTAGGTTTGGACCCAATTAATTGGGCAGTTCTCGGTCACGGCCTTCGATCTGAGCCAATAAAGGGGCGGGTGCCTTGATGGCTGGGCGTGTCCTAAGCGGTCATTGACCTTGCTGTTCATGCTTCCTTACTAAGGGGAGTTGCGTCGAAATGTCTGGAATCGTATCGGATACCTGAGTGTCAGTCCTTTGTCTTACGGAGATGGATCATATAAATGCAAATCGGCTGGGGGTTTCGATGCTGTCTGGATTCTCTGCTCACAAATATACATTCAGGCTCAGTGCCTGCCTGAATCTTACATTGGCCATATTTCCCTTTCGGCTTTGCGAACGTCCATTTTTCTTGTTGTAAGTGGCCATCCCAGATGGCTACAACAGATTTATTTGGACTTTCAGAAGGCTTTTGACAAAGTCCCACATAAGAGATTAAAGCTCATGCGTTTGGGGGGTAGTGCATTGTGATGTACAGAAAACTGGTTGGCAGACAAGAAACCAAGAGTAGGAAGAAATGGGTCTTTTTTCCGAATGGCAGGCAGTGACTATTGGGGTACCACAGGGATCGGTACTAGGACCCTTGCTATTCACAATGTATATTAATGATTTAAATGAGGGGCCAAAATGTAATATCTCCAAATTTGCATGACACAAAGCTGGGTGAGCTGAGAGAAGGATGCAGAGATGCTTCAGTGTGATTTGGACAAGCTGAGTGAGTGGGCCAATGCACGGCAGATGAAGCATGTGGATAAATGGGTTATCCACGTTGGGAGCAAAAACAAGATGGCAGATTATCTGAATAGCTATAAATTGAGAGAAGGGAATGTGCAATGAGACCTGTATGTCATCGTACACCTGTGGATGGAATGAAGTATGCAAATGCAGCAGGTGGCAAAGAAGGCAAAAGGTATGTTGGCCTTCATCACAGGAGGATAGAGTACAGGAGCAGGGATGCCTTGCTGTAATTGTACAGGGCTTTGGTGAGGCCACACCTTGAATAGTGTGCAAAGGTTTGGTCTCCTTATCTGAGGAAGGATGTTCTTGCTATAAAGGGATTGCAGAGGTTTACCAGAACGATTCCTGAGATGGTGAGACGAAGTATGAGGAGAGATTGAGTTAGTTCACTGGAAATCAGAAGATAGAGGGGGGATCTCATTAAAACCTATAAAATTCTAACAGGACTAGACAGGGTCGATACAGGATGGTCTCGATGGTGCGGGTGTCCAGAACCAGGGGACGTAGTTTAAAGGATATGAGGGTGAACCTTTTAGGACGGAGATGAAAAGTATTTTCTTCACCCAGAGCATGGTAAGCCCGTGGAATTCACCACTACAGAACGCAGTTGAGGCCAAAACATTGTATGTTTTCAAGAAGGGTATGGATATAGCTCTTGGGGCTAAAGGCATCAATGGATATGGTGGAATCAGGCTATTGTGTTGGATTATCAGCTATGATCATAATAGATGGCAGAGCAGGCTCAAAAGGCCAAATGGCCTACTACTGCTCCTATTTTCTGTGTTTCTATCTTGAGCTGCTTCAAAAGTGTTCCCCGTCATAAGGTCAGAAGAGGGAATGTTCGCAGATGATTGCACATTTCATTTCTTATTTCATTCACACTTCCTCAGAGAATGAAGCAGTCCGTACCTGCATGATCCAAGACCCAGGCAACATTTAGGATTGGGCTGCTAAGAGGCAAGTAACAACTGCACTACACTCGATTGATTCCAGAGATGAGGGGTTTGTCTTATGAAGAGAGATTGAACAGTTCAGGCCTACACTCTCGAGTTTAGAAGAATGAGGGGAGATCAATTTGAGGTATACAAGATGATAAAAGGTATGGATAAAGTAGACGCAGATGCTTCTTCTTGAGGGGCATTCTAGAACAAGGGGTCATAGTCTTAGGATAAGGGGTAGCAAAATTAAAACAGAGATTAGGAGAACCTACTTCTCCCAAAGGTTCATGAATCTGTGGAATTCGCTACCCCAGAGTGCGAGGGATGGTTATCATAGAATTTACAGTGCAGAAGGAGGCCATTCGGCCCATCGAGTCTGCACCGGCTCTTGGAAAGAGCACCCGACCCAAGGTCAACACCTCCACCCTATCCCCATAACCCAGCAACCCCACCCAACACTAAGGGCAATTTTGGACACTAAGGGCAATTTATCATGGTCAATCCACCTAACCTGCACATCTTTGGACTGTGGGAGGAAACCGGAGCACCCGGAGGAAACCCACGCACACACGGGGAGGATGTGCAGACTCTGCACAGACAGTGACCCAAGCCGGAATCGAACCTGGGACCGTGGAGCTGTGAAGCAATTGTGCTATCCACAATGCTACCGTGCTGCCCTGCTGGGTAGTGAGCAAATTTGAGGAGTTATCCAGATTTTTAATTAGTAATGGGTTGAAGGGTTACGGAGAACGGGCAGGATAGTGGAGATGAGGCCATGATGAGATCAGCCATGATCGTATTGAATGGTGGAGCAGGTTCGAGAGGCTAAATTGCCTACTCCTGCTCCTAGTTCTCATGTTCTAAGAAAGACCCATTCTGTCCAATTCCACCTTCCATCTCTTAGTCTGTAGCCCTGTAGGTAAACAGCACCTCAAGCACAAATCTGGTGTTCTTGATTAATAAGGGGATTTCTTAATTAATAAAGGGATCAGGGATTATGGGGCGAAGGCAGGAGAATAGGGATGAGAGCACATCCACCATGATCGAATGACGGAGCATATTCAATGTGCCGAATGGCCTAATTCTGCTCTGACAATTTATGGTCTGCACAAGTGTTGGGCAATGACCACTTCCAACATGAATGTGTCTAAACACCTCCCCTTGACACCAAACAGCATTACCACAGCTGAATCCCCTACCATCAATGTGCAAGTGGTTCCCACCGACCAGAAACTTAATTGGGCTAGCCACCTAAATGCTGTGCTTATAAGAGCAGTTTAGAGTATTCTGTGGCCTCCTGACTCCCCAAAGCCTGGCTACCATGAACTGGGCACAAGTCAGGAATGTGATAGAATGCCATAGCCTCAATAAGTGCATTGCCTACAACACAAGAAGTTCATCATCCAGGATGAAGCAGCCCACCTAACTGGCACCCGTTCCATCACCTTAAACAACCAATTACTCCCTCAACTACCAACACACGGTGATCATGTGTATTATGTACAGATTCACCAAGATTTCTTCAACAACACATTCCAAATCAGGGACCACTATTGTCATGATATTCAGATAAACATCATGGTGCAAACACACATACGCACTGATGGACAGATCAACGGACCAATCAATACACACGCAACATCACAGCCAATCACAAGCAAGAGCAGACACACTATAAAACGGGGACCACGACACTTCCGATTCATTCCAGCAGCAGACAGCTCAGGGCACAGAGCTCACAGCAAGCCACTCAGACATTCACCATGTGCTGAGTGCCTCTCCAAGATAGTGTTAGGGCTGGATCCACAGGTTAGAGGGTAATGAACGAACCACAGCAACCAGTTTACAAATGTTAATAATTGTTAGTAATAAAACTGAGTTGTACCTTCCGCAACCGTGTTGGTTCGTCTGTGTAGCAGAGCACCCAACACAACAACTATTACAAGAAACAAAGTGTTCCCATACAACTGCTACCCAGCATCTGTAATTTTCTTTTCAAGTCACGCACCATCCTAACTTGGAATTGTATCATTCATTAGCACTGGGTCAAAACCCTGGAACCCTCAATCTGACAGTACCGTGGGTAGACCTACACCACATGGACTTCAGTGGTTTGAGACATTCTCAAAGGAAACTAAGGATGGGCAACACTCGCATGCCAAGAATTAATTTAAAAAGAAAAGCCCATTATTCTGCAAAAGTACATCAAACCTTAATGTGCATTTAATTTTTATTCAACATTTTTAAAGCTGAGAATACAAGAGGGCATACAATATGCACCATAAAGAAGCTGATACCTATTGCGGAATTCTCCGTTGGCGGAATCCTCCGTTCCGCCGGCAGTGCACACACGCCCACTGATTTCCCAACGGCGTGTGGTGGCCACAATGGGAAACCCCATTGGTTGGCTGTGGAAATTGAGTCATCCTGGAGAAGGAGAATATGGTTTAGCTGTACTTTGGACTGTCATGTGTTTGGCTAGTGTTCTGGACTTTAGTAGAACTGTGTTATAATGGTCCTGGAGTTTGATGGTGCCATAATGAGGCCAATGACAGTTTGGCTTAATTAGGGGAATCCCTTGATCTGGTATTATTGTGATCGAGAGCTCGATATTTAACAGATGTATGAAAGGAGAACCAGAGGGTTTGAACGCAAGGTGTGTTTTATGAGTGGATTGCTGATAACTGTCAGGAGTAAGATTGGGGCAAGACATGGGCTGCCAATATTGGTTTGCACTGGGGGTGAAGGAGGGTAAGAATAGGAAAGGGTCTCTCATGTCTGGCACTACTGATTTGTGATATCCCAGGAAATGTCTATAAACATTACATTGGATTTTGTGACTGCCTACTGGATACATGTCTCTGTGGCTCATTCTGCTGTAAAAAAAATTACAATTACAACCAAAATAACAAGTGGAAAAGAAACCTTTTAAAAATTCAACACATTTGATTTTACTTTTTAGACAGTAACAAATTAAATGAAAGAAGACCGCCTCACTATCGCCATGGCTCTATATTGGACTGCTGTTCATAATTAGAATGATAGCATTTCTTAACTTCCACAATGAGGTAACAAAACTGCACTCTTTAAAATTAAAACTTGTTTGTTGGAAAAAATAATTAAGAGGAAAACCATCGCGAAGCACAATATATTTTCTGAAGTTTATAAAACACAAGTTACCATAGGCATGTCTAGTTTGTAATCTTTTTTTAAATATCTAATTCACACTTATATTTAAAAAACCCACACATCTCTTTAAAATTAATTCAATATAAAATTCACCCGAGTAACGATTTTGAAATTAGTTCTCCAACTTAAGCTCATTTGAAAATAATAACAAATGCTCTAGGGCTAGCATGGGCAAGATGGGCTGATGGCCTCCTTCTGTGCTGTAACATCTCTATGATTCTAATATACTATGAGCACAGCTGATTGAATGATAGTGATGTTTCCTGGGACATTAGACATATTTGTACTCAGTGTGCACAAAGCAAGTTTAGCTCAGAATCACATTCTGGGTAAAAGGTCAGGACAAACCAAGGGTTCTTCAATTGAATGGAAACTTGAAAGGCAGACAAATTATAACCAAGAAATAATCCAATGGAGTTGTGCACTTGAAATTTCAGCTGAGAAAATAATGGCTGTTGAAAATCATTTTCAGAAAGCAACTGTGGAAACCACGCTGCCAGATTGAGCTCAATATGCTATTGCCATACTCTAAAAACACAATTACACTATACAGTTATTGTGCACAATACAGGCTGTGATGAGGGAGCATAACATATTAAACTTTGAAACATCTATCACAGCATCACCAACAGAGGCAGCAAGGTAATTATCCATCATCTTTGAACTGCATCACATGACAAATGTAATAAACATGTCTGATATTTTATAACTTAATTCTCCTTTCACAGCACATTCCGGAAGGGCAAGAGTGGAAATAAACTGCACTGGCAAAAATATACCTTCACAAAACTTTAAATAAAAACAAGCTTTAAATTCAGTTTATGAAGAATGGAAGTTTCCTCCAAAAATTCAGGAATGCGTAGCTTTGAAATGGACTGATTTCAGAGAATGTAATTACATTTGTCGAGAAAAAGCAGACAGTCTGCATTCTTTTTTAAAAGGAAAATGTCACCCCTTAATATAAAGAAACTCCATTATTTCCAACAGCCAACCATTTGCACTTGCCGCTGCAGCATCTTTGCTTTCCTGACAATTACTCAACTTTTTCCTCAGTGGGCCACAGAAAAACATTATTCTACATACCTTCAACTTGTGTATTAAAAATATCAATGCACTTACTTTTACTTTATAATTTGTTCATATCAAACTTTTTTGCCTATTCTGCAGATTACTCATTCGTAAAGCACCAAGTCTAGCCACGATTTAAACCTCAATACAGCTATTGACTTGCATGTTTCTCCTTCTGCTCAAATGGAGGCTACGCGTTCTGAGTGACTGCTTTGATAGTAGTCACAGCTGGTTCTTAACCACAAGCCTTTCTTTCGCCCCTCCTCTTTTTTTCCCTGAGGGCCAGATTTTTTATCTGAATAACACAGAGCAGATGCAGCCTTCCTTGTAAAGATAAACACAAGTGTCTTTTTAAACCAGGAAATGGAATGCAGGAACTGAAATGAAACCATGCTCTATCGGAGAGAATTATGTGCAGGGACAAGTATACAGCAGGATTTTTTCTATTTTTAAACAGGTTTTTTTAAAACTCCGGGTGGAAGTCACTCAGAATTGCAAAATGTTGACAGAATTGGAGGGCATTTTCAACCAATCAGCATTTTATTTAGAAAAGTGAGATACTTAGTCTAACTACTTAAAACATCTATTAATTTGAACATACCAGTTCATATATAGTTGCACAATACGCACTGCTCAAATGCAAGGAATTTCCTTGTCTTCACCTTCGGTTTGTTCATAATTTCTTCCATTCCTACTAGATCTTAGTACATTAATGGACATTAGTGGACCAGATGGGGTTTACAACAATCGGTTTCATGATCATTACGGAAACTGGCTTTATGTTCCCAATGTATCAATTAATTGAATTTACAGTCCCCAATTATCATGGTGGGATTGGAACTCGTGTCCCTAGGGCATTCATCTAGGTCTTTGGATCACCAGTCCAGTAACATTACTACTATGTTGCCATTCCCGTTGGTCTCAAGGTCTAGGAACCAACATGTTGGTTAAAATTGGTGTTCACTGTCATTGAGGACAGAAAAGAACCATAAAAACATTGAAGGTTACAAATCATCACATTTTGCTAGCTGTCCAAAAGTAACCTAAGTCCCACTTTTCCTGTGGACTTGGCACATTCCTCTGCTTCAAACATGCACCAATGGCAGCACAGTAGCAGTGATTATCACAGTTGCTTCACAGCTCCAGGGTCTCAGATTCGATTCCAGGTTTGGGTCACTGTCTGTGTGGAGTCTGCACGTCCTCCCCGTTGTCATGATATTCAGGTAAACATCATAGCACAAACATACATACATACTGATGGACAGATCAACGGACCAATCAACACACACAACACCACAACCAATCACAGGCAAGAGCATACACAGTACAAAACAGGGAACACGACACTTCCTGAGCATTCCAGCAGGAGACAGCTCAGGGCACAGAGCTTATAGCAAGCCACTCAGACATCCACCATGTGCTGAGTGCCACTACAAGATAGTATTAGGAATAGGTCCACAGATTCTAGGGTTATGATCGAACCTCAGTAACCAGTTTACCACTGTAAATAAATGTTAGTAATAAAACTGAGTTGTACCATTCGCAACCGTGTTGGTTCGTCTGTGTAGCAGAGTACCCAACACATCACCCGTGTCTGCGTTGGTTTCCTCCGGGTGCTCCGGTTTCCTCCCACAGTCCAAAGATGTGCAGGTTACGTGGATCAGCCATGCTAAATTGCCCTTAGTGTCCAGAAATTTTAGGTGGGTTTACTGGGATAGGGTGGAGGCGGGGTTTTAGTAGGGTGCTCTTTCCAAGAGCCAGTGCAGACTCGATGGGCCGAATGGCCTGCTTCTGCACTGTAAATTCCATGGTTCTGTTAAAAGTTCAACAGTAGCTGCCTTAACCAGTCCTGCGATACAGCATTCCATGCTCTTAACAACTAACAATTGCCCTCACATTCAAGTCACAACTGTAACCTTTGTCACCGACTCCTTAACCAAAGAAAATATTTTCCCACATTGAAAACTCTTCGTAATTTAAATTCCTCTATTTTGTTTCCTCTCTGCTACAGCGAAATAGCCAAATTATCTTACTTTTCTTTCATAAATTATCATACTTTTCTGGGACTATTTTAAAACAACTATTCACATGTCTTCACACTTGCAAGGAGTTATGTATTTGCACCCCCTGGTCTGTTGGTTCCTCAACAATCTTCAGTATTTTTGTATTGAGTGTACGCTCCCATTCCACATTTTGTCTTTCAAAATGTTTACATCGCACTTGCCTACATTGTTTCATCTGCCACCTCCCTGCTCATATCGCTGATTTGTTTATATGTCTGTCTGAAGTGGGGCAGCACGGTAGCACAAGTGGATAGCACTGTGGCTTCACAGCACCAGGGTCCCAGGTTCGATTCCCCGCTGGTCACTGTCTGTGCGGAGTCTGCACGTTTTCCCCGTGTCTGCGTGGGTTTCTTCCGGGTGCTCCGGTTTCCTCCCACAGTCCAAAGACGTGCAGGTTAGGTGGATTGGCCATGATAAATTGCCCTCAGTGACCAAAAAGGTTAGGAGAGATTATTGAGTTATGGGTTAGGGTGGAAGTGAGGGCTTAAGTGGGTCGGTGCAGACTCGATGGGCCAAATGGCCTCCTTCTGCACTATATGTTGTATGTTCTATGAAGTCTTTCGCAGCTGTTCTCACTATTTATCAGACACTGCTTTGCATCATCAAATTTAAATTTCTATTGAAGATATGGAGTTAAAGTACAACGTTTTTAAAGTAATTTTTAATCTTTACATGAACTTTTTTGAATAACAGCTTTGTGGGCGGTAGGCTGCATCTGACCACTAGGAGTTTTCTGGACCTGCAATGAGAATGGACCAACCTGCTCCCCAAAGGGAGGAGAGTTCAGAGCGGAAATCGAAGTCTGAACACGCAGCACTGGTTGAGTACACGGCTTGGAGCAGTTCTTTTAAAAAAAAATTTTTTTTAATTTTGACCACGTAATTCATTTTTCCAATTCAGGGGCAATGAAGCGTGGCGAATCCACCTACCCTGCACATCTTTGGGTTGTGAGGGCGAAACCCACGCAAACACGGGGAGAATGTGCAAACTCCACATGGATAGTGACCCAGGGCCAGGCTCGAACCTGGGACCTCGGCGCCTCGAGACAGCAGTGCTAAGCACTGCACCAACGTGCTGCCCTGCATTGCGCAGTTCTCATTGGCTAATGACTGGCTATCTTGTCACCTGTACCATCTGGAAAAGATCCAGGAGTACCAAGCATCCTACACAGGAGAGAAAGGTGTTTGCCACTGTACTCCAGTGGTTCCAGGATCATGTCAATGTCTGGAAGTCAGGTTCCTCCTCCTCGGAAAGTGGAGTGTCTGTAGTTCAAAGCCATGACTCATTGTCTGACAGAACTGTGACTTCAAACATTTTGTTACAGGGTAATTGAAAAAGATGCCTGCATCCCAGAATGAGAAATCATAAGCCATGACCTCAACAAAGAAGCAGGGCTGTGTGCCTTCTGGGTTTTTAGTCTTGACCTTATAGATTACCTTTAGTGCAATTTTAGTGTATTGACTTTGTACAGGTCCTTCCAGTTTACTCCCCTTATTTCCCCTTTCTTTTATTTTAACGTTATTATTTTGATCCGTGGTTGATGGATGGGCATGTCTCTTTAAGGCAAGCAGCCTGTGTCTTTAATTCAAGATGAAGAATCCAGAAGTTTAAGGAGAGATTACTTGCTGGTTTAAACAGACCACAGACGTCCAGCACCAGTGAGAGAGATCGGCTGGGACTCAGTTTAATTAATTGGCTGGCGGCCGATGAATTGGCCCAAAACGCTGTAGTTTGCTCAGTAACAGGTGGTGATTTGGATCTTATCCCAGTGGGATGGTTCAGAGACGTGTAGGTTTCAGTTTGACGCCTGGCAGCTTAGAGAAAAGACCCACTCTTTCCTCTGAGAGGTTCACATCAGAAAGCAAGTGTTTGAAG
Organism: Scyliorhinus torazame; assembly: GCF_047496885.1. Classification (NCBI taxonomy): domain Eukaryota; kingdom Metazoa; phylum Chordata; class Chondrichthyes; order Carcharhiniformes; family Scyliorhinidae; genus Scyliorhinus; species Scyliorhinus torazame. The sequence goes on along the minus strand of NC_092715.1, from coordinate 120,221,611 downwards.
AGAAGTAAGGTGTCTCTTTAAAAAACTTGTGGGTACTGCATTTCTAAACCACAAACAACCTGAATGAATGGATCCACAGAGAAGACCATTACAGGCTGCAGACCAAAGACTTTAATCTGCAAGCTTCACTGTGAAGAAAGTAAGCTAAAAACCATCATCTGCAACAAAGACCCTTGTTCCGTCCTAGATAGATAGATAGATAGAGAGGGCGACAGAGAGAGAGAAAGACAGATAGAGAGAGAAATAGATAGAGCGAGAGAGAGAGAGAGAGATAGAGAGTGAGCGAGAGAGGTAGAGAGACAGATAGCAAGAAATAGATAGAGAGCGCGAGAGAGAGGGAGAGAGAGAGGGAGAGAGAGAGCGAACGGGAAAGAGCACGCGAGAAAGAACGAGCAAAAGCGAGCGAGAGAGAGCACGCGAGAGCGAGAGAGAGATCGAGAGCCAGATAGAGAGACAGACAGAGAGACAGACAGAGAGACAGACAGAGAGACAGACAGAGACACAGATAGAGAGCGATAGAGCGATCGATAGATAGAGAGACAGAGAGAGAGAGGTAGGGAGACAGATAGATAGAGAGAGAGACAGATAGAGATAGAGAGAGCGAGAGAGATAGAGATAGAGAGATAGATAGAGATGTATATAATATATATTTATAGATATATATATAATATAGTAGGGAACAAGTTAGGTATTAGTTAATAGTTAACTAACTGTATCTGCTGTGATTTCATTATAGTTCTTATTATAAATGAAGAGTAATTTTGTTTACATTTACAAACCTGGTGACTGTAATTATTGGGCAACAAAGGGTCAAAGACTTCGGGTATTTTTATAACAATTATTGGTTAATCCACTTGTATTGTGACTCCAGGACCGTGGGGCTGGAATTGACTGCGCACTTGTCCAGGGTGTCATAACATAATTTGGGGGCTTGGGTCTGGGTTCTTTGGAATGTTGGACAGCGAAGTTTCGGTTGCGGTGTATATGAAAAAAAGACACCAGGTTTGTAGTGGTGTAACAGGATGGCTCTGGAAGCTGCCATGCATTTTCTTCAGGACTTTTCTCTGGCTTATTTATGATAGCTTTTAAAAGACAAGCTAGTCGAATTGGCAGGAGAATTAAAAATAGAAGTACCAGCTAGAGCTAGGAAGATGAAGATAATTGACGTGATTGCTCACCAGTTAGATTTGAAGGAAATACCAGAAACACAGCCTGGGTCATGGCAGCAATCAGTAGAGAATTAGCTAAAATCCAGCTACAAATTAAATAAATGGAGATGCAGCGAAGAGAAATGAGGCTGCGGCAAAAATAAAGAGAAAAGGAAAGGGAGATGAAGCGTAAGGAAACGAAAAAAGAAAAAGGAGATGGAAATGAGGATGTTAGAATTAGAGAGACTTCCAGATTAAGACACCAAAAATTAGTGGGGAGCTGCCAAAAAATAGAAGAGGACTTAATCCGAGAACAACCTCAGCAGGTGACATGTTTAAATTGAGACAGGCCCTCCCAAAATTCAATGAGGAGGAAGTAAAAACTTTTTTTTTTCATTTGAGAAAATAACAATCTAAAAGCAGTGGCCAAGAGAAAAGTGAACATTACCCATGCAAAGTAAATTGGCAGGGTGGGCACAGGACGCACGGTAGCACTATGGTTAGCACTGTTGCTTCACAGCACCAGGGACCTGGGTGTGATTCCCGGCATGGGTCACTGCCTTTGCGGAGTCTGCACGTTCTCCTAGTGTCTGTGTGGGTTTCCTGCGGGGGCTCCAGTTTCCTCCCAAAAGTCCCGAAAGATGTGCTTCTTGGGTGAATTGGACATTCTGAATTCTCCATCAGTGCACCCGAACAGGCGCCGGAGTGTGGCGACTAGGGGATTTTCACAGTAACTTCATTGCAGTGTTAATGTAAGCCTACTTGTGACACCAATAAAGATCATTACTATTTTGCTTCCCTGTCAGAGTGGGTGTCGAAGAACTATGACGAGGTAAGAAAGGTTATTCTAGATGCATATGAATTGGTTTCCAAAGAATATAGGCAAGAGTTTCGGAATTTAAAGAGACTTATGCAGAATTTGAACGGGTTAATCAAAATAATTTTGATAGATGCAGATGAGCATTGGGAGTTTCAACTTCCCCAGAGGCTCTGACAGAGGTCATTCTCTTAGAGGAATTTTAGAATTTCTTACCTTCTATGTGAAGAATCCATGTTGAAGACCAGAGCGTGAAGACAGCTAGGCCGGCAGCAATTATGGCTGCCGATTATGAGCTAATCCATAAATTTAAACTTTTGTTCCATCACCCCCAGAATTTTGAAAAGGAAGGGCGGCATGTGGCGCAGTGATTAGCACTGGGACTGCGGCGCTGAGGACCCGGGTTCAAATCCCGGCCCTTGGTCACTGTCCATGTGGAGTTTGCACATTCCCCCCATGTCTGCGTGGGTTTCACCCCCACAACCCAAAGATGTGCAGGTTAAGTGGATTGGCCACACTAAATTGCCCCTTAATTGGAGATAAAATAATTGGGTACTCGAAATGTTAAAAAATAATAATAATTTTGAAAAGGATAGAAAGTGGGAGGGTGAAAGGAAGGCAGGTAGCCATGGTGAAGAATGGATAGCTAGGAACTCTGAAATCTCCTCCTCGGACCAGAAAGGAAGGTACTGAGGATGAGACTCAAAAGCCTAGGTGTCACCTAGAAGGTGGGACACATTCATTCAGCCTATTGGAAGTTGCAAGGAAAGCCTATGGGACTCGTGGGAATTAATAAGGAGGATTCTAAAAAGGGACCAGAAGTAAAGAATACTACTGGGCAGACTGTAGCTTTAACTGGATTTAGGATACCTGAAGAACACTGCTTTGGGAGTAGGTGTGAGGAATGAGGTAGCTGAGAGATATGCCAGGTTTTAGTCTAAGGGGAAGATCACCACATTTTCATCAACTGATGTAGCCAAACCCATAACTATCTTAAGGGACACAGATGCTACTCTCTTAGTGGAGAAGGATTTGTTTTTCCTTCAGAGAGCTCAAGGTACTCGTGAATGGGATAGGTGGAGATTATATCCCAGTTCCATTGTATAAAGTACAATTGTAGTGCTTTTGTCAGATTGAGTAGTTGTCGGAGTGGTTTAGAAATTCCCAATGGAAGGAGTAGACTTACCTTTGGGGACTGATTTGCCAGGAGTGAAGGTGGAAGATTCACCCATGTTACAGAGAATCCAGACTTCCGGTGGCAGCACGTAAGTGGAAGTTGCACGTTGGGTGGCTCCTGCTTGAGGCTCTGGTTTATGGAGTTTAATGCCTGGTTCCAGGGTCAAGGTTTGGACACACTGGTGCAGGAAGACAAAGGGAAGGAGGGAAATGGCGAAGAGCCAAAAAAAAGTTGCTGGGAAGAAGGGGGCAAGTGAAAGTTCGCCGTCGGGTGAATTGGTCCGCAGGAAAGATGCCGGAGGCTGAATCGTTGGGTGGAGCTGCGCCCTTCACAGTAAAAATTTTGACCGAGGTGATGACTGGAGACTTTGAGAGGCAGTTCGCCAAACAGATGGAGGTGTTGCGAAGGAGATGATGGCGGCGATGAAGGAGCTGGTGGAGGAGGGGATGGCCCCTGTGAAGGTGGCAGTGTTGAAGCCATCTGTCGAGGTACGGAAGCAAGTAGAGAAGCTGAAGGGGTTGGAGGAAGCTCTGTTGCTGCACAGTGACCAGTTCACCTTGACGAGTGAGGAGTTGCGGACGGTTTTGTAGGCCAACAAAGGACTCAGAGCCAAGTTGGAGGACCTGGAGAACAGATCGAGGCGGCAGAATTTGAGAAATGTGGGCTTACCCAAGGGGTGGGTGGCCTGAGGCTGACTGAGTTCTTCGCAAATATGTTTGCAGAGTTTTGGGGGAAAGGGAACGAACCTTCCCTATATGAACTGGACAGGGCTCATCGGTCGCTCAGGCCCAAGATGAAGACAAACGAGCCGCCAAGGGCGGTCATAATTTGTTCCAAACATTCCATGTCAAGAAGGTCCTGAGTTCGGCAAAATAAAGGTATGAGGTGCAGTGGGAAGGAGCTGGTATTCATATATACCAGGACTTAAATGTGGAGTTGGCAAGAAGGCAGACGGCCTTTGTTTGGCTGAAGGTGGCACTCTCCAGCAATGGTGTGAGGTTCGGCGTGGACTACCCGGCAAAGCTGAGAGTGACTTATAATTCGAGGGACTTTGAGACAATGGAGGCGGCGGAGGCATTCGTGAAGGCTGAAGAACTGGGGTTAAAATGAGAGATGGGATTGGGGTTTGATTCTGGAATGAAGGAAGGGAGGTGAAATGCTGTATACAGCCTCATTTCTTGTTTCAGGATATTTATTTGTTCTGTATGTGTGGGGATTTGGTTTTCAGGGTGGTTGATGGGTAGGGGTGTGTACCTTCTGCTATGGGTGACAGTGGGTATGAGAATATTGAGCTTTGGGGTTATGGTGCCACAGTTAAGTCCTGGTATATACGAATTACAGCTCCTTCCCACTGCGTGATTGTGACAGGTATTAGAAGGGAGGCTGGAAGCTGGCAAGCATATCTGGCTCCAACTGGGGTGATGCAGGGTTTGCGAAGAGGGTGCTGGGTGCCACCCTGGATTTGGACACGCATGAGTTAATCACGGGAGGCGAAGGCACTGGTTGGGCTCACGAGAGAGATGGGAGGAGTGGACCCTTAGGAGGTTCCTGCACCCTAGGGAGCAGGAGTATTCATTTTTTCCCCAGTACATAAAGTGTACTCAACAATAGATATTGATTTCGGACCATGCGCCACATTGGATGGATGTGGTTCTGGAGAAGGTGTAGCCATCTCAGATAGGTATTTGCAACCCAGACAGTTAGACATGATCAAAACCCCCGCTCGTTCACATTCTAATAGCACATTTCCCCAGGACAAAAGGACTGTACTCAGGTAACCGATACGGATGCAGACTAACCGGCGCCACTCCCTTTGCTAAGAAAGCCCAAACAGCCAAGGTCAATGACCACTCAGGACCGCGCAACCATCAAGGCACCCGCCCCTTTATTGGCCAAAATCGAAGGCAGTGATCGAAGCCTGTCGAATTATTGGGTCCAAAGCTAAGGACTGCCCCAAAGAGCGCAAAATCCCAGAGGGATAAAAAGAGACACAGCCATGGGTCTCTCTTGGCCCCGGCCTACACCTAAAACCAAGTGTAGCATTATGACCAGAGACAAGTTCAAGACCAACGATCGCGACCAGACGGATGAGCCCAGCAGAAACAAAGCCACTTCTTCTACCCAGAAACACAAGATCCGAACAAAGGCCTTGTTCATCTGCAAAGAGCCGGTTGCCCTGAAGTTAAGTATAGGTTATTGTAGTTGTTAGGTGTAGTTTAACTTGTAGTGTTTTATGTTGCATGTCAAAATAATCTTTGTGTGTAAATAAACTATCTTTGAACTTGAACTGACTAACTGGTTGTTTGGTCTTTGATCGATATCTGGTAAAGCCTTGTGGTGGTATCATTTGATACCTGGCGACTCTGAAAAGCAATATTATCAGTAATAACTGCCATATCTAGTTAATTTGGCAATATTATTGGAGCCGATTGGTGGGATAGTATTCCACTCATTAAAAGAGCAACATTATTGATGACTCCGGCGCAGATTAGCAACATTATTGGCGACATCTGACGGGACTCGACCTAGACGTGATTTTGTCACTCCAAGAGAGCCCACAAAACTTTGCATTAGAAATCCAATTGAGGAAAGATGAAAGAAACCCGTGTAAAGAAAATGTAAGGCCCATATTGATCAAATCACCAAGATTTGGAAGTGTGTATTAACTTGCATGCGTACTAACAGGGATATCAGGTAAACTCGTTAGATTTTGCGTAAAACTATCGGGGATATTGTGAACCGGAAAATAGCCTAGGCCATACCCGCTGTTCGAATCACCGCCTTATTCCCCCTGTCCCAAATTGACGGTTGGAAAAGAGAAGTTAGAAGCAGAGCAAAAGAGAAGGTAGAGGTAGGAAAAACAGAGATTAACGGTAGGAAAACAGAGATAATAGTAGCAATGGCCACAAAAGCGATGAAACGCCTAATGAACCCGCAGGAACCCAAGGTCGCAGCGACCAACAGAGCACAGCAGTGCCCCATATGGGAAGAGGAATTGAGGAAATATTTGAAGGGGAAAGGATGGCCCCTTTGTTCCGAGTTTTGTTCAAATGATGAGTCAGGTCCAGGAAGCATAGGACAGACCTGGTGGGACAACCTAACCAAGGTACATAAGAGGAATGCAGCGAAAGTTTGTATGCCGATGGCAATAGTGTCCTGTTTGGCACAGTTGCGAGGCACAGAGGAGGTCGTGAGGACGCTCTGCAGACAGCTAGCTGAGAAAGAAGAGAAGAATGAGGGAAACTATAGTGAATGTGAACCGATTAATGAGCAACTCCAGGAACAGTTGGCAGCTAAAGATAAAGAGATGGCTGGTGTCAAACGGGCACACCAATCTTGTTTAGTTCACCTTAGCAGCTTTCAGACCCAGTACGACAAAGCCTACCAAGATACACAGCGCGCAATTTTGCTACAAGAGACAGAACAGCAGGTAGCACAGTTAACAAGCCAATGCGCAGATTTAAAGCCAGCTTTACGAGCACTCCATAACTCCACTACAGAACAAAAACAGAGTACAGTAGACCACGCGAAATGTAGACGACAAATAGAGAAGTTGCAGTCACTGCTGTCAGTGCAAGACGGATTCAGAGATACCTTTGGACAAGATTTAGATGAGGAGAATGGCCCCAATTGGCAAGAACTAAATGAAACCGCCCATAGATATGTGGAGAATACCGAAAATCACAGTAGAGCCCCCCAGGCCCCAAAAAGGAAAGCACCCGCACCACCGACTGCACAGGCAGCACACACCCCCATGCATCCAGTCACCACACAGCGCAAGTCATCGGATCGGGAGAACCCAATAGCGTTTACACCACCCCATTATCCATCACCCAATTGAGAGATGCCTGCGCTAAAATTGAACCATTCGAACCCACCACAGACCCACGTAATTTATTTGCGAGAGTACACCAGCAAAGGTTATGTACGGTCTAGACGAAAGGGAGGAAGTTAAACTTATAGTAATGAGCCTTGACCAGTCCGTTAGCTCAGCTTTACCAGAACCCCAGAATGTAGGAGGAGGAAGCCTGCAAGAAATGAAAACGGCTATTTTAGATGTGATTGGGTACAACAAGAGAAACCCCATAGGTTTGAACCGTTGCAGGCAAAAGAAGGGAGAGCATCCGACTGCATTTGCAAGTCGCCTTTGGATCCATTTTAAAGCAGTATTTGGGGATTTGAACCGCGCACACTTAGATAACAACGACACAACTAAATGGGCCCACACTTTAGTCTCCCACACCACAGAAGCAGGTCAAAAGGCTTGTGTAAATTACGACCCCGCAGAGTCACACAGAATGAAGTTTGGATTTTAAAGAGACTCTCCAGAGCTTGGGAACAATCCCTACATAGGAAGGCAGATCAGGAAAAGGCAGAAGCAAATATGCACCCAGTCAAGACTAATCAGGACCCAGCATGGGTAAATGAGGGCAGATATGAAGGACAGCACCCCAGAGCACAGGCACCACGAGGTTGCTATAATTGTGGACACGTGGGACATTACGCCCGCGAATGCAGACAAAACCCCCCGAACCAGCAATCGAATGCCCCACCTAGGAACAATGTTAGGCCCTTACATAGTATTCGCGCCCGAACAGATAATGCAGTAATTCACACTACAGATTGACGGTGTTCGGACTCCCCAACTTGGGTCTGCGACACACTCTGGGACAAATCAGGCAGACCAACAGTCACAGGCATAGTCCGGGGACATCCAGTAGAGTTCCTTTGGGACACAGGAGGGTCCCGCACCACTTTAAACTCCTCCACAATGTTTCAGCACGACAAATAGCCCACCACAGACAGCATCACCTGTAGTGGATTTACAGAACATGTACAGCAGGGATACATTACAGCCCCCGTAGATATTCAGATAGGAACCATAAATACCAGGCACCCTGTTGTTTTAGTCGACTTGCCCCAAACAGCCGAGCGCATTCTAGGAATCGACTTTATGAGCTCCCAAAACCTTTCCTTTGACCCCGTGAATAGGTGTTGTTGCTGATTTTGCCTTAGTTCAATTGCTCTGTTTTATTACCTTTGCTCTCGAGTCGCCAGGTATCTTTATGATACCGCCACGAGGTTTAAGTCCGAGTAATGATCAATAATCCAATACACTGATTAGTAAGGTTTAAATCAAAGCACATTTATTACACACAGTAATCGCTACTCATGCACAAATTCTACGTCTAAGCTACTTCTACAACTAACAAGCCTATACTTAACTTTGGACTGGCCCACCAGGTCAGGGGAACAAATGACCTTTCGTTCAGGTTCTGAGTCTGCAGGATTCAAAGTTGGTACGGATTGGTAGCTGGGAGCGCCTATCTCGTAGCGAGCGTTGAACTAAGACTTACGATTCCGATGATCACTGGAGTCACTGTACCGGTCACGGTCAATGTTGGTTCCTTGTGCTGGGTGACCCGGGCAGGAAGAAGAGAGCGGTGAAGAGAGAGCGATTTGAACTTGGAACTCAACTCTTATAGTCCCCAGGGGCTTCCTGCCTTTCGGGGCGGACCCTGTACCTGGTCCCAAGTGATTGGACTTTGTCCCAATCGCTTGGTTCGATTTTCTCCAATACTGGAGCGGTTCCCTGATCGATGGGCGGTGTTGAGGTGCTCGTTCACCTCCTTTGTTTTGGCTCATGCTGGCGCCAAGGAGTCTGGCTTTGCTTTGTGTGTCAAAATGTTACTTATTGTTCCCGGGGATTGCTCATCAGTATGCAGATGGCTGTTGCTTTGTTATGCTGATGGTCGCTGGTATCGATGTTGTCTGGTTTTTGCAGAGGTAAATACACAGCAAACCTGCAGCTGCTGGTTTTTGTCATGTTGGCTGACTTTCCCATCAGCCTTTGCCGTTCGCCATTTTGAATCGGGTGTTGGCCAATTTAAGTGGCTACAGTGTGTATTGAAAATGGCCAAAACAGCGAGAGCCCCCACTACGCTCACTGTAGGGGACTATGAACATAGGATTTGCTCAGTAGGTTTGATCCGCAAACAATTAGTACAGACCAGACAATTAGAGAGGTCCTCAGGAAACAAAGCAGCCTTCACCCAACACAAACACAATTGTGGGAAGATCCCAGGCATGGTCACAATTTTGGATCCCAATCCCTAGCCCCAGAAGCAATACGGTTTCCCACAGCAAGCCGAGGGTGCGATCTCAAAAGTCATCAATAGCTTACTCGATCAAGGAGTAATTTGGCCCGTAGCCTCAACAAACAATGCCCCAATTTGGCCCGTAAAGAATCCAGACGGTTCATGGAGATTAACCATCGACTACTGAGAGCCCACATACACCTCATGTTCCTGTCTCTTTGAGTACTCCGGAATGGTTCTTTATACTTTTCACTGTCTTTGGCAGGTCTTAGTTTTCCCTTCTCTGCTCTTGTGGTTTAAAGAATGCCCTTTGCCACAGTCTGTACACTCATCCCTTTACCTCCCGCAACCCACTGGTCGCTTCCCCACCTGCTATTTACATGTTTGACACACTTGGTTGCCACATATATGCTGCTATACGCGAACTACCTCTGGACCCTGGGACGAAGAAACTTTATAAAACCGGCCGCCCTAAAATTCGGCTAGTTAAGAATGAGCCTTAATCATCAATGCTTGTAGTAAAGAAAAGACTGGTCGAATAAATTGTCCGCCCACTCCAAACATCGACCACAAGCTGCGAGCGTCTCTGTACTTTAAAAATTTGCATTTCTTGTCTCTCCAAAATGGTATTTCAAAAAAGAAAATGAGGGTGTCACACATGGTGACGATCAGAATGGGTAATTGGTGTAAAGAGAGAAAGACGAGTAAAACGAGATATTAACCGAACATAATAACAGATATTATGCTTGCACCCCAAGGAATATACGAAGAACGAAGAACAGAAGACAAGATGAAGACAGGACTGATGACCTCCATTGTGATCATCGCTGGACTCCTACAACTGCACGCGTTACAAGCTTTTGTACCCTACACCACACAACATGATACCCCTAGCCCGGACACCACACCACACATAGAGATAAACACTGATACCCCCACTTGGTGCAAAAACATTGTTAAATGGTATTCTCTTTAATATACAGTAGAGACCCTTCTGGTGATAGCGATAATCTGCGGTGTCATCCAGACACTTAGACTCCGCAAATGGCGAAAAAGAGCCTCTCCCGCTCCCAGATATATACACTCCCAGCCCCCTTCTTCGGAATTCACCCAACCCAACAAACAATGTAGCCACCCATAAAAATAAAGATTGTACACCTCTGCAACGTTGATAAGTTAAGTAGAAATGTGATGCTGCCGTTGGTTTAAAACTTTTGTATTGTACATAAGTTCCTTTTTATATTTGCCAGCAGCATGAGAGTAGCTTAGATAGTGATAGTTAGATATTCCCTGGTGCGAATAAGTTAAATGTGTAATAGTTGAATGTTTTATAGTGGCCCCTTAGAGAATATGAATGTATGATGTGTTAATAAAACTTAGGTAAATGCTCCAAAACATAGGACAGAGTAGTGTAGAACCTGTCCTTGACCAAGGGTGACCGGCACACCAAGGACGGATGAGGGATCAACAGTGTGATCCACCACGCTTCGCGTTCAGGATCAAGAGGATGGGATGCAGCCATCTCAGATAGCAACCTGCAAAGGACCATGGGAATTATGGCCAACCCAGGACTCAGACACACTCAGAGCTTCTGTGTGTATTTGCAACCCAGATAGCTAGACGCGATCGAAACCCCCGCTCGTTTGCATTCTAATGGCCCGTTTCCCCAGAAAAGGACTGTACTCAGATAACCAATACAGATGCAGACTAACCGGCGCCACTCCCTTTGCGAAGAAAGCCCAAACTGCCACGATCAATGACCACTCAGGACACGCCCAGCCATCAAGGCACCCGCCCCTTTATTGGCCAAAATCGAAGGCAGTGATCGAAGCCTGTCGCTAAGGACCGCCCCAAAGAGTGCAAAATCCTACAGGGATAAAAAGAGACACAGCCATATGTTCGGTCTCTCTTGGCCCCGGCATACGCCTAAAACCAAGTGTAGCATTACGACCAGAAGACAAGTTCAAGACCAATGATCGCTACCAGACAGCTGAGCCCAGCAGAAACGAAGCCACTTCTTCCACCCAGCCACACAAAATCCGAACAAAGGTCTTGTTCATCTGCAAAGAGCCAGTTGCCCTGAAGTTAAGTATAGGTTACTGTAGTTGTGAGGTGTAGTTTAACTTATAGTGTTTTATGCTGCATGTCGAAGTAATCCTTGTGTGTAAATAAACTATCTTTGAACTTGAACTGACTAACTGGTTGTTTGGTCTTTGATCGATATCCGGTAAAGCCTTGTGGCGGTATCATTTGATACCTGGCGACTCTGAAAAGCAATGTTATCATTATTAACTGCCATATCTAGTTAATTTGGCAACATTATTGGTGCCGATTGGTGGGATAGTATCGCTAAAAAGAGCATTATTGGTGACTCCGGTGCCGATTGGCAACAAAGGGTGTGGCCCAGAGGCTGGGGTGGAGAATAGCTGTGGGGCTGTTTGGGGACCGGAGTTTTTCCGATAAGATTGGAAAGGTGATCAAGGAATATGTGGAGTTTAATTGCACAGGGGAAGTTTCGCAGTCAGTGGTTTGGGAGGCTCTGAAGGCAGTAGTGAGGGGGGTGGTGATCTCATTTAAGGCTAAGTTGGGCAAGGAGGAGAGGGAGGATTGCCAAAATCTGATTGAGGAGATGCTGAAGGTGGGTAGGAGGTATGCGGGGGACCCAGATCCAGCCCTTTTGGCCAGTAGAAAGAGCTTCAGGCAATGTTTGATCGGTTATCCACAGGGCAAGCGGTGCGGCAGTTGAGTAGGGCGAGGGGACCAGCCAATGAATATGGGGAGAAGGCGTATGTTGGCTGCCCAGCTCCGGAGGGAGGCGGCGGCGAGGGAGGTAGTCTAGGTGAGGGATAAGATGGGGAAGCTAGTGGTGGGCCCGGAGCAGATCATAAATTTTTGAAGAATTTTATGAGAAATTGCATAGGTCGGAGCCACCGGGAGAGGAGCGACAGGTAAGGAAGTTCCTGGATGGGTTGGAGTACCCGAGGTTGGGGGAAAAAGAGAGGGCAGGGCTGGAGGGGCCGGTGGGAGAGCAGTAGGTAAAGGAGGCAATTGGGAGAGTGCAGTCAGGGAAGACAATGGAACCAGATGGGTTCCCAGTGTAATATTACAAGAGGTTTAAGGCAAGTTGGCCACGTTGATGATGGGAATGTTTGAGGAGGCGGTAGGTAGGGGGGTTTTGCCACAGACATTGGAGCAGGAATCGATTTCCCTGCTGTTGAAGAACATAGAACATACAATGCAGAAGGAGGCCATTCGGCCCATCGAGTCTGAACCGACCCACTTAAGCCCTCACTTCCACCCTATCCCCGTAACCCAATAACCCCATCTCACCTTTTTGGACACCAAGGGCAATTTAGCATGGCCAATCCACCTAACCTGCATGTCTTTGGAGCAACCGGAGGAAACCCACGCAGACACGGGGAGAAAGTGCAGGCTCCGCACAGACAGTGACCTAGCGGGGAATCGAACCTGGGACCCTGGTGCTGTGAAACCACAGTGCTAGCCACGTGTGCTAACGTGCTGCCCAATAAGGGGGATAAGGACCTGGTGGAGTGTGGGTCGTATAGGCCCATATCCCTACTGACTGTAGATGCCAAGATATTAACACAGGTGCTGGCGGCAAGGTAGGAGGGGTGTCTCGTGAAGGTGATGGAAGCCTATCAGATGGGGTCCGTGAAGGGAAGGCAGCTGTTTTGAATGCAAGAAGGTTGTCAAATGTGGTCATGTCGCTGGCGGTGGGAAAGGAGACGGAGGTGGCGGTGGCTCTGGAAGCAGAGAAGGCATTTGATTGTGTAGAGTGGGGTTATTTGATGGTGGTATTAGAAAGATTTGGAAGCGGGCCGAGGTTCACGGCGTGGGTACTGCTGCTGTATAGGGAGCCGAGGGTGAGCATTCGTATTAATAATACAAATTTGGGATACTTTGCTCTGCACCGGGTACAAGGAAGCAGTGTCCTATGTCCCCTCTGTTGTTTGCATTGGCTATAGAGCCTTTGTCCATCGCGCTAAGGAGCTCAGGGTTGTGGAAGGGGATACGGAGGGAGGGGTGAAGCATAGAGTATCCTTATATGCTGACGATCTGCTACCGTACATTTTTTAAAAATATTTTTTTACTTTCCTCCTTTTTCACATTTTCTCCCAAATTTATACCCAACAATAAACAATAATCAGAAATGAATGTAATGTCAATCTCCATATCAATAACAACGATCCCATCCTCCCACCCAACCCCAGACATTATCCCACACGTTAACATAAACAAATGACAAAAAGGAATCAGGAATCACCCATCGTCACCATGAACACATACAGTCGTCATCCCCAACCCTCCCAGCTCCCCCCACCCCTAATGTTCGATGTAATCCAATTCTCGAAAGTGCATAATGAATAACGCCCATGAATTGTACAACCCCTCCATCCTTCCCCTCAGTTCAAATTTGACCTTTTCAAGCATTAAGAATTCCAGCAGCCGCCACCCCCCCCCCCCCCCCCCCCCCACCACCACCACGCCAGGGCACAGGGTGGAGAGGTTGATCTCCGCCCTAACAGGATCCGCCTTCGGGCGATCAACGAGGCAAAGGCTACAACATCTGCCTCCGTGCCTGTTTCCAACCCCGGCTGATCCGACACCCCGAATATGGCCTCCCGAGGGCCCGGATCCAGTTTCATGTGCATCACTTTAGAGATTACCCCCTATAAACACCTCCTTCCAGTAATCTTCCAGCTTTGCACAGGACCAAAACATATGAACGTGGTTTACTGCTCCACCCCCCCCCCCCCCCCCACTTTGCAACGTTCACACACATCTTCTCCCCCCCTCAAAAAGCCGTCTCATCCTCGCCCTTGTAAGGTGCACCCTATACACCACCTTCAGCTGTATGAGCCCCAACCGCGCACACAAGGTGGAGCCGTTCACTGTCCAAAGCACCTCACCAGAACCCCTCCTCCATGCCCTCTTCCAACTCTTCCTCCGACTTTGCCTTGATCCCTTCTAGCAGCTCCATCTCCTCCTCCAAAATAGCCCGTAAACCGCTGATGCTACTCCCTTCTCCAGTCCCCCCTGTCGACAACACCTCCTCCAGCAATGTGGAAGCCGGCTCTACTGGGAAGCTCTGTATCTCCTTTCTGGCAAAGTCTCGTAACTGCATGTATCTAAATATTTCCCCCTGCTCCAGCCCATACTTGCTCCCAGCTCCTTCAATCCCTCAAAACGACTCCCAAAAAATAGATCTTTTAGTGTCCTAATTCCTTTCTCCTCCCAGCTCCGAAAATTTCCATCCCACTCCCCTTGCTCAAATGTATGGTTCCCCCGAATCGGCATTTCCCTTGACCCTGCCCCCCAACCCGAAGTGCTATCGAAACTGCCTCCAAATTCTCCACAAAGCTACTACTACCGGACTCCGAGTATCTCCCAGGAGCCGTCGGGGCTACCGTGCATTTCTAACAATAATAATCTTTATTATTGTCACAAGGCTTACATTAACACTGCAATGAAGTTACTGAGAAAATCTCCTAGTCGCCACACCATGGCGCCTATTCGGGTACACTGACGGAGAATTCATAATGTTCAATTCACCTAACAAGCACGTCTTTCGAAACTTGTGGGAGGAAACCGGAGCACCCGGAAAAAACCCACGCAGACACGGGGAGACCATGCAGACTCTACACAGACAGTGACCCAAGCCGGGAATCGAACTCAGGTCCCTGGCGCTGTGAAGCAACAGTTAACCACTGTGATACCATGCAGAGCTGAGCACGTCGACGGGGAATATAATGGGCTGCTCCAAAGTTTTGGGGCGTTCTCGGAGTATAAATTGAACCTTGGCAAGAACGAGTATTTCATGATTTCCCAGCTGCCATTTTGTCTGGTGGTGCAGGTGGCACGAGATTGGGGTAGGCTCCAAAGGTATAATTTTACTAGTTTGGTGGGGGAGGGTGAATGCTGGTTTGGCACGGTGGGATATCCTCCCTCTGTCGCTGGCGGTGGGTCAGGTGCAGGCAGTTAAAATGAATGTATTACCGTGATTTATGTTCTATTTCAGTGCCTGACGATCTTTCTACCAAAATCTTTCTTCAAGGTGGGAAAATTGATCACGTTGTATTTTTTTTGGGGGGGGGGGGGAAGAAAGAGAGAAAGTAGCCAGGGTTAGGAGGGTGGACTTGTAGAGAGGTCAACAGGTGGGGTGGGGCTCGGCCTCCCAAACTTACTGCTTACTGGCCGGCGAATGCGGGGCGGGGGGGGGGAGAAGAGTCCTGATGGGTTAAAATGGAGGAGGGCTCGTATAGGGGGGCGGGGTTGTGGGCGCTGGCAACGGCGCTGCTCCCGATGGCACTGGGTAAGTATCTAGGGGAGTCCGGTGGTGGTGGCCACCTTGAAGATCTGGGGGCAGTTTAGGCAGCACTTTAAGCTGGGGGCCGGGTCAGGGGGGAATGCTGATTAGGGGAAATCATGGGTTCAAGCCAGGGAGGCTGGATGCGAGGTTTCAGAGGTGGGGTGAGAGGGGGATTAAGGAAATGAAGGATCGGTTTCTTGGGGGACAATTTGCAAGGTTGGAGGAGCTGGGAGAGAAGTACGGGTTGGCGCAGGGGGAAGGGTTTAGGTACCTGCAGGTCTGAGATTTTGCAAGGAACGTTTTCCCGTCCTTCCCAATAACACTGGCCTCCCCGCTGTTGGAGGTGGTATTGTCAGCGGACAGGGGTTGGAGAAGGGGGTTGTATCGCCGATTTATGGGACGATCCTGGAAGAGGGTAGGGTGTCCATGGAGGGGGTTAAGGTGAAATGGAAGTAAGTGCAGGGGTTGTACAATTCTTGAGGTTTGTTTATCATGTACTTTCGGGAGTTGGTTTCCGTAGAATGCTCGGGGGGAGATATTGCCCATCCTATTTGCCCTGAGTATTAGAACTCTCTCTCTCTCTCACTGGTGTCTTTGATCAGGTGACTGTTTGTTTAATTTTAAACAATGCAGTATGAAATTGTAAAAGTTAAGTCTCCATAGTCCCAGATGACCATAGGCTGTTTTCCCCTTTGAGCAGAGCTGACTGGTGGTGATTTAACCTAAGAATCACCACACCTCAGGCAAGTAGCAAGATTACGAATTGAGAAGGTGGGGCCTTCATGAATAACCTCAGCCGGGATGGGAATTGAACCCACTCTGTTGGCCTTGTTCTGCATCACAAACCAGCCAACTAAGTCAAACCAATATAATATAATGCACAGGAAAAGATCAGGCAGAACTTGCAATGCATTTTGCTTATTTTCAATGATAAGATGTGTTAAAGATATGTTCCAAAAATTTGATGTTAACAATATGGATTCTTTGATCATTTCCTATCATGTAAAAGTTCAATTTTGCTTCAACATCTTTATAACAACAATAACAAAAAAGGTCCAACATATTCCCTCACACTTCAACTAATGATGGAACATGAGCGAAGGAGAGGCCCGAGCAGGGTACAGTTCCTGGTGCACATTTGTGTTCCTGATATTTTCATGCTTTCAGCTGGAGAACAAAATACCAAGATGAAGCAAATGGGGCAAAGGTTTACATACGGGTTTGGTCACAGATTGACAATGATAGAAGGGGAAAAAAATGTACTCCGTCTTAAGAAGAGGTCCAAGGAACAAAATGGTCTACTCCTGCTCAAATGTGCATGAGGTTCTTGTTACCCAATCAGCTACAAATTAAATATCCATTGCTAAAAACACTTGCTAAATACTGTACACAACAATGAAGAGATTATAGAAAACCTTCACTCTTTCGCTCTTCCGCCCATTATCTTACTGCAAAACAAGATCAAATCAATGGTTTTATTTCACAGTTTTACCTTTTCTGAATGTGACTGTTTTCTTTACTTAATCTCAAAAAAGTCCCATTGCCAAATTGAAAAGGTCCAAATGTTTTGTTCCCAGGTCTGAGGCAGTGCAGTTTTCATCTAGCCACCAGCATTCACTTGTTCAAAGCAAGGGTGGCATATTTAGTTTCAGCACCCCTTGAGGAAGGGAAAGTCAGCCTGGTATCTCTACTGAAAAGTACATTAACATAGATGTTGGCTAAAGACAGGATTAGGCTAGGTTGTGATGTCCTTCACAGCTGAATAGTTGATGAGATTCAACAGCCAAGCTCACTCAATGAAGTCACTTAGTTTTTCCTCACAGAACAAGCACCAAGAACAACTGATTACCTGGGCACAAATCATTTAGATGGCTAAAGCTCCAAAAGTACTCTCATTCAATTTATCCTAGCAAGTAGTCAACTAGAAAATATTAACAAAGATTTTAGAACAACATACAATTGTCTATTTAACGTAAGACAATAGCACAAATGGTACCACTGCAGTTTAACGATTGATGTGTAGGAACATTATTCACCACAAACTCCATCCTCAAACACTGGCCAGAATTTTACAGCCCCTACAGCAGGACCAACAAGCCACTGAAATCTCCGTTCACCTCAGCACTACGGCAAGGTTCCACTGGTTGCAAACTTCAGGCCACTGTCTCAAGACTCAAAACTCTGCTCCCAGTATCCTACACTCCACCCGCCCATCATCTTTATCATTATTGGCACACTGTACCCCACTCTAGTAAACCTCAAACCATGTTTAATTCCCTCTGTGGACTTTCTCCTCACTAACTCTGTAAACTTCTTCCGACTCTGGTTCTCTTATGCATCCAAATCCCCTTCGTCATACTATGGGGAGTTATGTCTCCAGCCAACTAAACCTCATGTTCTGAATCCGCTACCTAAACTCTTCCATCTCTCCACCACCCTTCCCCTCCTTCAAAAATCACTTGAAAACCTATTTCTTTAACCAAGCTTTTGGTTACTTCTGCCAGTATCTCCTGCTCTGACATATTTCTGATTTTTTAAACATGGTGCCCAATTCTTTTTTTTTCCCCAATTAAGGGGCAATTTAGTGCGGCCAATCCACCTACCCTGCACATCTTTTTGTGTTGTGGGGGTGAGATCATCGCCGACATGGGGAGAATGTGCAAATTCCATACGGACAGCGGCCCAGGGCTGGGATCGAACCCTGGTCTTCAGTGCTGTGAGGCAGCAGTGCTAACCACTGCACCATCATGCCGCCTAACATTTATTTCTGATGGCACCTCGTTAAAACATAAATGATTTTTTACGTTACATAAAAGCAAGTTGTTATCCTGAAGCAATACTTGAAGGGTATTTTCTGAAAAATTTCTTTAAAGTGATAAGTGTGAAAAACATGTCCAATAGCTCTTAATAACAAAACATGTGGAGGAATAGCAGCACCCTATTTTGTTCTGCTTATTGCTGCTTGTGAATGAAATAGTTGAACAACTCAGCATCAAAGTATGTCAATAAGTCAAACATCGTATTGGCTGAAATGGCTCAAACTGATATGGATAGTGCTCATTGGTTCATCCACAGAACGCAAAAGCGAACTACGGTTGAAGACTTCTTAGTTTGTGATGCACGATCAATGACCACTAAAGCGAGGTTGTAGTCCAACTGAAGGCTTTAATAAGCTAGATGTTTCCCCCAGCAGCTCAGGTACAGAATGAAGGCTGCTGGGGCAGCATGGGTTCTTATACCCCGCCTAGCAGGGAGGTACTATCGTACATTCTAACCAATAGAAAGCATACAGTTTCCACCAATGGTGCTTTAGCCTATCAGGTACCGTAATACTTATAATACCACAGTTTGCTTAAAATCTTGTGAAAACCAGGGCCAACTTCCAAATTAAAATCTGCATAGGCTCTAAATTGTCAGCATACATTCCCAATCTTCAGCATATTTCATTTAAAACTGATTTATCAGAAAGGAAACAAGTGCTTCTAATTTTCAAACAAAAGGTTGGCTGATAGCCTGACAAAAATAACATCGAAGTGATCCAGTCATGTCTATTCACACTTAATGAGTACGAGTTTTCAAATCATTTAACGTAACCTTTTTAATTTCACTATTACATTTTAAGGGCAGAACGGTTTTCCGACTTTTCCAGTGGCACTACCTTCCTCGCTGTTGGGAGGATTGCTGTCGGTGATGGGGTTGGAGGGTGGGATCATCTCGGTGATCTATGGGCAGATTTTGGAGGATATAGCTTTTCTGGAAGGGGGTTAAGGTCAAGTTGGAGGAGCTGTGGATGGTGCTAGAGGAGGGGTTGTGGTGTCAGGTGCTGTGGAGGGTGAATGCCTCAACCTCATGTGCGAGGCTAAGTTGATACAGTCAAAAGTAGTACATAGAACGCATCTGGCGAAGTCAAGGATGAGCAGGTTGTTTGAAGGCGTGGAGGATATTTGTGAGCAGTGTAGGAGGGGGCTGGCCAATCACGCACGTGTTCTGGTCCTGCCCCAAGTTGGAGAAATTTTGGAGGACGTTCTTCAGCACGATGTCAGCCGTCTTGGACGTGAATTTGGAGCCCAGTCCCCGGGGGGCCATATTTGGGGTGTCGAACTTGCCAGAGCTGCAGACAGGAGCGGGTGTTTTAGCCTTCACCTTGCTGATTGCTCGCAGGCGGGTGCTATTGAGGTGGAGGTCAGTTCCTCCATCCTGTTCCTCAGCGAGGTTGCGAGATCTATGGAGCTTTTGTATCTGGAAAAGCTGAAAATTTGCTTTGAGGGGGGCTAGTGACGGGTTCCACAAGAAATGGGGTTTGTTTGTACTACATTTCAAGGAGCTGATTACCGTCAGCTGTAAAGGAGGGTGCAATATTTGACTTCCGGTGGTGGACATGGAGGAATATGTCGCACATTTGATAGCTCCTGCCTGTGACAGGACTTCTGGACCTTTTCCTCCTGTTTTTTTCCGGATTTTGTTGGATGAATCGGTGGAGAGTGAGATGGTGAGGCGAAGTCCCCCTCCAGTGCATGGAGAATTGGACCAGAAGAGGCCGTGTGAGAAGACAAAGTTTTACAAGAAAGACGCGAGCAGAGCCGGCAATGTGGGAAGATATGGCAGAGAAGCAGGGCCACGGGGAGATGGCACAGTGGTCGATGGAGCAGCTGGTAAAGTTTTTTGAAGAATGCTTCGCCAAGCTTAAGAAGGTCATGCTGGACCCGATCAAGGCTTCGATTGATCAGGTGGTGCAGGATCAAGAAATCCACAGACGTGCAATCCAGGAGGTAAAGAAAAGGTGTCCGAGCACGAGTAATATATAACCGTGTTGGAGACCAAGGTGGAGATGATGAATGACCACCAGGAAAGAATGCAGGAGAAGCTAGAGGACTTGGAGAACAGGTCCTGGAGGCAGAACCTGAGATTCGTCGGCCTCCCTGAGGGCAGTGAGGGATCGGACGCGAGGGCCTATGTGACGAACATGTTGGACAAGTTGATGGGGGCTTCGCCAAACTGTTGGCTAAGATATTGGCCACAAGGATAGCGGATTGTGTCCCGGGGGTGATAGGGGAAGACCAGGCGGGCTTTGTAATGGGCAGGCAACTCACGGCCAATCTTCGAAGCCTCCTAAATGTTATTATGATGCCCTCATAAGGAGGGGAGATGGAGGTGGTGGTCGCGATGGATGCGGAGAAGGCTTTTGATCGGGTGGAGTGGGATTACCTGTGAGAGGTACTGGGAAGGTTTGGGTTTGGTGAGGGCTTCACTGACTGGGTGCGGTTGCTCTATCATGCACCAGTAGCTAGTATGCGTACAGGGATTGAGGGTATTTTAAACTACACCGAGGGACGAGGCACAGGTGTCCCCTCTCCCCACTACTGTTTGCGCTGACCTTAGAGACACTGGCCGTGGCGTTAAGACCCTCTAGGTACTGGAACGGGCTGGTTTGGGAGGCGGGGGGAGCACCGGGTTTAGCTATATGCAGATGACTTGCTCTTATATAGCTCAGACCCGTTGGAGGGTTGGGGGAAGTTATGCAGATCTTCGGGGAATTTTTCAGGGTATAAATTGAACATGGGGAAAAGCGAGATGTTCATGATCCAGGCGAGCAGCAGGAGAAGAGTTTGGGAGAGCTGCCGTTTAGAATGGTAGGAAGGAGCTTTGGATATTTGGGAATCCAGGTGGCTCAGGAATGGGAGGCATTGCACAAGTTAAACCTATCCCGGCTCGTGGAACAAATGAAGGAGGACTTTAAGAGATGGGACATGCTCACGTTATCACTGGCAGGGAGGGTACAGACCATGAAAATGACGGTCCTCCCCAGATTTCTGTTTGTCTTTCAGTGCCTCCCCATCTTCATCCCGAGGGCCCTTTTTAAACGGGTGAATAAGGTGATTTGGGCTTTGTTTGGGCGGGTAAAACCCCACGGGTGAAGAAATCGTTGCAAGGGCGCAGTCAGGGGGAGGGTGGGTTGGCGCTGCCGAACTTTTTAAATTACTACTGGGCGGCAATATAGCCATGATTAGAAAGTAGGTAGTGGGGAACGGGTAGGTGATGGAGCGAATGGAGGTGGCGTCATGTAAAGACGCAAGTTTGGGAGCACTGATAACGGCACCTCTCCCATTGTCGTGGCAGTGGCTTCAGGGCTTCACAGCTCCAGGGTCCCAGGTTCGATTCCTGGCTTGGGTCACTGTCTGTGCGGAGTCTGCACGTTCTCCCAGTGTGTGCGTGGGTTTCCTCCGGGTGCTCCAGTTTCCTCCCACAGTCCAAAGATGTGCAGGTTAGGTGGATTGGCCATGATAAATTGCCCTTAGTGTCCAAAATTGCCCTTAGTGCTGGTTGAGTGTGGTTACTGGGTTATGGGGATAGGGTGGAGGTGTGGGCTTGGGTAGGGTGCTCTTTCAAAGAGCCGGTGCAGACTCAATGGGCCGAATGGCCTCCTTCTGCACTGTAAATTCTATGATAAAAAACAACTCCACCTCCACAATAGTCCTCAATACCGGGGCCCCGCACGGCTGTGTACTTAGCCCCTACTCTACTCCCTGTACACACACGACTGCGTGGCCAAATTTGGTCTCAACTCCATCTACAAGTTCGCTGACGATATGACCATAGTGGGCCGGACCTCGAATAACGACGATTCAGAATACAGGAGGGAGGTAGAGAATCGAGTGGACTGGTGCAGCGACAACAATCTATCCCTCAATGCCAGCAAAATTAAAGAGCTGGTCATTGACTTCAGAAAGCAAAGTACTGTATGCACCCCTGTCAGCATCAACACGGCCGAGATGGAGATGGTTAGCAGTTTCAAATTCCTTGGGGTACACATCTCCAAAGATCTGTCGTGGTCCACCCATGTCGACGCTACCACCAAGAAAGCACAACAGCACCTAGATTTCCTCAGGAAACTAAGGAAATTCGGCATGTCCACATCAACTCTTACCAACTTTACAGATGCACCATAGAAAGCATCCTATCTGGCTGCATCACAGCCTGGCATGGCAACTGCTTGGCCCAAGACCGCAAGAAACTTCAGAGAGTTGTGAACACAGCCCAATCCATCACACAAACCTGCCTCCTATCCATTGACTCCATCTACACCTCCCGCTGCCTGGGGGAAGAGGGCAGCATAATCAAAGATCCCTCCCACCTGGCTTACTCACTCTTCCAACTTCCTCCATCGGGCAGGAGATACAAAAATCTGAGAACACGCACAAACAGACTCAAAAACCGCTTCTTCCCCGCTGTTACCAGACTCCTAAACGACCCTCTTATGGACTGACCTCATTGACACTACGCCCCTGTATGCTTCACCCGATGCCGGTGTTATGTAGGAACATTGTGCACCTTGTGTTGCCCTATTATGTATTTCCTTTATTTCCTTTTCTTTTCATGTACTTAATGATCTGTTGAGCAGCTCGCAGAAAAATACTTTGCACTGTACCTTGGTACACATGATAATAAACAAAATCCAATCCAAACATCTTCATCACTCCCTCGGAAAACTCAATCAAGTTAGTGAGACATGACCTCCCATTCACAAAACCATGCTGCCTCTCGCTAATACTTCCACTTGCTTCCAAATGGGAGTAAATCCTGTCTCAAAAGAATCCTCTCCAATAATTTCCCGGCCACTGACGTAAGGCTCACCAGCCTGTAATTTCCTGGATTATCCTTGCTACCCTTCTGAAACAAAGAACAATATTAGTTTTTCTCCAGTCATCTGGGACCTCACCTGTAGCCAGTGAAGATACAAAGATTTCTGTCAAGGCCCCAACAATTTCCTCCCTTGCCTCCTTCAATATTCTGGGGTAGATCCCATAAGGATATTTGACGTTTTAGTTGCTGTTAAATGAAGAGTCTAAAGTTCGTGTTCCTTTTCACCAAACACCATTTATTTCACTTCCACAGCCTCTGCACAAAACTCTTAACACCACACCACCTGACCGAGGCCACCTGAAGCCCCTTTACATATCAGTGTCAATTAATGGATACTTAACATAAATGAGACAACTAATTGCAATGTCTCTTAACCCATTACTTAACAGTCTCCTCTTCCTTGGAGAAAAAAAAATACTTAGGTGAAAACAAAATTTCAAGAAACTCAAAAACACACACATGATGTCCACCCCCTTTTATTTGGACGAGAAAGAAAAACAAAAGTCTCAGAAACAAGCGCCCTTCATTAACAATATCCAAATGTTTCTGTGAACTCGCCCCTCTTTTCGTAAAAGTCTGACAGTTGATAGCTCCTGTCGACCGATTTAATTTTTGTTATTTCCCCTCTGTCCAACATCTGCTTCAAACTTGCGATGTCGATCCGTAACCTCTTTTCATTGACACTTTTAGTAGAGTGCACATTTTCCCACAGGGATTTATTGTCAATGTGACAGTCAATAGGTATATTACCCAAATCCCCTAATCCCAAAATTTCTGTCAATATCATACTTATATAAAAAGCCATATCCACCACTTCTACAAGGCTTAACGTCTCAGCAGCCAAAGTGCTTTGTACCACTCTCCTTATTTTCTTTGTTTCCCACACAAGTGAGCAACATTTACCATTGTTCCCCAAAAGGAAAATTATAAAACCTCCTGCGCTTGAAACTCCATCACATAAATTTGCGTAGGATGCATCACTATAAACTATGAGTTTCAAGTGCTTACGGTCACCTAAAACCGGGAACTTCAAAACACACTCCTGCATTTTTAGTTCGGCCAACGCTTTATTTGCTCTTATTATGTCTTCCACTTTGGGATCACTCATTGTTGTAGTCAACTCTAAGACATCAAAACTCACGCCCGGTCTAGTCTGTCTACCTAACCAGTTCAATTGCCCAATTAAACTTCGCAGTTGCTCTTTTTCTATCTTTGAAACCATTGTGTCTTTTTGTGAAACTCGGCCCCGACTAATTGCTATTGGGGTGATGCTTTCCAAATATGATTGCTGATGTAAAGTTGCCCCTAACTTAGTCTGTCCAATTTCCAGTCCAATATATTTAAATGCACCGGAAGATTGACTTCCAACCCTGAATCCTTTCCTCAAACCAGAGATTACAATAGCTTCAAAATCACTAGTCCCACCCCACATCGACATGCATCATAAAAATCCCAGAAAGATTTCCTTTATAGTTCCAGTAAAACATTGCAGGATCTGCTTTCAACTGGCAACAGCCTAACTTTAACAAAACTGACCTTACCGAAAAATGCATCATTTAATCCATATACACATTTGTTCAACTTCCAGAGTACCCCTTCTGTGTTAGCTGCTTCTTTAGGAGGACGGAGAAAAATGTCTCTCTGGAGCCGATGCCCCTGCAAAAAGGCAGCTTTTATATCTATAGATTTGCATTCCCATGCCTTTGTGTCTAATAGAGCCAAGAAGATCTTTAAAATAACCTTTCCTGCTGTAGGTGAATCTACCCTTAAATCCTGATCGTCTAAGTTTTCTTCAAATCCCCTTGCCACGAGCCTGGCCTTTGCCTTATAAGTTCCATCCGGAAGAACCTTTTCCGTGCAAATCCATCTGTGGGATAGAACTCTTTGTCCCCTATCCGGTACTTCCGTGTATACCCCAAATTCACTCCAACTATGCAATTCTTGCTGTTTAGCTTCTTTAATAGCTTTTTCATCTAATTTATTTGAAGCCACCAAAATCTCACATGCATGTGGGCTTCTACTCCTATTAGTATTCGTAGTCTTACTCATGTTCCGAGATCTTGACAAACTACATCCCCTCTCCCACCTGGTATCTCGTTCTGTACTGATACTGCTTGATCTTTCCCTTCTGCTGTGGGATGTCCTTTCAATAGTTCTCGACCTTTTCCTGCGGACCTGTTCATTATCGGATGTACTATCTGAACTGGCACTGCGTTTCTGTGCCCTCCATTTTTGAACTTTGTTTTCCCAATCCATTGTCTTGACTCCTTCCCCTGAATGCTGTACATTCAACCAATGTTTATACTTTCCAGTGGCCTT
The DNA here is from genome assembly GCF_047496885.1 of Scyliorhinus torazame. Lineage (NCBI taxonomy): Eukaryota > Metazoa > Chordata > Chondrichthyes > Carcharhiniformes > Scyliorhinidae > Scyliorhinus > Scyliorhinus torazame. The sequence continues at coordinate 120,196,080 of NC_092715.1, read as the reverse complement.
GCCTGCTCTACTAATAACAGTTGCATCCTTCCATTGATTAGACCCTTCAGGCAAGTATGTCACTTTTGTGCCAACTTTTGGCAGTTGCCCTTTCGGAAAAATGGCCTGTTTTAATTCACCAGAAGTGTTGTGTTCCTCCACAGAAACCCTGTCTATATCAGTTAATTGGTCCTCATAGTTCTGTAACACATGCGTACCAGATGACTCTGGTTCCTCGTCATGTCTGTCGGCTCTGTCTAAATTTGAAAATTTGTAATCTGTACCCATTGTCCTTGATGAATGGACCCTAACAGTTTGATTACCATGTTGCAAAATAATTGTTTTGCCATCTATGCCTATGATCTTCCCTGGGCCTTTCCATTCATTAGAATTGTCTCTCTTATAGTATACCATGTCTCCTTGCTGAAAAACGGCATCTGATGGCCGTACGTTATGTCTTAAAGCTCTGCGAATTCTTTCAGAGACTTCTGCTTCCAAAAAAGCTTTTCTACTGCTATGTAATGCATTTAAATGTTCAGCAAAAGCAGAGCTAATTGTAGTCCCCTCCCAAGCTGGAGGATGGTCATCCAAAATGGATGGAATTTTAGGATTTCTACCAAACACTAATTGATAAGGACTATAGCCCCCAACCATCTGCAATGAATTCTTTGCATGTACTGCCCATGCTAAAGCTGAATTTAGCCTGCAATTTGGTCGATCTGCCAAAACTTTCTGAAGCATGTCATCGATGACAGCATGATTTATTTCACAGACACCATTACTAAATGGGCTTTCTGCAGCCGTATTCATAACTCTGATATTCATGTTTTCACACATATCCATAAAATCATCATGAGCAAATTCTCCCCCATTGTCCGTAAGGAATTTTGCCGGTGGACCCATTCCTGTCCCTATCCATTTTTCCACGATTTGATCCAGAATTACTCTCTTTTCTTCACTTCGTACAATCGTTGATTGACTAAATCTGGTTTCTAAATCTACAAAATGCAAAATAAATATATAATTTGCTTTATCCCAGATCTTAAGGTCCATGGCCACAATGTCGTTAAAATCCCTGGCCAAAGGTAGGGATACTATCGGTCGTGCTGGTGCCCTTCTGTACTTCCTACAAACTTCACAGCGGTCACTAACCTGTTCTATCAGTTTAGTATAGTCGTCATCCCTTACCCCTGCATCCTTTCATAAATTGTTCAGCCTCCGAGACGGATGTGCAAATTGCCTATGCAGTTTTAATACCACAAGCTTTTTATCAGCTAAAGTCCCATTTTCAACTGCCATTAACACATCCTTAACCACTCTACTTGAAAAATTGTCAGTAATGGAATACAATAGTGTCCCGACTGTGTAAATTGTAAGTCCACGGTCTTTCCAAAAACTGTTGCCTTATCCTGTTCCATATCCAGTTTCATGTGTGCTTTCTTCATCGATGGTCTGCTCAGAAGCAAAGGTATCTCACTTGATACAACATCCGTGCTAATGAAATGATTCACTCCGGCAATATTGCAAGGGATCACCACTCTTTTCAGCAACTTCAGAGTATTATCATCCCCAAACCTGAAACTTGTGGAACTTTCAAATTCCTTAACCTTGTAACGATTTTCAGCATTCAAAGAGTCCAGGTAACATTTTAACCAGTCAATTCCACACACAGTAGATGTGCAGCCACTGTCCAATACAGCACAGTTGAAGAATTCTGCAACCAACACCCTCATTACCGGCATAAAACTGCTCGTCAATAGGACAATGCCTTCTTTCTGGTCACTATCTTTTTCCTCTTCTGACTCTTCCGTGTCATGTGTCGCTTCAAACACTCTATCATAACGAGTTGGACAGTTGAAAGCATAATGGTATTGAGAGTCACATCGAAAACATCGATTTATCATGCCCCGTGCATTTCTGGGGTTCATCTTCTTATTGTAGGTTCTAACTGGGTTTCTGTCTTCATAATTTCCTTGTCTCGGTCTCCGTCTATAGTCTTGAGCCCTGTTCGTAGCCATACAATTTCGCCATCCTGTTACTAGTGTATCTTCCATATTCAGCCTTATTGCAGGCTGACCTATTTGGGTCATCAGAGCCATCGGAATCGAATGCTTCCCCAGAAACCTTTGTAAAGCTTTTGTCATCTGTCCGATTAAGGTATCCTTATCAGTAAACTGAACTCCTGTCAAAACCAGGAGCCTATCCATGTTGCTCACTCTAGCACAGTCAAGTAATTTAAAGGCCAACACAGACTGTGGAAATTCCAGATTGTGTTTCTGCAGCCTTTTATATAGTCTGCCAAATTCCATTGTATAGTCTTCCATGGAGATATCCTCCATTTTCCGGAACTTATCAAAATCCGACCATGCTTCATACGCACTTAACAAGTCATCTTTCTGATACATCTTATCCATATAATGTAATAAAGTCTCCAGACCGTCTTCTGAGTCTAACTCTTCCAATTCCAGCTCAGAAAGCACTTTGTTTCGGATTTTACTGCCATATGGTAGAGAAAGAGCCAATGCCAAATCTTGTTTTCTCTTTCCCAAAGCAGTTACTTTAGTCCACATAACTACTGCACTTCTCCATTGGTTGTACGATTCCCTTTCAGAAAATAAGGGAGGATAGTCATATACAGCCATCTTTATCCTCGGTTCAGCCATGTATCTTTTTTTTTCCTTCTCACTCACTCCTTGGTTTGATCAGGAAAAGTTGTATCTTTCAAACCTTCACATTTGCACAGCAACCATCCTCTGCTACCATTGTTAGACGTTTTAGTTGCTGTTAAATGAAGAGTCTAAAGTTCTTGTTCCTTTTCACCAAACATGATTTATTTCACTTCCACAGCCTCTGCACAAAACTCTTAACACACCACCTGACAGAGGCCCCCTGAAGCCCCTTTACATATTAGTGTCAATTAATGGATACTTAACATAAATGAGACAACTAATTGCAATGTCTCTTAACTCATTACTTAACAAAGGACGTGGGGACTTAGCTACCTTAATGTTTTTCAAGACGCCCAACACCTGCCTCGTACCAACCTCCCCGAACAGGCGCCGGAATGTGGCGACTAGGGGCTTTTCACAGTAACTTCATTTGAAGCCTACTTGTGACAAAAAGCGATTTTCATTTCATTTTCATTTCACCTCCTCCTTTTTGATCTCAATGTGACCCAGATTATCTACCCACCCTTCCCCAGACTCATCATCCATAGAGTCCTTCTCTTTGGTGAATACAGATGCATTTAGTACTCATTTAGTAGCTCGCCCATTTCCTCTGGCTCCCCACATAGATTCCCTCCCCTGTCCTTGAGTGGGCCAACCCTTTCCCTGGCTACCCTCTTGCTCTTTATTCAGATATAAAAAGCCTTGCGATTTTCCTTAATCTTGTTTGCCAATTACTTTTCGTGACCCCTTTTAGCCCTCCATACTTAAGTTCCTCCCTACTTTCCTTATATTCCTCACGGGCTTCGTCTGATCCCAGCTTTCTAGCCCTTACAAATGCTTTCTTTTTCTTTTGGACCAGGCTCACCATATCCCTCGTTTCCGGAGTTCCTGAAACTTGCCATACTTATCCTTCTTCCTCACCGGAACATACCGGTCCTGAATTCCTATCAATTGCATTTGAAAGCCTCCCACATGCCAGATGTTGATTTATCCTCAAACATCCACCCCTAATCTATAATCTTCAGTTCCTGCCTTATATTCTTATTATTAACCTGCCCCGAATTTAGCACCTTCACCCGGGGACTACTCTTATCTTTACCCAACAGTACCTTAAAACTTACGGAATTATGGTCACTGTTCCCGAAATGCTCCCCTACCGAAAACTCTACCACCTGGCCGGGCTCATTCTCCAATACCAGGTTCAGTACGGCCCCTACCCTAGTTGGACTATCTACATTTTGTTTCAAAAAGCCCCCTGAATGTTCCTTCCAAACTCTGCCCCATCCAAGCCCCTAGCACTAAGTCTCCCGCTGGCTATTGGGAGGCTATAGTAAACCCCTAACATTGTGATTGCACCCTTCCTATTCCTGAGCTCTACCCATATTTCCTCGCTGCATGAGCCCTCTGAGGTGCCCTCCCACAGTACAGCTGCGATAATCTTCTTAACCAGTAGTGCAACTCCCCCAACCCCTTTTACATCCCCCTATATGCCACCTGCAACATCTAAATATTGGAACGTTTAACTGCCAATCCTGTCCCTCCCCTTAGCCAAGCCGCTGTAATGGCAGCAACATCATAGTTCCAAGTACTAATCCAAGCCCCAAGTTCATCTGCCTTACCTGTTATACTTCTTGCACTGAAACAAATGCACTTCAGACCACCAGTCCTGCTGTGTTCAGCAGCATTTCTCTGCCTGTTCTTCCTCTTGAGTCTTACTGGCCATATTCTCTAGTTCCCCCTCAGTTATTTCACCTTCTGACCTATTGCTCTGGTTTCCACTCCCCCGCCACACTATTTTAAACCCTCCCGTGTGACACTAGCAAACCTCGCCGCCAGAATATTCAACAGCGCCGGAAGAGATCCCGATGGTCCAGATGTCTGAAACTCTCCCTCCTACACCAGCTTTTAGCCTGTTTTTGTATTCTGTACCTTGTCCAATAAAGGAAAGCATATCATATGCATTCTTTACCATCTTATCCACCTGTCCTGCCATCTTCAGGGGTCTGTGGGTATGCATTCCAATGTCTCTCCCTTCCTACACCCCTCCCAATATCCTCTAATTTATCATGCATTCTCGAGCTTTGCTTGCCCTCCCCAAATGCATGACTTCATACTTCTCTGGATCTGCCACTCAACAAAACCATTCTGGAGGCAACAGCTATCCTTTTTTTAAAAATATATTTATTAAAGTTTTTTAACAAAACAAACTTTTTACCCTTACAAACAATAAACCCCCCCCCCCCCCATAACAAAATAACACAGAATCGCCCTGAGCAAGATATATACATGGTAAGATGGTATATTTACAGAGCTTTATACACTGGCTCTCGCCCGTTCGTGCCAGTTTCCCCCACCCTCCATGTTATCCCCCGTTCGTCCGTCCCCTCAAGCAATCTCTCGTTCCCCCCCCCCCCCACCCCCCCCCCCCACCCCCCGCCAGGGTTGCTGCTGCTGCTGACTGACCTTCCTCTAACGCTCCACGAGGTAGTCTAGGAACGGTTGCCACCGCCTGTAGAACCCCTGCGCAGATCTCCTTAAGGCAAACTTAATCCTTTCCAACTTTATGAACCGAGCCATGTCGTTTGTCCAGGCCTCCACGCTAGGGGCAGCTATCCTTTTGACTATCAACTACAAGGGACCTAGCAATGAGCCCTGTGGTAACACCACAGGAAACCATTCACAATTTTCAAAAACATCCATCAACCATTACCTTTGTTTCCTGTCACTGGTCACTGAACCAATCTTGGACCAACATGCCAGATTCCTCTGCATCCTATGGGCTTTTATTTTTCTGACCGGTCTGCCATGTGGAACCTTGCCAAATACCACAGAAAATCCACATAGGAATTTCCGGTGACGAGGATGCGCTGAGAAGCTGCACATCAGCTGGCTCTCCTCCCGTGAACTTGTAAAATAGTAACTTTTCACCTGAAAAACGCCTGCAAACCGAGCAAATCATTCCCACGACATTAGCAAAATAACAGATGAAAAAAAGGATACCGAACAAAAGCCAATCCAGGGGTCCAGCAGAAACCAGGAGTGGGAAGAGTGGACCAGCAACGGATGGACGAGCCGACCGGCGTATGAGACAGCAAAACCTGAACTTCGCCGGAGCGAGAGGGCCTGACAAGAAGCCCTCCCTCACCAGGAGATGGCTGGATGACAACGTTGGACATCCAGACTGCGGTGAAGGTCTGGATGCTCTGGCGCACATGCAACTGGCCCTGGACAAAGCCGAAAAGCGACTGGAGGCCCAGGAAGCGATGATCATAGGCCTGGAAAGGACTGCAATGGACTAGAGCGACCTAGAAAAAGAGGTGCAAGGCTGTTCACGACACAAGAGAGCCTGAAAGGAGAGGTGGAAGACCAAGAGAACCGGTCGAGGCGGCAGAACTTGTGAATCGTGGGCCTACCGGAGGGGATCGAAGGTAGGGACCCCACAGATTATGTAGCCCAAATGCTGGGCAACCTGGTGGGAAGGGAGAGCTTCCCCAACCCACCAGAAATAGACAGAGCCCACAGATTTCTACGACCAAAGATGGGGACCAGCCAATTATTGCGAAAATGCACGGGTACCAAGACTGGGAGAGAATCCTGCGCTGGGCAAGGCAGTCCAAAAACTGCATCTGAGAATGACACAAGATCCGGATATACTAGGACATTGGGGCTGACCTGGCCAAGCGCCGGGCCGAATTCAACAAAGTAAAGGCATAGCCTGTACAGCCAACATCAAACCACCGCCACAGGGACCGCTTTATGCGGGAGAGCCTGGCCTCATTTTGGAAAACAATAGTAGAGAAAGAGGGAAAGATGAGCTGCATTCAGACAAGCGAACAGGGCCAGATGGGGGATAGATCGGGCAAGGAGTTCAGAGAACAGGCGAGGGGATGCAGTACATTAACTCCCGGGAGCCGAGCCACCACACTAGTGAGGTAGCTAGCACCGGGACACGAGAAGGAAAGAAGCTGCGGCGCACCTCAGTAAGGGGGAAAGCGTCTGGCAGATGGGAGGGGGGGGGGAGGGGGGGGGGGGGGTGACATAACGGGGATGTGGAGGCAAGTGGGGAAAGATTCAGAGGGAAGGGGGAAAAGGGGAATGGGCTACGGGAAGGGCCACCATAAGAGAGAAATAGGTAAGGAAAGATGGAAGACATTAGACTGGCTACAGCAGGCCACATGTGGCGACTTGGAACAAAATGGCGCTGTAAGCAACCACCTAGACGGGTTCCTGGGCAAAGGGAAACCCCAGAGTGCAGGGGCTCATCCACATGGTAGACGCACAGTTGGCGGCCATGTTGGATGCCCCCTGGACAAAAGGAAACCCTGGAGCTCAGACGGGGGGGGGGGGGCGGTGGACCCATGGTGTTTCACCCACCCAGGAGAAGGAGTTCTCCTTCTTCTCCCAAGTGCACAATTTCTATTCCCAGATCGACTTCTTTGTAGCACTTCCAGGGCAGATTACTCTGCGATCGTAATCTTTGACCACGCTCCACACTACATAATAATATGTCTTTTTATTGTCACAACTAGGCATACATTAACACTGTAATGAAGTTACTGTGAAAAGCCATGGATGTGAGGCTAGAGACGGGCAGAGCCCAACGCCCCTCATGGAGGTTGGACACGGCCCTACTGGCCGACAAGGCTTTTTGAGAGAAATTATCACAGGCCATAGGCAAGTATACTACTAACAACCAGAATGGGGATGTCTCACACTCCACGTTCTGGAACGCTCTAAAAACTGTGATTAGGAAGAAATTATCGCTTTTAAAGCACAAAAAGACAGGGAAGAGAGGGCGGCTAGGCAACAGCTAGTTCACTCCATACTGATGGACCGGCGATATTCCGTGGCCAAGACCGTAGAGCTCCTGGCGGAGAGGAAAAAGCTACAGATGGACTTAGACCCGTTTTCTACGAGGAGAACGGTGCACCAACTCCGCCAGGCACGGGGTACCCTATATATAAACACGGAGACAAGGCCAGCCGCCTGCTGGCGCACCAGCTGAGGCAGCAGGCAGCCACAAAGGAGATTGCACAAATTAGGGGTAGTGGAGGCACACTAGTTACGGAACCAGACATGGTCAACAAGGCCTTCAAGGCCTTCTACCAGGGGCTGTGCACCTCAGAGCCCCCAGCAGGGGACTCAGGGATGAAGCAGTTTCTTGATGGACTGGACATGCTGGCTGTGGGGGAGGACAGGAAATGGGGTCTGGAAGCAACACTAGAACTGGGAGAAGTCATGCATAGTATTAGCTTTGTGCAGGCGGGAAGATGCCGGGACCAGACTTCTACAAATGTTTTGTGATAGCACTGGCCCCACACCTGTGGGAGATGTTCACAGACTTGCTGGCGAGGGGCACACTACCACCTATGCTGGCACAAGCCTCAATCTCGCTTATACCTAAAAAAGACAAAGACCCAAGTGCGGTTCCTACAGACCCATCTCGCTACTAAACGTAGACGCCATAATACTGGCCAAAATCCTAGCCAAAAGGCTAGAGGACTGCGTGCCACAGGTGGTCGCAGAGGACCATGTGGGCTTTGTCAAAGATAGACAGCTAACTTTGAATACAGGTGCATGCTGAATGTGATCATGACCCCATCCGGGGAGAGAACACCCGAGGTGATTGTCTCCCTGGACACAGAAAAGGCCTTCAACAGAATTGAATGGAAGTACCTAATAAAAGTAACTGGAACGGTTTGGGCTTGAAACAGGGTTAACCACCTGTGTGAAGCTCATGTATAATGCCTCCACAGCGAACTTACGGGCAAACACCACCAGCTCCAAGTACTTCCAGCTGCACAGAGGCACGAGGCAGGGGTGCCCGTTATCCCCGCTGTTGTTCGCCTTAGCAATAGAGCCACTAGAGCAGCAAAGAATTGGAAGGGGATCTGAAGAGGTGGCAGAGAGCAGTGAGTCTCGCTCTATGTGAATTAACTGCTCCTCTACATCTCGGGCCCACGAAGTAGCATGGAAAGAATCATGACACTCCTGAAAGAGTTTGATGCCTTCTCAGGCTACAAACTCAATGTGAGCAAAAGCGAGATCTTCCCGTGAACCCACAAGGGGGAGGGGCAGAACTGGAGGGGCTGTTGTTTAAGCAGGCCCGATACAAATTCCGCTACCTGGGGTTCCAAATCGCCCATGGCTGGATAGGGGTCCACAAATGGAACCTGGCCAGCCTGACAGAGGAAGTAAAAAAGGACCTGCAAAGATGGAACACACTCCCACTCTCCCTGGCGGGGTGTGTGCAGATGATCAAAATGAACATACTGCCCAGGTACATCTTCCTGTTTAGATCCATCCTGATCTACATCCCCAAGGCCTTTTTCAACTCACTGGACAAACTGATTATGGCGTACGTGTGGGGGGGTGAAAGAATGCAAGGATCCCAAAGAAAGTTACTACAGAGAACAAAATCCATGGGGGGTTTGGCCCACCCAAACTTGCGGTACTACCACTAGGCGGCAACAGCAGAGAGAGTAAAGGGGTGGATAAAGGAGCCAGATGCCGAATGGATGCTGATGGAGGAGGACTCCTGCAAGGGGACGTCCCTCCGGGGTCTAGCCACGGCGGCACTCCCAAGAAGCATTCAACCAGCCCAGTGGTGGTGGCAACACTCCAGCCGCGGGATCAATTGCGACAACATTTTGGCCTAACGGAAATGTCCGACAAAGCCCCCACCTGCAAAAACCACATGTTCACACCGGCGCTCATAGACGCCTCCTTCAAGGAAGTCAGGACCGAGGGATGCTGACAGTTAGGGACCTGTGCACGAACAATAGGGTAACAAAGAGCTGACAGAAAGATTCCAACTAACAGGGGGCAATGAATTCAGGTACCTACAACTCAAAATCTTTCTGCGAAAAGAAACATGGACATACCCATGACCGCCACGACAGTCACTACTAGAGGAACTGCTGGACGTGGACATCTTAGGGAAAGGGAGTTGTAGTGACATATACGGAAGATTGCTAAGGGGTGCCGACACCCAATTGGACGAGACAAGGGAGGAAGATGTGGGGTTCGAAATAGGTTGGGGACTCTGGAGTAAAGCACTGCACAGGGTTAACTCCACTTCCACATGTGCAAGGCTTAACCTAACACAGCTAAAGGTGGTACACAGAGCCCACTTGACCAGAACCCAAACGAGCAGGTTCTTCCTGGAGGTGGAGGATAGATGTGAACGGCGCCAAGGAGGCCCGGCCAATCACGTCCACATGTTCTGGTCTTGCCCCAGACTAGCTGGGTACTATGCAGCCTTCTTCGAAGCAATGTCCAAAGTAGTGGGGAGGTGGGTGCCCGATAGTGGCAGTCTTCGGGGTATCAGATCAGCCATATCTCTTCATAGGGAGGAGGGCCGACACCCTTGCTTTTATCCTCCCTGATCGTCCGCCATAGAATCCTGCTCGGCTGGCGGTCAGCAGCGACGCCTAAAGCTGCAGACAGGCTGTCCAACATATCGGAATGCTCCAAATGGAGCTGGTTTAGCACAGTTGGCTAAACAGCTGGCTTTTAATGCTGAACAAGACCAGCAGCGCAGGTTCAATTCCCGTACCGGACTCCCCGAACAGGCGCCGGAATTTGGCGACTAGGGGCTTTCACAGTAACTTCATTGAAGCCTATTTGTGACAATAAGCGATTATTATTATATTATTAATTATATTCACCATCCATGGGTTGGAAGAGGGCTTCCACAGAACGTGGGAGCCCTTCACTCAGCTGTTCCAGGACTTGTTTGTAGCCAACAACTAGGTAACCAAAGATCAAGAAAGAGTTGCCACGACACAGATGGGAAGGAGGGGGAGGGGAGGGGAGAGCAGGAGTAACAACAATGTGAACCGGGGAAAACCGGCAGGGAGCGATATACGAGGGACCACAGCTGTCACAGCAAACACTGTGAGGAAAGGACAAAAGAACGGAAAGAGGAAACTGTGGTGTATCCATGTAAATATGTACTCTCTTGAGTAACTCTCACTGTTCTGCTTGTATTTATGTACACCAAAAAAAACCAATAAAAACATTTTAAAAAGAAATAAAATCCACAGAGACAACATCTACTGCACTACCATTGTCAATCTCATTACTTCCTCAAAGCATTCAATTAAATTTGTAAAACATAAACCTAACAAAACTATACTGACTATCCCCGATTGATCCATCCCTTTTAAGTGACAGCTTATCCTGGGCAGTAAGGGAAGTTGTGTTTGGCAGTGGTATCAAACTAGTTGGATGGAAATTTGGAGGAAAACCTTCCTCCAAATAAAAAATGTGGCCTTGGGTACCCACATAAGCTCCAGTTATGCCTGTCTTTCTGTGAGGTATATGGAATATTCCTTGTTCCAGTCCCACTCAAGGCCCTCCCTCGCACAACTGTTTTTCCAGTACATCGATGTTTGAGTTGGTACCACTTCATGTTCTCACATGGACTTGGAAAAATGTATCGATTTTGCTTCCAGTATCCACCCCTCACTCACCCTCACATGGCCCATGGGTGACAATTCCCTTCCCTTTCCGAACTTCTCGGTCTCCATTTCTGGTGATATTACAAACTCACCAACTCCCACAGCTACCTGGACTACACCTCCTCATACACTGCTTCCTGTAAGGACTCCATTCCATTCTCCTAGCTTCTCCGCCTCTGTCGCATCTGTTCCGATGATGCTACCTTCCAAAACATGTTCTACTTTTTTCCCCCCCCGAGCGAAGGCTTCCCCCAACTATGGTTGACAACTGTATCCAACTCAACTCCTGCACTTCTGCCCTTCCGTCCCTCCCAGAACCATGAAACAGTTCCCCTTGTCCTCACTTTTCACCCCAGCAGCCTCTATATTAAAAGAATCACCCTCTACCATTTCCACTAACTCCAGCATGATACCACCACACATCTTTCCCTCCCTCACCATGTCAGCTTTCTTTAGGGACCGTTCCTTTTTTGACACCCTAGTCCACTTTTCGATCACCCCCCAACACCTCATCCTCTACCCACAGCACCTTCCCACGCAATCTTAGAAGGTGCAACACCTACCCCTTTACCTCCTCACTCCTCACCGACCAAGGCCCCAAGCACTTCTTTTAGATGAAGCAACATTCTTATTGCTTTCCATAACCCACTCTTTTATGTCACCAGCAAAGTGAGATTTTTATTATTGCAATTATGCTCAAATCATGCATGGAAAGAAAGAACAACATGCTACTCATAAGAACACTCCCACCTCTTTGACCAAACTTTTGATGATCCCTCCCAATCTCTTTATCTTTAGCTTAGTTCCTATTTTGGCTCAAACCTCTGGGAATCTCTTTTAATAATAATAATAATAATAATAATAATCTTTATTGTCACAAGTAGGCTGACATTAACACTGCAATGAAGTTACTGTGTAAAGCTCCTAGTCGCCACATTCCAGCGCCGGTTCGGATACACAGAGGGAGAATTCAGAATGTCCAAATTATCTAACAGCATGTCTTTCTGGACTTGTGGGAGGAAACCGGAGCACCTGGAGGAAACCCACGCAGACACAGCAAGAACGTGCAGACTCCACACAGACAGTGACCCAAGCCGGGATTCAAACCTGGGACCCTGGAGCTGTGAAGCAATGTGCTGCCCACTGTGCTACCCTCATTGACAGGTTTCTCTAAATTAAGAGTGCTGTAAACACTTAGTTATTGTTCTTATGCATTCTTTATTCTTAGCTTTAAAAAAGTAGAGTTAAAATCAAATATGTAAATGAAACCAATATTAAGATCATGTAGATTCCTGCAAAAAATAGACAGTGACATAATTTAGATTTTATAAAAACTCAAGTAAACCAGATAATAAACTGGCTAATATATACATTTTTCAGCTAAATGCAAATTTAGCCAAACTGGATCATTTCCCAATTTGTTCATCTGAATAAACTAATTTTTTTTAAATCACTCATACAAATTACCAGTTAACGAGACTCAAAACAGTCTGAAAATCTGCATTTGTAATTCACGTCCTATATAATTCTACATGAACAAAATTCTTCTTGTAAAAGAAACAAGCTTTTGAGTTGGCAACAAAAGATTGCTAAACTTCATGTCCTAAAAATGTTTGTGTCAGTGGGAATATTTTTGTCAGTGATTCTCAGTAGTTTTCTATTGAAGATGGAGTTTACAAATTGCAAGCCTTGGTAAGTCTCTTCATCTGACAATAAGAGCTGGAAACTCAAGACTCAAAAGCACAGCGGCACATGTTGGAAACCCTACTACAGCATTTCAAACATAGAAAATACTATATACTTGGAAAGTTGTGTCATTTTTCATTCTTTTGCGTTGCAAACCATTATTTCATATTCAGCTTATGAAAATGGCCATACTCATTTATGCCAGCTGGGCTTTTGCAAACAATGTTGTCACCCCATAACTTTGCTTAACGTTTTGTGATGAACTAACAATCAGGACTTGAAGTTGTTTCCTGAACAAGGTTGTTGGCCAATAAAACTTGCTGGCCAAAAGAAGTTCCAAGAACATTAAGGGCAATTGGTTAGTTCGCCTTCATTTGTAATTAATTTTAACTTTAGGGTTAGTTTTAATTTCAGCTTGGTACTTGACTAGTACATTACCCTTCCCTTAATATTAGATTTGTTGCTGTTCGTATTTAATTTCACTGCAATTAATTTGGAAAAGGGCACAGCACCCAAAGTTTGACAGACAGGCTATGCCACACTAGTGGATTATAAGAATTAGTTTGTGCTACATTGATGTACTCTCCACATTGATAAGACAACAGTAACTTGCAATTCGGAAGGTTTATAAAAAGTTGAGAGAAAAGTGGACAACAAGAGTTTAAGGAAGGCATTTCAGGGAGGGAGAGCATAAACCACTGATGGCTGTGTTACCAACTGAGAGGTGAAAGAATAGCAGCTCATCTGGGTCTTCAAGGATGGGAGTCACAGACAAGCATGGCTCCAAAAATACAGGAAAGGCTACCACGTTCCCCTTGTCTAATGGAACACTACACAGGTAATTGGGTTTGCAAGTGGCCAGTATTGCTGCCAATCAAAATATTCTAGTGCTTTGAGGATAGATTCCTATTTTCAGGTTGAACAAATTACCCTTTCCCTCAACTGGACATCAGATTAGGAATCAGATACAGCAAATTATCGTCCCTCATGAGGTTTGGTGTTTGCTGTACTCTAGTTGATTAGCCCTTATTTCTCACAGGCTACATTGAATTTTTAAAAATGTTTTTATTGAGTTTTTTGTGGTATACAAAACAAGGATAAGTATGGGCCAACAGTAAGAGACAGGATAAAGAAAAATATTTACACATTGGTCAGTTTCAACTATTTACATACGTACATGGTTGTTTTTTTTCTCTTGCATTATTTACAGAGGTGGTTGTGATTTCCTGTTTTTCGTTCCCCACTTTTTTTTGGTTATGGCTGCTGCCCCTGCCCCCCTCGCTCTCTTTTCATACTCCCACCCCCCTTGCTTCTCATGCTTCTTTCGTTGGGCAATGTTGTGTTCCATGTCTCCCTGACCCTCTCTCGCTCTCCTATCCCCCCCCCCCCCCCTCCCTTGCTGTGCTGTGGCTACCTCCTCCTGTTCTTTGGCTCCTTAGTTGTTGGCTGCCAACAGTCTTAGAACAACCCAGTAAATGGCTCCCACGTTTTGAGGAAGCCCTCCTCCAACCCCAAGGTGGCAAATTTAATTTTCTTCATTTGGAGAAATTCTAATAGGTCGGACAGCTAGTCAGTCTGCAGCTTTGGGTGGGGCTGCTGACCGCCAGCCAAGCAGGATTCTCCGGCAAACGATTAGGGAGGCAAAGGCAAGGGCATTGGCCCTCCTCCCCATGAACAGATCTGGATGTTGAGACCCCGAAGACTGCCACTCTTGTGCATGGCCACTGAATTTAATTTCAAAACATGGCCAGAATTGTAAGTTGCACTGGCAGACCCGCCCCAATGTCTTTTTGCACATCAGAGCCTTTCCCAGCATGCATTTGACACTGGCTTCTTGTTAATTGGCTAGTCAGCGTTAAATCACGCTCCAGGGCTGACCATGGCCGAAACGTATTTTGCGATCATTTCCAGGTCCACCGATTGTTCTTAAGGAACAGACCATCTATGTGTAACATCACAAGAGATAGTGCAATACATCGGGGAGCACTGCTTTTCAAAAGTGTTTAAAATTATTTTATATCCAAGGATCATTCAGGTCAGCTTTTAAAATAGAAATTAGTTGCACAATTGGTCAATATACAAAAACCAGAGCCAGTGGCTAAATAGTTCGTCATACTGATAAATCACACAAGTAGGTGTTTACTCTTGCTGTAAGGATCAACAATGTGTTTATTTGTGCTATAAAGATGAACAACATATGTAAAATATTATATCTACCTGAATATTTCCACAAGCCATTGTTAAAAATCTACATTAAAATAACCCCACTAAACATTCCAAACACGAGTGCAACTGTGGGGCAAGAGGGGAAAATAACAGCCCCCAACATTTTGTGGCATATGATGTGACCCATGTTCATAATCCTAGACTTGGGTGCCTTCAAGCCACTCCACCCCACCCCAGCGTCAAACCACCGCACAGCAACCCCCCCAACAACACACACAATTACCCTTCCTTAGTGTTTCTGTCTCTGCCCAAACAGCTGGAAATATTTTAATATCACAGAGAAAGAACAGAATCCTTGCCAAATATTCACTGCAAAAACCTGGAGATCATTACTGTCATTGGTACTCACTCAGACATTTTGACCTTAATTTAATCAAAATAATTTACCAGAGCTCTTTTTTGCAGTACATGCTGCAACTAATCAATCCTATTTCATACAGCTCAGTAGCTAAAAAGCAAAATCATTTAAATTGTCTGTTTAAGTGTGACAATGGCCACAGTGGAAACTCTCATTAGTAATTTTATCTACTAAAAGCATTGCAGTACTAACCCTTCTATTGCACTTCTGGTACCAATTTGCTGTTGCAATGATTTCATTTTTTTTAATTCCAAAAAGGAGTACGAAAAATAACCATTTTTAAATCATTTGCAAATTACACAATAATCCAGAACTGCTGTTTTTGCCCCTAGATAGTTTCAAAGTTGACGTCATTGTCACTTGAAATCTTAAATCTTTTTCACAAGCAAAGAAATCGAGTTATAAATTCATGAAGATGCAGCAAACCATTAATATCATGCAGGATTCTTTTTAAACAAAAAAGGTATTAGTTTGCGATGCTGAAGGGTTCAAATGTAGTTATATTTAAATGCACGAATAGCAAAGTCATACTATTTATTGGGCCAAATCGCATTAATTTATCCAATTTAAAAACACAATCCCATAATAATGGGGAAACATGGAAAATTACTTTTTTTTCTCCCCAAACCTAAATGCAGGATTCTGTCGTGTTATTCACCCTGGGGTAACACGGACTGCAACTGGATGCAGTTGTACTGTAAAGTAGACACCAAATTTAGACGTTAGTTCAATACGTTTTATTGAACTTCTGGAGCAGTGCGCACAGCTCGCTGTGGGTTGACACTCTATTAATCTAAGTGTGCTAACTATAACTAACTAGACCAGACTAGCTCTGAGCCACGTGTAGAAGGTGCTAACTGATATATACACCCTGACTGTCACTACAGTTGTCACCAGTGGAAAGAGGCAGAGTGCTGATGCCTCGTGTGTTTTATAGTGGGAAACCCCCGTTCTGCCTGGTGATTGGTTGTGTTCTGTCCTGTGTTGATTGGCTGTGCTGGGTGTCTGTCACTGCCTGTCTGTATCTCATTATGTGCATGAGTGCATATCATGACATCCCCCCCTTTTAAAAAAAAAAATTGGCGGTTGCTTAGAGCATATACAACTATGTACATGTATAACTATTGACATTAAATGGTGAGTGAATGAATATGTACAT
Organism: Scyliorhinus torazame; assembly: GCF_047496885.1. Lineage (NCBI taxonomy): Eukaryota > Metazoa > Chordata > Chondrichthyes > Carcharhiniformes > Scyliorhinidae > Scyliorhinus > Scyliorhinus torazame. The sequence continues at coordinate 120,179,538 of NC_092715.1, read as the reverse complement.
GAAAGGTGTCTAGATACAGAACAATATTTACAAGATAAATGTCTATAAGTCCAATCTTTGGGGCTGGCCTCGGATTCTTGTCGACCGCCTGAGAGGTGGAGGTGGGGACGACGGCGCCTTGACAGGCGGGATTGCTGCCAGATTGGTGGCCTTGTGGTGCGAGGTATCCAGAGGAGGCACAGCAACATCTAGAAAGGTGAGATTTGGTGGTGGGCAGGCAAGTTTGCGTAGTGCCCTTCTGTTGCGCCTGACAATGGAGCCATCAGCCATATGAACTACAAACGATCTGGGAGCAGCCTGTCGAACAACAACAGCTGGGGCTGACCAGCCTCCATCAGGTAGCTTGATGCGAATAGCATCTTCCGGAGATAGCACAGGCAAATCGGTAGCATGAGCATCGTACGTCAGCTTTTGCCGGTTCCTGAGTTGCTGCACCTTTTGCAGCACTGGGAGGTGATCCAGGTATGCTAAGTGTATGGCCGGAACAGTCGTCCGCAAGTTTCTATTCATGAGGAGTTGTGCCAGAGACATACCGGTGGACAGAGGGGTTGCCCTGTACGTCAACAGCGCAAGGTTGAAGTCAGAAGCAGAGTCCGCAAGTTGCAGAGCAGTTGCTTCGCTATATGGGCCCCTTTCTCGACCTTCCCGTTGGACTGCGGGTAATGTGGGCTTGAGGTAATGTGTTTGAATTGGTACGACTTGCCAAAACTGGACCACTCTTGGCTGTGGAAGCAGGGACCATTGTCACTCATGACAGTGAGCGGAATACCATGCCTGGCAAATGTCTCCTTGCAGATCTTGATGACTGTCCTTGATGCGAGGTCTGACAGCTTCACAACTTCCTTGATAAGTAATCTATGATGAGCACATAGTCACGCCCATTCGCGTGAAAAAGGTCGATTCCCACCTTGGACCACGGAGAGGTCACGATCTCGTGTTGCTGGAGTGTTTCTTTCGCCGGAGCAGGCTGGAAGCGCTGGCAGGTCGCATAATTTTTTTTTAAAAATATATTTTATTCAAGTTTTTTGGCCAAACATAACAATACGTAGTGTTTCTTTTACACAACAATAAAGCAATATAAATAACCGTGGCCAGTTTTAAACAAATAAATAAATAATATATATATAAACAATAACAAAAAAACAAAACTAAATGGCCACTGCCTTGTCCAAAATAAATACTCTCCAAAATTACAGTCCAACAATCCAATATACAATTACATATACCAAATACCTATACATATACAATAACATCCCTGAGAGTCCGTCCGATTCCTCCCCCCCGCCCCCCTGGGTTGCTGCTGTTATCTACGTCTTTTCCATTCCCTCTATCTTTCTGTGAGGTAGTCAACGAACGGTTGCCACCGCCTGGTGAACCCCTGAGCCGAACCCCTTAACACGAACTTAATCCGTTCTAACTTTATGAACCCTACCATATCTTTTATCCAGGTCTCCACCCCCGGGGGTTTAGCTTCCTTCCACATTAACAATATCCTGCGCCGGGCTACAAGGCACGCAAAGGCCAACACGTCAGCCTCTCTCGCCTCCTGCACTCCCGGCTCTTCTGCAACCCCAAATATAGCCAACCCCCAGCTTGGTTTGACCCGGACCCCCACCACCTTCGAAAGCGCCTTTGCCACCCCCACCCAGAACCCCTGTAGTACTGGGCATGACCAGAACATGTGGGTATGATTCGCTGGGCCTCTCGAGCATCTCGCACACCTATCCTCTACCCCCAAAAATTTACTAAGCCGTGCTCCAATCATATGCGCCCTGTGTAGCACCTTAAATTGCATCAGGCTTAGCCTGGCACACGAGGACGATGAGTTTACCCTACGTAGGGCATCCGCCCACAGCCCCTCCTCAATCTCCTCCCCCAGTTCTTCTTCCCATTTCCCTTTCAGCTCATCTACCATGATCTCCCCCTCGTCCCTCATCTCCCTGTATATGTCCGCTACCTTACCATCCCCCACCCATGTCTCTGAGATCACTCGATCCTGCACTTCCTGCGTTGGGAGCTGCAGGAATTCCCTCACCTGTTGCCTCGCAAAAGCCCTCAATTGCATATACCGAAATGCATTCCCTTGGGGCAACCCATATTTCTCCGTCAGCGCTCCCAAACTCGCAAATGTCCCATCTACAAATAGATCTCTTAATTGTACTACCCCAGCTCTTTGCCATGCTCCAAATCCCCCATCCATTCTCCCCGGAACGAACCTATGATTGTTTCTTATCGGGGACCGCACCGAAGCTCCCGTCCCTCCCCCATGCCGTCTCCACTGCCCCCAAATTTTTAATGTAGCCACCACCACCGGGCTTGTGGTGTATTTCTTTGGTGTGAACGGCAACGGCGCCGTCACCATTGCTTGCAGGCTAGTCCCCTTGCAGGACGCCCTCTCCATTCTCTTCCACGCCGCTCCCTCCCCTTCTCCCATCCACTTACACACCATTGAAACATTGGCGGCCCAGTAGTACTCACTTAGGCTCGGTAATGCCAGCACCCCCCTGTCCCTACTACGCTGCAAGAATCCCCGCCTCACTCTCGGGGTCTTCCCAGCCCACACAAAACTCATAATGCTCTTCTCAATTCTTTTGAAAAAAGCCTTCGTGATCACCACCGGGAGGCACTGGAACACAAAAAGGAACCTCGGGAGGACCACCATTTCAACCGCCTGCATCCTACCTGCCAATGACAAGGACACCATGTCCCATCTCTTGAAATCCTCCTCCATCTGTTCCACCAACCGTGTTAAATTAAGCCTATGTAATGTACCCCAATTCTTGGCTATCTGGATCCCCAGGTACCGGAAGTCCCTTGTTACCTTCCTCAACGGTAAATCCTCTATCTCTCTGCTCTGCTCCCCCGGGTGCACCACAAATAACTCACTTTTCCCCATGTTCAGTTTATACCCTGAAAAATCCCCAAACTCCCCAAGTATTCGCATTATCTCTGGCATCCCCTCCGCCGGGTCCGCCACATATAGCAACAAATCGTCCGCATATAGAGATACCCAGTGTTCTTCTCCCCCCCTAAGTACTCCCCTCCACTTCCTGGAACCCCTCAGTGCCATGGCCAGGGGTTCGATCGCCAGTGCAAACAATAACGGCGACAGAGGACATCCCTGCCTCGTCCCTCTATGGAGCCGAAAATAGTCAGACCCCCGTCCATTCGTGACCACGCTCGCCATCGGGGCCCTATACAGCAACTGTACCCACCTGATATACCCGTCCCCAAAGCCAAATCTCCTCATCACCTCCCACAAATAATCCCACTCCACTCTATCAAACGCTTTCTCGGCATCCATCGCCACCGCTATCTCCGCTTCCCCCTCTGGTGGGGGCATCGTCATTACCCCTAGCAGCCTCCGTATATTTGTATTTAGCTGTCTCCCCTTCACAAACCCAGTTTGGTCCTCATGGACCACCCCCGGGGCACAATCCTCTATCCTCATTGCCATTACCTTGGCCAGGATCTTAGCATCCACATTCAGCAGGGAAATGGACCTGTATGACCCGCATTGCAGCGGGTCTTTTTCCTTCTTTAGGCGGAGCGATATCGTTGCCTCTGACATAGTCGGGGGCAGCTGCCCCCTTTCCCTCGCCTCATTAAAGGTTCTCATCAGTAGCAGGGCCAGCAAGTCCAAATATTTCTTATAGAATTCAACTGGGAATCCGTCTGGTCCCGGGGCCTTCCCCGCCTGCATGCTTCCAATCCCTTTCACTACTTCCTCCGTCTCGATCTGTGCTCCCAGCCTCACTCTCTCCTGTTCCTCCACCTTAAGAAATTCCAGCTGATCCAGAAAGCACATCATTCTCTCCTTCCCGTCCGGGGGCTGCGCTTCATATAATCTTTCATAAAATGTCTTGAACACTCCATTCACTCTCTCCGCTCCATCTCCCCCTCCTCATCTCTCACCCCCCCTATCTCCCTCGCTGCTCCCTTTTCCTCAGTTGGTGGGCCAACAACCTACTCGCCTTCTCCCCATATTCGTACTGTACACCCTGTGCCTTCCTCCATTGTTCCTCTGCCTTACCCGTAGTCAACAAGTCAAACTCTATATGTAGCCTTTGCCTTTCCCTGTATAGTCCCTCCTCCGGTGCCTCCGCGTATTGTCTGTCCACCCTCAGCAGTTCTTTCAACAACCGCTCCCTTTCCCTACCCTCCTGCTTTCCTTTATGTGCCCTAATAGATATCAGCTCCCCTCTAACCACTGCCTTCAGTGCCTCCCAGACCACTCTCACCTGTACCTCCCCATTATCATTAATTTCCAAGTACCTTTCAATACACCCCCTCACCCTTAAACACACCCCCTCATCTGCCAATAATCCCATGTCCATTCTCCAGGGTGGAAGCTGTTGTTTTTCTTCCCCTATCTCCAGGTCCACCCAGTGTAGAGCATGATCCGAGATAGCTATAGCCGTGTACTCCGTCCCCGTCACCTTTGGGATCAGTGCCCTTCCCAAAACAAAAAAATCTATTCGTGAAAATACTTTATGTACATAGGAGAAAAACGAAAACTCCTTACTCCTAGGTCTACTAAATCTCCAGGGATCTACTCCTCCCATCTGCACCATAAAATCCTTAAGCACCCTAGCTGCAGCCGGCCTCCTTCCGGTCCTGGAACTCGATCTGTCCAGCCCTGGGTCCAGCACCGTATTAAAGTCTCCACCCATTACCAACTTTCCCGCCTCTAGGTCCGGGATGCGTCCTAACATACGCCTCATAAAATTGGCATCATCCCAGTTCGGGGCATACACGTTCACCAATACCACCGCCTCACCTTGCAGTTTGCCACTCACCATCATGTATCTGCCCCCACTATCTGCTACTGTAGTCTTTGCCTCAAACATTACCCGCTTCCCCACTAGTATGGCCACCCCCCTGTTTTTTGCATCTAGCCCCGAATGAAACACCTGCCCCACCCATCCTTTGCGAAGTCTAACCTGGTCTGTCAGCTTCAGATGCGTCTCCTGAAGCATAACCACATCTGCCTTAAGTTTCTTTAGGTGTGCGAGTACCCGTGCCCTCTTAATCGGCCCGTTCAGCCCTCTCACATTCCACGTGATCAACCGGGTTGGGGGGCTCTTTACCCCCCCCCTTGACGATTAGCCATTTCCTTTTTCAATCCAGCTCCTCACCCGGTTCCCACGTAGCTGTATCCCCCCCAGGCGGCGCCCCCCCGCCCCGACCCCCCCCCCCCTTCCCCGACCCCCCCCCCCCCCCTCCCATACCAACTCCCCCTTCTCCCCAGCAGCAGCAACCCAGTTAACCCCCCCTCCCCCGCTAGATCCCAAGCTAGCGTAATAGCACCCCCCATGTTACTCCCAGAAGTCAGCAAAGTCTGGCCGACCTCAGCTTCCCCCCGTGACCTCGGCTCACACTGTGCGAGGCCCCCTCCTTCCTGCTTCCCTGTCCCCGCCATGATTACCATAGCGCGGGAACAAAGCCCGCGCTTCCCCTTTTGGCCCCGCCCCCAATGCCCGGCGCCCACAGCTCCTCATCCTCCCTCAACCCCTCCCCCACGACATGGGGAAGAGAGAGAAGTTACAGGGTCGCAGGTTTAACAATCTGGGAAGTCTTCTCTTCCCCCTTTTCCCCCCTTCATCCCACAAATTCACCCCCCCACTTTTGTCCCAAACGTTCTTTTTCTTCTGGCCCGCTCACTCCAGCTTCTCCTCGACAATAAATGTCCACGCTTCGTCTGCCGTTTCGAAATAGTGGTGTTTCCCTAGATGTGTGACCCACAGTCTCGCCGGCTGCAACATTCCGAATTTGACCTTCCTTTTATGCAACACCGCCTTGGCCCGATTAAAGCTTGCCCTCCTTCTCGCCACCTCCGCACTCTAATCTTGATACACGCGGATCACCGCATTCTCCCACCTACTGTTCCGAGTTTTCTTGGCCCATCTAAGGACCATCTCTCTGTCCTTGTATCGGAGAAATCTCACAACTATTGCTCGAGGAATTTCTCCAGCCCTCGGTCTTCGCGCCATAACTCGATAGGCTCCCTCCACCTCCAGCGGACCCGTCGGGGCCTCCGATCCCATTAACGAATGCAGCATCGTGCTCACATATGCCCCAACGTCCGCCCCCTCTGCACCTTCGGAAAGACCAAGAATCCTTAAGTTCTTCCTCCTCGCATTATTCTCCAGCACCTCCAGCCTTTCCACACATCTTTTGTGTTGTGCCTCGTGGATCTCCATTTTCACCACCAGGCCCTGTATGTCGTCCTCATTCTCAGCAGCCTTTGCCTTCACGACCCGAAGCTCCTGTTCCTGGGTCTTTTGCTCCTCCTTTAGCCCCTCAATCGCTTGTAATATCGGGGCCAACAGCTCCTTCTTCATCTCCTTTTTGAGTTCATCTACGCAATGCCGCAGGAACTCTTGTTGGTCATGGCCCCATATTAAACTGCCTCCTTCCGGCGCCATCTTGCTTTGTGCCTGCCTTCCTGGCCGCTGCTCTTGAGGATCCACGGCAATCCGGCTACTTTCCTCTCTTTTTTCCATCCGTGTCCAGGGGAGATTCCCTTCTGGATTACCGCACAGTGTTATTTGCCGTTAAAATTGCCGATGGGGCTCCTATTAAGAGCCCAAAAGTCCGTTCCACCGGGAGCTGCCGAAACGTGCGACTTAGCTGGTCATCGCCGCACCCGGACGTCGCAGGTCACATAATTGAGGACCATGTTGGATATGTCCTGGTTGATTCCAGGCCAATAGACAGCCTGCCGGGCCCTGCACCTACACTTTGACACCGAGGTGTCCCTCGTGGATTTGTTTGATCACTAAGCTCTGCAGGCTGCAAGGAATAACGATACGATCTAGCTTGAGGAGGATCCCCTCGACGACTGTCAGGTCGACCTTGACATGAAAGAACGGAGGGCATTGTCCTTTTTGCCAACCATTTGCGAGGTAGTGCATTACACGCTGCAGAAGAGAGTCCTTAGCAGTCTCTTCGAATGTTGATCACCCTTTCATGAGGCTGGGTGGTTGCTGGCACACAGTTGCACCTGCGCCTCAATTTGGCGGATGAAGTCAACCTGTTCACAGGGCAAGGTGATGGAGCGTGACAGGGCATCCGCAATTATTAGCTCCTTGCCTGGTGTGTATACTAACTCAAAATCATATCTGCGGAGTCGAAGGAGAATGCGCTGAAGCCTGGGAGTCATGTCATTCAAATCCTTATGAATGATATGGACCAAGGGTCGGTGGTCAGTCTCCACTGTGAAGGTTGGTAGACCGTAGACGTAGTCATGGAACTTCATAATGCCGGTTAGGAGGCAAAGGCACTCTTTTTCTAACTGGGCATACCTCTGTTCAGTAGGAGTCATGGCCCTTGACGCATAAGCCACTGGAGCCCAGGACGAGGTCTCATCCTTCTGGAGGAGCACCGTACCAATGCCGTCCTGGCTTGCGTCCGTGGAGATTTTTGTCTTCCTGTCCGGGTCAAAAAACGCAAGTACCAGAGCAGTGGTGAGCTTTGCCTTTAGCTCGAGCCACTCTGCTTGATGTGTGGGTAGCCACTGGAATGCAGTGGACTTCTTCACCAGATGCCTGAGAGCCGTGGTGTGTGATGCCAGGTTGGGAATTAACTTTCCCCAAGAAGTTTACCATACCGAGGAAGCATAGTACCGCCTTTTTGTCTTCCGGGGTCTTCATGGCGTAAATGGCCTCGACTTTGTCCGAATCTGGTTGCACACCCTGCTGGGATATCTGGTCGCCCACCCTGCTGGGATATCTGGTCGCCCAAGAACTTGATGGATGACATGCCAAAGGAGCACTTGACCTTGTTCAACTTGAGGCCGTTTGCATGGTCACGTCGAAAGACTTGTTTGAGACAAGATGTGTGTTCCTCCGGGGTCGTGGACCATATGATTACATCATCTACGTAGACACGCACACCCTCAATGCCCCCCATCATCCTGTGGAAGATTTCAGAGGCTGAAACAATGCCGAACGGCATCTGGTTATAACAGTATCTTCCGAAAGGTGTATTGAACGTGCAGAGCTTCCTGCTGGACTCGTCCAGTTGTATCTGTCAGAAACCACGCGATGCATCTAGCTTCGTGAAGAATTTGGCATGTGCCATCTCACTGGTCAGTTCCTCCTGCTTCGGAATCGGGTAGTGTTCCCGCACTATGTTCCGGTTAAGATCTTTTGGATCTATACATATCTGCAACTCTCCTGAGGGCTTCTTCACACAGACCATCGAGCTGACCCAGTCAGTCGGTGCCGTCACTTTAGAGATTATGCCCTGGTCTTGGAGCTCCTGCAGCTGTGCGTTTAAATGTTCCTTTAGTGGAGCCGGCACCCGGCGTGGTGCATGGATTACAGGCGTGGCATCAGACCTGAGTAAGATCCTGTAGCAGCCTGGCAGCATCCCCATTCCACTAAACACATCCGGATATTGCGCCAGGATGTCATCAATGTCAGCCTGAAGATCCACATTGGAAGAGGACATGGCATGGACTCGCTGTACGAGGTTGAGTAGCTTGCATGCATGGGCACCAAGCAGGGATGCCTTGTCAGGCTTGATGATTTTGAATGACAGTGTGGCATTGATGGTCTTGTTGGGGACAAACAGATGACAAGATCCTAATGCAGTTATGGCATTGCCATTATAATCAAGGAGCTGGCAGGCTGGTGCAAGAATTTTGGGTTGCTTTTTAATGCGGTCAAAATCAGCTTGAGAGATGAGATTGGCTGAAGCACCAGTGTCCAGCTTGAACTGGATGCTGCATTGGTTAACGTGGATGACAGCACGCCATTCGACCACAGAATCCACATTAAGGATAGATAGGCACCTTGCTGAATTTGAGAAGGCATATTCACATGTAGTGATGATGCCCACACGATATGGGGGCTCCAGGCAGTCGTCCTCTGGATCAGTAGGGCTACCAGGATCAGAATCCAGTAGACGTTGCTGTATACATCAAACGAGTTTACGTTGGAAATGGGATCGCTGGCCCTTGACCGGTGGTGCAGACCTGCACAAGGCTGCATAATGTCTAGGCTTCCCACAATTTAAACATCGCCTGCCTTTTGCCGCTTTAAGTGGGCGGTGCCGCAGTTCGGGCATGTCATGACGTTGACGTCGTTACGCTCCGTGCGTCGTCGCACATGCGCAGTGCGGTCAGCCGACGTTCGCACTTGCGCAGTTTGATCTTCGGATGCTTCGTTCTCCCGTTCGTGGTGCGCATGCGTGGGACCCCGGGAAAAGCGCGTGAAATGGCCGCCTTCGTCGATATTGAGGCGCCGCATCCGGGTGATGACCTGTACACTCTCTGCCTCGTGGGAGGCAAGTTGTTCCTGTTCTGCCGATTTGAAACAGGAGTACCGATTTCTCGCCTGTTCATGCACTTTACACGTCTCGATTGCGACTGGCAGGGTCATGTTTTTACTTTTGAGGAGCTGCTCCCGGAAAGAGTCGGAGTGGACCCCAAACACGATCTGATCCCTGATGATGGAATCAGCGATGTCACCATAGTTGCAGGACTGTGCTAATATACGGGGATGAGGATTGGAAAGGTTCATCCTTACCCTGAAGGCGTTGCTGGAAGACATAGTGCTCAAAGCTCTTGTTCGTTTTGACTTCACAGTGACTGTCGAATTTAGCTAAAACGGTCTTGAATTTGGTCTTGCCCTCGCCGTCGGCAAAAGTGAGCGAGTTGAAAATTTGGATGGCTTGGTCCCCCCACAGCTGATAGGAGCAGCACGATTTTTCTGGCATCGGACGCAGCCTCGAGGCCTGAGGCCTCAATGTAGAGAAGGAACCTCTGCTTGAAGACCTGCCAGTTGGCGCCGAGATTGCCGGAGATCCGTAGCTGTGGAGGGGCCTGGATCTTCTCCATGCCGTTGGAAGGCACTCGTTGGTTCATCACTGAATCACTCGAGGTAAACCACATAGATAGACTACTGGTACCATGTCGTGTTATTCACCCTGGGGTAACACGGACTGCAACTGGATGCAGTTGTACTGTAAAGTAGACACCAAACTTAGACGTTAGTTCAATATGTTTTATTGAACTTCTGGAGCAGTGCATACAGCTTGCTGTGGGTTGACACTCTACTGATCTAAGTGTGCTAACTATAACTAACTAGCTCTGAGCCATGTGTCGAAGGTGCTAACTGATATATACACCCCGACTGTTACTACAGTTGTCACCAGTGGAAAGAGGCAGAGTGCTGATGCCTCGTGTGTTTTATAGTGGGAAACCCTCTTCTAGTGTTCTGCCTGGTGATTGGTTGTGTTCTGTCCTGTGTGTTGATTGGCTGTACTGGGTGTCTGTCACCACCTGTCTGTATCTCATTATGTGTATGAGTGCATATCATGACAGATTCCACAGTTAAAAAGTGAAAGAAAGGCAGAAAATGTATAATGATTGATCAGACATTAAATTCATAGAACAAAATCAAACTAGGTTTTCAAGACAAAGTCTTTACTTCAGCAAAACTGAAATATTTCTGAAGGGGGGGGGGGGGGGTGATAGAGAGGAGCAAGTGTTTATTCAAGAGACCAAATAAGGAAAATGAGTTCTATCGGGTCTTTGCTCGGAACATTAAACTCTCCTAAAGCATCAACTTCCTGACCCTTCCCCCAGTTAAGAAAACAATCAACTCCATCCTGGCATCTGGAATATCACTGTCTGTTCAAAGCAAAGAGGAGGAAGACTTTAGCTGCTGCCGATATTTGTAATTTATTGCCAAATTTAACTGGAAATTTTGTAATTTGAATATTGAACTAAATGAATTTCTTCGACGAGCATAAAAATTAAAATTTTCTCTACTCAAAATTTCTCCTGCAAAACACACTTAATAATGTTCCCTTAACCGCTTTTCCTGACCAACTGACATTCCTGACAAATCTGAACTGATGCTGTGCCAATGCAAAAGCATGCAGATCATTTCCTGACGAATGCTTTAAGCTTCAAAAGTCCAAAGATGCACAAAGTCCATTAAAGTTTCATCTTCCCCACAGCCCACTTTCAGTTAACCAGCACTCACCTCATTTTTCTCTGTAGTTGAATCTGTTCCACATTTAATAACTCCAGAGCTCATAGTGCTAGCTCTTACTGTGCAGAATCGAAATGTCCCAGAATTTAAGCATATATACAGTGCCAACTGCTTCCAGCTTCTTCTGTCTGCTACTTTCCAGTAAAGCCAGCCATTTTCAACCAAAAACGGACTCACAGCCTGAATTAATGATGCAAGCCTGCTGACATCCTCTACAAGCCGAACAGCCTCCACTTCAAAAATAATTAAACGTAGAGTAACACATTATGTCAAAGTGTGATAACATGGGTTGAACAATTAATCATCAGTTGGTTAAAAAATTGCCCAGAAGTTGTCCAGTCCCTGCTGTTATGCTCTCTTAGAAGTCAGTCCCACAGTACCTCCCCCAGTTTGTGCGCTGTTCAGCTGCTAGATTGAAGGCACCTCCCAGAGGAACTGAAAGTACAGCCTATTTAGTGAGCTTGTTGTAAATGTAGCAGCTCTAGTGGCAAACCATCCATCTCCTTCAGCGAAAGAATTGTTTGTTTGCAGAAATTAGATTTCTGTTGTGTTTAATCCCAGATTTGTAGCTTTTAAGCATTGTAAATGTATGTGATTTATATATTAAGCTGAGCTTTCTCTTGCTATGTAGGAGGGACTTTGTGGCAGAATCCTTTTCAGCAATGGATTCTGCTTTCTTTCAAAATTTACCAGAAACTGCAGATATAAAAGGAGTATATACATGATAAATCCATATGAGCTATCACTTTTTAAAAAATAATTTCTACATCTTTCATGAGGACTCATTTTGTTTCCCTCAGCAGCCCCTTTCACAATACGCTCTTTACTTTAAAAGCAACATTTATTCTGGTATCAGCAAATGATCAGCAACACAACACAGCATAAATGAAGGAAGGGGTCATCAACAGTGTTATCAAGTGGCACTTGCTTAGCAATAGCCTGTTTACTTGTGCTCAGTTTGGGTTCTGCCAGACATCACCACCCTCTGAGTGAAGATGTTTTTCCCTCACATTCTAATCCTTCTACCAATCTCCTTTATTTACCATCTAGAAGCATAAGGGCAGTAAATGCATGGGAACACCACCACCTAGAAGTTTCCCTCCAAGCCACACACCATCCTGACTTGGAAATATCCTGCTGTGCCATCACTCTCACCAGGTCAAAATGCCGGAACTCCCGCCCTAACAGCACTGTGGGTGTACCTACAACACATGGATTGCAGCAATTCAATAAGGCAGCTCACTACCATCGTCCCAAGAGCAATTAGGAATGGGCAATTGAAATGCCGGATGAGCCAGTGATGCCCACATGCCACGAATGAATAACATTTAAAAAATCTGACTCAGCCCAATCTCTTTTTTTTTCTTCTTTTTTATAAATTTAGTGTACCAATTCATTTTTTCCAATTCAGGGGCAATTTAGCTTGGCCAATCCACCTAACCTGCACGTCTAAGTTGTGGGGGCGAAATCCATGCAAACACGGGGAGAATGTACAAACTCCACATTGACAGTGACCCAGAGCCGGGATCGAACCTGGGATCTCGACGCCATGAGGCAGCAATGCTAACCACCGCGCCACCGTGCTGCCCCTTGGCCCAATCTCTGATACACAGCTAAACACAAACTATAAAGACAGACATTTTGAAGTTCTGTATTAGATTTTTCCAACCATAGTACACAAGCTTCCAGAAGCAAGTTACCTTTAATGGTAGAGCATTAAGCTATTTTACTGCTCCAAAATTCAGATGCGATGCCCCAAATATTCACATTAATGACAGTCCAAGCAAAATTAGGCTCTCTTTCATCTAAGGCAACATTTATTTCTAATAGTTAAAAGCTAGGAAGGCATGGAAAACATTTGAGTTACTTCACCACCGCATCGTTAAAAATCTTCTTTAAACATAACAGCTAACTTCAGCAATTCTTCACATTAAATACAATAAATAGTACACGGTTATTTTTTTAAAGCATGTGCAGTAATCACAGAACCAAGCAATTGCTTCCGCAGTGGCTAAATGGAGCTCTCTGAGCCTTCTGCTGAATTGTCAGGGGGCAGTCTTCAAGGATGTGAGTTACTGATTGGGGTGCACTACAGCTGCAGTCCAGGTCCCCTGCAAGACCCTAGTTGTGCCAACTTGCTGCACAAAGGCCTTGGCCAGTACAAGGTAATTGGCTTTCTCTCTGAAATCACTGACGATCTCTTCATTCACACACACAGCTGACAAGTTGTAAAAATAGGCAGACACCTGAATTTCTCTGCAGCAATGTATCATGTAATGCATTTTGGTAGAAGAAACATGGGGAGACAATATAGGCTCAATGGCACAACTTTGAGGGGAGTACAGGAATAGAAGGACCTTGGGGTTCAAGTGCCTAATTCGCTGAAGGTGGCGAGGCAAGTTGAAACAGTTATCAAGAAGGCTTATAGGATCCTTGGGTTTATAAATAGAGGCATAGAGTATAAAAGCAAGGATGTGATGCTATACCTCTGCAAATCATTGCTCAGACCACATTTGGAACAATGTGTTCAGTGCTGGGCACCTTATTTAAGGAAGGATGTTAAAGCCCTTGAGAGAATGCAGAGGAGATTTACGAGAATGATACCAGGAATGGGGAATTTTAGATACAATAATTATCTAATAATAATAATAATCTTTATTATTGTCACAAGTAGGCTTACATTAACACTGCAATGAAGTTACTGTGAAGATCACCTAGTCGCCACACTCCGGCGCCTGTTCAGGTACACGGAGATAGAATTCAGAACGTCCAATTCACCTAATAGCACGTCTTTCGGGACTTGTGGGAGGAAACCAAAGCACCCGGAGGAAACCCACGCAGACACGGGGAGGATGCGCAGACTCCGCACAGACAGTGACCCTGGCCGGGAATCGAACCTGGGACCCTGGTGCTGTGAAGCAACAGTGCTAACCACTGTGATACCTACAAGAAAGATTGGAGAAATTGGGCTTGTTCCCCATACAGCAGTGAAGATTAAGACCATAAGACATAGGAGCAGAATTAGGCCACTCGGCCCATCGAGTCTGCTCCACCATTCAATCATGGCTGATATTTTCTCATCCCCATTCTCCTGCCTTCTCCCCATAACCCCTGATCCCCTTATTAATCAAGAACCTGTCTATTTCTGTCTTGAAGACACTCAGTGATTTGGCCTCTACAGCCTTCTGCGGCAAAGAGTTCCACAGATTCACCACCCTCTGGCTGAAGAAATTCCTCCTCATCTCTGTTTAAAGGATCGTCACTTCAGTCTGAGATGGTGTCCTCTGCTTCTAGTCTTTCATAAAAGTAGAAACATCCTCCCCATGTCCACTCTATCCAGGCCTTGCAGTATCCTGTAAGTTTCAATAAGATCCCCCTCATCCTTCTGAACTCCAACGAGTACAGACCCAGAGTCCTCAACCGTAAGAGGTGACCTTATTGAGGTGTTCAAAATTATGAACAATTTTGACAGGGTAGAAGGATATTGTTTCCACGAGATGGTACATCAGTGGCTAGGGGGTCACAATTTCAAGATGGTCAGCAAGAAAGCTAGGAGTGAGATGAGGAAAAACCTCTTTACTCAGAGTTGTTGGGATTGGGAATACGCTGCCTGGGAGAGTGGTAGAGGTGGATTCCATAGGAGGTTTAAAAGACAATTGGATATATATTTAAGTGGGCTGTGGAGATAGGGCTGCTGAGTCACCTGATTGATCTGGGACCAGTGCTCTAGCTGAAAGGATAAATAGGTGGTCACAAGGACTTTAAACTAGCAAGTGTGTGTGTGTGTGTGTGTGTGTGTGTGTGTGGGGGGGGGGGGGGGGGGGGGGGGTAAAACTACAGGAAGTATAATGGCTAATGGGAAGCAAAGCGGCAGGTTAGCACATGGGGAGGTGGGTACTATATGGAAAATTATGAAAGAAGTTAAAGGAAAGAACTCAGGAGATGTTATTAATGGAGGTGTTGGGATTCAAAACGAAGGTATAAAAACTAGCATACGGGCACTTTACCTGAATACTCTCAGCATTTCAAACAAGGTAAATGAGTTGACGCACAAATCGTTGCGAATGAGTACGATTTAGTGGCCATTACAGAGCCATGGTTGCAGGGTGGTCACGACTGAGAGTTAAATATCCACGGGTATCAGACTATTCGGAAGGGCAGACAGGAAGGTAAGGGAGATGGTGTAGCTCTGTTATTTAATGATGTCATCAGGGTGGTAGCGAGAGATAATTTTGGTTCTATGAAGAAAAAGGTTGAATCCATTTGGGTGGAAATTAGAAATAGTAAGGAGAAAGGAGATAGGCGTAGTATTATTTGGTAATAGGTCACCAAATAATAACATCACAGTGGGGCGTGCAATAAACAAAGAAAAACTGATGCATGCAAAAATGGTATGGCAATTACCATGGGATATTTAAAAAAAAAAAAAAAAATTTAGAGTACCCAATTCATTTTTCCAATTAAGGGGCAATTTAGAGTGGGCAATCCACCGACCCTGCACATCTTTGGGTTGTGGGGGTGAAACCCACGCAACACGGGAAGAATGTGTAAACTCCACACGGACAGTGACCCAGAGCCGGGATCGAACCTGGGATCTCGGCACCGTGAGGCAGCAATGCTAACCACTACGCCACCATGCTGCCCTATGGGATATTTTAATCTACATGTAAATTGGTCAAACTAGGTCGGTCAAGGCAGTCTTGAGTAGGAGTTCATAGACTGCATCCACAATAGTTTTCTTGAACAGGTGTAATGGAACCTATGAGGGAGCAAGCTATCCTAGATCAGGTCCTGTGTAATGAGATAGGAATAATTAATGATCTCATAGTTAGGGATCCTCTCGGAAGGAGTGATCACAGTATGGTTAAAATTAAAGTACAGTGACTTGTGCTTAAACAAAGGAGACTACAATGGGATGAGGGAGGAGTTGGCTAAAGTAGACTGGAAGCAAAGACTTTATGGTGGGACAATTGAGGAACAGTGGAGGACTTTCAAAGCAATTTTTCACAGTGCTCAGCAAAGTATATACCAATGAAAAGGAAGGACTGTAGAAAAAAGGATAATCAGCCAACAGGGAAGGAAAGTTTGGGGAACCTGGCCCGGGCGGTGGACTCGATCACGGCGGTGGTTGACCACTTGGAGACGAGACTGGCAGCCCAGGGACAGGCGATCCAGAGGTTGAAGGAGCTGGCGGGGGAGCATGAGAAACAGTCCACCTCGTTGGCAGCTGAGATGGGATTGATGAGAGACCAGCAGAAGCGACTGCTGGAGAAAGTGGAGGACCTGGAGAACCGTTCTCTTAGGCTGAACATCCGGAGTGTGGGCTTGCCGGAGGGAGTGAAAGGAACGGATGCAGGCACGTATGTTGGGAATATGCTGGAGAAGCTGCTTGGGGAAAGTGCGTTTGACCGGACGTTGGAGGTGGATCAGGCCCACAGGGCACTGATGCACAAGCCCCAGGGGAGCGAGCCGCCGAGGGCGATGGTGTTACGATTGCATCGGTTCCTGGATAAGGAACATATCATGAGGTGGGCCAGGCAGACGAGGTGATGCACCTGGGAAAGTGCTGAGATTCGGGTGTACCAGGACCTGGGGGCAAAGCTCGCGAAGAGGAGGGGGAACTATTGTACTGTGAAAAACTTTGGGTTTTTGCTGTTTGGGTTTCTTTCGTTTTTCGGTTGTTTGGGGTTAGGCTGGTTTACAGTTCTTTGTTAAGAGATGAGGGGTGGGTCTCGGAGTTCGGACCTTGGGAGGGATTGTTTGTTTGTTTCTACTTCTTGCCTGTGTTTTGATTGTTTTGACTGTTTGCACTAAAAGTGGGGGGAGGGGAATCAGTGTGGGGTAGATGCTAGGCGCCATGGGCGGGGACTGCCAGGCTAGCTGGGCGGGCTAGTTCACGGAAGTAATGTGGGGGGGTGAGCTGAAGATCGAGTGGGTGAGTTGGGGGGGGGGATTAAACTGCTGACGGGGAGGGGACTTTCAAAGTGGTGGAAGAGGAGGGTTGATGATGGTGGTTGCCTGAGGGCGGGCCAGGGGAGGTGCGGGGCATCGACCCAAGACTGGCCTAGGTAAGGTTATTTGATTGGCAAGGGAGGGGGACGGGGTGCCCCCCCGACCAGGCTGGTCACGTGGAACATTCAGGGACTGAATGGGCCAGCAAAAGGGCCTGTGTGTTCGCGGGAAGAACTAAAGGGCCGCACACAGCTCCCATACATGGGTCGTACCTCTTCCGCTTGGACGGCGTGAGCCAGTTGCACCATATTTCGTAGTTGAACCCGATACCCGATTCCTTGTCGGGAGGGAAGCCGCGTACCCCCCGTCGGACACACGCAGCACCGACCGGCAACTCCGAGCCAGTGAGTCCCAAGGGTCTTGGCAGCTTGACCACCACGATCGTGTTACTTGAGGCATCTGAAGGCGGACGTGGTCATGTTGCAGGAGACACATTTGAAGGTGGGGGATCAGATTGGACAGGGATGGGTTGGACAGGTGTCCATTCGGGGCTCGACCTTAAAACGAGGGGGGTGGTGATCCTGGTTAATAAGCGGGTGGAATTCGAGATGGGGAATACAGGAGCGGACCGGGGGGGGGGGGGGGGGGTTTAGATATGTTATGGTTAGTGGGAAGTTGGAGGGAATGGGCCTGGTATTGGTAAATATATATGTCTGTTAAGACGGGTACTGGGGAAGATCCCGGACCTAGATTCACATCGACTGATTATGGGGGAAGAGTTCAATACGGTCCTGGATCAAAGGTTGGACCGGTCGAGTTCTAAGTCTGGGAAGGTATCAGCCATGGCGAAGTAGCTCCAGGGATTCATGGAGCACATGGCGTGGGTCGATACGTGGAGATTTGGGAGGCCGAGGAGTAAAGAGTTTTTATTCTACTCCCATGTGCATAAGGTGTATTCCCAGATAGACGTTTTTGTTATGGACAAGACGCTGCTGGCTGAGGTGGTAGATACTGAATATTCAGCATTAGTGGTGTCAGACCACGCCCCGCACTGGGTGGACTTGCAAATCAGCAAAGAAAAGGCCCAACACCCACAATGGAGGTTGGATGTGGGGCTGTTAGCAGAGGACGAGACATGTGAGTAGGTGTGGGAGACCATTCGGGGATATATAAGGATCAATGACATGGGTGAGGTTTCGGCGGAGGTGGTTTGGGAGACGCTGAAGGTGATCATTAGGGGGGGATTCATCTCAATTCGGGTCCATAAGGAGAAGGCTGAGCGGGCGGAGTTGGACAGATTCGTAGATGAAATTTTACAGGTGGACAGGAGGTATGTGGAGTCTCCGGATGAAGGGCTTTTGAAGGAGCGTCAGAGACTGCAGCTAGAATTTGGGCTCCTGTCCACAGGTAAAGCGGAGCGACAGCTGAGGAGGATGAAGGGGACGGTGTATGAATATATGGAAAAGGCCAGCAGGATGCTGGCGCACAAGTTGAGGAAACAGGAGGCGGTGAGAGAGATTGGGAAAATGAAAGATACAGGGAGTAAGGTGGTTCTGGATCCGGAGAGGGTGAATGATGTGTTTTGGGAGTTTTATAGTAAATTGTATAAATCGGAATAAATAGGAGAGGATGAAGCGATTTCTGGGGCAGCTGGAGTTCCTGAGGATAGCTGAGCAGTTGGTGGAGGATTTGGGAGACCCAATTAGGCTTGGGGAGGTTATAGATGGGTTGGGGGCGATGCAATCAGGCAAAGCCCCGGGACCTGACGGGTACCCGGTTGAGTTTTCTAAAACGTTTTCCGGGCTGTTGGGGCCACTTCTGGTAAAGGCTTTTAATGAGTCTAAGGAGCTGGGTGTGCGCCCCCCCAACGTTATCGCAGGCATCGATTTCCCTTATTTTGAAGCGGGATAAGGATGCGGAGAGCTGTTTGGTTTGATTTCATTTATTGTCACATGTACCGAAGTACAGTGAAAAGTATTTTTCTGTGGCCACGGGAACATACACAGTACGTACATAGTCGACAAAAAGAATAATCAAAAGAGAACATTGACAAATGGTACATTGACAAATAGTGATTGGTTACAGTGAGGAACTAGGGGTCGTATAGGCCAATCTACCTGCTAAATGTGGATGCGGAATTGCTGGCAAAGATCTTGGCCATGCCATTAGAGGATTGTGTTCCGGGGATAATAGGGGAGGACAGGTCGGGATTTGTTAAGGGATGACGCCTGATGTCCAACATTAAGCGGCTCCTTAATGTAGTAATGATGCCTGCAGAGGGGCACGAGGTTGAGGTGGTGGTGGCCATAGATGCAGAAAAGGCCTTTGATCGGGTGGAGTGGAAGTATTTGTGGGATGTCCTGGGAAGGTTTGGGTTTGGGCAGGGATTTGTGGATTGGGTCCGGTTGCTATATCAGGCACCGGTGGCGAATGTGTTCGATAAGAATATTTTAGTCTGTGTCAGGGACGAGACAGGGGTGTCCACTCTCCCCACTACTGTTTGCCCTGGCCATAGAGCCTTTGGCAATGGCGCTGCGAGCATCGAACAAATTGAGAGGGGAGGGTGGAACATAGGGTTTCGCTCTATGCGGACGATTTGCTCCTTTATATAACAGATCAGTGGGAGGGGGGGGGGGGGGGGGATTGCAGGAATTATGGGAATACTGGAATAGTGGAATTTGGCCGGTTCTCAGGTTACAAACTGAATATGGGCAAGAGTGAGGTTTTTTCGATCCAGGCAAGGGGGCAGGAGAGGAGACTGAAGGAGATGTCGTTCAAAGTGGTGGGAAGGAGTTTTAGGTATGTGGGGATTCAAGTGGCAAAGGACTGGGGTCAGCTTCATAAAGTAAATTTGGGCAGGTTGATTGTGCAAATGAAAGGGGACTTCAGTAGGTGGGACTTGCTCCCGCTGTCATTGGCGGGGAGGGTACAGACTGTGAAAATGACAACCCTCCCGAGATTGCTGTTCGTGTTTCACTGTCTTCCAATCTTCATCCCGAAGGCATTTTCTAGGAAGATGAATGCGATAATCTCGGGTTTTATATGCACCGGGAGAACCCTGCGGGTGAAGGTCCTTCTTGAGCAGGGGCGCGGGCAGGGGGGCTTAGCCCTTCCGAATTTTATTAATTGCTACTGGGCAGCCAATATAGCGATGGTTAGGAAATTGGTAGTGGGGGAGGGGTCAGTATGGGAGTGAGTGGAGGCGGCATCTTGCAAGGGCACGAGTCTGAAGGCTTTGTTAATGGCACCTCTGCCGTTCTCGCCGGCTCGGTACTCCACAAGCCCAGTGGTACTGGCAGCCCCAAGAGTGTGGGGGCAGTGGAGGCAGCACATGAGACTGGCGGGGGCGTCGGTGTGGTCACCAATCTGTGACAATCATCGGTTCGCTCCGGGGTGGCTGGACGGGGGCTTCAGGAGGTGGCAGCGGGCAGGGAATGAGAGATTTGGGGATCTCTTCATTGAAGAGGGTTTCCCAAGCTTGGAGGAGCTAGAGGAGGGGTTTGAGTTGCCAGAGGTGAATGGGTTCTGGTACTTGCAAGTGTAGGATTTTGTCCGGAGGCTGGTCCCTGTCTTCCCTCACCTCCCACGAAGGGGACTAAAGGAGAAGGTGATTTCAAAAACAGGGGTTGGGGAGGGGAGGGTCTCGGAAATATGTAAGGAGCTGATGGAGTGGGAAGGGGTTCCAATTGGGGAGGTGAAGAGGAAGTGGGAGGAAGAGCTGGGAGGGGAGTTGGAAGTCGGATTATGGGAGAAGGCCCTGAGGAGAGTCAATGCATCCTCGTCATGTGCCAGGCTTAGCCTGGTCCAAGTCAAGGTAGTCCACAGGGCTCATATGATTGTGGCCCAGATGAGTAGGTTTTTGAGGAGGTGGAGGACAGGTGTGAGCACTGTGGGGGAGCTCCTGCGAATCATGTACACATGTTCTGGGCATGTCCGAGGCTGAGTGGTTTTTGGCAGGGATTTTCGGATGTCATGTCACATGTCCTGGAAGGGAGGGTGACTCCAAATCCAGGGGTGACATTTTTGGAGTGTCGGATGACCCTGGAGCCCCGTGGGGGGGGTGGGGGGGTGGGGGGGGGGGGGGCAGGGGGGTGTCACTGTCCATGTGGAGTTTGCACATTCTCCCAGTGTCTGTTTTCGTGTCACCCCCACAACCCAAAACGTTGTGCAGGTTGGTGCATTGGCTATTCTAAATTGCTCCTCAATAAGAAAAAACAATTGGGTACTCTAAATTTATTTTTTTAAATCACTAAGGAGGTAGTGTTGGGCAAGCTAATGGGGTTAAAGGTAGACAAGTCTCCTGGCTCTGATGGAATGCATCCCAGGATACTAAAAGAGATGGTGGGGGAAATAGCAAATGCACTCGTGGTAATTTACCAAAATTAGCTGGACTCTGGGGCAACAGCAAATGTGACGCCACTGTTTAAAAAAGGAAGTAGACAAAAGGTAGGCAACTATAGGCTGGTTAGCTTAACTTCTGTAGTGGGGAAAATGCTTGAATCTATCAAGGAAGAAATAGCATGGCGAGAAATTGACCCATTGGGCAGACGCAGCATGGGTTCATGAAAGGCAGACCATGTTTAACTAATTTGCTGGAATTCTTTGAGGACATTACAAGCATGGTCGACAACAGGAACTGGTGGATGTGGTGTATCTAGATTTCCAGAAGGCATTTGACAAGATGCCGCACAAAAGGCTACTGCATAAGATAAAGATGCATGACATTACAGGTAATATATTAGCATGGAGAGAGGATTGGTTAACTAACAGAAAGCAAAGAGTGGGGATAAATGGGTGTTTTTCTGGTTGGCGGTCAGTGGCTAGTAGTGTGCCTCAGGGATCAGTCTTGGGACAGCAATTGTTTACAATTTATATAGCTGATTTGGAGTTGGGGATCAAGTGTACTGTGTCAAAGTTCGTAGATGACACGAAGATGAGTTAGAGCAAAGTGTGCAGAGGACACAAAGTCTGCAGAGGGATATAGATAGTTTAAATGAGTGGGCAAGGGTCTGGCAGATCGAGTACAACGCTGGTAAATGTGAGGCCATTCGTTTTGGTAGGAATAACAGCAAAATGGACTATTATTTAAATGGTAAAAAAATTGCAGCATGCTTCTGTGCAGAGGCCTCATACATGAAACGCAAAACATTGGCTTGCAGGTGCAGCAGGCAATTAAGAAGAAAAATGGAATTTTGTCCTTCATTGCTCGAAGGTTGAAGTTTAAAAACAGGGAGGTTATGTTGCAGCTGTATCGGGTGCTGGTGAGGCCACACCTGGAGTACTGTGTACTTTTTTGTTCTACTTACTTGAGAAAGGATGTGCTGGCACTAGAGGGGGTGCAGAGGAGAATCACTCGGTTGATTCCGGAGTTGAGACAATTGGCTTATGAGGAGAGACTGAGTACACTGGGACTACTAACATTGGAATTTAGAAGAATGAGGAGGAATCTTGCAGAAACATTAAATTATAAAGTAAACAGATAAGATAGAAGCAAGGAAGCTGTTTCCACTGGCGGGTGAAATCAAAACTAGGGGGCAGAGCCTCAAAATAAGGGGGAGCAGATTTAGGACTGAGTTGAGGAGGAACTTCTTCACCCAAAGGGTTGTGAATCTGTGGAATTCCCTGCCCAGTAAAGCTACCTAGTTGAATGTTTTTAAGCAAAAGATAGATAGATTTTTGAACAGTCAATGAATTAAGGGTTATGGTAAGCGGGCGGGTAAGTGGAGCTGACTCCACAAAAAGATCAGCCATGATCTTATTGAATAGCGGAGCAGACTCAAGGGGCAGGATGGCCTACTCCTGCTCCTAGTTCTTATGAGTAGCTCTTTTGGGAATCGGTGCAGACACGCATAGCCTCCTTCTGTACTGTAAAAAAAAATCCAGATCCTGGTTTAATTTGGTAAACTCAAGCCTAGGTTCCCGAGTTTGAGTCATTCATCTTTACTATCTTTTGAGAATGAAAACCTCATGCAAGTAACGACGTGAAGCAGGCAGATATTCAAACTCAACCTACTGCAAGATGACTCAGACAAAATTCAAATGTAACCGTCTTGATCAATTGTAAAAGTGAAAAATGGGAATCAAATAACCCTTCAAATTTCCAAATGTTAACTCTCTTTAATCTATATTATGTTATCAGCTAAAGGGTTCACTTCATAACTTTCCAAGCTGCATTTGTTTGTTTATCTAGCTACACAAATATTCCATTTCCAAGGCACTGAATTCTTTGAATACTTCAGAAATTATATTGCTCAAGATGGCTCGCCAGTCTTGCAAAACCTCTTGTTTTCTGGCATTCCATTATTACAACAATTCGACATTGAATACTGCAGCAGAACATCAAATGAAATAATCATGGAAATGTCATTAACTTCAGAAGAGATGATGCATATCCTTTCTCGCTCATCTGCTTTCCTGCACCAAGCACGTCCAAACTCAGAAAAATTGCAACATACTAAAATCAATAATGTTAAAATGATACCATCAAAAAGGATATCTATCATCCATTTCAGTTATCCTAAATTCTGTAATTCACTGCAGTGTCTGATTTTGCACAGTGGTTTTCCAGCAATCTGCAACGAGCTTTATAAATTTCAATATTGAGTAACATTTACTTGCTAAATGGTATGCGTTTTGACAACTCAGTCCAGGAATCCTTTTTTTCAAATTTTAAAAATAAATTTAGCGTACCCAATTATTTTTCCAATTAAGGGGTCATTTAGTGTGGCCAATTCACCTAACCTGCACATCTTTTTTGAGTTGTGGGGATGAAACCCACGCAGACACGGGGAGAATGTGCAAACTCCACACAGACAGTGACCCGGGGCCAGGATCGAACCCGGGTCCTCAGCGTCATAGTCAGCAATGCTAACTACTGCACCACAGTGGACTTGGATTCATAGAATCATTCAGTGCAAAAGGCCATTCAGCCCATCGAGTATGCAATGGTCCTTGGAAAGAGCACTCCACTTAAGCCCACATCTCCACCCTATCCATGTAACCCAATAACTCCACCTCATCTTTTTGGACACTAGGGGCAATTTAGCATGGCCAATTCACCTAATCTGCACATCTTTGGACTGTGGGAGGAAATCAGAGGATCCAGAGGAAACCCACGCAGACCAGGGAGAACGAGCAGACTCTGCACAGCCAGTGACCCAAGCCAGGAATCGAACCTGGGACCTTGGGATTTGTGACGCAACAGTGCTAACCACTGTGCTATCATGCTGCGCATCCTTGGAGCAGAGGAGACTGAGTTGGGGGGGGGGGGGGGGGGGGGAGAACATGATTGAGATGTATAAAATTATGAGGGACATTGATAAGAGTAGACAAGAACAAACTTTTCCCATTGGTGGGGGCGTCAATGACCAGGGGGAATAGATTTTAAATAAGGGGCAGAAGGTTTAGAGGGAATGTGAGGGGGAACCTTTTACCGCGAGGTGGTGGAAGTTTGGAATTTGCTGTCTGAAAGGGTGGTGGAGGCAGTGACCCCCATAACATTTAAGAAGTATTTAGATGTGCACTTGCAATCCCAGGGCATTCAAGGCTATGGGCCAAGTGTTGGAAAATGGGTTTAGAATGGCTAGGTGGTTGTTTTTCACCGGCACAGACATGATGGGTCAAAAGGCCTTTCCGTGCTGTATGATTCTATGACATCCCATTCCAATACCCTTATTCTCATTCTCCAATTCCTATCTACATGTTGCCCCTCGGCAACATAATCTATAGGCACAGTATTAGTTTTCATGTGTATGAAAACAACATCCAACTCTGCCTCACATCTCTCTCAACTCCTGCATTGTTGCTAAATCAGATTAATTTTATTCCATCCTTTCAAGCATGCAGTCGTTAAACCAGTATTTATCGTCCATTCCAAATTGCCCTGGAAAAAGATGCACCACCTTCTTGAACTGCTGCAAACTATGTGGTGTAGGTACATCCACAGTGTTTACCTGACATCCAATACTGAATGAGCAGAAATGTTCCATTTAACATGTAAATAGAGAGGACTGAAGCCACTGTTCCCGAGCTACCGACTGCATCCTTTTCAGGGCAACGATCTGAAATTAAAGCAGTCTGTTCACAAACTTGGTAATGCATTGGATCCCAAGGTGACCATCCAACTTCATCTTCATGCCATCACAAAGACTTACTTTCATCTTCTAAATATTGCCCGACTTCGGCTATCTAAGTTCACCTGCGTCTGAAACCTTCATTCATGACTTTTTGTCACCTCGTTACCTGACTATGCCAATGCACTCCTCGCTGGTTTTCCATATTCTACCCTCCATAAACTGGAGGTCTTCCAAAACTCTGCGGTCCATGTCTTAATTCGCAGCAAGTACAACGTTAAAATTCTCATCCTTATTTTCAAATCCCTTGGTGGCCTTGTCCCTCCCCATTTCTATAATCTCCCCCTCGGAGTGGTGTACACACTTTAATTCTAGCTTCTTATGCATTCCCAACTTTGATTTTCAATAATTAGCGGCCATGTTTTCAGTTGGCTAGGCTCCAAGCTCCAGAATTGCCTTTCTACCTTCTGCTGGTAGGTAATGGGTTAACATCTGTATTATAGTGCTAGACAACCACTAGATGGCAGCACCAGATCCATGTATATAAACTGCACTCAGAAGATATTCCCACCTCTTCATATCAGGAGTGACTAGTGAGCAGAGCTGCAGAATCGCCAAGCAGAAGCTTATAGCCAAGTTCCGCACTCGGCATCTTTGAATCTGTCTATATATATGTTTCTGGAACATACCTCTTCATTCACCTGAGGAAGGATAAACTTCTTACAGTGAGCAGAGTGTTAGAGATATAGCTTAGTTGGCACGTACAGTTAAACATTATTTATACTTCTTCTTACTTACTTAATCATCAGTTATAGTTGTAGAAGAGTGAATTAACTCAGATATTTACATTCGTTATTCAATAAATGTTATTTGCTTAATTTGAAGACTGATAATTTTTCTGAACTACAACCATCAGACCATTCTGGAAGTAAACAAAAGAGTAACAACGTATTACAATGACGTAATATAACAATCTGAACTAACATATTATGCTCCTCAGTGTCATATTTTCTTTTATAATGCTTCTGTGAAGTGTCTTTGAATGTTTCATTATATTAAACGCCCTGTATAAATAAAGCTGTTGTTCTGAATTATGGTAATATGAAATCACGGTCAATGAACCACGGTCCCCTTAATGCCCTTTTAATTTGATAATAGTCCAATCAAAGAACCAATCATTTCCAAATACGGTCTATAAAGCTGGCAGCTTTGGAACTCATTACTAACATTTATTTGCATTATTTTCTTCGATTAAGTCTAATCATCAGCATTTGTCAAGTGTAAAACCTGAAGCTAATTCAGAAGAAATAATTTAGGCAATTTGTCACCATCCTTAAAATGTGATCAAATGGAATTCCAGGAAGCCAATAACCAGAAGGTATATCACTCAATAACCTATTATTGTACCTTTTAAATGCTGTGATTTCAACCACAGTGAGAAATCTATCCCATTTCCTTTTGAATGATTGCATCAAATTCACAATTATTGTACCAACCATCGACAATGGCTAACTAAACTAAGCTCACTGGACCTCACTAACCTAAGTACCATATTATAATCCTTAATAAAGACTTCTACCCTTTGCCTCCCTGGTAGCCCAGAGACGGATTTTGTTAATGTGGAGGGACTCGAAACCCCCGAGCGTGGAGACCTGGGTTAGCGATATGGCGGGGTTCCTCAGCCTGGAGCAAATAAAGTTTGCCTTGAGAGGGTCCTTGATGGGGTTCTCCCGGCAGTGGCAACCTTTCCTTGACTTTCTAGGGGAGCAGTAAGTGTCAGCAGCATCATGGGGGGGGGGGGGGGGGGGGGGTGTACTGTGGATATAATGTGACTTGGGCATGGAGACAAACACCTTGTTCTGTTTAAAAAAATAATAATTTTCTGTTTTGTAATTAGTTTTATTGTAAGCTTTGGGCTATGCTTATTGTTATATTTTATTACCAGCTGCATTTCTATTTTTGTTATGTAAAAACGCTGATTGGAAAAACTTTAATAAATAATTTATTTTAAAAAAAATAAAGACATCTACTGGATCTCCTTTGAACCTTGTCCAAGCCTCTATGTGAAGTGACCAAAAAAATTGGGTTCCAGATGAGGCCGAATACCAGCAATATAGTGTTTTTCTGTTTTATAATTAATTATCCTGGTAATAAATCTTTTTTTTTTTATAAATGTTTTATTGAAAATTTTTTCCCAAACAACAATTTTTCCCCTCTTACAAAGCAAACGCAACAATATCAATACAGAAATTTTAAACAATACACAAGTAACAAAACCCCTTTATCTTTGACCTAAACTAAACCCCCCCCCCTCCCCCTGGGTTGCTGCTGCTGGTCATCTGTCTTCCCTCTAACGTTCCCCGAGGTAGTCGAGAAATGGCTGCCACCGCCTGGTGAACCCTTGAGCCGATCCTCTCAGGGCAAACTTTATCTGCTCCAGTTTAATGAACCCCGCCATATCATTTACCCAGGCCTCCAGTCCGGGGGGTTTCGCCTCCTTCCACGTGAGTAGGATCCTGCGCCGGGCTACTAGGGACGCAAAGGCCACAACGTCGGCCTCTTTCGCCTCCTGCACTCCCGGCTCTTCCGCAACTCCAAATAGAGCTAACCCCCAGCCTGGTTTGACCCGGGCCTTCACCACCCGCGGAATCACTCCCGTCACTCCCTTCCAATACCCTTCCAGTGCCGGGCATGCCCAAAACATATGTGCGTGGTTTGCCGGGCTCCCGCCACACCTCCCACATTTGTCCTCCACTCCAAAGAACCTGCTCAATCTTGCTCCCGTTATGTGTGCTCTATGTAGCACCTTAAATTGAATCAGGCTAAGCCTGGCGCATGAGGAAGAGGAATTTACCCTGCTTAGGGCATCAGCCCACATACCCTCCTCTATCTCCTCCCCTAGTTCTTCTTCCCACTTTCCTTTTAGTTCGCCCACCGACTCCTCCCCCTCTTCCCTCATCTCTCGGTAAATCTCTGACACCTTGCCCTCTCCGACCCACACCCCTGAAAGCACCCTGTCCTGTATTCCCTGTGTCGGGAGCAACGGAAATTCCCTCACCTGTTGTCTAGTAAATGCCCTCACCTGCATATATCTCAAGAAATTTCCCCAGGGCAACTTATACTTTTCCTCCAATGCTCCCAAGCTCGCAAAAGTCCCATCTATAAATAAATCTCCCACCCTCCTAATTCCCAACTGGAACCAGCTCTGAAATCCTCCATCCATTCTTCCTGGGGCGAACCTATGGTTGTTCCTGATTGGGGACCCCACCAGGGCTCCCCGCACCCCTCTCTGTCGCCTCCACTGTCCCCAGATATTCAATGTTGCCGCCACCACCGGGTTTGTGGTAAACTTTTTAGGTGAGATCGGTAGCGGCGCCGTCACCAGCGCCTCTAAACTCGTCCCTTTACAGGACTTTCTCTCCAGTCTTTCCCACGCCGCTCCCTCACCCTCCATCATCCATTTACGTATCATTGCCACATTGGCGGCCCAATAGTAATCGCCCAAGTTCGGTAGTGCCAATCCTCCTCTGTCCCTACTACGCTGAAGGAACCCCCTCCTTACTCTCGGAACTTTCCCTGCCCACACGAAGCTCGTGATGCTCCTGTCTATTTTATTAAAAAAGGTCTTAGTGATTAGTATAGGGAGACATTGAAATACAAATAAGAACCTCGGGAGGACCATCATCTTAATTGCTTGCACCCTGCCCGCCAGCGATAGAGGCTGCATGTCCCACCTCTTGAAGTCCTCCTCCATTTGTTCTACCAACCGTGTCAGATTAAGTCTGTGCAAGGTTCCCCAGCTCCTAGCGATCTGAATCCCCAGGTATCGGAAGTTTCTTTCCACTTTCCTTAGAGGCAAGCCTTCTATCTCTCTACTCTGGTCCCCTGGATGTATCACAAATAATTCACTCTTCCCCATGTTTAGCCTATACCCCGAGAAATCCCCGAACCCCCTCAAAATTCGCATAACCTCTATCATTCCCCCTGCTGGGTCCGACACGTATAACAATAGGTCATCCGCATATAACGAGACTCGGTGTTCTTCTCCCCCTCTAATCACCCCTCTCCATTTCCTGGAGTCTCTCAACGCCATGGCCAGAGGTTCAATTGCCAACGCGAACAGCAATGGAGACAGCGGGCATCCCTGTCTTGTTCCCCTATATAGTCGGAAATACTCCGATCTATGTCGACCTGTAACTACACTTGCCGTTGGAGCCCCATAAAGAAGTCTAACCCAGCTAATAAACCCGTTCCCAAACCCAAACCTCCTTAACACTTCCCATAAATACTCCCACTCCACCCTATCAAATGCCTTCTCTGCGTCCATTGCCGCCACTATCTCTGCCTCCCCCTCCACTGGGGGCATCATTATCACCCCTAATAGTCGTCGCACGTTAACATTCAGTTGTCTCCCTTTTACGAACCCTGTCTGGTCTTCGTGCACCACCCCCGGGACACAGTCCTCTATCCTCGATGCCAGTACCTTTGCCAACAATTTGGCGTCCACGTTTAACAATGAAATGGGTCTATAGGACCCGCACTGCAACGGATCTTTATCCCTCTTCAAAATTAACGATATCGTCGCCTCCGACATCGTCGGGGGTAGAGTCCCCCCTTTCCTGGCCTCATTGAACGTCCTCACCATCAACGGGGCCAACAAGTCCACATATTTTCTGTAATACTCCACCGGGAACCCGTCTGGTCCTGGGGCCTTCCCTGCTTGCATGCTTCCCAGTCCCTTAATAACCTCGTCCACCCCAATCGGTGCCCCCAGGCCTACCACCCCCCGCTCCTCCACTTTCGGGAACCTCAATTGGTCCAGGAACTGCCGCATCCCCTCCTCTCCCTCTGGGGGTTGAGACCTATACAGTTCCTCATAGAAGGTCTTGAACACCTCATTTATCTTTCCTGCCCTTCGCACCGTGTCTCCCCTTTCGTCTCTAATTCCTCCTATCTCCCTCGCTGCTGCCCTCTTTCGCAATTGATGAGCCAACAGGCGACTTGCCTTTTCCCCATATTCATACCTCCTCCCCTGTGCCTTCCTCCACAGTACCTCCGCCTTTCTGGTGGTCAGAAGGTCAAATTCCGTCTGGAGTCGTCTCCTCTCCCTGTACAATTCCTCCTCCGGGGTCTCTGCAAATTCCCTATCCACCCTTAAAATCTCCCCCAGTAATCTTTCCCTTTCCTTGGCCTCTGTTTTCCTTTTGTGGGCCCCAATGGAGATCAGCTCTCCTCTGACCACCGCTTTTAGTGCTTCCCATACCACTCCCACAGGGACCTCGCCATCGTCATTGACCTCCAGATATCTCTCAATACACCCCCGCACTCTTGCACACACTCCCTCATCCGCCATCAGTCCCACATCTAATCGCCAGAGTGTTCTCTGCTCCCTTTCCTCTCCTAATTCCAGGTCCACCCAATGTGGGGCATGGTCCGAAACCGCTATGGCTGAGTACTCAGCTTCTTCCACCCTAGAGATCAACGACCTTCCCAAAACAAAAAAATCTATCCGGGAGTACACTTTATGGACATGGGAGAAGAAGGAAAACTCCCTAGCCCTAGGTCTAAGAAATCGCCATGGATCCACTCCCCCCATTTGGTCCATAAACCCCTTAAGTACCTTGGCCGCTGCCGGCCTTCTTCCGGTCCTTGAGCTGGATCTATCTAGCCCCGGGTCCAGCACCGTATTAAAGTCCCCTCCTAAAATCAAGTTTCCTACCTCCAGGTCCGGTATACGCCCCAGCATCCGTCTCATAAATCCCGCATCGTCCCAGTTTGGGGCATACACGTTAACCAACACGACCTCCATTCCCTCCAGCCTGCCACTCACCATTACATATCTACCTCCGCTATCTGCTACGATGTTCTTTGCTTCAAATGCGACCTGTTTCCCCACCAAAATGGCCACCCCTCTACTCTTTGCGTCCAGTCCTGAGTGGAACACCTGTCCCACCCATCCTTTCCTTAGCCTAACTTGGTCCGCCACCTTTAGGTGCGTCTCTTGGAGCATAACCACGTCTGCCCTTAGTCCTTTCAAATGCGTGAGCACTCTGGCCCTTTTTATCGGTTCGTTCAGGCCTCTCACGTTCCACGTGATCAGCCTCACTAGGGGGCTACCTGCCCCCCTCCCGTGTCGACTAGCCATTACCTTCTCTAGGCCAGTCCCATATCCCGCCTCCGCGCTCCCGCTCGCTCCCCCAGCGTCGCACACCATCCCCGCCCACCCACTCTTTAGCCATTTCCTTTTGGATTTCCGCAGCAGCAACCCCTTTGTCCCCCCTCCCCCTCCCTCCCCCCCTCCCCGCTAGATCTCTTTCTAGCATGATTGCTCCCCCCATATTACTTCCGTAAGTCAGCTGACTTCAACTGACCCCGGCTACTCCTGCTCACTCCTCGACCCCCCCCATGTGGGGAACTCCCATCTGCCTTGCGCCTGTCTTCCCGCCTTATTCTTTCTGGTGCGGGAACATCCCTTTACCTGACCCGCCTCTTATGGCGCAGCTCCCTTTCCCCTCCCCCTCCCCCATTCTCCAACTATGTCCCATCTTTCCCCCCTCACCGGCGCCCACATTTCCCCAATGTCTCCCCCCTTCCCTGTTTACTTCTCAATTAACTTCCACCGTAACATTAACAATAACATTTCCTGCAGCATCAGTCCCTCAGTTCCGATCCAATTTCTCTTCTTTGATGAAGGTCCATGCTTCCTCCGCCGTCTCGAAATAATGGTGTCTCTCCTGATACGTGACTTCACCTTCCTTTTATGCAACACCTCTTTGGCTCGGTTGAAACACGCCCTCCTTCTCGCCACCTCCGCACTCCAATCCTGGTATACCCGTACCACTGCATTCTCCCATCTGCTACTCCGCACCTTTTTAGCCCATCTCAGGACCTCTTCTCTATCCTTAAGGCGGTAAAATCGCACGATTATCGCCCTGGGTGGTTCTCCCGCTTTTGGTCTTCTCGCCGGAATCCGATTTGCCCACTCCACCTCCAAGGGGCCCGTAGGGGCCTCAGCACCCATCAGTGAGCTCAGCATCGTACTTGCATACGCTCCACAGTCCACTCCTTCCACACCCTCAGGGAGACCCAGTATCCGAAGGTTCTTCCTTCGCGCTCCATTTTCTAGGGCTTCGATCCTTTCAGTACACTTTTTATGAAGTGCCTCGTGCGTCTGTGTCTTAACCGCCAGGCCCAGGATCTCGTCCTCAATATCTGTCACCTTCTGCTCCACCACACGGAGCTCTGTCTCCTGGGTCTTTAATGTCTCCTTGAGCCCCTCAATTGCCTGTAGCAACGGGGTCAGAACCTCCCTCTTCAGCAGCTCCACGCACCGTCTCACAATTTCATGCTCAGGCCCCCATGTCGCCTGCGCTTTCTCCGCCGCCATCTTGTACTTCTCTCTTTCTGACCCTTTGGTCGACGATTCCTCGCGCTGCAGCCGCCGCCGCCGGTTTTTTCCTCCTTCGTTTGGGGGGGACTCCCTTCTCACACGCCCCACACCGGGTTGCGTCGTCGAAAAATTCCCCGTTGGGGCTCTTAAAAGAGCCC
This sequence comes from Scyliorhinus torazame, assembly GCF_047496885.1. Classification (NCBI taxonomy): domain Eukaryota; kingdom Metazoa; phylum Chordata; class Chondrichthyes; order Carcharhiniformes; family Scyliorhinidae; genus Scyliorhinus; species Scyliorhinus torazame. The sequence continues at coordinate 120,146,957 of NC_092715.1, read as the reverse complement.
GAAGGTCCGTCGGAGCTGGAGACGCCGAAGCGTGCGGCTAGCTCGGCATCACCGCAACCGGAAGTCCCTTCAGTGGCCTTGATGAGGTCTTTTCACAGTTGTTCCCTCTGCTGCTAGAATTCACTTTTGATACAGGCCCTCAGGTCAGCTTGCAGCTTTAAGCTTGCCCTTCCCCCGCCTGCATGCTGGAAGAGGCCCTGTTTATCCTGCAGTTGCAGCCAAATCTTTTACTGTTTCTGCGTGTGTCTGGCAACCAAGAGACATACCCTTCCTGGGGGACACTGTCGGGGGAATATTGCCGCCTTCTTCCCACACCGGGAAATGTCAAACAAATGCCATGGGGGCCCTGTAAAAGAGCCCAAAAGTCCGTTCCAAGCAGGAGCTGCCGAATATGCGACCTAGCTCTGCATAGCTGCACCCGGAAGTCCTGGTAATAAATCTTAATACACCATTTGCTTTTGCTATAAGCTCACAACAGTAGTGGTGAACTGTTAAGATATTCATGTACACAAAAAAAAACCACTTCACTATTCTGCCCAACAGAACCTTACATGGTATACGCATGGCTTTGCAACTGTGCGTGGCGTTTTACTATTTCTTTTTTTTAAAATAATTTTAATTAAAGGTTTTCATAAAATATCAATAACAAGATGAAAAAGGAACCCAACAGGGTTAAGTACAAAACATGGTCTAGAAACGCAACCCTCCCTACCCCCCTCCCCCCTGTTCATGAATAATAAATTAACATTAACACCCCGACTTAATACAACTGGTATATACACCCCCTGGACCCTCCAGTGTAAATAACAAAAACAGAAATAGAGTAAACCCCCCCCCCCCCCACCCCCCGCCTGAGTTGCTGCTGCCATTGACCAATGTCTACCATTCTGCCAGGAAGTCTAAGAACGGTTGCCACCCCCTAAAGAACCCTTGTACCGACCCTGTCAAGGCGAATTTCACTCTCTCCAATTTAATGAACCCCGCCATATCGTTGATCCAGGATTCCACGCTTGGGGGCCTCGCATCCTTCCACTGAAGAAGAATCGTTCGCCGGGCTACCAGGGACGCAAAGGCCAGAATACCGGCCTCTTTCGCCTCCTGCACTCCCGGCTCCTCTGCCACCCCAAATATTGCGAGCCCCCAGCCCAGTTTGACCCTGGATCCTACCACCCTCGACACCGTCCTCGCTACACCCTTCCAAAATTCCTCCAGCGCTGGGCATGCCCAGAACATATGGGTGTGATTTGCTGGGCTCCCTGAGCACCTAACACACCTGTCCTCACTCCCAAAAAAACGGCTCATCCTTGTCCCGGTCATGTGCGCCCTATGCAGCACCTTAAACTATCTGAGGCTGAGCTTCGCGCACGATGAGGAAGAGTTCACCCTCCCTATGGCATCTGCCCACGTCCCTTCCTCGATCTCCTCTCCCAACTCCTCCTCCCACTTACCTTTCACCTCCACCACCGAGGCCTCCTCCTCCTCCTGCATCACCTGGTAAGTTTCCGAGATCTTCCCCATTCTCTCCCCCCCACCCCCCGAGAGCACTGCCCTGTACTGTGCGTGGCAGCAGCCGCGGGAATTCCACCACTTGCCACCTGGCAAACGCCCTTCCCTGTAAGTACACAAAGATGTTCCCCGGGGGAGCCCATACTTCTCCTCCAGCTCACCCAGGCTCGCAAACTTCCCGTCCACAAACAGGTCCCCCAACTTTCATATCCCTGCCCTGTGCCACCCCGAAAATCCTCCACCTGTTCTTCCTGGGGCGAACTGGTGGTTCCCCCGTAATGGGGTCCACGCCGAGGCCCCAACTTCCCCCCTGTGCCACCTCCACTACCCCCAAATTTTGTGGGCAGCCACCACCTCCGGGCTTGTGGTATACCTCCTTGGAGGGAGCGGCAGCGGCGCCGTTGCCAGCGCCCCCAGACTCGTACCCACACAAGACGCCGTCTCCAGCCTCTTCCATGCAGCCCCCTCCCCCTCCATCACCCACTTGCGCACCATTGTCGCGTTGGCGGCCCAGTAGTACCCACAGAGGTTGGGCAGTGCCAGTCCCCCCCCCAACCTCTACTCCGCTCCAGGAACACCCTTCTCACCCTCGGAGTCCCTCGTGCCCACACGAACCCCATTATACTCCTGTTAACCCGCCTGAAAAAAGCCTTCAGGATAAACATGGGGAGGCACTGGAACAGGAACAAAAACCTTGGGAGCACCATCATTTTGATTGACTGCACCCTACCCGCCAAGGACAGCGGCAACGCGTCCCATCTCTTGAACTCCTCCTCCATTTGCTCCACCAGCCTTGTAAAATTTAGCCTATGCAGGGCCCCCAGCTCCTGGCCACCTGGATCCCCAAATATCTGAAGCTCCTCTCCGCCCTTTTTAGTGTGAGCTTGCCAATCCCCCTCTCCTGGTCCCCTGGATGAACTATGAACAGCTCGCTCTTCCCCATGCTGAGCTTGTACCCCGCAAAGTCCACGAATTCCCTAAGAATCCTCATTACCTCCGGCATTCCTCCCACCGGGTCCGTCACATACAGCAGCAGGTCGTCCGCATAAAGTGACATCCTATGCTCCTCCCCACCCCGCACCAACCCCCTCCAGTTCCTTGACTCCCTCAGTGCCATAGCCAGGGGTTCAATCGCCAGTGCAAAGAGCAGGGGGGACAAGAGACACCCCTGTCTCGTCCCTCGGTGCAACCGAAAGTACTCGGACCTCCTCCTGTTTGTGGCCAAACTCGCCATCGGGACCTCATACAACAGCCTAACCCACCTGACAAACCCCTCCCCAAACCCGAACCTCTTCAGCACCTCCCACAGGTACCCCCACTCTACCCTATCGAAGGCTTTCTCAGCGTCCATCGCCACCACTATCTCCGCCTCCCCCTCCCTCGCCGGCATCATGATAACATTCAAAAGCCTCCGCACATTCGCGTTCAACTGTCTCCCCTTCACAAGCCCCTTCTGGTCTTCATGGATGATCTGCGGCACACAATCCTCAATCCTCGTGGCTAAGACTTTCGCCAGCACCTTGGCATCTACATTTAGCAAGGAAATCGGTCTGTAAGACCCACATCGCAGGGGATCCTTGTCCCGCTTCAGGATCAAGGAGATCAGTGCCCGGGACATCGTCGCGGGCAAAGCCCCCCCTCCCTTGCCTCATTAAAGGTCCTGGCTAACAGCGGGCCCAACAGGTCCATATATTTTTTTATAGAACTCGACCGGGAAACCGTCCGGCCCCGGTGCCTTCCCCGCCTGTATGCTTCCCATCCATTTGATCAGCTCCTCCAGCCCAATCGGGGCCCCCAATCCCGCCACCAGTCCCTCTTCCACCTTTGGAAACCTCAATTGGTCCAGGAAGCGGCCCATCCCTCCCTCCTCCCGTGGGGGCTCGGATCGGTACAATTCCTCGTAAAAGTCCCTGAAGACCCCATTGATGCCAACCCCACTCCGCACCACACTCCCTCCCCTGTCCTTAACTCCCCTGATCTCCCTAGCTGCGTCCCGCTTCCGAAGCTGATGTGCCAGCATCCGGCTTGCCTTTTCCCCATACTCGTAAATCGCCCCCTGGGCCTTCCTCCACTGCACCTCCGCCTTCCTGGTGGTCACCAGGTCGAATTCGGCCTGGAGGCTACGCCCCTTCCTCAACAATCCTTCCTCGGGCTCCTCCGCATACCTCTTGTCTACCCTCACCATCTCCCCCACCAGCTTCTCCCTCACCCCCCACTCCCTCCGCTACTTGTGGGCCCTAATGGAGATCATCTCTCCCTTCGCCAGCGCCTTCAGTGCCTCCCATACCATCCCCACTCGGACCTCCCCATTGTCGTTGGTCTCCAAGTACCTCTCGATACTTCCTCGGACCCGCTCGCTCACCTCCTCGTCCGCCAACAGCCCCACCTCCAAGCACCACAGCGGGCGCTGGTCCCTCTCCTCCCCCATCTCCAAGTCCACCCAATGCGGGCCGTGGTCCGAAATGGCTATTGCCGAATACTCAGTATCCTCTACTCTCGCTATCAGCGCCCTACTCAAAATAAAAAAGTCGATTCGGGAATAAGCCTTATGGACATGTGAGAAGAATGAAAATTCCCTAGCAAATTCCCTAGCCTTGCAAATCTCCAAGGGTCCACCCCTCCCATCTGGTCCATAAACCCCCTCAGCACTCTAGCCGCCGCCAGCTTCCTACCCGTCCTAGACCTGGAGCAACCCAGTGCCGGATCCAGCACCATGTTAAAGTCTCCCCCCATTAACAGCCCCCCCACTTCAAGTCTGGGATCCAACTCAACATACGCCGCATAAAACCCGCATTGTCCCAGTTCGGGGCATACACATTGACCAGTACCACCCTCTCTCCCTGCCACTTACCACTTACCATTATGTACCTACCGCCATTATCTGCCACAATGCTCGACGCCTCGAATGACCCCTTCTTTCCCACCGTGATCGCCACCCCACGATTTTTGGCATCCAGCCCCGAGTGAAACACCTGACCTACCCACCCTTCCCTCAATCTTACCTGGTCTGCCACCTTCAGGTGTGTCTCCTGCAGCATAACCACATCTGCCTTGAGCCCCTTCAGGTATGCGAACACGCGGGCCCGCTTAACCGGCCCATTCAGTCCCCTTACATTCCAGGTTATCAGCCGGATCAGGAGGCTACCCCCCCCCCCCCCCCCCGCCGTCTAGCCATGACCCCTCCCCCCGCCGTCTAGCCATGACCCCTCCTCGGCCAGCCACGCGCCCGCACCTGGCCCGTTCCCCACAGTGGCATACCCCCGTCTCGACACGCCCCCCCCCACTCGCTCCAGCTCCTCCTTGACCATAGCAGCAGCAACTCGATTCCCTCCCCCTCCCGGCTAGGACCCATCCTAGTTGATTTACTCCCCCCATTGCACTTCCGCAAGTCAGCTGACTCCTGTTGACCCCGGCCATTCCCGCCTCTCCTTCAACTCCTCCCATTGTGTGGCACACCCTCCTCTCCCGTTCCCCATCCATAGGCTCTCCCCCTCCCCCTTCCGTTCTAAGCGCGGGAAACAAACCTCGTTTCCCGGCCCCCTCCAGTCTTCAGCGCGGGAAAAAGCCCGCGCTTTCCACCTACCAGGCCCCACCACCTCTGACGCAGCTCCTTTTACAGGCCCGGTCCCCTCACCCCCGACCCGGGCCTCCCCCTCCCCCGCGGGGCCCCATCTCACAGCCGTCCACCACCCCCCCCGCAAAACAGTGCCCAACCCGCCCCAGCCACCCTCACCGACCTGAAAGAGAAAAACACAGAGAAAAGGAAACCTGGAGTAATACAAAGGCCCCCGCCTCGAGAAAAAAAAATAAACATCACATATCAACCGCAGTCCCCAATCGCCCATCCCGACCCTCAATCTGTGTCCAACTTCACGGCCTGAACAAAGGCCCACGCCTCCTCCGGAGACTCAAAATAATGCTGCCGGTCCTTGTAGGTAACCCACAGTCGCGCCGGCTGCAACATGCCAAACTTCACCCCCTTCCTATGCAACACCGCCTTTGCTCGATTGTACCCGGCCCTCCTCTTCGCCACCTCCGCACTCCGGACCTGGTATATTCGAACCTCCGCGTTCTCCCACCTGCTGCTCCTTCTCGGCCCACGTGAGCACACACTCCCGATCGACGAACCGATGGAACCTCACAAGCACCGCCCGCGGAGGCTCATTAGCCTTGGGCCTCCTCGCCAGCACTCTATGGGCCCCTTCTAGCTCCAGGGACCCCTGGAAGGACCCCGCTCCCATCAGCGAGTTCAACATGGTGGCCACATAGGCCCCCATGTCCAGCCCCTCCAGCCCCTCCCGGAGGCCCAGAGTCCGCAGATTCTTCCGCCTCGACCGATTCTCCATCTCCTCGAACCGCTCCTGCCATTTCTTGTGGAGTGCCTCGTGTGCCTCCACCTTTACCACCAGGCCTATGATCTCGTCCTCATTGTCAGAGATCTTTTGTTGAGCCTCGTGGATCGCCATCCCCTGGGCCGTCTGTGTCTCCAGCAGCTTATCAATAGAAGCCTTCATCGGCTCTAGCAGGTCCGTTTTAATCTCTCTGAATCAGTGCTGGATACCCTCCTGCTGCTCCTCCGCCCACTGCATCCACGATGCCTGGTCTCCGCCCACCGCCATTTTATCCTTCTTCCCTTGCACCTTCTTCGAGTCCACCACTACCTTTTTTGGCGCCCCGCTCCTAGTTGAAGCCATATACTGACGGGGAGTTGTTATAGACTCCTTCCCACACCGGGAAATATCGCAAAAGTGCCGTTGGGGGCCCCGAAAAGAGCCCAAAAGTCAGTTTTTGCGGGAGCCGCCGAATGTGCGACTTAGCTCCGCATAGCCGCAACCGGAAGTCTGTTTTACTATTTCTTGAATTGCTTCACACTTTGCCCCCACCTTTCTCTCACACACACCGATGCCCTGCTATAAATGAGCACCATTAGGGGCGGCATAGTGGCTAGCACTGCTGCCGCACAGTGTTAGGGACTCGGGTTCAATTCCGACCTTGGGTGGATGTGTGGAGTTTGCATGTTCTCCTCGTGTCTGCATTGGTTTTCTTCAGGTGTTCTGCCTTCTCCTCACAGTCCAAAGATGTGCAGCTTAGATGGATTGCCATGCTAAAAGTGACCCTTAGTGTCCAGGAATGTTCAGGTTAGGTGGGTTATGGGGATAGGGCAGAGGAATAGGTGCTCTTTCACAGGGTCGGTGCAGACTCAGTGGGCTGAATAGCGTCCTTCCGCACTGTAGGGATTCTATGGTTCAATGGTATTCAGCGTCGAAGGTAGAGTGCTATAAATCATGCCCAAGGTTCCTCCGTTTCAATTAAGACAATATGGCTGTCAGTGAAATGTCCCTTTTTCTGAAGCAAGAGAGCCACATTCAACCAATTCCTAAAGATTTATAGCTCGTTAGATGTGCATAAGTGTCGCTGATACACAGAAGTCAGCTGAATTGGTGCTTTCATGACAGAGAAAAAGTTGACTGAAGTCAGTTTAACATTTAAAAAAAACTTTTGCTTCCAAGTTCAACCACCCTAGTTTTCTCCAAAATGTTTATGAAGTTTAGTAGGGTGGGTCCGCTAACAGCCCATATCGTTTCCTGCCATTGTTTCAAAAATTATTGTTAACTACCGGTATGTAAAATCTATGTTCCAATCAATTGCACACTGGGCTAAATCGCTGGCTTTAAAAGCAGACCAAGGCAGGCCAGCAGCACGGTTCAATTCCCGTACCAGCCTCCCCAAAAAGGCGCCGGAATGTGGCGACTAGAGGCTTTTCACAGTAACTTAATTTGAAGCCTACTTGTGACAATAAGCGATTTTCATTTCATTTCATTTGGATTGGTATTGTCTGCATGAATGTAAGATGTAAGAATGTAAACATGAAATGTTTATTAAATGATATAGTGGTTTTTGCGCATTGCTATTTTTTCAAGTAACAGATTGTAAGTAAGAGTATGTATGTAATATGTACAATCAAAACAAAAAATATTTAGAACCCGGAGGTCCATTTAACATAATGGACCAATATAAAATATATTTATATATTCTACCTAAAGACAATATGGGAGTCATTATTGGAAATAAGTGAACCATTCAGCCCATCAAGCCTGCATTGACCCTGTGAAAGAGCACGCTACCTAGGCCTGCTCCTCTGCCCAATCCCGATAACCCCACCTAACCTGCACACCCCTGGATACAAAGGCAATTTACTGGCTTCCAGTAGTCAATGCATAATAAAAAGGCAAACTCAGGATTGTCACTGGTATACGAAAGTGAGGTTAGAAGAAATATTTTTCCGAGAGTTATTAAAATCTGGACCACTTTACTACAAGTCGGCACTGAAGCAAAGTATGAATGTTAAAACAAATCAGAAATATTTTGTAATAAAGAATATGAACAGAAAGGTCAAGGAAATTAGATTACAGTAGATTGTTCCAGTCAAAATACTTGGACTGACAAATGTAATAGGCAGATTTATAATCACAGAATTCTTGTTCTCTTCCTCCAGTCTTTACACTGCTCATCCTTCTCCATGGATTTCCACCGTTACATGTTGAAGAGACTTGCGCATTCTATCCATAGATATACATGACCAACAGTTTGTGGGTGACTGCAACGCCGTTGCCTACTCTGCATCGGATTTGCAAGACAGTCTCAATCTCTTCAATTCTACCTACAAGAAATCTGGCCTGCCCTGGAGTGTAAGTAGAAAACTCATATCAACCCCACACTTAGTCAGCCAAATATTTCATCTGCCGTACATGTTGAAGGAGGGCCTCTAGAATGTTGAACAATTCCCAATTCTTGGCAGCCACTTCTTTCAAAAGGCTAATATTGATTATGAAATCTAACACTGGATCAGCTGTGCCAGCTCAGCCTCTATAAACGACAGTACTGACTGTTTTACAACGAAGCCTTTTTCATGTTTAACAAAAATCCTTGTGTACAGAGTAGTTGTCTTCATCAACTCCTATACTGCAGTCAGACCTGAACTGTGCATCAACTACACATAAGAGCACGAGAGAAATTCATAACGCTATTGATGCGCGATCAATTACACTCAAGACGAAGTGATTTCATAATTGAAGGCTTTAATCTACTAGGACTTGTTCCCCAGCAGCTTCGGTACAGAAAGTGAAGACTGCTGGGACAGCACCATCTCTTATACTCCGCCTTCAGGGCGGAGCTACGTAATACAGCCAATGGTAGATTCCTGGGTCTAACCAATGGTCATCAGCCTCTCAGGTACCGCAATACCTGGTACTACCACATTCACCCCCTGTTAAAAAAGAGTCCGGCGGGGGTGGTGGCCAGTGGTAACAGTCGCCTTTAACATGGTATGATCAGGTATGGAGGTACCGTGCTGTTGAGGATATTTACAAAGTTCACAGCGAAGCAATCTGTCGATCGGGTTGCCTGGTCGTCCTTCTGGAGCATCTGGGCTTCGGTGGTGATTCTGGTGGGGGTCCCGGTGGTTGCGACTCCGGGAGCGTGGTTCCGTCCTCCCTGGCAGCTTCGTCACCCCTAGGTGGCGCTGTTGGGGCAAAAGGTTGACACGGGGGGGGGGGCCTGTAGGGGACGTCGGGGGGTGGGCGGGCTTAGGCAGGAGCGGCAGGAGTACTGACCCTCCAGTGAGGTGCTGTTGTGGGGGGGGGGCAATGGTTTGGGTGCAGCGTGGGGTTCCGGCGGGCGCCAGGTCCCGAAGGGAGACTGTACCTTGCCGGCCGTCAGGGAACGCCACGTAGGCGTACTGGTGGTTAGCGTGCAGCAGGTGGACCTTCTCGACCAACGGGTCCGACTTGTGCGCCCGCACGTGCTTCCGAAGCAGGATGGGTCCGGGTGTCGCTAGCCAGGTTGGGAGCGAGGTCCCGGAGGAGGACTTCCTGGGGAAAACAAGGAGACGTTCATGAGGTGTCTGATTTGTGGTTGTACAGAGCAGCGACCAGATGGTGTGGAGGGCCATCGGGAGGACTTCTTGCCAGCGGGAGACTGGGAGTTCCCTAGACCATAGGGCCAGTAGAACAGTCTTCCAAACCGTTCCGTTCTCCCTCTCTACCTGCCCGTTTCCCCGGGGGTTGTAACTGGTCGTCCTGCTCGAGGCGATGCCCTTGCTGAGCAGGAATTGACACAGCTCGTCGCTCATAAAGGAGGACCCCCATCACTGTGTTTGTACCCGGGGAAACCAAACAGTGTAAGGATACCCTGGAGGGCCTTGATGACAGTGGTTGTGGTCATGTCTGGGCAGGGGATGGAGAAAGGGAACCGGGAGTACTCGTCAGTCACGTTCAGGAAGTACGTGTTGCGGTCGGTGGAGGGGAGGGGGCCTTTGAAATCCATGCTGAGGCGTTCAAAGGGACGGGAAGCCTTTATCAGGTGTGCCCTCTCTGGCCGGTAGAAGTGCGGTTTGCACACTGCGCAGATTTGGCAGTCCTTGGTGACTGTCCTGACCTCCTCGATGGAGTAGGGCAGGTTGCGGGTCTTGACGAAGTGTAACAAACGAGTGACCCCCGGCTGGCAGAGGTCCTCGTGGAGGGCTCGGAGGCGGTCCACTTGTGCAGTGGCACAAGTGCCGCGGGACAGGGCATCAGGAGGCTCGTTTAGCTTCCCCGGACGGTACAAGATCTCGCAGTTGAAAGTGGAGAGTTCTATCCTCCACCGCAAGATCTTGTCGTTTTTAATCTTGCATTATCGAACATGAAGGCAACCGACCGTTGGTCCGTGAGGAGAGTGAATCTCCTGCCGGCCAGGTAATGCCTCCAATGTCTCACAGCTTCTACTATGGCTTGTGCCTCTTTTTCAACCGAGGAATGGCGCATTTCGGAAGCATGGAAGGTATGGGAGAAGAAAGCCACGGGCCTGCCCGCCAGAGCTACGTCAGACGCATCGCTCTCGACCTGGAAGGGGAGGGACTCGTCGATGGCGCGCATCGTGGCCTTTGCAATGTCTGCTTTGATGCGGCTGAAGGCCTGGCGGGCCTCCGTCGACAGGGGGAAGATTGTGGACTGGATTAGGGGCCGGGCTTTGTCTGCGTAGTTGGGGACCCACTGTGCGTAATAGCTGAAAAACCCGAGGCAGCGCTTCATCGCCTTGGGGCAGTGAGGGAGGGGGAACTCCATAAGGGGGCGCATGCGCTCAGGGTTGGGGCCTATAACTCCATTTCGCACTACGTAGCCTAGAATGGCTAGACGGTCGGTGCTAAACACGCATTTATCCTTATTGTATGTCAGGTTAAGGATTTGCGCGGTCTGGAGAAATTTGCGGAGGTTGGTGTCGTGGTCCGGCTGGTCATGGCCGCAGATGGTGACGTTATCCAGATACGGGAACGTTGCACGTAAGCCGTACCGGTCAACCATTCGGTCCATCTCTCGCTGGAAGACCGAGACCGAGACTGATTAGTGACACCAAAGGGAACTCTTAAAAATTGATAGAGCCGCCCATCTGCTTCGAAGGCAGTACTTGCGGTCACTATTACGGAGGGGTAGCTGGTGGTAGGCAGACTTGAGATCCACCGTGGAGAAGACCTTGTATTGTGCGATCCTGTTTACCAGGTCGGTTATGCGGGGGAGAGGGTACGCATCCAGCTGCGTAAACCTGTTGTGGTCTGGCTGTAGTCAATGACCATCCTATGCTTCTCCCCGGTCTTTACCACCACTACTTGAGCTCGCCAGGGACTGATGCTCGCTTCGATGACCCCTTCCCCCAGCAGCCTTCGGACCTCTGACCTGATGAAGGTCCGGTCCTGGGCACTGTACCGCCTGCTCCTGGTGGCGACGGGTTTGCAATCCGGGGTGAGGTTCGCAAACAGGGAAGGCGGGTCGACCTTAAGGGTCGGGAGGCCGCAGACAGTAAGGGGAGATATAGGGCCGCCGAAATTAAAGGTCAGGCTTTGCAAATGGCATTGGAAGTCCAGCCCCAGGAGGGTAGCCATGCAGAGGTGCGGCAGGACATACAGGCGGAAATTGTCGAATTTCCTGCCTTGGACACTGAGGTTCGCGAGGCAGAACCCCTTTACCTCCACCGAGTGTGACCTGGAGCCCAGAGAGATCCTTTGATTTACAGGATGGGTTACAAGTGAACAGCGCCTTACCGTGTCAGGGTGAACAAAGCTTTCCGTGCTCCCAGAGTCAATCAGGCAAGATGTCTCGTGGCCGTTGATGAAGCCCGTCGTTATAGCTGTTGCGAGTGTCCGGGGTCAACTTTGGTCCAGTGTCACCGAGGCCAGATGAAGCAGTTGCGAGTTGCGATCGGGCAGCGCGTAGTCGGCCGTGCTGGGGGCCTGGGGGCCCATCAAAGATGGCGTCACCCATGGGTCGCCAATGGTGTCCGGGGATGAAGAAGATGGCGGTGGCGATTGACAAAATGGTGGTGCCGACCCGTCCAGCGTGGTGTCCGGGGGGCAAGATGGCCACGCCCGTGGGTCGCACGTGGCCCTAGGATGGGGGGGTGGCGGTGAGCGCTGGGCGGTCGGGGCCTGAAGGGGGGGTTGCCGCAGCGGACTGGAGTTGCTGGAGAACGCGGCCACGGCGCGGGCCAAGCAGACCCCCACAAAGAGGCCCTTCTTGCCACACCCTTTGCAGGTGGCGGTGCGGGCCGGGCAGCGGGCGGGGATGATTTGCCTGCCTGCAGAAGAAACAGCGGGGCCCAGCGGCATTAGCGGGCCGTCTCGCAGCGCAGGCCAGCGGGGTCAGGGGGAAGGTCTGTGGGGCTGCTGCTGCGGGGTGCCACGCAGCCCAGGGGGCCACCGCGCGGTCGGGCGCATAGGACTGCACGTTTTTGTAGGCAACGTCCATGGACCCTGCCAGGGCCCGTGCCTCTCTAAGTCCCAGGGTGTCCCTTTCTAGGAGTCTTCGGCGGATATCTGAGGAGCTCATACCTGCTACGAAAGCATCCCTGATTAAAAGTTCTGTGTGCTCGCTCCCCAAAACTTGCGGGCAGCCACAGTTTCGGCCCAGCAGCAGTAGCGCCCGGTAGAAATCTTCCAACGATTCCCCGGGGCTTTGCCGTCTCGTAGCAAGCAGGTGACGTGCATAGACCTGATTTACAGGGCGGATATATTGTCCTTCCAACAGTTCGATCGCGACATCATAGTTCTCCGCCTCCACGATAAGGGTGTAGATCCCAGGGCTGACCCTTGAGCGCAGGAGATGCATTTTCTGTCCTTCTGAGGGGGTGCCTCCGGCCGTCTCCAGGTAGCCTTTAAAGCACGTCAGCCAGTGTTTAAATATTGCAGCCGAGTTATCCGCGTTGGGGCTGAGTTGAAGGCACTCCGGTTTGATTCAGAGATCCATCCTTCCAGCTTAAATCTAGTAGATTAAATTGATGCGCGATCAATTATACTCAAGACTAAGTGATTTCATAACTGAAGGCTTTAATCTACTAGAACTTGTTCCCCAGCAGCTTCGGTACAGAAAGTGAAGGCTGCTGGGACAGCACCATCTCTTATACTCCGCCTTCAGGGCGGAGCTACGTAATACAGCCAATGGTAGACTCCTGGGTCTAACCAATGGTCATCAGCCTCTCGGGTACCGCAATACCTGGTACTACCACAGTTATACAGTACAGAATAAGTCCTTCAGCCCATCGAGTCTGCACTGATAAAACTACATTAAATCTACAATAATCCCACTTTCCAGTTCTTGGCCCATAGCCTTGAAGGTTTCCAAGTCTCACCCACATACTTCTTAAAGATTGTGACGTTTCCCACTTCTACTAACCTCGGAAGTGCATTCCAGACTCCCACCACCCCCTGGGTGAAAAACCTTTTCCTCAAATCCCCTCTACACCTCCTGCCTCCCATCTTAAAATTATGCCCCACGTTATTGACCTTCAACTGAAGGAAACAGCTGCTTCCTATCCACCCTGTCCATACCCCTCAATCTTATGCACCTCAATCATGTTCCCCCTCAGCCTTCTCTGCTCTAGGAAAACAACCCAAACCTATCCAGTCTCTCCTCATAGCTCAAGTGCTCCAACCCCGGCAACATCTTGGCCAATCTCTTCTGCACCCTCTCCAGTGAAATCACATCCTTTCTAAGGTGAGGTGACCAGTGCTGCGCACAGTACTCCAGCTGTGGCCTAACCAAAGTTTTGTACAGCTCCAACATAACATCCCTGCTCTTATAATCTATGTCACAAATCTATGCCTTCACCAATGTCTCCACCATATCCTCCAGATTCAATGGGAGGACCGCCAACCAAATATTAGTGTCCTTTTTAAAGACAGCTCTGCAAGTCTTCAAAACCCCTACAAAATCAACTCCAATGAACCGTACATACACTGTGCCCAGGTGGTCAAAAAGCATCTCCCCCTCTAGGTCTTGTTTTCTCAACTCTCAAATGACCAATGTTGAAAGAAATGTTTCAAAGATACTCTGGATCTCTCCTTGAAGTGCAACAGCACGGACTTTAATGACTGGAGGAATTAGCGATGAATCGTTCAGAATGGTGACAACTCGTCCATCTAGCTGCATCATGCTTCGAGTCAAAATGTCTTAATGATGGGGCAGAGCAGTGGACACAAATGAAAAGGACTCGGATAGGGGGTTGGTTTCTGCCCCAGAGAAGGTCAATGAAGTTTTTGAGACCTTTTACCATGGGTTCCATCAGTCTGAGCCTCCGGAGGAGGAATTGACAATAGTACAATTTTTAGATGAGTTGATCTTTCTGGAGGTAGGGTGGGATAGAAGGTAGGAGTTGGTGGCGATAAATTGGGCAGGAGGAGATCTTGAGCTATATTTGTTTAATGCAGATGGGTCAGCACTGGGTCCGGATGTTCTCCGTCGAGTTTTATAAACAGTTTGCTGGGCTGCTGGTTCCTATTCTGGTGGAAATGTTCAGTGGGGGTACTGCCGGCCTCGCTGGCGCAGGGATTGATCTCTTTGATCTTGAAAAAGGACAAGGATAGGGCTGTACGGTTGTGCAGTGGTTAGCATTGCTCCCTCACAGCGCCAAGGTCCCAGATTTGATCCCGGCTCTGGGTCATTGTCTGTGTGGAGTTTGCACATTCTCCCCGTGTTTGCGTGGGTTTCGCCCCCACAACCCAAAGATGTGCAGGGTAGGTGGATTGGTCATGCTAAATTGCCCCTTAATTGGAAAAAATGAATTGGGTACTTTAAATTTATTTTTAAAAAGATAAAGGACAAGGATCTAACGCAGTCAGGGTCGTACCCACCCATTTACAAAGAACAAAGAACAAAGAAATGTACAGCACAGGAACAGGCCCTTCGGCCCTCCAAGCCCGTGCCGACCATGCTGCCCGACTATACTACAATCTTCTACACTTCCTGGGTCCGTATCCCTCTATTCCCATCCTATTCATGTATTTGTCAAGATGCCCCTTAAATGTCACTATCGTCCCTGCTTCCACCACCTCCTCCGGTAGCGTGTTCCAGGCACCCACTACCCTCTGCGTAAAAAACTTGCCTCGTACATCTACTCTAAACCTTGCCCCTCTCACCTTAAACGTAAGCCCCCTAGTAATTGACCCCTCTACCCTGGGGAAAAGCCTCTGACTATCCACTCTGTCTATGCCCCTCATAATCTTGTATACCTCTATCAGGTCTCCCCTCAACGTCCTTCGTTCCAGTGAGAACAAACCGAGTTTATTCAACCGCTCCTCATAGCTAATGCCCTCCATACCAGGCAACATTCTGGTAAATCTCTTCTGCACCCTCTCTAAAGCCTCCACATCCTTCTGGTAGTGTGGCGACCAGAATTGAACACTATACTCCAAGTGTGGCCTAACTAAGGTTCTATACAGCTGCAACATGACTTGCCAATTCTTATACTCAATGCCCCGGCCAATGAAGGCAAGCATGCCATATGCCTTCTTGACTACCTTCTCCACCTGTGTTGCCCCTTTCAGTGACCTGTGGACCTGTACTCCTAGATCTCTTTGACTTTCAATACTCTTGAGGGTTCTACCATTCACCGTATATTCCCTACCTGCATTAGACCTTCCAAAATGCATTACCTCACATTTGTCCGGATTAAACTCCATCTGCCATCTCTCCGCCCAAGGCTCCAAACAATCTAAATCCTGCTGTATCCTCCGACAGTCCTCATCGCTATCCGCAATTCCACCAACCTTTGTGTCGTCTGAAAACTTACTAATCAGACCAGTTACATTTTCCTCCAAATCATTTATATATACTACAAAGAGCAAAGGCCCCAGCACTGATCCCTGTGGAACACCACTGATCACAGCCCTCCAATTAGAAAAGCATCCTTCCATTGCTACTCTCTGCCTTCTATGGCCTAGCCAGTTCTGTATCCACCTTGCCAGCTCACCCCTGATCCCGTGTGACTTCACCTTTTGTACTAGTCTACCATGAGGGACCTTGTCAAAGGCCTTACTGAAGTCCATATAGACAACATCCACTGCCCTACCTGCATCAATCATCTTAGTGACCTCCTCGAAAAACTCTATCAAGTTAGTGAGACACGACCTCCCCTTCACAAAACCGTGCTGCCTCTCACTAATACGTCCATTTGCTTCCAAATGGGAGTAGATCCTGTCTCGAAGAATTCTCTCCAGTAATTTCCCTACCACTGAAGTAAGGCTCACCGGTCTGTAGTTCCCGGGATTATCCTTGCTACCCTTCTTAAACAGAGGAACAACATTGGCTATTCTCCAGTCCTCCGGGACATCCCCCGAAGACAGCGAGGATCCAAAGATTTCCGTCAAGGCCTCAGCAATTTCCTCTCCAGCCTCCTTCAGTATTCTGGGGTAGATCCCATCAGGCCCTGAGGACTTATCTACCTTAATATTTTTTAAGACACCCAACACCTCTTCTTTTTGGATCTCAATGTGACCCAGGCTATCTACACACCCTTCTCCAGACTCAACATCTACCAATTCCTTCTCTTTGGTGAATACTGATGCAAAGTATTCATTTAGTACCTCAGCCTAGTGTTTCTCTGTTAAATGTTGATGTGAAACTCTTGTCTAAAGGTGCTGGCAACCCGTTTGGAGCCTTCTCTGCTGGGTATGGTTTCGGAGGAACAGACAGCGTTTGTTAATGGATGGCAACTTTCAGCCAACATTAGGAGACTCTTGAATATGGTGCTGTCGCCCTCCTCGGTGGCTGAGCCAGAAGTGATTATCTCGATGGATGCGGAGAAGGCGTTTGAGGAACCATCTCACTCATCAGTATCCAAAATGGAGAAGTGTCACAGCCCCTGGAGAGATGTGCGGATCTCTAATTCTCACCTATTGTCCCCCCCCCCCCCCCTCGTAGATGGTGGACAGGCTTTGGAGGGCAAGGAGGTGAGTTACTCGCTGTAGGATTCCTATCCTTTGACCTGCCCTGGTAGCCACAGTATTAATATGGCTAGTCCAGTTAAGTTTCTGATCAATGATATGGATTGGATATGGATTGTGGGGGAGTCAGCGATGGTCATGGCACTGAATGTTAAGGGGTGTTTGATCCTCTTAATTAAGGAGATGGTCATTGCCTGGCACTTTTGAGGCAAGAATGTAACTTGCCATTTGTTAGCCCAAGTCTGGATATTGTCCAGAGCTTCCTGCATTTGGATATGGACTGCTTCACTATCTGAGGAGTCGCAATGGTGATGAACATTGCATAGTCATCCGTAAAATCCTCATTTCTGACCTTATGATGGAAGGCAGGTAATTGATGAAGCAGCTGAAGATGGTTGGGCCTAGGACACTAGGCTGAGGAACTCCTGTAGTGATGTCCTGGAGCGGAGAAGATTGACCTCCAATCATCACAACCATCTTCCATTGTGCCAGGTATGATTCCAACAAGCGGCGAGTTTTCCCCCTGATTCTCATTGACTCCAGTTTAGCTAGGGCTCCTTGATGACATACTCGGTCAAATGCTGGCCTTGATGTCAAGGGCTGTCACACTCACCTCACCTCACCTCTGGCATTCAGCTCTTTTGTCCATGTTTGAACCAAGGCTGTAATGAGATCATGAGCTGAGTGACCCTGGCGGAACACAAACTGGGAGTCCACGGGCAGGTTATTGCTGAGTAAGTGTCGCTTGATAGCACTATTGATGACTCTTTCCATCACCTTACTGATGGAGAGTAGACTAACAGGGTGGTAATTGGCTGGGTTGGATTTGTCCTGTTCCTTGTATGCAGACACACTTGTACAATTTTCTACATTGTCGGGTAGATGCCAGTGTTGTATCTATACTGGAACAGCTTGGCTAGGAGTGCAGCAAGTTCTGGAACACATCCTGACCCCTCCAAAGCCTGTCAACCATCTCCAAGGCACAAGTCAGGAATGTAATGGAATACTCTCCACTTGCCTGGATGAGTGTAGCTCCAACAACACTCAAGAAGCTCGACACCATCCAAGACAAAGCAGCCCGCTTGATGGCTCATCCTTCCACAAATATTCAAACCTTCCACCACGGTGAACAGTGGCACCATCTACAAGATGCACTGCAGTAACTCACCAAGATTCCTTCGACAGCATCTTCCAAACCCATCTAGAAGGACAAGAGAAGCAAATATCTGGAACCCCACCACCTGGAGTTTCCCCTCCGAGTCACTCCCCACCCTGACTTGAGAGATATACTGCCGTTTCTTCGCTGTTGCTGGGACAAAATCCTGGAACTCCCTTCCTAACAATACAGTGGGTGTACCTATACATGAAGGACTACAGCGGTTCAAGAAGGCAACTCACGACCACCCTCTGAAGGGCAAATAGGGATGGGCAATAAATGCCAGCCTACATCCCGCAAGTGAATTTTTTTTTTTAATGTGCGAGTGATTCACCGGCCCCCTTGAATAACACTCACATCTATCCTTTACACCCGGGAAGAACCCACTCATACGTGTGTTGGTCAAGTGCATCCTGTGTATCATTTTAAACTGAATCAAACGCGCCTCGCATGTGAGGAAGTGAAAATCGCTTATTGTCACAAGTAGGCTTCAAAAGATTACTGTGAAAAGCCCCTGGTCGCCACATTCCAGCGCCTGTTCGGGGAGGCTGATACTGGAAGTAAAATTGACCCTATGCAGATCCTCGCTCACACACCCCCCTCCAAAACCAAAACCAACTCTTCCTCCCATTTCCCCTTTACTTCCTCCATCAAAGCCTTCTCCATTACCATCATCTGCCCATATGTGTCCAATATCCTCCTTCCCCATCTCATCAAGAGACAGCACCTTATCACTTCTCGGCCTTTTGGCTAAGGTGAGCGTGAGGTCAGGTGTAATGCCTGGATCTGGTATGTCTCGCTTGTGGGGACCACGAATTGAATTCAATTTGAATTGTTTTTTTGGAGCAGACAAGGAGCTGGATTGGGGGTTTGCCCCTGGTCACAAGTTCTGACTTTGTAACTCTGCTAAAATTTAAAAAAAGAGACAGCACCTAATCCATAAGTAAAGGCGGCATCAATCGAGGAAAGGAATAAAGTTCCTTACGCACAAAATTCCAAACCTGCAAATAGCTAAAAACAATCCCTCCCAGGAGTTGGAACTTCTCCACCAACTCCTCCAGTCAAGCAAATCTACGAACAAATTTCTCAACCTCTCGGCACCCTCCCTCTCACAGATCTTATACGACAAATTCATTCCAGCCGGAATAAACCTCTAGTTCCCAAAGATCGACGCTTGTAGCGACATAGACCCTAAAGTGCTGTCTGAATTGATTCCATATTCTCAAAGAAGCTATTACCACTGGGCCAGAAGAAAATCTAGCCGAAGAGAACGGAAGAGGAGCCCTCAAGCTCCTTGAGGTGCCCTCAAGTGCCCTCAAGCTCGAACCTACAAAAGTCTCTTCCATCCGTCGACATACTTATCCCAGATTCTTAATAATAATATACACTTATTGTCACAAGTAGGCTTCAATGAAGTTACTGTGAAAAGCCCCCAGTTGCCACATTCCGATGATTGTTCGGGGAGGCCGGTACGGGAATTGAACCCGCGCTGCTGGCCTTGTTCTGCATTACAAGTCAGCTGTTTAGCCCACTGTGCTAAACCCCCCTCCCCCAAGTACCTTTTACTCTGCAAGAAAGCCCATCTGAACCCTTCCCACCAAGGACAACGGAAGGGCATCCCACCTCTACAAGTCCACCTTCACCCCCTCTACCAGACTAGCCAGGTTCAACTTGTAACGAGGCCCAGAGGCCCAATCATGAGCCACCCGCTCCACAGAGAGAGCGATGAAGAACTCCAGAGTGAGCGATGAAAGACGCCACAAAGAGAGCAATACAAGCCTCCACAGAGAGAGCAACGCAAGCCTCCACAGAGAGAGCGACGCAAGCCTCCACAGAGAGAGCGACGCAAGCCTCCACAGAGAGAGCGACGCAAGCCTCCACCAAGAGAGCGACGCAAGCCTCCACCAAGAGAGCGACGCAAGCCTCCACCAAGAGAGCGACGCAAGCCTCCACCAAGAGAGCGACGCAAGCCTCCACCAAGAGAGCGACGCAAGCCTCCACCAAGAGAGCGACGCAAGCCTCCACCAAGAGAGCGACGCAAGCCTCCACCAAGAGAGCGACACAAGCCTCCACCAAGAGAGCGATGCAAGCCTCCACACACTGCTCGGTGACAGACTCAAAAATGGAATCAAGCAAACACTCCATAGCGAACGCCATGCATGAACAAGACCATGAAGATCGATCAAGCTTATTTGAGCCACCAGAAGACGACTATGACAGTCTACCCAGCTTATTTGAGCCACCAGAAGAAGACTATGAAAGTCTACCCAGCTCATTTAACCAACAAGAAGACACTGAATGTCTACCCACTGTATGTGAGACAAGTGACAAAGAAATCACTATTCCCATACAGGATGCACAGGATCACAGCAAGACTGACATATTTCAGCTCGTCTGCACAGAAGCACTAATAATCAGAGGACGGCTACTCATGAGTCCAGAGAGACCACGTTAATAGAAATCTTGAAGATTTTGACTCCAGAAGAGGAGCACCAAGAAACCAAAGGTGATTCAAAGGAACCAGAAATAACTCCAGAAGAGGAGCACAAAGAAATCAATGATGATTCAAGTGAACCAGAAATGACTCTAGAAGAGGAGTACCAAGGAAGCAAAGAAGAGGAATCAAATCCACCACAAATGACTGATGTCACCAACATCAGATCATTCTCACAATTCTCAAGAAGAAACACTCAATGTAACAGATACCACAAAGGACACTGACACCAATAACTGTGACAATGACTCACATCATCCAAACGGAACACTCATTGAGCGCGACAAACTCAAAGTATGGACTCTCCAAAAAAAATGTTTTTTAATTAAGACTGGACTCATAAATATTAATTGGCTTTGTATAATCGTCATCATCACAACTTGTACATAATGTCACTTGTCTACCTATTTTATGCAAGCAAAAAACTAAAACTTGAGACTAAATGTATTAACATTTGACAGACTAACTCATTGATTTTCTGTAATGCATTTGCAAGCTGCATCCATTACGTTTTGTTCAATTTTCTTTCCAACATACAGAAAATATGTAACATGAAAAAAAGGGGGATGTGATGATCTCAGTGTGTGCATGTACACAAGGGGTTAATGTGTCATCAGTAGCACCACATGATCACTAGAGGGCCGGACCAACAGGGGTATAAAAGGCAGCCACATTGGGGATCTCTCTCTCTCTTGGGTGCACTGTGATCAAAGCAACAGCAGACTAGTTTAGATGGCCAGTGGAGTTACGTATAGTTACCATAGTTAAATCTTGTTAACCTTATCACTAGTATCAAAGTTAAAGTAAAGAACTCATGTAAATATTGTTGTAGTTACTCAATAAACCTTTTGTTACTACTGGAAGAGTTTGAATCTTCTTCATCGGGATTCAGAATACCTCATCACTAACCAAGGATTGAGTAGCACATGTTGCCTACCACACAGGTAACAAAAGGTTGAGGCATTCACCCTCCGAAGCACCTCACACCACAGCCCTTCCTCCATATCCTCCCCAATTCTTCCTCCCACTTTGCTATAATCACCTCCAATGATACCTTGGCCCCCAGAATCTTCCCATAAATCGCCGACACCACCCCCCCTCTCCATTCCCACTACCATCAATACCTCCTCCAACAATGTGGAGGCCAGCGCTATCGGGAAGCTCTGAACCTCTTTCCTGGTAAAATCTCGGACCAGCAGATATCCAAATACCTCCCCTGGCCCTGGCTTCTACCCCCAACTCCTCCAGCCTCGCAATACGACCTCCCCAGAAACAAATCCTTTAATACCCTGACTCCCCTCTCCTCCCAACTCCGAAAGCTCCCAACCCACTCCCCTGACTCAAACCTATGGTTACCCCTAATCGGCATCTCTCCTGACCCTGCCCAAAACTTAAAAGAGCTGCCTCAACTGTCTCCAGATCTTCAACGTCACTACCACCACCATACTCCCCGAATATTTAAGCAGTGGTTATTTCTGACCATGCGCCCCACATGGTGGACTGGAAGATAGAGGCGGGTTGAGCGCAGCTTCCAGGATGGAGACTGGATGTAGGATTGTTATCTGATAGCCGGTTTTGCGGGAAGGTTTCTAGGGCAATAAAGCAGTACATTGAATTGAATAAAATGGGATGGTTTCGCCCTCTACTTTGTGGGAGGCATTAAGGCAATGATTAGGGGAGAGATCATCTCGTACAAGGCATACATAGACAGGGATGCCTGGAAGGAGCATCAGGAGCTGTTGGATGAAATTCTGGATGTGGGTCAGGAGTATGTGAGCGACCCAAAGCCGGAGTTTTGGGCACGCAGGAAGCTGCAAATTCAGTTTGACTTGGATGTCCATGGGCCAGGCGATGCAGCACCTGAAGCGCTTAAAAGGATTGGCGTATGAGCATGGTGGGAAGGCTTGCCACCTTTATGCTCATCAGTTACGGCAATGGGAGGCTACTAGGGAGAACTTGCAGGTGAGGGAGGGGAGGGTGATTGGTCTCTGACCCAGAAAAGGAGAATGGGGTGTTTAGGACCTTTATGAGGTGGGTTATTCTTAGGACCTTCTATCTATGACCCTGTCCTGTACCGATCACAATATATACATTGCTACTTACGCTTAATTACCAAAGGTTAGACAATTTCTACTTCAATTTATACAGGTCAGCACAATATATTACAGCAATCCTTGAGAGCAATCCCCTTCTTTCTTCAAGATCACTCAGAATTGAAATCTTACTGAAGACAAGAGGGGACTCAGACTGATGCAAAGTTTCAATTTTTAAAAAAATGTCTTTTGTTAAAAAATATTTTTATTCTCCTCCTTTTTCACATTTTCTCCCGCATTTACACCCATCAACAATAAACAATAATCAGCAAGATATGTCAATCCCCTTAATAACAACGATCCCTTCTGCCCACCAACCCCCAAACATCAGCCCGCATGTTTACATAAACAAATAACAAAAAGGAATCAGGATTACCCATAGTCACCCTTGATCTACACAGCCCCCCTACCCCCCACCTCCCCAGCTAATGTTTGATGTTATCCAGTTCTTGAAAGTGCATAATAAATAGTGCCCATGACTTGTAGGACCCCTCCGAGCTTCCCCTCAGTTCGAACTTAACCTTCTCATGGGTCAAGTATTCCAACAGGTCCCCCCGCCACGCCAGGGCACTGGGTGGAGAGGCTGCTCTCCATCCCAGCAGGATCCGCCTTCGGGCGATCAACGAGGCGAAGGCTGTGATATCTGCCTCCGCTCCCGTTTCCAACCCTGGCTGGTCCGACACCCCGAATATGGCCTCCTGGGGACCCGGGTCCAGTTTCACACGCACCACCTTGGAAATTACCCTAAACACCTCCTTCCAGTACTCCCCTAGCTTTGGGCAGGACCAAAACATATGAACGTGATTCGCGGGCCCCCCCCCGCAATGCTCACACACATCCTCTACTCCTTCAAAAAATCGTCTCATCCTCGCCCTCGTGAGGTGCGCTCTATATACCACCTTCAGCTGTATCAGCCCCAACCTCGCTCATGAGGTGGAGGCATTCACTCTCCGGAGCACCTCACACCAGACCCCCTCCTCTATAACCTCTCCCAGCTCTTCCTCCCACTTTGCTTTGATCCCTTCCAGTGGTGCCTTATCCTCTTCCAAAATAGCTCCGTACACCGCTGACACTGCCCCCTTCTCCAGTACCTTTGTCGTCAACACCTCCTCCAGCAATGTGGAGGCCGATTCCTCTGGGAAGCTCTGTATCTCCTTCCTGGCAAAATCCCGAACCTGCATGTACCTAAACACTTCTCCCTGCTCTAGCCCATACTTCGCTTCCAGCTCCCTCAATCCTGCAAACCGACCCCGAAGAAACAAATCTTTTAGCGAAGTTCAATTTGTTTTTAATTGTCTAATTTGTACCCACTGGAGACAACTGAAAATATTGAAGTGCCTTCTATGTAATAGCAATGAACTACTGCCCCCTTTTGTTCAATTAATTAAGAATTCTACTGACAATTTTAAGAGTACCCACGCACGGGTAATTATGATGTAACCTGATTTCTACCATTTCTAAAGAGGTTATTCGCAATATATCAACCCATCATTCATCTGTGCACGGATCCAGTAGTGTATCAGTTCAGGTAATCCAGAAGCCTGCGCTAATAATCCAAAAAGGATTAACTCAAATCCCACCACGGAAGTTTGAAAATTTGACTCGAGCTAAAAAAAATGATTTGAAATACAAAGCTGGTATATATGCCCATGAAGCAGTCAAAAAACCTCGAGTGATTCAAGAATGTCCATTGTGATTTACCAATGTGGCTGATTCTTAAGTTTCATCTGAAATGGCCTAGCAAGCCATCAAGATACTAGGGGTGGAAATAAATGTCAGCCTTGCCACCAATACCGGAATCAAGCAATTAAGAATTCTAAAACCCTGCACAAATCAAGGCACTCAATCCCCCATTTGGTGATTACCTAAACTCTCATCACATATCTTTGTCCACTCTTTACTACATGGCCTTTTATGGGTAGCAAAACACAAATTCCTACCATTTAAAAACAACAAACAATACTGACGAGATGTGGTTAACAATAGAAACTCGTCTGGACCAGAAAGGCAAAATACTTTAATTATGTGAAAAGTTGTTACAATTATGATGTTTATAATGTGTTTTGGGACTGTGTCTTTCAAAGTAATCAGCATTTCTATCTGGATATAAGGTCCATGCGACTTCTGTTGTCATGGAGATAGGCTTTGAGAGCGGATTGGTTTCGGAGATATCCCTGAAAACTCTCAGACACAGACAGTCTGCCAGGATCCGGAGGCGAGGGAGCAGCTAGAGGCTGAAAGTCTCTATAGTTCACTGCACAAGAATGCAGATAAGAACTTGCGCTCAGATTGGAAAAAAAAAAATTTGAGGACATTTGAAAGGAGGCTTAAAGATTCACCGAGCTTACATTAGAGGGATAATCTCATGGTAAAATGCTCATAAAGAAAGACAGTTCTAGAGACCAGGCCAAGCTGGGGAAGGAAAGGAAATAATCCCTTATAAACTAGGAATTATTTTGAACTAGGTCCGGGAAAATCAAATGACCACAAGTGACAATGTATAATATATTTGGGAAGGAGGGGTTTTGATTGTGTTAACAGAAAAAAGTTCTGTGCTGCAGTTTAAACACAAAAAAGTGTTGAGTCGATAATATGTTTAGACTGGTTGTTGCAGTAAAGGTCTTGTGCAATCTTGTCATCTCATCCTTTCAGCTACCAACTAGAAGTGCAAATGTCTTTTTTTTTAAGTCATCGGTTTCTGTGGGGATCATAACAGAAGTCTTGTAGTTTCATTTTGGATCTTTGCAACCAGTAAAGAGACTGGTCAGAGACATTGACTGTATTTAAACCCAACGTCACAGATGCTAATGTCATGAACCTTTATTCTTCACAGCTTTTCGGATCAGCAAAAATCTGTTGTTCCAGCAGTGTTTTAATCATGGCAACAATGTATTCCTGTGACAGTGCATACTTCCCTGACAGAGATACATGTGATAAAGGAGCATCTGTGATTATGGGTGATTTTAATCTCCATGTAGATTGGGTGAGTCAAATTAGTCACAGTACAATAAAGGAGGATTTCTGGAGTGCATACGGGATGGTTTTCTGGACCAATATGTTGAGGAACTAACAAGGGAATCTTGGACTGTGTGTTGTGCAATGAGAAAGGACTAGTTCGCAATGAGACTGTCTGTTGTGGGAGAATCCTTGGGGATGAGTGACCATTGATAGAATTCTTTATCAAGGTGAATAGTGAGTTAGTTAATTCTGAGACCAGGGCCCTGAAACTCAATAAAGGTAACTATGATGGTATGAGGCATGAGCTGGCTATGACAGACTGGGAAACATAACTGAAAGGAAGGACAGTGGACAGGCAATGGTAGGCATTCAAGAAACAAATAGGTGAACTCCAAAAGTTGTTTATTCCTATTTGGCGCAAGAGTGGAGAGGGTACTGTGGCCAAACCATGGCTTACAAGGGAAATTAGAGATACCATTAGATTCAAAGAAGAGGCATACAAATTATCAAGAAAAGGCAATAGATCTCAGGATTGGGAACAGTTTAATATTCAGGAAAGGCAGAATCAAAGGGATTGATTAAGAAGGGGAAAATGCAATTTGAAAGCAAGCTAGCGGGGAACATAAAAACTGATTTTAAAAGTTTCTGTAGATATGTAAAGGGAAAAAGATTGATTAAAAACTAATGTAGGCCCCTTACAGTCAGAAATGGGGGAATTCATAATAAGGTACAAAGAAAAGACTGAGAAACTAAATTCGTACTTTGCTTCTGTCTTCACAAAGGAAGACATGAATAATGTACCGGAAGGTCTGAGAAACGCAAGTTTTAGTGAGCTGAAGGAAATTAGTATTAGTAAAGAAATGGTTTGGGAGAAATTAATGGTTAATGGGATTAAAGGCAGACAAATATCCTGGGCTTGATAATCTTCATCCCAGGTTCATTAAGGAAGTGGCCCTAGAAATAGTAGATCCATTGATGGTCATTTTCCAAAATTCTTTGGACTCTGGAGTGGTTCTTCCAGATTGGAGGGTAGCAAATATAAGTCCGCTAATCAAAAAGGGAGGTAGAGAGAAAACAGAGGACTATAGACCAGTGAGCCTAACATCGGTAGTAGGGAAGTTGCTATAGTCCATTATCGAGGATTTCATAGCATAGCATTTAGAAAGCAGTAGTATAATCAGACCAAGTCAGCATGGGTTTATGAAAGGAAAATTATGCTTGACAAACCTGCTAGAATTCTTTGAAGATGTAACTAGTAGAGTTGACCAGGGAGAACCAGTGGATGTGGTCTATTTAGACTTTCAGAAGGCTTTCAACAAGGTCTCACATAGCGGATTACTATGTAAAGTTAAAGCACATGGGATTACGGCAGTGTCTTCAGATGGATAGAAAGCTAGTTAGCAAACAGGAAGCAAAAAGTTGGAATAAATGGGTCTTTTTCTGATTGGCAGGCAGAACTATTGGAGTATGCAAGGATCTGTGCTAGGGGCCCAACAGTTCACATGATTTGGATGAGGGATTAAATGTATTATCTCCAAATTTGCAGATGATACAAAGTTGTGTGGTCGGGTGAACTGTGAGGAGGATGCAGAGTTGCTTCAGCAGGATTTGGACAGGCTAAGTGAATGGGCATATGCATGGCAGATGCAATGCAATACAATGTGGATAAATGTGAGGTTATTTGCTTCGGTAACAAAAATAGGAATGCAGATTATTATTTGAATGTGGGTAAATTAAGAGAGGTGGATACTCAGCGAGACCTTGGTGTTCTCGTGCATCAGTCGCTGAAAGTAAGCGCGCAGGTACAGCAGACAGTAAAGAAGGAATAGTGAGAGGATTTGAATATAGGAATAGACATGTTTTACTCTACATGGCATTGGTGAGGCCACACCTTGAGTATTGTGTGCAGTTTTGGTGTCTCAATCTGAGGAAGGATGTTCTTGCTATGGAGGGAGTGCAGCAAAGGTTTAGCAGGCTGATTGCTGGGATGGCGGAATTGTCATAGGAGGAGAGACTAAATCGGTTAGGATTATATTCATTGGCATATTCTCCCCGTGTTTGCGTGGGTTTCGTACTCACAACCCAAAGATGTACAGGATAGGTGGATTGGCCATGCTAAATTGCGCCTTAATTGGAAAAAATGAATTGGGTACGCTAAATTTATTTTTAAAAAAGGATTATATTCATTGAAGTTTAGAATTAGAAAATCGGATCGGGTTAAACATGGTAGATTCAGAAAGAATGTTCCCGATGGGGGAATCCAGAACTAGGGGCCATAGTTTGAGGATAAGGCGTAAACCTTTTAACACTGAGGTGAGGAGAAATTTCTTCACCCAGAGAGTGGTGAATCTGTGGAATTTACTGCCAGAGAAAGTAGTTGAGGCCAAAACGTTGTGCAATTTCAAAAATAAATTAAATATAGTTCTTGGGGATAAAGGGATCAAGGGATATGGGAATTGGGGGGATTCAGGGTCCATGGTCATAATGAATGGCGGAGCAGGCTCGAAGGACCGAATGGCTTCCTTCTGCTTCTATTTTCTCTGTATCCATCCATGTACACCATGTTATACGGAGTAAATTAAAGTCAGCCATCAGCAATAAATCAATCCAACCTGAACTACTAATATGGGAAGTTAACTGGTTCTTTATAAAAAGATACATACATATATCAGCTAGTTAATTTGCTCGCCCAGTCTTAAGGGTGCATGCTAAGGAACATACTAGTACTGTCGACAAGATGCAATGCTCACCGAGGCTCCTTTGACAGCACCTTCAAAATCCAAGATTGCTAACATCTAGAAGGACAAGGGCTGAGAATGCATAGGAATGCAACCATTGGAAGTTTCCTTCCAAGCCACACACCATCCTGACTTGGAAATATATTGGCATTCTTTCACTGTCACTGGGTCAAAATCCTGGAACTCCTTCCCCAACATCACTGTGGGTGTACCAACATGACATTGACTGCAGCGGTTCAAGGTGGCCGCTCACAACCACCTTCTCAATGGCAATTAGGGATGGGCAATAAATGCTGGCTTAGCCACCAAAGCCTATATCCTATGAATGAATTTTAAAAACACTTTAGATTATATACTAAACTAGGAGGAGTAACAGACTCAAGGTGGCAACCCAGAAATTACAGAATAAACTATACAAAATATGCAGTGGCAGAAAATTCAGACAATTGTTACACACCTTGAAAAAAAGAATAAGCAACACATACCTCACAAATGATGCTGAAATTGCAATGGGTGCAATTGAATGAGATCAAGGAATTATAAGTTTTAAAACTCAAGGTTAAACATGATCAAACAACAAAGCCAACATTAAGGTGAACTATACAGCTAAATCATAGAAGTAACATGCCATTATTAAGCCATCCAATGTCAGACCACAGATTGAGTATTATGCCTAGTTCTGGCCACTAACACACATGGAAAATTGTATCCTGGTAGAAAGCCTGAGTGTTACAAGTGGAGGAAGGGTGGAGAAATTTTGAGTTTTCAGCCTGGAAAAAAAGTGGTCGGAAAGGTGATCCGATTGTGATATACAAGATAGTCTAAAGAATGGGAAAGTGAAAGTGGAAAATTACTTTAAAATGAATTGTAAGGAGCAAAAGAAGATAGATTCAAATGTAACAAGTAAATTGAGCACTAGCATCAGGAAATTGTCCTTCAAAATCAGACGTCCTGTTTCCTTCCTCCAGTTAAACACGAGAAGACTGAAGCAACTGATGTCAGCCCCTGCCACAAATTCCCATCCCTGCTTTGGTTCCAGTTTGAACCAGACCATTCACTATCTTAGTCAGGGACCTATTCAATTTCAACCTGAACTTTTGATACCACATGTTCTCCATAACCTTCATCCAGCTCTGAGGCAGGAAGTAGGTGAATGACCTTTATCTGGGCCCATCTGCTGTTGAAATTGCCACTCCTTCACTGCCAGTGGGTCAGAATCTTGGAGCTTCCTCCTGACACCACCAATGAACATCAAATAGACTACAGCAGTTCAAGGTGACAGCTCGCAACCACCTTCTCAAGGGTGGTTAGAGATGAGCAACAAATGATGCCCACACGCCATAAATGAGACAGATTCTTTTCTCGCACAAATTAACAATGAGTGAAAGCAGATGCGGTTTTCAAACACCATTCTTCAGAGAAAGGGTGTTACAAACAACATTTTGTGAGTTCCATATACTTTCATTTTATCTTTCTAAAGTGGAAGTCATCAAAATTTAGGTTGCAGGAATACCACAAATCTTCAATTTATTAAAGCCAGAACATCACAAAAAAAATGAACTTGTATTTGACAACAAAGACCATTCATCCAATCTTCAGGTCTTGGTAACACTATGGTTATGATAGTGGATGAGTGATCCACTAGAAGTGGACCCGCGGTCCGTAGAGTTTGAATTCTGCCATGGTAGCAGGGGAATCTAAATTCAATTTAATAAAAATTGGAATAAAAAGACAGCATTAGTAGCGGTGACCATGACATGACTAGACTGTCATAAAAACCCATCTGATTCACTTATGATCTTCAGAGAAAGGAATCTACCATTCTTACCTAATCTGGCCTGAGAGACTCCAGGCCCACAGCACGTGTTAACTCCCCTCTTAATTGTAATGAACTAATACAAAAACGTTGACTACCTCGCATCAAGAAAGCAGCTCATCGCCACCTTCTCAGGGGCAATTTGGGTGGGCAATAAATGCTAGTCTAGCCAGTAACATCCACATCTTGCAAGTGAATTGAAGAAACCAACGGATAGGATACAAAGGCATACCTTGCCAGTCGATCCTGCGAAATCTTCCATGCCAACATCTGTGACTTGTGCAAAAACTGAGTGTCCTATCCTACAGACAAGTCAAGCAACAACCCGCCATTGTCACATTCACAGAATCATGCCTTTATGCCAAAATTAGACTTCTCCATCATCCCTGGGTAATATCCTGTCCCATCAGAAGAATAAACCATGAGAGGTGGCAGCACAGTGGTTTACAGCAAGAGGAAGTGGTTCTTGGAGCTGTCGACATTGATTTAAAATCCCACAAAGTTTCATAGCATCAGGTCAAACATAGACAACTACCTTCCTTCAGCTCATGAAACATTCTCCTCCATTTTGAAAACTACTTGGGAGAAGCACTGAGGGTAGCAAGGGGACAAAATGTTTTAAATTCTTTATCATGACCAGCATTTCTCCCACTTCACCTTCAAACCAGGGGACCAATCATGGTTCAATTAGGAATGTAGAAGAGCATGCCAGGAGCTGCATCAGGTGCACCTAAAAATGAAATGCCAATCCGCTGAAATTACAACACAGGGCATGCTACTGGCAGAGCTCATGGGGATATGGTGGCCCAGTGATAATGTCACTGGGCTGGTAATCAAAAGGCCCAGGAATTTTAATTCAATTAATAAATCTGGAATTGAAAGCTAGCCTCAGTAATGGTGACCATGAAACTTTTATCAATTGTTGCAAAAGCACTTCTGGTTTGCAAATGTCCTTAAAGGAAGCAAATCTGCCGACCTTACCTGATCTTGCCTACATGCGACTACAGTCCTACAGCTATTTTGTTGACTCTTAACTGCCTTCTGAAATAGCCTAGAAAGCCACTCAGTTCAAAGACAATTCAGAATGGGCAACACATACTTGTCTTGTCACCAACACCCACATCTCATGAAATAATTTTTTAAAAGCCAAGTGACCAAAAAACCAAGAGATCAGATCAAAGTTCTGTCTTGCTAGAGGTGAACAACTAACAGGAGGAAAAGACTCAACAAACATTGGTCTCACCTTCAGGGGCTGGGCTCTGCTGCCATTATGTGCAAAAGACAAGTAGAAAGCATTTGCAACTATCTTCAGTCAGAGACCACAGTGGGTAATCCAATTCAGCCTCCTGATGTCTTCATCATCACAGAAGCCACTGTTCAGCTAAATCAATTCATTCCATGCTGTACATCCCTGCTGTAGTGCCTAAAATGTGTGCTCCAAAATGAGCCATGTCTTTAGCGAAGCTGTTCCAGTACAGTTACAACATTGACACATCCCAACAAAATGGAAAGTTGCCCAGTATGTCGGGTCTACAAAAGGATAAATCCAATTCAACCAATTATCGCCCTATCAATATAGTCCCATTCACCAACAATGTGAGGCAAAGTCACTTTGGCTCAGAGTTGTAGGCTGAAGTCCAAGCTGCAGATATTGCAGGTCATCAGGGAGACGGAAGAGTCACCTGGACACTTTATTTCAGGAGGCACCCCCTTTTGGGGGGGGGGGGGGGGGGGGGGGGGGGTTGGAGGAAAGAGAGAGAGAGAGAGAGAGAGATCCACATAGGAACCAATAACAGGTAGAACTAGAATTAAGTTATTGAAAGAGTTCAAGGAACTAGGTCCAACTTGAAAATGCAGAACCCCAAAACTAATATTTTTTGCATTGTTACCACAGATATGTGCCAATTGGCATAGGGTCGAGCAGAACAGAAAATTAAATGTGCGACTCAAAAGGTGGTGCAAGAAGGGTTTCAACTCATGGGGTACTGGCACCAGCATTAGGGGAAGTGGTATCTGTATCATTGGGATGGGTGCCAGTAAAACTCGGCTGGGATTGCAAAACTGGTATTGTATAACTATAGAGGTTTGAAAGGGCACTAAATTAAAAGTTTAGGCTAGGTAAAGAGAAATTTGGAAATCTAAAGAGAAAAATTGCCTAATGGAGCAGTGGGTTTTGGTAAAAATGTGCAGAGCGGGATGGGAAGGGACAGAGAGCTCAGTAAGTGCAGTGTATAAAAGTATATAAAGAGCGGTAAAAAAAAATTAAATGCTCTTTATTACAAATACTTTGCACAGATAAAATAGATGAGCTAAAAGTGCAAACGGGGATGGATGTATGAGATCCAATTGCCATTTCAGAAGCAAGGTTACAAAGTGGCGAAAGTTGAGAAATGAAATATTCAAATGTTACACGACGTTGTTAAAAGATGTAATGGAAAACAATGAATAGCCCTGATCATAAATGATGACTCAAGAACAGTAGTGAAAAATTATATTGGCTGAGAAGATCAAGAAGTAGAATCAGTAAGCAAGGCAGTTAGAGATAACAAGCAAATTAGGAACATCAGAAAAGGTCCCCGAAGAGTAATTATACAACTGAACAGAGCATTAAACAAAAGATAATTCAAGCTTGGAACATAGGCAATATATTAATTCTGGGGGACTTCAATCTTCACACAGACTGGACAAATCAAACTGGCTACGGTGCTCTGGAAGATGAGCTTCTAGAATACTTCTGCAACATTTTCCAGGAACAATATGCGGTGGAACCAACTATGAATAAAGGTACCTTAAATTTAGTATTCTCAAATGAGGCACGGTTAGTTAGCAATCTTATGTTTGATAAATCATAGCATCCCTATAGTGCAAAAGGAGGACATTCGGCCCATCGGGTCTGCACTGACCCTCTGAAAGAGCGCAAACCCCCCCCCCCCCCCCACGTCCCATCCCCATAAGCTCCAAGGTGCGAATCGAACTCGGGTCCCTGATGAGGTAGCAGTGCTAACCAATGTGCCGCCATGCCGCCATATGATT
Source organism: Scyliorhinus torazame (assembly GCF_047496885.1). Classification (NCBI taxonomy): domain Eukaryota; kingdom Metazoa; phylum Chordata; class Chondrichthyes; order Carcharhiniformes; family Scyliorhinidae; genus Scyliorhinus; species Scyliorhinus torazame. The sequence goes on along the minus strand of NC_092715.1, from coordinate 120,113,913 downwards.
TGCCTCAACTACTCCCTAGAGGTAACGAGCTCCATGTTCTCGCCACTCTCTGTTGATTAATTAGTTCATGGGATGTGAGCGTTGCTGGCTAGACCAGCATTTGTTACCCTTTCCTAATTGCCCTTGAGAAGGTGGTGGTGAGCTACCTTCTTGAATGGCTGCAGTCCTTGTGTTATTGGAACACCCGTTGTGCTGTTGGGGAAGGAGTTCAAAGATTTTGACCCAGCGACAGTGAAAGCAAGGCAATGTAGCTCCAAGTCAGAACTATGTGAGGCGTGGCAGGCAGGCTTGGAGGTGGCGGTGGTGTTCCCATGCATCTGCTACTCTTGTCCTTCTGAATTCCCTTTTTGGTTTCATGGTGACTACCTTAAACTGATGGTCTCTATTTCTGTTCTTTCCCCTTTCTCTCCGTACCAGCAAGAGACACAGGTGGAGATCTGAGTGGCGTATTTCCAGCCTTGCTCCTGACCCAACATGGGCAGCACGGTAGCACAGTGGTTAGCACAGTTGCTTCACAGCTCCAGGGCCCCAGGTTCGATTCCCTGCTTGGGTCACTGTCTGTGTGGAGTCTGCACGTTCTCCCAGTGTCTGCGCGGGTTTCCTCCGGGTGCTCCGGTTTCCTCCCACAGTCCAAAGATGTGCAGGTTAAGTGAATTGGCCATGATAAATTGCCCTTAGTGTCCAAAAAGGTTAAGTGGGGTTACTGGGTTACGGTGATTGGGTGGAGGCATGGGCTCGAGTAGGGTGCTCTTTCCAAGGGCCGGTGCAGACTCGATGGGCCGAATGGCCTCCTTCTGCACTATAAATTCTATGATTCTATAAATAGCAGTAAGCTCCAATATTGGGAGTTTTTTTAGAAATCAACAAAGGATGGTTGGTAATTTGATAATAAATGGTGGAAAATAGAATAAATAAATGAGCCAGGGACATTAAAACATTGCAAGAGCTTTTAGAAATATATAAAATGGAGAGTAGCGAGAGTAAACATTGATTCCTTAGAGGCAGACAGGAGTAATTATCATGGGGAATGAGGAAATGACAGACATGTTGAACAAATATTTTATGTCCATCAACAACACTAATTACACACCTGAAATAGAAGGTAACCAAGGATCGAAGTGTAAGGAACTTAAAATAATTATCAGCAGAAAGTACTGGAGAAACTTAAGGGACTATGTTTCTGAGCTGGTGGCATGGTAGCACAGTGGTTAGCACTGTTCCTTCACAGCAGCAGGGTCCCAGGTTCAATTCCCGGCTCGTGCCACTGTCTGTGCGGAGTCTGCACGTTCTCTCCGTGTCTATGTGGATTTCTTCCGGGTGCTCCGGTTTCCTCCCACAAGTCCCGAAAGACTGTTAGGTAATTTGGACATTCTGAATTCTCCTTCCGTGTACTCGAACAGGTGCTGGAATGTGCCGACTAGGGGCTATTCACAGTAAGTTCATTGCAGTGTAAATGTAAGCCTACTTGTGACAATAAAGATTATTATTATAAAAGCAGATGAGGGTGGAGCCAAGCCCGAAAGTGGCAGTCTTCGGGGTATCAGACCAGCCAAATCGCGTCATTGGGAGGATGGCAGACGCCCTTGCCTTTGCCTCCCTGATCGTCCTCCGTAGAATCCTGCTCGGCTGGTGGTTAGCAGCACCACCTAAAGAGAACGACCCCCCACCCCCCCGTCCTGTTATATTTCCTAGATCCTATGTATTTTGCTTTACGCTGCATGTACTTGTATTTATAACATGTACAAAACCCAAGAAAATTTTTTTTTTTTTTTAATTCTAAAAGCTGACAAATTCCCAGGACCTCATGGCCTATGTCCTAGAGTTCTAAAAGAGATAGCTACAGATGCAGTGGGTGCAAAGGTTATTATTTTCCAAAAATTCACAAGGATCTAGAGCAGTCTCAGTAGATTGGGTGTTTGCAATGTAACACCTCCATACAAGAAATAAATCATTGAGCACACAGGGAACTATTTGCCAGAATGCCTGACAATCAGTTGTCAGGAAAATGCTGGAACCAATTATTAAAGAAGACTTAACAACACACTTCAAAAACCACAATATTATCAGACAAAGTGAACACGGTTTTACCAAAGGGAAATTGTGTTTGGCAAATTTATTAAGAGTATTTTGAGGATCTAATTAGCAAGGTAGGCAAAGGGGAACTAATCTAGATGTGGGATATTTGGATTTCCAAAAGACATTTGACAAGGTGTCACAGAAAAGGTTAATAGGCAAAATGGGATTTGTTTATTGGCACATGTACCGAGGTAAAAAGGATTGTTCTGCGTACAGTTCAGACAGATCATTCCGTACATGAAAGAAAATACATAGATAGGAGATGTAAGAAGAGGATCTGTGTGAGAGAGCTTGCAGAGAGTCGCCAAGCTCCAGCGCCATCTAGCTTTTATATTAGCATAGACAGAGGGTTGGTTAACTGAGAATAGAAATTAATGGGGCATTTCCAGTTTGGAAGGTTGTGACCAGCAGAGTACAGCAAGAATCATTGGAGGGGCCTCAGCTATGACACAGAGACCATAAGTGATATATTTAAGTTTGTTGACGATAACAAAACCTTGAGGCTACAAAAAGGTACAGACAGGTCAAGTGAGTGGATAATATGATGGTATCAGATGGAGAATAATATTGGTAAGTGTGAGCTTAGTCACTTTGGTAGCAAGAAAAGCAGACTTTTTTTTTTTTAAAGGCAGGAAACTTCTAAATGTTGGTGTTGAGGGGGGCTTGGGTGATACACGTACAAGGAATACAAGTAATTAGAATGACAAATGGAATGTTGGCCTTAATTGCAAGGGGATTGGCACACAAGAATGACAGAGTCTTAAGGTTAGCACTGTTGCTTCACAGCACCGGGGTCCCAGGTTTGAATCCCTGCTTGGGCCACTGTTTGTGCGGAGTCTGAGTGTTCTCCCCGTGTCTGCATGGGTTTTTCCGGGTGCTCCGGTTTCCTCTCACAAGTTCCAAAAGATGTGTTGTTAGATAATTTGGACATTCTGAATTTTCCCTCTGCGTATCCAAACAGGTGGCAGAATGTGGCGACTAGGGGCTTTTCACAGTAACCTCATTGCAGCGTTAATGTAAGCCTACTTGTGACAATAATAAAGATTATTGTTATTAATATTTTTGAAGTCAATTGGAATTCTGGAAAACACTTCATTGGCTGGACAAATTCCTTTCTAACTTGTTGCCAGCTTGTTGCAGACTGGCACAAATCACACTGGCACATGTCAACAGCCATTTTATTCCCTGCACAGGATGATCCTGGTTGCTTTGTAGCCATTCACCCACCAACTTAGGGGTAACATAGGCAGGAAGAGTGATGAGGTCCTTCAGAAGGAGTTAAGGGAGTTAGGCAGTAAGCCAAAAAGCAGAATCTCTAGGATTGTAATCTCAGGATTACTCCCTGTGCTACGTGCCAGTGAGGCTAGAAATAGGAGGATAGTGCAGCTGAACACGTGGCTAAACCAGTGGTGTAGGAGGGAGGCTTTCAAATTTCTGAACCATTGGGATCTCTTCCGGGGCAGGTGCGACCTACACAAGAAGGACATCTAAATTTGAGGGGCACCAATATCCTGGTTGGGAGGTTTGCTAGAATCACTCAGGAGGATTTAAACCAGTATGGCAGGGGGATGGGAGCCAGAGTGGTAACTCAAAGGTATCATAACTGAAGGGGAAATGGAGAACAAAAATAAGAGAACATCACCACTCTCAGGCAGAATATAAAGGTGACAAGTGTGAGAAGGGAGGTGGTCAATGCAGGACTGAGGGTGTTGTACCTTAATGCGCGCAGTATACGGAACAAGGTAAATGATCTTGTTGCACACATTAAAATTGGCCGGTACGATGTTGTGGGCATCACAGAGATGCGCCTGCAAGGGGATCAGGGCTGGGATCTAAATATACAAGGATATCGAAAGGACAGGCAGATGGGCAAAGGGGATAGGATTGCATTGTTAGCAAGGAATGAATTTAAATCGATAGCAAGGAGCGATATAGGATCAGAAGGCATAGAATCTCTGTGGGTAGAGTTGAGGAATCGCAAAGGTAAAAAGACCCTGATGGGAGTTATGTACAGGCCCCCTAGCAGTAGTCAGGATGTGGGGCAGAAAATAAATCAGGAGACAGAGAAAGCATGTAAAAAAAGGCAATATCACAATAATCATGGGGGACTTCAATATGCACGTGGACTGGGAAAATCAGGTTGGTAGTGGATCCCAAGAAAAGGAATTTGTGGAATGTCTAAGAGATGGCTTTTTGCAGCAACTTGCGACAGAGCCTACGAGGGAACAGGCAATTCTGGATTTGGTGATGTGTAATGAGGCAGACTTGATTAGGGAACTTAAGGTGAAGGAACACTGAGGGAGCAGTGGCCACAATATGATAGAATTTGCCCTGCAGTTTGAGAGGGAGAAGCTGGAATCAGATGTAACGTTTTTACAATTAAATAAAGGGAACTAATAATAATAATAATAATAACTTATTGTCACAAGTAGGCTTCAATTAAGTTACTGTGAATAGCCCCTAGTCGCCACATTCCGGCGCCTGTTCGGGGAGGCTGGTACAGGAACTGAACCCGCACTGCTGCCTTGCTCTGCATTACATGCCAGCTGTTTAGCTCACTGTGCTAAACCAGCCCCTACAAAGACATGAGGGAGGAGCTGGCCAGATTTGATTGGAAAATAAGCCTAGCAGGGAAGACAGTGGAACAGCAATGACAGAGTTTTTGGAGGTTATTTGGGAGGCACAACAGAAATTCATCCCAAGGAGGAGGAAACATGCCAAGGGAAAGACAAGGTGTCCATGGTTGACGAGGGAAGTCAAGGGCAGCATAAAAGCAAAAAAAAAAGCGTACAAAGTGGTGAGGATTAGTGGGAAGCCAGAGAACTTCCCTCTAACAAAAAAAGCAATAAGGAGGGAGAAAATGAAATATGAGTGCAAGCTAGCTAGTAATATGAAAGAAGATAGGAAGAGTTTTTTTCAATGTATTAAAGGTAAGAGAGAGGCAAAAATAGACATTGGACCACTGGAAAATGTGGCTGGAGAAGTAATAGTAGGAAACAAAGAAATGGCAGAGGAACTGAATAGTTACTTTGCATCAGTCTTCACGTGGAAGACACCAGTGGGATGTCAGAGCTCTAGGAGAATCGGGGGGGCAGAGGTGAGTGCAGTGGCCATCACAAAGGAGAAGGTTCTAGGGAAACTGAAAGGTCTGAAAGTGGATAAATTACCTGGATCGGATGGACTACTCCCCACGGTTCTAAAAGAGATAGCTGAGATGCTTGTGGAAGCATTGGTGGTGATCTTTCAGGAATCACTGGAGGCAGGAAGGATCCCAGAGGACTGGAAAGTGGCTAATGTAACACCAATGTTTAAGAACGGAGGGAGGCAGAAGACGGGAAATTATAGGCCGGGTAGCCTAAATTCGGTAATTGGTAAGATTTTAGAGTCCATTATTAAAGATGAGATTGCAAGTACTTGAAAATTCATAATAAAATAGGACTGAGTCTGCACGGCTTTGTTTGTCAAAGGGAGGTCAAGTCTGACAAATCTGTTCAGAGTTCCTTAAGAAGTCAAAAGGAAGTTAGACAAAGGAGAACCAGTGGACGTGATTTATTTAGATTTCCAGAAGGCCTTTGACAAGGTGCCGCATAGGAGACTGTTGAATAAGTTAAGAGCCCATAGTGTTACGGGTAAGATCCTGGCATGGATAGAGGATTGGTTGACTGGCAGAAGAGAGTGGAGATAAAGGGTCTGCAGAAGGATTTGGACAGGCAAGGAGAGTGGGCAAGGAAGTGGCAGATGAAATATAATTTGGAAAAGTATGAGGTTATGCACTATGGAAGGAGGAATGGAGGCATAGACTATTTTCTAAATGGGGAAATGCTGAGGAAATCAGAAGCACAAAGGGACTTACTTGGGAGTCCTTGTTCACAATTATCTTACGGTTAACGTGCAGGTTCAGTCGGCAGTTAGGAAGGCAAATGCAATGTTAGCATTCATGCCGAGAGGGCTAGAATACGAGACCAGGGATGTATTTCTGAAGCTGTCTCATGCTCTGGTCAGACCCCATTTGGTGTATTGTGAGCAGTTTTGGGCCTCGTATCTAAGGAAGGATGTTGGCTGGAGTACCCAAGGTTAGGGGAGGGGGCATGGCTACATTAGAAGGGGCGATAGTGGAGCAGGAGATCAAAGATGCGATTGGGAGGATGCAGTCAGGGAAGGTGGCAGGGCTGGATGGATTTCTGATGGAATATTATAAAAAATTCAAAGACAAGCTGGTACCGCTGATGGTGGGGATGTTTGAGGAGGTGATAGGGAAGGGGGTGATCGTGCAAACTTTGGGGCAGGCATCGTTTTGCCTGTTGCTTAAAAGCAATAAGGACCCACGTTGGGTCCTATAGGCCCCTATCACTTTTAAACATGGACGCAAAGATATTGGCGAAGATACTGGCAGGTAGGCTAGAGGAGTGCCTCCCGAAGATGATAGGTGAAGATCAGACGGGGTTTGTGAGAGGGAGGCAGCTCTTTTCGAACATTAGGAGCGTATTGAACGTGGTTATGGCACCAGCGGAGGGGAAGGAAATAGAGGTGGTTGTGGCATTGGACACCGAGTAAGCATTTGACCAGGTAGAATAATTAATGGAAATTCTGGTGCGGTTTGGGATTGACCAAGATTTGTGGACTGGGTAAAGCTACTGTATAAGGAGCCGAGGGCGAGTGTCCGCACAAATAACATCAGCTCGGAATACTTTTCCTTCCACCGTGGGACTAGGCAGGGATGTCCTATGTCCCCCCTTGCTGTTTGCACTCGCGATTGAGCCATTGGCCGCCGCGTTAAGAAGTTTGGCGGTATGGAAAGAGATAGTGCGGGGAGGGGGGGTGAATAGAGTATAGGGTGTCCTTATATGCCGATGACTTGTTATTATATGTGTCGCAACCGAGTGTGTCAAATGGGGGGGGGGGGGCAATACTGGAGCTGCTTCGGGTGTTTGGGTCTCTCTCGGGTTACAAATTAAATCTAGACAAGAGTGAATATTTTGTGATGTCTCGGCCGATGGTGGGGGCAAGGGTGGGGGGAGGGGCTGCCATTCCGTAGAGCAGGGACTCACTTTAGATACCTGGGGGAGCAGGTTGCTCGGGATTGGGGGGCGCGCCGTAGGTACAACATTTCTAGTTAGGTAGGGAGGGTGAAAGCTGATCTGGCAAGGTGGGATGGTCTCCCTCTGTCATTGGCGAGTCGGGTACAGGCAGTTAAAATGAACGTGTTGGACATCCGGTCGCGACCATGGAGTGAACGGTCACACATTTGGCTGCTCCCGCTCATGGTGGTCTTTGTGTGGCTTTTAAGCTGGATTGTTACAGTAAATTTGTAGAGAATGTGTGTAGAAGCAAGAACAGACGAAAGGGACCCCCAGTTTATGGCGGTGCGGCCCAGAAGTCATCAGAAAAGAACGGACCAGGCAGGGGTGGCGAGTGAGGAGCGGACAATGCGAGTGGAGATGGCAGACAAACAGGGTCGGACCCAGTCAGCTCAGTGTTCTATGGACCAGTTGGTGAGCTTCTTAAATGAGAAGTTCACCCAACAACGGAAGGAGAGTGTGGAGGACCTGACCCGGGCGGTGGACTCGATCAAGGCGGTGGTTGACCACATGGAGACGAAACTGGCGGCCCAGAGTCAGGCGATCCAGAGGTTGAAGAGCGGGCGGGGAGCAGGAGGACCAGTCTAACTCAATGGCAGCAGAGATTGGGATGCTGTGTGATCAGCAGAAGAAGCTGCTGGAGAAAGTGAAGGCCCTGGAAAATCGTTCTCGGAGGCAGAACATTTGGATCGTGGGTCTGCCGGAGGGAGTCGAAGGATTGGACGCTGGTGCATATGTGGGGAAGATGTTGAAGAAGCTGCTTGGGGAAGGTGCGTTTGATCAACCGCTGGAGGTGGATCGGGCCCACAGGGCACTGACGCGCAAGCCCCAGGTGTGTAAGCCGCCGAGGGCGATGGTGGTACGATAACACGGTTCCTGGACAAAGAACGCATTATGAAGTGGGCCGGGCAGACGAAGCGATGTACGTGGGAGGATGTCGAGATCCGGGTATATCAAGACCAAGGGGCAGAGCTCGCAAAAAGGAGGGCGAGATTTAATAAGGTCAAGTCAGCCCGGTACAAAAAGGGCATAAAGTTCGGACTACTGTACCCGGTCCGGCTATGGGTGACCTATGGGGGGGGGGGGGACCAGGCTGGTCACGTGGAGCGTTCGGGGACTGAATGGGCCAGTCAAAAGGGCCCATGTGTTCACGTACTTGAGGCAACTGAAGGCGGACGTGGCCATGTTGCAGGAGACACAGGGTAGATATGTTATAGTTAGTGGGAAGTTGGAGGGAATGGCCGTGGTATTGGTAAATATATATGCCGCAAACTGGGATGATGTTGAGTTTGTCAGACAGGTGCTGGGGAAGATCCCGGACCTGGATTCATATCGACTGATTATGGGGGGAGATTTCAACATGGTGTTATGGGCCAGGGTTTAAAGAACCCCAAAGTGTATCATGGAGTTCACTTGACCCACGACTTTTAATAGATTGTGGTTATGGGGAGCACATGGTCAGGTATGATGCAAACAGAGCTTTACAGTACTTTTAAATTAAAACAAAGTTTATTCTATGAACTCAACTTAGCCTTTTTAAAACATAGTGAACATCTTAGCAACCATCAATTCAAATACGACCCCCAAAGAATACAACACTAAGTAATCCTTAATAACTTCCCAAGCAACATCCAGAAGACAAAGAAAACACCTTTTAACAGAAGCAATTCGGTTTACTGAGAACATTTATAATTCTGAATTCACCAAATGATCAGAGATAGTCTTTTCATGGCAGAGAGATCAACAGTACACCTGCTCTCTCTGGCTTCAGCTCCAACACTGAAAATGAAACTAAAACACACCCTGCAGCAAACGGTCTAAAACAAAAGTAAAAAGCTGACAGACAGCCCAGCTCCACCCACTCTCTGACATCATTACAGTAATAAACACCCATTTCTTAAAGGTACTCTCACATGACACCCACCCCCCAAAAACAACATCAACTTCAAGATGGTTTCATTTTTCACCTTTTCACTACCCTTTAAGAAATGCACACAGTAAATATACTTTTTTGTTTAAAAAAAAACATACACGCAAACAGGTACAATAATACAGTCCATTTTTTGTTCTTCTTCCTCCAACTGAAATCCTTCCTGATTGACAGTCTCTTTGAACAAGAAGTTCTCTGCACGATCCGTCCATTTCTCTACACCTCGGCATTTCTCTTTAAAGTCAGATACTTCAGTTCAATCTGATCACAGAGTCCCTTGTAATTCTCCAACACATGAGCATTGGTTACCACAGCTTACAGGCCATCAAATGCCTGTCCATTGGAATTTGTTACGCTTCTTGAGCAAGTCCGTCAGTGGAGCAATCACGCTACAAAACTTTTTCACCAATGTTCGAACAAATCCACTCATGCCAAGAAATCGCATTATTTTGCTTTGTCTTGAGGGTATCGGAAACTCCTCAATAACTGTTGGTTTCACATCCCGTATAACCATTCGGCCCTGTCCGATTATATGGCCAAAGAAAGTGACTTGGGCTTTTCCAAATTCACTTTTGGCTAGGTTTATCACCAAACCCGCCTCCTGAAGTCGATCGAATAACTCCATCAGATGTTTTAATTGTTCTTTCCATGTCTGGCTGAAAATTACCAGATCGTCGATGTATACCGCACAATTGGGTAATCCTGAAACAACTTCGTTAGTTAACCACTGAAATGTGGCTGGGGCGTTTTTCATGCCAAATGGCATAACTTTGAATTGGTATATACCATCTGGAGTCACAAAAGCTGAAATCTCCTTCGTCCTTTCAGATAAAGGTACCTGCCAGTAACCTTTAAATAAATCCAGTTTGGAAATAAAAACAGATTGTCTCACTTTCCCAATGCAATCCTCCAAACGTGAGATTGGATAAGAGTCTGTTCTTGTGACTGCATTAACCTTTCTATAGTCCACACACAACTGGTACCGTCTGATTTAAATTGTTTTATTCCTAAGCTATCCATAACTTCTTTGAATAACCTGGAGGTAAAATTTGATCCTTGATCTGATTTCTGTGGGTAGTCCATATCTAGTAAAGAATTTAAGTAAAACTCCTCCACAATCTTTTTAGTTGTAATATTACGTCCTGAAATGGCCTCTGGAAACCTAGTAGACACATCCATTAATGAAATGAAATGAAATGAAAAAATGAAATGAAAATCACTTGTCACAAGTAGGCTTCAAATGAAGTTACTGTGAAAAGCCCCTAGTCGCCCCATTCCGGCGCCTGTTCGGGGAGGCTGTTACGGGAATTGAACCGTGCTGCTGGCCTGCCTTGGTCTGCTTTCAAAGCCAACAATTTAGAAGTCAAAAGATATTGATTCCCACTTCTGTTTTCGGAAGTGGTCCTACGCAATCACTTAGGACCCTTGTAATTTTTCAAATTTAGTGCAGATTCCCTTCCCAGCCAATCAGGTCACAGCTTTCCTGTAACGTCACTTTTTTCAATTTGTTTCAGTGGCCATCTACAAGATTCAAGTGTCACCGCCTGACATTCAATGGCATTACCAGCACTGAATCCCTTACCATCAACACCCTGGAGGTCACCATTAAACAGAAAATGAACTGGACCAACCATCTAAAAACTATGGCCTCAAGTACAGGTCAGGCTGGAAATTCTACGGCCAACAACATCTCCCGATTCCCCAAAGCCTTTTCACCATCTACAAGGTACAAACCAGGAGTGTGACGGAATACTTTGCACTTGCCTGGATGAATGCAGCTCCAACAATGTTCAAAAAACTTGACACCATCTAAGACAAAGCATCCCACTTGACTGGCATCCATCCACCCCTTTAACATTCATTCCCTTAACCACTGGTGCACCATGACTGCAATGTGTACAGTCTATAAGATGCACTGCAGCAAAGCGTCAAGGCACATTTGACAGTGCTTCCTAAGCCCATGATCCTGATCACCTAGAAGGGCAAGGAAACACCACCAACTAACTGCAAGTTCCCTCCAGGTCGCACACCATCCTGACTTGGAAATGTATCACCATTGGTTCATAGTCACCGGTGAAAATCCCTATCACTATCGCCTTCACACATGAACTGCAGAGGTTTATGGCAGTGGCTCACCACGTTTGCTTGGGAAACTAGGAATGGGCAATAAGTAGTCTCGTCAATGATGTCCACATCCCATGACTCCAAAGTTCCACGCTCAAGATGTGACTTAAATCTGTAGATTATCACCAGTTTCGAAGAATATGTTGAACAATTAGACTGACCTTGAACTTTGGTGATATTGTAATCTTAATAAATTTAGTCTTAATTGTAATTTATTCGATTGAAACACAATAATTTTAGTCAACTATTTTGCGCATCTTAGTTGATAAAACCAAAATTTATTGACAAATATATGCAATGGTGATGTTCCTTAGCTTTTAAGAGACCCGCTATACTTCCTTTTTCAGCCAAGTACTGTCTCAATTTTCCTCAATGTCTCAAATTGTCTTGTTAAAGCAAGTATGAAACAACAGCTTGCTTATTTGTTTTCGGAATCTGAATTGTTACTGATAAGATGAATGGAATTCTTAGATCTTTGGTTATTATGATGTGAGCATAAGATGCTATATATGAGAAAGGAGGTAAAAGAAATGAAAAAGATTCTAACACACCAGGCACATTTCTTCAAATCAGTTGTTTAGTCAAAAAAATCCAGGAATTCCTCGAGTGACGCATTCTATCTAGCAATGAGTTTAAGGTATTACCTTAACAAATAGGTTAACTTATGCTACACGGGTCTGGCCAACAGCTTCAATAAAAAAGCTGACAGCTGGAAAAAAAAAACCAATGATATGTGATGATTTATAGGGACTTCCTAACAAGTTCTGGGTGTACCTACTGGATTTAGAGCATATGAAAGTCTGAAAGGGTACATTCAAATAATGACACTTTCTCAACAAAAGGAAACATATTGACCCATGTATATATTTTCATTTGCGAATTTAAAATTTTGCATTCTGGTCCATTTTAAACACTGCGAAGATAAATATTAAACAAGAAACATTTTGATATTCAATAGACAAACCATTACTCCCCCAAAAGTTCTCAACACACAAATTAATTAATTTATCCCATTCTAGTTTAGAGAAACTGTACCGTAATCAATTCTCAACATTTTCAGAGATACTCCCACTTTTGCAAATCCTTTCAGTTCATTCTCACTACTCTCAATTCAATGCCCATTTTCCCTGTTCAAGCTCCTACTGGTTCCTCTAAATTCAACATGGCATTTTCAGTCACTGCAGCTCACCTCAAATTATTAACTTACTTCCACTTTTATTCAAATTGGAAATCTTCACACCTCCTTCTGTACAATGACATTTGCCCTCTAATTAGATCATGTTAATTAATTTCTCCATCTTTCATTGTTTTCTCTCAGATATACACTAAAACCAGGCTGTGTACATATTTGAACAATTTGCTTTGTGAGGCGAGGGAGGGAGAAGATAGATACATACAACTAATGATAATTGCAGCACTCACTGTGTTGGCGAGCTCCAAGTAACTGCCACTCTTTGGATGGTTCAGGCTTGAAGCCTGTACCAAGAGTTTCTGCAGAGCGACTTCTTGATCCAGACTAGCGCCTCCACATTCTAAAAGTTTCTGAAGCATTGGATGACTATTATGTAGTTCTGGGCTCTGAAGGTCTCGAGCTCCAGAATCATACTCCCAGCTCTCTCTGGCTCCTGACATTGCACCTAGGGAAAAAAAGCACCTTATAAACTTTGAAATTAAAAGTACACTTACGACATATTGAGCACAAGTCAACTAAATGTCTTTGATCTCTTAGGGATGGAAACAGCAACAGACACATATAAATTTGATATTAATTTAGAGATGAAGGAAGAGCCACAAACTTAATGTTTTAGATTTCCACAAGACCTACTTCAAACCTATTTCCAGTGGTGGCACATGAGGTAAATTCACACACAAGATAGCTACCGCCAGGGTACTTGTTTTCAGTTCATTTTGCCCATTTTGGGGGGGGGGGGGGGCGGGGCGGATTCCTCGGGAAAAACTAACCAATTTGGAGACACAAGATACCTTTACTAGAACAATGTCGAAAAAGGATGTAAGAAGCCTGCAGATGGTAATTCATTGATGGACTGAGGCTTTGTGTAGCTCCTCTGTGGAGAAAATGGTGGAGACTGCTTCTGCGGCTGACCCAATAATGGTGAACATGCTTGCTGGTGTGCTGTCGAAGGAATTTGACAAGCAATTTGAGAAACAGTGAAAGGCGATGTCGGAGAGACTTCGAAAGTCGATCGGGGAGGTCATGGGTCCCGTCCAATCGAGACCAATTGGTGAAGACTGTTGAGATGGTGAAGTGATATGGCAAGGTTTTAGAGGGCGTGGAGAAGGCTCTGTCAAGTAATGATGAGCAAACTGCCTCGTTGGAGGCTGAGGTGGCCATGGTAGCTGACGGGAACAAGAGGTTGAGGGCCAAAGTCAATGATCTCGAGAATCATTCAAGGAGGCAGAACCTCAACTTTGTGGAGCTGTTGGAGGATGGAGGGCCCGAATATCACTGCGTATTTCTCACAGATGTTTGGGAAGATGATATGGGGATGGTGGACACCACGAGCAGTTATCGTTCATTTACATAGCTTTGAGGAGAAGTGGGCCAAGGAACAATAGAGACTGGAAGTGGGAGGGTAATCTCGTTAATATCTACCAGGACGTTGGAACCGAACTGACGAAGAGGAGGGTGGCCTTCAACAAGGCTTCGCCGCATTACATAAGAAGGGATTCGGTTTTGTGTGGTGCACCTGGCGAGATGAATCGAAATACTATCATTTTGATGCACTGAAGGAGGCAGATCCTTTTGTTGCAAAGCAGACTTGGCTCTCGTTAACTGCTATCTGAGGGCTTTGATTTCGTGGGTCAGGAGGGAATTGGGGTAGCATGTAAATTATCAGGAATAATGGGGTACTTTTGTGTTTCATTTGGTGTGTGTTTATTGGGGGACTAATTGTTATGAGGGTTGGTGTCTTATGTTATTCAGATTGAAATATATAGTTCCTGTTGGGAATTTAGGTGTGATACTGGTTTATGTGTCACATTTTATACCCAGGGCGGGCTGCAATGGTTTCTTTCATCTTTATCCTGGGGCGGGGGACTGCCACGCTGGCAAAAGATTCAGCTAGCTAACGGGAGCAAGGAAGGGGGGCTGCAGCTTGCCAAACTGGTTTGGCTTGGTTGGATGAGCTTAGTGTCTTTGTTTGGATGGGAATTGAGGTGTGGGGGAGGGGTATTGTTCATTCTTTTGGTTTCAATATGTATATTTGGGTGGAGTGTTGCTTGGGGGAGGAGTGGTGGGGGTAGGGATGGAGAGGGGTTAGTTTGCTGACAGTGACTATACGCTATTCTTGGTTTCATTTTATGGGTGGGTTTGGTTGCTATGTTGGGTGGGCCTTGGGCCTGAGTAGTTACTTGATTATTCTTTTCCGTGGAAATGATCGACGTCGGGATGAAGGGGCAGGAAACCCCAATTTGGTTGGTCACCAAGAGCATCAGGGGCTTGGGGGGCCCAGTAAAAAGATTGAGAGGGGGCAACATGGTGGCACAGTGGTTAGCACTGCTGCCTCAAGGTGCCAAAGACCCGGGATCGATCCCGGCCCCGGGTCACTGTCCGTGTGGAGTTTGCACAGTCTCCCCGTATCTGCGTGGGTCTCATCCCCCCCAATCCAAAGATGTGCAGGTAGTGGATTGGCCATGCTAAATTGCGCCTTATTTGGAAAAAAAATAATTGGGCACTCTAAATTTTAAAAAAAGATTGAGAGGTTTTGCTCAGGTAAAGGATCTGAAAGCTGATGTGGTGTTTTTGCAAGAGACTCATTTACAGATATGGGATCAGACCAAATTGAGAGTGGGGTGGGCGAGCCAAGTGTTTCACTCAGACTTCAATGGAAGGGCCCGGGGATGGCAATTTTAGTTAACCAACGGGTTCTTTTCTTGGCCACCAGGACCGCAGCAATCCCAGCAGAAGATTTGTGATGGCCAGCGGGTCTTTGGAGTAAACACCTATATGCCAAATTGGGACAATGTAGCACTTGTTAGGAGACTAGTGGCTTCCGTTCTTGATCTGAACATGCACCAACTGGTTTGGGCAGTTGGGGAGGGGGGGGGGGGGTCACTTTAACTGTGTACTTGATCCAAGGTTGAATCGATCTCGGCCTAAGTTGTTGGCTCCTTCGGGGGTAGCGAGGGCGCTGCTGACCTTTATGGAACAGGTGAGGGGAGGGGGGTGGGGATGGGCAGACCTGTGTTGGCTTTTACACTCAGGGATAAGGAATTTCTGATTTCTCCCAAAACTTTTTTCCAGGATAGACTTCTTTCAGCTGGGCAAGTCTCTTCTCCCTGGGGTGAGGAAAGCGGAGTACTCAGTCATATTAATCTCAGACCATGCTCCACACCTTATGGACTTGGCTCTGGAGTCAGGACATGCTCAGCGTCCACCGTGGAGGTTGGATGCATCGCTGCTAGTGGATAAGGAATTTTGTGGGTACACAGTTATTGCCATTGAGGAATACATTAGGTTCAACAAAAAGGAGTCTGTCTCGCGCTCCACGTTGTGGGAAATCCTCAAAGCGGTTATCGGAGGGAAGATAATCTCCTATAAGGCACAGACAGGTAGGGTGGCGAGGAAGGAGCGGCAGAGACTGGTGCATGTTATTCTGGAAGTAGACTACCAGTATTCACGGGACCCTACCCTGGAGCTACCGGCAAGCAGGAAAAAGCTGCAGATGCAATTTGATCTGCTGTCCACGGGGCAAGGCAGTAAGCCAGCTGCGGCGCTCAAGGGTTTTTTTTTTCAAGGGAGAAGGCCAATCATCTTTTGGCCCACCAGCTGAGGTGGCAGGCGGCTTCCAGGGAGATCATACAGGTTAGGGATTGGAGCAAGAATTTGGTTTTGTCTAAAACACATTTAGTTGGGTTTTGTGTTGAGGTTGGGATGGGAAGGGATTGGGTGCCTATTTGAGCCAGGAGGAATGGTTAGCAGATGTTTGGAAGGGTGAGGGAAGTGGGGGAAGGGGTGTTGGGTGGACTGGGAGGTAGATAAAATGCTGGCAACGAGGGTCTCTTTATGTATGGACCGACGTAGGGGTGGAGGCGGCATCCATCTTGGGTGAGCCTGGACTCGAAATTAGTTGGGGGTCCTCACAGAGGGGGATTGGGTGACTCTACTGGAGGGAGGGTCCCCACTAGGTTGGTGACGTGGAATGTTAGGGGATTTAATTGTCCGGTTAAAAGGTCTTGGGTGTTTACTCATTTGAGGACATTGAACGCAGAGATAGTCTTCTTGCAGGAGACACATTTGCAAACTTGGGATCAGGCGAGACTAAGGCTGGGTGGGACAGATGTTCCACTCAAATTTTGCTTCAAGGTCGAGAGGAGTTGCGATCCTGATCATTTTAAGAGGTTGGCATTTTGGCATTTACGGCGACTAGAATTCTGAAAGACCCTTTGGGGGGGGGGGGGATATGTTATAGTGAGGGGGGTGCTGGCGGGTGCACCAGTGGTATTAGTGAATGGGGGGAGGAAGGGAGGAAGAGAGAGGGGGAGCGAGAGAGAGAGAGAAGGGAAGAGGAGGATCCATGGAGATTTAGTCACCCAAAAGAGAGGGAGTTTTCCTTCTCCCATGTGCACCAGGTCCACTCCAGAACACATTTTTTCATAGTGGGAAAGGCATTACTCTCGGGGGTGGTGGTAGCTGGGTTCTCGGTGATAGTAATATCGGGCCATGCTCCACACTATGTGGATTACCGATTAGAGACAGGCTGAGCCCAGCACAAACCATAGAACATAACAGCGCAGTACAGGCCCTTCAGCCCTCGATGTTGTGCCGACCTGTGAAACCACTCTAAAGCCCATCTACACTATTCCCTTATTGTCCATATGTCTATCCAATGACCATTTGAATGTCCTTAGTGTTGGCGAGTCCACTACTGTTGCAGGCAGGGCATTCCACGCCCTTACTACTCTCTGAGTAAAGAACCTACCTCTGACATCTGTCTTATATCTATCTCCCCTCAATTTAAAGCTATGTCCCCTCGTGCTAGACATCACCATCCAAGGAAAAAGGCTCTCACTGTCCACCCTATCCAATCCTCTGATCATCTTGTATGCCTCAATTAAGTCACCTCTTAACCTTCTTCTCTCTAACGAAAACAGCCTCAAGTCCCTCAGCCTTTCCTCATAAGATCTTCCCTCCATACCAGGCAACATTCTGGTAAATCTCCTCTGCACTCTTTCCAATGCTTCCACATCCTTCCTATAATGCGGCGACCAGAATTGCACGCAATACTCCAAATGCGGCCGCACAAGAGTGTTGTATAGCTGCAACATGACCTCATGGCTCCTAAACTCAATCCCTCTACCAATAAAAGCTAACACACCGTATGCCTTCTTAACAACCCTCTCAACCTGGGTGGCAACTTTCAGGGATCTATGTACATGGACACCGAGATCTCTCTGCTCATCCACACTGCCAAGAATCTTACCCTTAGCCCAGTACTCAGTCTTCCTGTTATTCCTTCCAAAATGAATCACCTCACACGGAGGTTGGACACATCACTCCTGGCAGATAAGGGGTTTTGTGAATGGGTGGCTTTGGCCATAGGGAATTGCGTAGATTCAAACCAGAATGGGGAGGACTCGACTTCCAAGTTTTGGGAAGCGTTGAAGGCGGTGATCAGAGGAGAAATAATATTGTACATGGCCCACAAGATTAAGGCTGGCAGGGTTGAAAAGCAGAGGTTGGTAGACTTAATCTTGGAGGTGGATTGGCAGTACTCCACGGCCCCTGTGGCAGAATTGTTGGCAGAGAGAGAGGCTACAAATGATGTTTGAGCTTGAATCAAGGAGGTGAGCCAGCTTCGTGGTTGGCGAGAGTGGAGTATGGGGATAAAGCCATGTCGATTAATGGCTCACCAATTGAGACGACAGGCAGCCACACATGAAATAACTCAGGTTAAAGATGGGGGGGGGGGGGGAGAGCTGGTTACTGCCCCAGATGAGATTAATGGAACTTTTGAAGGGGTTTTTTTGAAAATATTTTAAGGCATATATGATTTTTAACAACAATTTTCAAGAGGAAAAAAGCCAACAGAACAGATAACACCCACCCAACCAACAACCAAACCCAGCCAACATGGCTTACATACACAGTTCCCCAGTCTTGTATCTGCTGACAGTTTAGTTTTCCCCAAGGAATTCAATAAACGGCTGCCACCTTCGGGCAAACCCTAACATTGATCCTCTCGGGGTGAACTTGATCTTCTCAAGCCTGAGAAACCCGGCCATGTCACTGACCCATATCCCTGATTTTGGGGGTTCTGATTCCCTCCATACCAATAAGTTCTGTCTCCGGGCTACCAGGGAGGCAAAGGCCAAAATATCAACCTCTCTCACCCCCTGGACTCCCAGATCTTCCGACACACCAAAAATCGCCACCTCTGGACTCAGAATCACCCATACCTTCAATACTGTGGACATGACATCGGCAAATCCTTGCCAGAATCCCCTAAGCTTCAGACATTCCCAAAACATGTGGACATGATTCACGGGCCATCCTGCACACACCTATCCTCCACCCTTCAAAGAACCTGCTCATTCAGGCCACAGTCATATGCACCCGGTGAACCACCTTGCATTATATCAGGTTAAGCCTGGCACACAACGAGGACGCGTTAACTCTACTCAGAGCATCTTCCCACTGTCCCACCTCTAATTCCTTGCCCAACTCTTCCTCCCATTTGTGCTTTAACTCCTCTATCGGGGTTCCCTCCCATTCCATGAGTTCTTTATAAATTTCTGAGACCTTCCACTCTCCCACCTCCGTTTTCGACACTACCTTATCCTGTATCCCCCTGGGGCGATAGGTGCGGAAAGGTCGAAACCTGCCTCCGTGCAAAGTCTCTCACCTGCAGGTAGCAGAACCCATTGCCCCCGGGCAGCTCAAACTCCTCCTCCAAGCACGGAAAACTGTGGCCAATAAACAGGTCCCCAAATTGCTCGATCCCAGCTCGGTACCACCTCTGAAATCCCCCCATCCAGCCCCCCCGGTGCAAACCAGTGGTTGCCACAAATAGGTGTCCATACCGACGCCCCCTCCACTCCCATGCGCTTCCGCCACTGCCCCCACACCGTCAAGGCCGCCACTACTACCAGGTTTGTGAAATCCCGAGCCGGCAAGCACGGCAGAGGTGCCGTTACCAGTGCCCCTAAACTTGTGCCCCTACATGAGGCCACCTCCACACGCTTCCACACCGACCCCTGCCCCATTACCCACTTCCTGACCATTGCTATGTTCGCCGCCCAGTAATAGTTCTTGAAATTCGGTAGGGCCAGCCCCCTCTCCCCTCAACCCCACTCCAGCAGCACCTTCTTTACCCGCGGAGTCTTACCCGCCCACACAAACCCAGAGATCACCGCATTCACCCTCTTAAAAAATAGCCTATGGGATAAAAATAGGCAGGCACTGAAATACAAACAGAAACTTCGGGAGAACCATCATCGTCACCGTCTGCACCCTCCCCGACAGTGACAACAAGAGCATATCCATCTTCGGATGTCCCCCTTCATCTGCTCCTCTAATCAAGCCAAATTCAGCTTGTACAGCTGCTCCCACTCCCATGCCATCTGGATAGCCAAATACCTAAAGCTCCCTCCCATCACCTTGAACGGCATCCCCCCCAATCTCCTCTCTTGACCCCTCGCCTGAATCACGAAGACCTCACTCTTGCCCATATTCATTTTGTACCCTGAAAACCGGCCAAATTCCCTTAGGATCCCCATAATCTCTCCAATTCCCCCCCCCCAAAGCCGGTCTGAAATATACAAAAGTAGGTCATCGGAAAATAACGAGACCCTGTGCTCCCCCTCCCCCCATTGGGGGGAGCACCCCTCGCTCCCGAGCCTCGTTAAACGCCCTTACCAGCAGGGGCCCCAGGACTCCTGAAATCTTTTTATAAAACTCCACTGGGTACCCATCCGGCCCCAGGACCTTGCCCGACTGGGTTTTCAGGGCAGCACGGTAGCATAGTGGTTAGCACAATTGCTTTACAGCTCCAGGGTCCCAGGTTCGATTCCTGGCTGGGGCCAGGGTCCCAGGTTCGATTCCTGGCTGGGTCACTATCTGTGCGGAGTCTGCACGTTCTCCCCGTGTGTGCGTGGGTTTCCTCCGGGTGCTCCGGTTTCCTCCCACGGTCCAAAGATACGCAGGTTAGGTGGATTGGCCATGCTAAATTTCCCTTAGTGTACAAAATTGCCCTTGGTGTTGGTGGAGTGTGGTTACTGGGTTATGGGGATAGGGTGGTGTGGGCTTGGGTAGGGTGCTCTTTCCAAGCGCCAGTGCAGACTTGATGGGCCGAATGGCCTCCTTCTGCACTGTAAATTCTATGATTCTATGACTGCATCGCCTCCCGCCCCCAGCCCAATTGGGGCCCCTCGGCCCTCCACCAGCTCTTCTTCCATCCTCTTCTTCCCCCTCCCCCCCCCCTCCGACTCGTATAGCCTGCTATAAAAGTCCCTAAACATCTTGTTCACCCCCAAAGGGTCCAAGATCGTATTCCCCCTCTATCCTTCACTTTCCCAATGTCCCTTGCCGCCTCCTGTTTCCTTAGCTGGTGTGCTAGCATCCTACTAGCCTTCTCCCCATATTCATACACCGCCCCTCTCAACTGTCCCACCGCCTTCCCTGTAGATAGCAACCCAAACTCCATCTGTAGCTTCTGCCGCTCCTTCAACAACCCCGCATCCTGGGCCTCCGAATACCTCCTGTCTTCCTGGAGGATCTCCCTCACTAATCTATCCATCTCCGCCCGCATCGCCTTCTCCCTGTGTGCCAAACTAGAGATAAACTCCCCTCTCACCAGTGCCTTCAGCGCGTCCCATACCACAGCTGCCAAGACCTCCCCTTATCGTTTATCTCCACATATCTCCAAATGGCCTCCCTCACCCGCATACACACTTCCTACTCCGCTAATAGTCCTACATCTAACCTCCAGTGCGGGCGCTGCCCCCTCCTTGCTCACCCATAAGTCCACCCAGTGCGGGGCATGATCCGGCACTACTATCGCCGAGTACTCGACGTCAACCACCCCCGCCCACAACGTCGTATCCATAACGAAAAAGTCAATCCGGGAGTACACTGTGTGTACATGGGAATAAAATGAGTGCTCCTTCGTTCTCGGCCGCCCAAACCTCCACGGATCTACCCCTCCCATCTGTTCCATAAACCTTTTTAAGTTCGTTCGCAGCCGCTGACACCCTCCCAGTCCTCAAACTCGACCGATCCAGTCTTGGATCCATAACCGTATTAAAGTCCCCCCGGCTTTTTATTTTTATAAATCGAGGGCTATACAAGTCTTAACCGCCGGAGGATGGCTCCGAGATGGAGCGATGTTTGGGCAGATTGGACTTCCCAATGGTAGAAAGGGTGAACAGGGAGAGGTTGGAGGCACCATTGGGGTTAGAGGAAGTTATAGACTGTCTTGGTTCCATGCAATTGGGGAAAGCACGGGGGCCAAATGGTTTTACGGCCGGACTTTACGAACAGTTCGCGGCCTTGTTAGCACTGCACTTACTGGGAACGTTCAACGACTCTGCTGAAAGGAATGCTGCCTGCCACACTGACACAGGCCTCGATTTTTTAAATCCTGTAAAAGGACAAGGATCCCTTAGAGTGTGGGTCTTATTGGCCTATTTCACTATTAAACAGTGACCCCAAAATACTAGCTCCGGTTCTGGCGAAACATTCGGGGGGTGCCTACCAGAAGTGATCTCTGAAGACCTGACAGGATTTGTCAGGGGCTAACAGTTGTCCAACATCAGGAGGCTTTTGAATTATGCCCTTTGTGGAGCAGGTGCCAGGGATAATGATCTCCATGGATGCGAAGAAGGCCTTTGACTGTGTGGAGTGGAGCTACCTCTTTTGAGGTCTTGAGGCGAATTGGGTTTGGTCCTACTTTTATTTCCTGAGTGTAACTGCTATTTAATGCCCCCGCGGCTAATGTCCGAACCAATGTAGTGAGCTCAGGATATTTCAGAATACACAGGGTTCCGCTGTCTCCACTATTGTTCGCGCGAGCGATTGAACCATTGGCCATTGCACTTAGATTGTCAGGGGAATGGAAAGGTATTGAGAGGAACATAGAGCGTTCCTTTACGCAGATGATTTGTTGTTGTACATTTCTGATTTTCTCACAGGTATGGGAGAAGTTATGGAACTGTTGAAAGAATTTGGATCCTTTTCAGGGTATAGATTGAATATGAGCAAGAGCGAGATGTTCCCGGAAAATCCCCTGGAGAAGAGGACAGATCAGATGCTCTATTACTGGGCGCCGAACATTGGGAATGTGCGAAGGTGGTCTGAGGAGCCGAGTGCGGGGTGGGGTCGGATGGAGAAGGCCTCTTGCCTCGGATCATGTCTAAGAGCGTTGGTTACAGCCCCTCTTCCATCCTCCCTGGCCAGACTCTCGATGAGCCCGGTGGTAGTGGCATCTTTAAGAATTTGGAACCAGTAGGTGGGAACAGTGGTAGATGGAGGGATGTGCTACGCACTGAACTATGTTTACATTTGTATTTGTATCTTTTATTGTTATAAAACCATAAATGCTTTAATAAAATGTTTGGAAAAAAAAAAATGTATTTGGAACCAGTTTAAACAACATTTTGGATTGGGGGACATGTCTTTACCGTCACCAATCTGTGATAATCATAGGTTTGCACCGTCAGGGCTGGACACAATGGAGGAGAAGACGGGTTGAGAAGTTCAGAGATTTGTTAGTGGAAGGTAGGTTTGCGATAGAGGAGATGGAGGAGAAATTTCAAATCTTGATGGAGAGTGCATTCAGATATTTGCAGGTGAGGAACTTTATTCATAAAGTGTTGTCCTCGTTCCCCCAGTTGCTGAGACCCACACTGATAGATAGGATGCTATCATGGGTTGCGATGGGGCAAGGGAAGATCTCCGACATATATGAGTGTTTGCTGGCGACAGGGAAACCATCACGAGAAGAGGCAAGGGGAAAGTGGGAATTAGGGCTGGGCCCATGACGAATGTGATATAAAATAGTTACTTTAGAGATTTGTAGAGATGGGTCAGTCTCATTCTGGTGAGTTCACAGACAAAGGATTTCAGACCGCATGGCAAAGCAAGGAGGAGGTGTGTCCACCAAAGGAGGAGAAAATAATGCTGGGTAATAGGGGCCAGAGGAAGGGATTGGAAGTGAGCCAATCAGAATGTCTGACTAGGTCAGGAGGGGTATAGGATGACCTATGGGAAGCGTGTATGTGAAACTTGATACCATTTGAATTGATTTGCAGAGATCCCTTTGTCTCTTTGTTCATTCACTTTCCGGGGTGTAGGAGACTGGATGTGTCTTATGCCTCTCTGAGATGAATCAGGCTTGCAAGCCAAATAAAATAACTAATGCTGTACGTGCAAATCCATCTCGACTTTTATTGAGGCCAGACTGACGGGTAAAGAAATTTGGGATTTGTCACCCAGGGTCTGAGGGGGAGGAGTGGAGTGAGATCATGCTTAAGGTGAACTTTATCTCCTCCTGCACTAGTTTGAGCCTGATTAAATTCTATGATTCTATACTATAAATTGTCAGTACAGAAGGAGGCCATTCGGCCCATTGACTCTGCACTGGCCCTTGGCTAGAGCACCCTGCCGAAGCCCACACCTCCACACTATCTCCAGAATCCAGTAACCCCACCAAACATTTTGGGACACCAAGGACAATTTAGCATGGCCAATCCACCTAACCTGCACATCTTTGGACTGTGGGAGGAAAGCAGAACACCCGGAGAAACCCACGCAGACATGAGGAGAACATGCAGACTCCGCCGGGAATCGAACCTGGGACCTTGGAGCTTTGAGAGTGCACTTAACTAAGACGCGTACGAGTGGGTTCTTCCCTGAGGTAGTGGACAGGTGTGAGTGTTGTTCAAGGGGCCTGCAATTCACTCACACATGTTCTGGCCCTGCCCCAATCTAGTTGGATTCTGGGTCTCATTTGTTGAGATCACGTCAGAGATCGTTGGGGTCGAACTAGAACCATGTCTGCTGGTGGCGATCTTTGGGGTGAGAAACTCCCCGGAGCTCCTTGGGGGGGCGGGGGGAGGGGAGGGGGGGGGGGGGGGGGGTTAAAAATGGATTTCAGCAAGTTTCCCAACGACAGATGTTAGGCTCAATATCTTTTAGTTCTTCTGACTCTCCCCCCTTTCTTGAATAGTGATGTTAACATTTGCTGTTTTCCAATCCGATGGGATCTTTCCAAAAACTAGGGATTTTTGTCAGATTACAATCAATGCACACAGCCACTTCTTTTAAGAGCCCATCTACCCACTCGTTTCCAATCCTTTGATAACTTATCAAATAGAATTCGATTGACTGCATTCTTTCTCGAAAATTTCATCCAACCGAGAACCCACAGCCTTTTGGGGAAGCAAATTCAAGGTTTCCATTAAGAAAATACTTCCTAAATGGTATATTTCTAATACTGTAGATTGATTCCTGGGATGACAGGGTTGTCCGATGAGCAGAGATTGAGTTGAACTGAAGCATATTCTCTGGAGCTTAGAAGAACAAGAGGTGTCCAATTGAAACAAATAATTCTGAGAGATTTGACAAGGTGAATGCAAAGAAGCTATTTTCCCTGGTTGGGTCATGGTCGGCAGGGTTGACCATGCAGGGTTTGTATGTGGAAACATTTATTTGCAGAGGATGCGGATCTTTGGAATTCCCTACCGAAAGGATTGTGGATACTCAGTCATTGATTATATTCAAGGCTGTTAATAACAGATTCTTGGACTCAAAGGGAATCAAGGGATTGAATGGGAACATGCAGTTGAGGTTGGAGATTTGCCATTATCCTCATGAATTGCAAGAAAGTTCAAGGGGCCACGTAGTCAACTCCTGCTCTTATTTTTTGTGTTATGCCCTAGTTACTGTGCGGAGTTTGCACGTTCTCCATGTGTCTGTGTGGCTTTCCTCCGGATGCTTCGGATTCCTCTCACAAGTCCCGAAAGGCATGTTTGTTAGGTGAATTGGACATTCGGAACTCTCCCGCAGTGTACCCGAACAGGCGCTGGAGTGTGTCGACTAGGGGATTTTCACAGTAACTTCATTGCAGTGTTAATGTAAGCCTACTTGTGATATTAATAAAGATCATATTACATTTCCCTTGTATAAAGGAATAAAGTTTCTCTATCCAGCCTATCCAATCTTTTTAAAATGCCTCAATTAGGTAATTCTTCGGCCTTCTAAACACAAGGGAATACATGTTAAACGTTTTAGTTGCTGTGAAATGAAGAGTCTAAAGTTCTTGTTCCTTTTCACCAAACACCATTTATTTCACTTCCACAGCCTCTGCACAAAACTCTTAACACACCACCGACAGAGGCCACCTGAAGCCCCTTTACATATCAGTGTCAATTAATGGATACTTAACATAAATGAGACAACTAATTGCAATGTCTCTTAACCCATTACTTAACAGTCTCCTCTTCCTTGGAGAAAAAAAAAAAATTAGGTGAAAACAACATTTCAAGAAACTCAAAAACACACACATGTCCCCCCCCTTTTTTTTTTGTTTGGACGAGAAAGAAAAAAAAATAGTCACAGAAACAAGCGCCCTTCATTAACAACATCCAAAAGTTTCTGTGAACTCGCCCCTCTTTTCGTAAAACAGTCTGACAGTTGATAGCTCCTGTCGACCCATTTAATTTTTGTTATTTCCCCTGTCCAACATCTGCTTCAAACTTGCGATGTCTATCCATAACCTCTTTTCATTGACACTTTTAGTAGAGTGCACATTTTCCCACAGGGATTTATTGTCTATGTGACAGTCAATAGGTATATTACCCAATCCCCTAATTCCAAAATTTCTGTCAATATCATACTTATATAAAAAGCCATATCCACCGCCTCTACAAGGCTTAACGTCTCAGCAGCCAAAGTGCTTTTTACCACTCTCCTTATTTTCTTTGTTTCCCACACAAGTGGGCAACATTTACCATTGTTCCCCAAAAGGAAAATTATAAAACCTCCTGCGCTTGAAACCCCATCACATAAATTTGCGTAGGACGCATCACTATAAACTATGAGTTTAAAGTGCTTAAGGTCATCTAAAACCGGGAACTTCAAAACACACTCCTGCATTTTTAGTTTGGCCAACGCTTTATTTGCTCTTGTTATGTCTTCCACTTTGGGATCATTCATTTTTGTACTCAACTCTAAGACATCAAAACTCACGTCCGGTCTAGTCAGTCTACCTAACCAGTTCAGTTGCCCAATTAAACTTTGCAGTTGCTCTTTTTCGATCTTTGAAACCATTGCGTCTTTTGGTGAAACTCGGCCACGACTAATTGCTATTGGGGTGATGCTTTCCAAATAAGATTGCTGACGTAAAGTTGCTCCTAACTTAGTCTGTCCAATTTCCAGTCCAATATATTTAAATGCACCGGAAGACTGACTTCCAACCCTGAATTCTTTCCTCAAACCAGAGATTACAATAGCTTCAAAATCACTAGTCCCACCCCACAAACAATCATCGACACGCAACATAAAAATGCCAGAAAGATTTCCTTTATAGTGCCAGTAAAACATTGCAGGATCTGCTATCAACTGGCAACAGCCGACCTTAAAAAAACTGACCTTACCGAAAAATACCAGACTCTAGATGCATCATTTAATCCATATACACATTTGTTCAACTTCCAGAGTACCCCTTCTGTGTTAGCTGCTTCTTTAGGAGGACGGAGAAAAATGTCTCTCTGGAGCTGATACCCCTGCAAAAAGGCAGCTTTTATATCTATAGATTTGCATTCCCATGCCTTTGTGGCTAATAGAGCCAAGTATATCTTCAAATCCCCTTGCCACGAGCCTGGCCTTTGCCTTATAAGTTCCATCCGGAAGAACCTTTTCCGTGCAAATCCATCTGTGGGATAGAGCTTTTTGTCCCCTATCCGGTACTTCCGTGTATACCCCAAATTCACTCCAACTATGCAATTCTTGCTGTTTACCTTCTTTAATAACTTTTTCATCTAATTTATTTGAAGCCACCAAAATCTCACGTGCATGTGGGCTTCTACTCCTATTAGTATTCGTAGTCTTACTCATGTTCCGAGATCTTGACAAATTCTCCCGCCTGGTATCTCGTTCTGTACAGCTACTGCTTGATCTTTCCCTTCTGCTGTGGGATGTCCTTTCAATAGTTCTCGACCTTTTCCTGCAGACCTGTTCACTATCCGATGTACTATCTGAACTGGCACTGCGTTTCTGTGCCCTCCATTTTTGAACTTTGTTTTCCCAATCCATTGTCTTGACTCCTTCCCCTGAATGCTGTACATTCAACCAATGTTTATACTTTCCAGTGGCCTTCCTTGCTCTACTAATAACAGTTGCATCCTTCCATTGACTAGACCCTTCAGGCAAGTATGTCACTTTTGTACCAACTTTTGACAGTTGCCCGTTCGGAAAAATGGCCTGTTTTAATTCACCACAAGTGTTGTGTTCCTCCACAGAAACCCTGTCTATATCAGTTAATTGGTCCTCATAGTTCTGTAACACATGCGTACCAGATGACTCTGGTTCCTCGTCATGTCTGTCGGCTCTGTCTAAATTTGAAAATTTGTAATCTGTACCCATTGTCCTTGATGAATGGACCCTAACAGTTTGATTACCATGTTGCAAAATAATTGTTTTGCCATCTAAGCCTATGATCTTCCCTGGGCCTTTCCATTCATTAGAATTGTCTCTCTTATAGTATACCATGTCTCCTTGCTGAAAAACGGCATCTGATGGCCGTACGTTATGTCTTAAAGGTCTGCGAATTCTTTCAGAGACTTCTGTTTCCAAAAAAGCTTTTCTACTGCTATGTAATGCATTTAAATGTTCAGCAAAACCAGAGCTAATTGTAGTCCCCTCCCAAGCTGGAGGCTGGTCATCCAAAATGGACAGAATTTTAGGATTTCTACCAAACATTAATTGATAAGGACTATAGCCTCCAACCATCTGCAATGAATTCTTTGCATGTACTGCCCATGCTAAAGCTGAATTTAGCCTGAAATTTGGTGCATCTGCCAAAATTTTCCGAAGCATATCATCGATAACAGCATGATTTCTTTCACAGACACCATTACTAAATGGGCTTTCTGCAGCCGTATTCATAACTCTGATATTCATGTTTTCACACATATCCCTAAACTCATCATTAGCAAATTCTCCCCCATTGTCCGTAAGGAATTTTGCCGGTGGACCCATTCCTGTCCCTATCCATTTTTCCACGATTTGATCCAGAATTACTCTCTTTTCCTTACTTCGTACAATCGTTGATTGACTAAAGCTGGTTGCTAAATCTACAAAATGCAAAATAAATATATTATTTGCTTTATCCCAGATCTTAAGGTCCATGGCCACAATGTCGTTAAAATCCCTGGCCAAGACTTCCGGGTGCGGCTATGCAGAGCTAGGTCGCATATTCGGCAGCTCCTGCTTGGAACGGACTTTTGGGCTCTTTTACAGGGCCCCCACGGCATTTGTTTGACATTTCCCGGTGTGGGAAGAAGGCTGCAATATTCCCCCGACAGTGTCCCCCAGGAAGGGTATGTCTCTGGGTTGCCAGACACGGCAGAAACAGTAAAAGATTTGGCTGCAACTGCAGGATAAACAGGGCCTCTTCCAGCATGCAGGCGGGGGAAGGGCAAGCTTAAAGCTGCAAGCTGACCGGAGGGCCTGTATCAAAGGTGAATTCTAGCAGCAGAGGGAACAACTGTGAAAAGACCGCATCAAGGCCACTGAAGGGACTTCCGGTTGCGGTGATACCTAGCTAGCCGCACGCTTCGGCGGCTCCAGCTCCGACGGACCTTCGGGCTCTTTTAAGAGCCCCAACGGGGAATTTTTCGACGACGCAACCCGGTGTGGGGTGTGTGAGAAGGGAGTCCCCCCCAAACGAAGGAGGAAAAAACCGGCGGCGGCGGCTGCAGCGCGAGGAATCGTCGACCAAAGGGTCAGAAAGAGAGAAGTACAAGATGGCAGCGGAGAAAGCGCAGGCGACATGGGGGCCTGAGCAGGATGAAATTGTGAGACGGTGCGTGGAGCTGCTGAAGAGGGAGGTGCTGACCCCGTTGCTACAGGCAATTGAGGGGCTCAAGGAGACATTAAAGACCCAGGAGACAGAGCTCCGCGTGGTGGAGCAGGAGGTGACAGATATTGAGGACGAGATCCTGGGCCTGGCGGTTAAGACACAGACGCACGAGGCACTTCATAAAAAGTGTACTGAAAGGATCGAAGCCCTAGAAAATGGAGCGCGAAGGAAGAACCTTCGGATACTGGGTCTCCCTGAGGGTGTGGAAGGAGTGGACTGTGGAGCATACGCAAGTACGATGCTGAGCTCACTGATGGGTGCTGAGGCCCGTACGGGCCCCTTGGAGGTGGAGTGGGCAAATCGGATTCCGGCGAGAAGACCAAAAGCGGGAGAACCACCCAGGGCGATAATCGTGCGATTTTACCGCCTTAAGGATAGAGAAGAGGTCCTGAGATGGGCTAAAAAGGTGCGGAGTAGCAGATGGGAGAATGCAGTGGTACGGGTATACCAGGATTGGAGTGCGGAGGTGGCGAGAAGGAGGGCGAGCTTCAACCGAGCCAAAGAGGCGTTGCATGAAAGGAAGGTGAATTTCGGGATGCTGCAGCCGGCAAGACTATGGGTCACGTATCAGGAGAGACACCATTATTTCGAGACGGCAGAGGAAGCATGGACCTTCATCAAAGAAGAGAAATTGGATCGGAACTGAGGGACTGATGCTGCAGGAAATGTTATTGTTAATGTTATGGTTGAAGTTAATTGAGAAGTAAATTGGGAAGGGGGGAGACATTGGGGAAACGTGGGCGCCGGTGAGGGGGGAAAGACGGGACATAGTTGGAGAATGGGGAAGGGGAGGGGGAGGGGAAAGGGAGCTGCGCCATAAGAGGCGGGTCAGGTAAAGGGATGTTCCCACGCCAGAAACAATAATGCGGGAAGATAGGCGCAAGGCGGATGGGAGTTCCCCACACGGGGGGGTCGAGGAGTGAGCAGGAGTAGCCGGGGTCAGTTGAAGTCAGCTGACTTACGGAAGTAATATGGGGGGAGCAATCATGCTAGAAAGAGATCTAGCGGGGAGGGGGGGAGGGAGGGGGAGGGGGGACAACTGGGTTGCTGCTGCGGAAATCCAAAAGGAAATGGCTAAAGAGTGGGTGGGCGGGGATGGTGTGCGACGCTGGGGGAGCGAGCGGGAGCGCGGAGGCGGGATATGGGACTGGCCTAGAGAAGGTAATGGCTAGTCGACACGGGAGGGGGGCAGGTAGCACCCTAGTGAGGCTAATCACGTGGAACGTGAGAGGCCTGAACGGACCGATAAAAAGGGCCCGAGTGCTCGCGCATTTGAAAGGACTAAGGGCAGACGTGGTTATGCTCCAAGAGACGCACCTAAAGGTGGCGGACCAAGTTAGGCTAAGGAAAGGATGGGTGGGACAGGTGTTCCACTCAGGACTGGACGCAAAGATTAGAGGGGTGGCCATTTTGGTGGGGAAACGGGTAGCATTTGAAGCAAAGAACATTGTAGCAGATAGCGGAGGTAGATATGTAATGGTGAGTGGCAGGCTGGAGGGAATGGAGGTCGTGTTGGTTAATGTGTATGCCCCAAACTGGGACGATGCGGGATTTATGAGACGGATGCTGGGGCGTATACCGGACCTGGAGGTAGGAAACTTGATTTTAGGAGGGGACTTTAATACGGTGCTGGACCCGGGGCTAGATAGATCCAGCTCAAGGACCGGAAGAAGGCCGGCAGCGGCCAAGGTACTTAAGGGGTTTATGGACCAAATGGGGGGAGTGGATCCATGGCGATTTCTTAGACCTAGGGCTAGGGAGTTTTCCTTCTTCTCCCATGTCCATAAAGTGTACTCCCGGATAGATTTTTTTGTTTTGGGAAGGTCGTTGATCTCTAGGGTGGAAGAAGCTGAGTACTCAGCCATAGCGGTTTCGGATCATGCCCCACATTGGGTGGACCTGGAATTAGGAGAGGAAAGGGAGCAGAGAACACTCTGGCGATTAGATGTGGGACTGATGGCGGATGAGGGAGTGTGTGCAAGAGTGCGGGGGTGTATTGAGAGATACCTGGAGGTCAATGACGACGGCGAGGTCCCTGTGGGAGTGGTATGGGAAGCACTAAAAGCGGTGGTCAGAGGAGAGCTGATCTCCATTGGGGCCCACAAAAGGAAAACAGAGGCCAAGGAAAGGGAAAGATTACTGGGGGAGATTTTAAGGGTGGATAGGGAATTTGCAGAGACCCCGGAGGAGGAATTGTACAGGGAGAGGAGACGACTCCAGACGGAATTTGACCTTCTGACCACCAGAAAGGCGGAGGTACTGTGGAGGAAGGCACAGGGGAGGAGGTATGAATATGGGGAAAAGGCTAGTCGCCTGTTGGCTCATCAATTGCGAAAGAGGGCAGCAGCGAGGGAGATAGGAGGAATTAGAGACGAAAGGGGAGACACGGTGCAAAGGGCAGGAAAGATAAATGAGGTGTTCAAGACCTTCTATGAGGAACTGTGTAGGTCTCAACCCCCAGAGGGAGAGGAGGGGATGCGGCAGTTCCTGGACCAATTGAGGTTCCCGAAAGTGGAGGAGCGGGGGGTGGTAGGCCTGGGGGCACCGATTGGGGTGGACGAGGTTATTAAGGGACTGGGAAGCATGCAAGCAGGGAAGGCCCCAGGACCAGACGGGTTCCCGGTGGAGTATTACAGAAAATATGTGGACTTGTTGGCTCCGTTGATGGTGAGGACGTTCAATGAGGCCAGGAAAGGGGGACTCTACCCCCAACGATGTCGGAGGCGACGATATCGTTAATTTTGAAGAGGGATAAAGATCCGTTGCAGTGCGGGTCCTATAGACCCATTTCATTATTGAACGTGGACGCCAGATTGTTGGCAAAGGTACTGGCATCGAGGGTAGAGGACTGTGTCCCGGGGGTGGTGCACGAAGACCAGACAGGGTTCGTAAAAGGGAGACAACTGAATGTTAACGTGCGACGACTATTAGGGGTGATAATGATGCCCCCAGTGGAGGGGGAGGCAGAGATAGTGGCGGCAATGGACGCAGAGAAGGCATTTGATAGGGTGGAGTGAGAGTATTTATGGGAAGTGTTAAGGAGGTTTGGGTTTGGGAACGGGTTTATTAGCTGGGTTAGACTTCTTTATGGGGCTCCAACGGCAAGCGTAGTTACAGGTCGACATAGATCGGAGTATTTCCGATTATATAGGGGAACAAGACAGGGATGCCCGCTGTCTCCATTGTTGTTCGCGTTGGCAATTGAACCTCTGGCCATGGCGTTGAGAGACTCCAGGAAATGGAGAGGGGTGATTAGAGGGGGAGAAGAACACAGAGTCTCGTTATACGCGGATGACCTATTGTTATACGTGTCGGACCCAGCAGGGGGGATGATAGAGGTTATGCGAATTTTGAGGGGGTTCGGGGATTTCTCGGGGTATAGGCTAAACATGGGGAAGAGTGAATTATTTGTGATACATCCAGGGGACCAGAGTAAAGAGATAGAAGGCTTGCCTCTAAGGAAAGTGGAAAGAAACTTCCGATACCTGGGGATTCAGATCGCTAGGAGCTGGGGAACCTTGCACAGACTTAATCTGACACGGTTGGTAGAACAAATGGAGGAGGACTTCAAGAGGTGGGACATGCAGCCTTTATCGCTGGCGGGCAGGGTGCAAGCAATTAAGATGATGGTCCTCCCGAGGTTCTTATTTGTATTTCAATGTCTCCCTATACTAATCACCAAGACCTTTTTTAATAAAATAGACAGGAGCATCACGAGCTTCGTGTGGGCAGGGAAAGTTCCGAGAGTAAGGACGGGGTTCCTTCAGCGTAGTAGGGACAGAGGAGGATTGGCACTACCGAACTTGGGCGATTACTATTGGGCCGCCAATGTGGCAATGATACGTAAATGGATGATGGAGGGTGAGGGAGCGGCGTGGAAAAGACTGGAGAGAAAGTCCTGTCAAGGGACGAGTTTAGAGGCGCTGGTGACGGCGCCGCTACCGATCTCACCTAAAAAGTTTACCACGAACCCGGTGGTGGCGGCAACATTGAATATCTGGGGACAGTGGAGGCAACAGAGAGGGGTGCGGGGAGCCCTGGTGGGGTCCCCAATCAGGAACAACCATAGGTTCGCCCCAGGAAGAATGGATGGAGGATTTCAGAGCTGGTACCAGTTGGGAATTAGGAGGGTGGGAGATTTATTTATAGATGGGACTTTTGCGAGCTTGGAAGCATTGGAGGAAAAGTATAAGTTGCCCCGGGGACATTTCTTGAGATATATGCAGGTGAGGGAGTTTACTAGACAACAGGTGAGGGAATTTCCGTTGCTCCCGACACAGGGGATACAGGACAGGGTGCTTTCAGGGGTGTGGGTCGGAGAGGGCAAGGTGTCAGAGATTTACCGAGAGATGAGGAAAGAGGGGGAGGAGTCGGTGGGCGAACTAAAAGGAAAGTGGGAAGAACTAGGGGAGGAGATAGAGGAGGGTATGTGGGCTGATGCCCTAAGCAGGGTAAATTCCTCTTCCTCATGCGCCAGGCTTAGCCTGATTCAATTTAAGGTGCTACATAGAGCACACATAATGGGAGCAAGATTAAGCAGGTTCTTTGGAGTGGAGGACAAATGTGGGAGGTGTGGCGGGAGCCCGGCAAACCACGCACATATGTTTTGGGCGTGTCCAGCACTGGAAGGGTATTGGAAGGGAGTGATTTCGCGGGTGGTGAAGGCCCGGGTCAAACCAGGCTGGGGGTTAGCTCTATTTGGAGTTGCGGAAGAGCTGGGAGTGCAGGAGGCGAAAGAGGCCGACGTTGTGGCCTTTGCGTCCCTAGTAGCCCGGCGCAGGATCCTACTCATGTGGAAGGAGGCGAAACCCCCCGGACTGGAGGCCTGGGTAAATGATATGGCGGGGTTCATTAAACTGGAGCAGATAAAGTTTGCCCTGAGAGGATCGGCTCAAGGGTTCACCAGGCGGTGGCAGCCATTTCTCGACTACCCAGGGGAACGTTAGAGGGAAGACAGATGACCAGCAGCAGCAACCCAGGGGGAAGGGGGGGGGTTTAGTTTAGTTTAGGTCCAAGATAAAGGGGTTTTGTTACTTGTGTATTGTTAAAAATTTCTGTATTGTTATTGTTGCGTTTGTTTTGTAAGAGGGGAAAAATTGTTGTTTGGGAAAAAGATTTCAATAAAACATTTTTTTTTTTAAAATCCCTGGCCAAAGGTAGGGTTACTATTGGTCGTGCTGGTGCCCTTCTGTACTTCCTATAAACTTCACAGCGGTCACTAACCTGTTCTATCAGTTTAGTATAGTCGTCATCCCTTACCCCTGCATCCTTTCATAAATTTTTCAGCCTCCGAGGAGACGGATGTGCAAATTGCCTCTGCAGTTTTAATACCACAAGCTTTTTATCAGCTAAAGTCCCATTTTCAACTGCCATTAACACATCCTTAACCATTCTACTTGAACAATTGTCAGTAATGGAATACAATAGTGTCCCGACTGTGTAAATTGTAAGTCCACCGTCTTTCCAAAAACTGTTGCCTTATCCTGTTCCATATCCAGTTTCATGTGTGCTTTCTTCATCGATGGTCTGCTCAGAAGCAAAGGTATCTCACTTGATACAACATCCGTGCTAATGAAATGATTCACTCCGGCAATATTGCAAGGGATCACCACTCTTTTCAGCAACTTCAGAGTATTATCATCCCCAAACGTGAAACTTGTGGAACTTTCAAATTCCTTAACCTTGTTACAATTTTCAGCATTCAAAGAGTCCAGGTAACATTTTAACCAGTTAATTCCACACACAGTAGATGTGCAGCCACTGTCCAATAGAGCACAGTTGAAGGATTCTGCAACCAACACCCTCATTACCAGCGTAAAACTGCTTGTCAATAGGACAATGCCTTCTTTCTGGTCACTATCTTTTTCCTCTTCTGACTCTTCCGTGTCATGTGTCGCTTCAAACACTATCGTAACGAGTTGGACAGTTGAAAGCATAATGGTATTGAGAGTCACATCGAAAGCAGCGATTTATCGTGCCCCGTGCATTTCTGGGGTTCATCTTCATATTGTAGATTCTAACTGGGTTTCTGTCTTCATAATTTCCTATAGTCTTGAGCCCTGTTCGTAGCCATACGATTTCGCCATCCTGTTACTAGTGTACCTTCCATATTCTGCCTTATTGAAGGCTGACCTATTTGGGTCATCAGAGCCATCGGAATCGAATGTTTCCCCAGAAACCTTTGTAAAGCTTTTGTCATCTGTTCGAATAAGGTATCCTTATCAGTAAACTGAACTCATGTCAAAACCAGGAGCCTCTCCATGTTGCTCACTCTAGCACAGTCAAGTAATTTAAAGGCCAACACAGACTGTGGAAATTCCAGATTGTGTTTCTGCAGCCTTTTATATAGTCTGCCAAATTCCATTCTCTAGTCTTCCATGGAGATATCCTCCATTTTCCAGAACTTATCAAAATCCGACCATGCTTCATAAGCACTTAACAAGTCATCTTTCTGATAAATCTTATCCATATAATGTAATAAAGTCTCCAGACCTTCTTCTGAGTCTAACTCTTCCAATTCCAGCTCAGAAAGCACTTTGTTTCGGATTTTACTGCCATATGGTAGAGAAAGAGCCAATGCCATACCTTGTTTTCTCTTTCCCAAAGCAGTTACCTTCGTCCACATAACTACTGCACTTCTCCATTGGTCGTACGATTCCCTTTCAGAAAATAAGGGAGGATAGTCATATCCAGCCATCTTTATCCTGGGTTCAGCCATGTATCTTTTTATTTTCCTTCTCACTCACTCCTTGGTTTGATCAGGAAAAGTTGTATCTTTCAAACCTTCACATTTGCATAGCAACCATCCTCTGCTACCATTGTTAAGACGTTTTAGTTGCTGTGAAATGAAGAGTCTAAAGTTCTTGTTCCTTTTCACCAAACACCATTTATTTCACTTCCACAGCCTCTGCACAAAACGCTTAACAACACACCACCTGGCAGAGGCCACCTGAAGCCCCTTTACATATTAGTGTCAATTAATGGATACTTAACATAAATGAGACAACTAATTGCAATATTTCTTAGCCCATTACTTAACAATACACACCAAATTAATGCAACCTGCCCTGATGAAATATCATTGACTTGAACTGGTGACTGTTTCTCTCTGCACAGATGCTGAGGCCTGAGTATTTTCAGCATTTCCTGTCTATTTCATTTCAAAATTTTAAGGCCTGAAATAATTCTAGTGATTTTGTACTCTAGCCCCTCCCAAGGCAAATATATCTTTCCAGGAGTTCAGTGGCCAAAGCTGAAGCATTGTTCCAGATGGTTCTGATCAACACACTATAGAATAACCTCCTCACTTTTAAGTTAACCTTCCTCACCCGAGACTTGTAACAGAATTTTATATAAATTAATGTAAAAAGTCTTTACACCATTCAATTGCAAATCAAGATATCAGCTATTTAAGTTTATACAGTTTATATTTACCATTTCCAAGCATATGGATATGATATAAAACTACATTTAATTCCAATAAGCAAGTGGTAACTGTTAGTCTAGCAGGTGCACATTTCTGCAAGGATAGAAGGATAAAATTCACTATGGGAACTACAGCTGGATCCTTGAAGAATGTTCTATTAAAATTAGAAATACTGATTTTAGTGAAATAATAATCTGCTTTACAAATGAATACTAAGTCACAAACCATGACAGCTAGTCAATTGAAATAATTTAAGAACTTACATTGAAATTAGGAGAGCTGTTTTATTCCATATTTCATATATACTTTCCCTTGCATCACTGATGACTATCACGACAAACATAGCCAACCTAAGTAAAGCACTGCAAGCAATTCATGTTTAATGACATCTTCCCATTGAGGAAATTATTTTTGTGCACTCAATACAAGTTTAGAATGAGAATCTGAAGCGTAGCATTATATGTTACAGCCACCACATTCAACTGTGACATTGTCAAATACATTATGGCACATTCAGAGGCATACTACTAAAAGAGCAATTAAACGAGAGGGGAATATTTTCATGCTGCACCACAGAGTGAACTAGGGATTACACAAAAGTAAAAATTCATCTTTTTCATTATTGCAAGCTACATACCAAGGCTGTTATCGCTGCTGGTTGGCCATGAAGCTATCCGATCACGTAATTTTCTTTTTTTGCAAGATTCTTGTGACTTCACTGAAAGTTCACCTTCTTCCTTCCTTATTTCAGAAACCAACTGCATACGACAGCGAGCAAAATCCTCAAAGGAGATTTTCCCATTCTCATCTGCTCCCAACTGATGCATAATCTCTGCTACTGATTCCTCCATGTTCAGTTGCCGACACACCATAAGCAAGTCATTCCTGAAGAGCGATAAACAAAGAAATATCACCACATTGATCACATCTTTGCACAGTTATGGGAACTATATTCCCTATTAATGTCACACTTGACAAAGTTGAAATAGTTTTTTTTGTATAAATTTAGAGTACCCAATTCATTTTTTTCAATTAAAGGGGCAATTTAGGGTGGCCAATCGACCGACCCTGCACATCTTTGGGATGTGGGGGCGAAACCCACACAACACGGGGAGAATGTGCAAACTCCACATGGACAGTGACCCAGAGCCAGGATTGAACCTGGGACCGCAGCGCCGTGAGGCAGCAGTGCTATCCACTGCACTATCGTGCTGCCCTAAAGTTGAAATAGTTAACGCAAGATACCAGTCACATACAACACAAAGGAGTCAAGGGTAATGGGGTCCAGGCAGTAAAGTGAAGTGGATGCCAAGATCAGATCAACCATGATGGCAGTGACAAGGCAGGCTGAGGAAGTGGTTAAAAAAGCATACGGGATCCTGGGTTTCATAAATAAAGCCATAGATTACAAAAGCAAGGAAGTTATGTTGAATCTTTATAAACACTGGTTTGGCCTCAACTGCAGCATTGTGTCCTATTGTGGTCATTAGGAAGGATATGAGAGGGTGCAGAAAAGATTTACAAGAATAATTACATGGATGAAGGACTTCCGTTATGTGAATGAATTGAAGAAGCTGGGGCTGTTCTCCTCAGAGATGGTTCTGGGGAGATTTGATAGTGGTATTGATAACCATGTGGAGCCTAGACAGCAAGTAGAAACTATTCCCATTGTGGGAAGGGTCAAGAACTAACGGATTTATGATTGGCAAAAGAGCCAAAAGCAACAAGCAGATAAACCTTTTTTATGTAGCAATTAGTTCCGACCAGGAATGCATGGAGGGGGTGGTGGAGGCAGATTCAATTATGGCTTTCAAAAGAATTGAATGAGCACCTGAGAAAACAAATTGCAGACAGAAAGATCAAGGAAATGGGATTAGCTAGTCCGGCAAGAACTAGATAAGCCAAGTGGCCTCCTGTGTTATAACCATTCTACGATTTTCAGCATGGCTGTTGCTCAATTACTTACACACATGTTCTGCTAGCTGTTCAAACTCATTCTGTTCTCTTCAGTGAATTACATTTATTCCTTGCAACCAGTGTGCAACGTATTCATTAGTTGTGTTAACAGTTTTACAAAAAATATTTAAACATGATTTAAACAAATGTGTAAACGTCATGTTGTGATTGTTTCTTTGGAGTCAGTTATTTTTTCATCCAATTGCATTTTTTTCAGGTGTGCACTTTGGTCTGAATTTTTTTTTTTTTTAAAAGTCATCCAGACAAGAAACGTTAGTTTAGTTCCCTCTCCACAGATGCTGTCAGACTTGCTGAGATTGTCCAGCATTTTCTGTTTTTGTTTCAGATTCCAGCATCCGCAGTAATTTGTTTTTATTCTACTGAGTAGTTCGGCACCTTTGGACACCCACAGGCTTTTAAACAAGTAGAAACAGCACCCTAGTTTACTTATTTGTTGATTTACCAATAGTTATTTATAACTTACTTATTATTTGACTTCTTCGTGTCAACCAATCAATAAATCCAACTTTTTCAATGAAATCGACAATTTTTAAAACTTCGTCAACCACCCAGTTCTGGTTATTTACATTCGTGTTACTTCAAACGCTGACATCGGGATT
This sequence comes from Scyliorhinus torazame, assembly GCF_047496885.1. NCBI lineage: Eukaryota > Metazoa > Chordata > Chondrichthyes > Carcharhiniformes > Scyliorhinidae > Scyliorhinus > Scyliorhinus torazame. The sequence goes on along the minus strand of NC_092715.1, from coordinate 120,074,602 downwards.
CTCCAAAAATTCGTATGAAACGCAATCTACCAGCATTTAAATGGCCATGTCTTTTAAGTCTGTAAAGACTTTGGTTTTGAAAGATTTGATGCCCGGTTAACAATTTATTTTATGTCATTCACTAGTAATTTTTGAACCAAAACTAATCTGTGTAAATTTCAACTTAGACAAAACGAGAAAGGATGATGCCCCCCCCCCCCCCCCGAAAGCTTCTCCTCTGCTGCACACGATACAAGATAGATGGTTTGATATTGTTGCAACTTGTGCCAGGATCAATCTATCCAGGTTATTCAAAGCTGCATTTTAGTCCATGCGATTTAAAACGCATCGACTTCTGAAAAGTTTCTAAACCCGTCCCCCAAACTGCTGCAGCAAATTAGGTTAAAGTTTATTACAATGCACAAAAGCAATGCAGCTGGCCCCAGCTCCCTCCTCAACATTTTAAACTATTGTTTGCTGCATTTAAGATTTGCCGGTCATCTCACCAAACCGAAGGCAATGTTCTCTCTCTTCACCCTGTCCCTGGGCAATTGTTGGAGAAAGAGCACACGCACGAGCCCTACCTGCTGATGTAGCCGTCGCCATCCCCATCACAAGTCTGAAAGAGCCGCTTCATCCTCTCCTCCTCGCCGGTGCTCGAAGTGTCACTGCTGCCACTGCTCGCACTCACTGCCGCCGCCATCTTCTCCTCACCCAGCCCCTAACTCCGACGTCACATTCAGCAAGCCAGCGCGCGCGCCCGCACGAGAGCCCGGCTCCAAACGGCAACTGCACGCGCCAGCCGCTCCTCGCTCCACACACAAGCTCCCAAAACCAACCGACCGGAGCTATCGCGCTGAGGGCATTCGCTGACGGTGTGCCGCGCACGCCGAGGAAACCCGTAAGCTGTTCTCAGGCTGGGAAAAGAAAGGTCTCACCTTTCCCGACACTGACATCTGGATGCAAGCTGGGGCAGACCAGACCAACTCTTACCCCAAAACCAAAGAGAGATACACAGATCTAATGTTCTTGACTCAGAATGATTTCGTTGTCATGTTTTGTTCGCCCCCGCCTTCCCATGCAGATCTCTGGCATTCCATGGGTCTAATTTTGACAGTGAATGACCAAATCTACTCTTAGACAAAACGAGAAAGGATCAAATCTACTCTTCTTCCGTTTGTTCCCTGCAGATATATTCTTTGCTAATTACATCTCGACCGGCACCAATGATGTTTTCTCAACCTCTGCATGTCAGTGATTCTTTCCTGGCCTGGTGTGAATCTGTTGTCATCCTTTCTCTGTTCCATTGTTGGGTTATCTGCGGTTTCCCAATATGCTGATTCCTTCCAACCCATACAGTTTCATTAAAGCCAGATGATTCCGCATTCGAACTTTTACTTAAATAGTAACAGAATTGAAACAAGAAAAGTATGCAATCAAGTATATTCTACGAAGGGAATGATGTTTCACGAGTGAATGAGAAAATTACAGCAACATTTAAACTTAAAGAAACACATTTAACGCTGAACAGGATTGATAACGAAAAACGGCCAAAATGAATAGAAAAAATATAGGAAATATATAAAAACGGAGGCGAGACGTGAGGTGAAAAAAAAATTAACAAGACAACAAAGGGCAATAGAAAAGTGTTTGATAGCCACAGTAATACAGTTAACAGGATTGGAACCAAGAAAGAATGAAGGCAAGCTTGGAGGTTAAAAAGAGGGACTGACAGCACATTGATAATAAGTGACAACTTTATATAGCGCCATTAACATAATAAAACATCCCATGGGACTTAATAGAAACATTATGAAGCAAATTTGGCGTCATGACACACAAGGAAACATGAAGGCAGATGATCAAAAGCTTTGATGTGGAGATGCCGGCGTTGGACTGGGGTGGGCACAGTAAGAAGTCTTACAACACCAGGTTAAAGTCCAACAGGTTTGTTTCAAATCACGAGCTTTCGGAGCACTGCTCTTTCCTCAGGTGAATGAAGAGGTAGGCTCCAGAAACATATATATAGACAAAGTCAAAGATGCAAGACAATGCTTTCAATGCGAGCATTTGCAGGTAATTAAGTCTTTACAGATCCAGAGAGAGGGGTAATCCCAGGTTAAAGAGGTGTGAATTGTCTCAAACGACAGTTGGTAAGATTTTGCAAGCCCAGGCCAGATGGTGGGGGGTGAATGTAATGCAACATGAATCCAAGGTCCCTGTTGAGGCCGTACTTATGTGTGCGGAACTTGGCTATAAGTTTCTGCTCGGCGATTCTGCGTTGTCGCGCGTCCTGATGGCCACGTTGGAGAACGCTTACCCAGAGATCAGAGGCTGAATGCCCTTGACTGCTGAAATGTTCCCCGACTGGAAGGGAACATTCCTGCCTGGCGATTGTCGCGCGATGTCCATTCATCCGTTGTCGCAGCAATCAAAAGCTTGGTCAATAGGTAAGTAAAGAGGAGGAAGGAGAGGCAGAGAATTTTAGAAAGGGTTTTCCAGACTTGAGGGCCCAGCAGCTCAAGCCTCAATCACGACTGGTGCAATAGCTTAATTCTGGCCTCTTGGACATCCCCAAATTCAGAGAAACACAGATATGTTGGGCGGCTGTGGGCTGGAGGAGATACAAACAGGGGAGTGGCCTTGGAAGGATTTGGTAACAACAATGAGAATTTTAAAATCAAGGCATCGCTTAACTAGGAGCGAATGTAGTTCAGCGAGCGCAGGGTTGTTGCGTAAACAGAATTTGCAACTCAGGACATGCACAGCAGAGCTCAGGATAACCAAGTTTAGGGAGGGTAGAATATGGAATACCAACGAAGAGTATATTGGAATAATGAAGTCCATAAATAACAGAAATATATGTGCAGTTTTCAGCAGCAGCTGAGCTGAGGCGGGGGCAAAGTTGGGCAATGTTAAGGAGTTATAAATAATAACAATAATAATCTTTATTGTCAAAAGTAGGCTTACATTAACATCGCAATTAAGTTACTGTGAAAAGCCCCTAGTTGCCACAGTCCGGCACCTGTTCATGTACACAGAGAAAGAATTCAGAATGTCCAAATTACCTAATAGCACATCTTTCAGGACTTGTGGGAGGAAACCGGAGCACCCGGAGGAAACCCATGCAGACACAGGGGAACGTGCAGACTCCACACAGACAGTGACCCAAGCCGGGAATTGAACCTGGGACCCTCTAGCTGTGAAGCAACAGTACTAACCTCTGTGCTACCGTGCCGTCCACAATATGATCAAGAGGTTTTGCTTATTTGGAAGTCACAAACAATCTGGTTCAACCTCATGGTTCCCAAGGAGAGGAAGGGAGTTGGTGGTTAGGAAGAGTTGTAGCAGGGGCCGATGACAATAGCTGACGTAGAAACATACATGGAAAATAGAAGGAGAGGGCCATTCGGCCCTTCAAGCCTGCTCCGCTGTTCATTATGATCATGGCTGCTCATCAAGTTCAATACCCTGATTCAGCCTTTCCCCCATATCCCTTGATCCCGCCTTCCCCCCATATCCCTTGATCCCTTTAGCCCCAAGAGTTTTTCTAATTCTTTCTTAAAATTACACAATATTTTTACCTCAACTACTTTCTGTAGTAGTGAATTCCACAGATTCACCACTCTCTGGGTGAAGAACCTTATGCTCAAACTATGACCCCGAGTTGTGGACTCCTCATCCATCGGGAATATTCTTTCTGAATCTACCCTGTCTAATCCTGTTAGAATTTTTAAGTTTCTCTGAGATCCCCCCCTCACTTTTCAAAACTCCAATAAATATAATCCTAACTGACTTAGTCTCTCCTCATGTGACAGTCACGCCTTTCTAGGAATCAGCTTGGTAAACCCTTGCTGCATTCCCTCCATAACAAGAACATCCTTCCTCAGATAAGAAACACCAAAACTGTACACAATATTCCAGATGTGGCCTCTTCAATGCTCTACACAATTGTAGTAAAACATTCCTATTCCTATACTGCCACTGATCTACTATATCTAGGGCTACTTCCTTAAGTACTCTGGAATGAAGATTATCAGGCCCTGGAGATTGATCCACCTTCCGTCTCATTAATTTCCTTCAATCTTCCTAATATTTAATTCATTCAAGGAAATTTCTGCTCATCCAGTATTGGATGTCAGACAAACAGTCTGATGATTTCGAGACAATGGCAGGTTCGAGAGAGGTGGTGGTTTGGTAGAGCTGTGTGACATCAGGGTAAACATAGGAACTGATATTGTATTTTCAGATTATAGCATCAAGGAGCAGCATTTAGTTAAGAAATTGGCGCGAACCATGGCTAGATTATTTGAAGACCAGTAATTAAATAAATAAAAACAGAAACTGTGAGAGGCACTTCACAGGTTACCCAACAAAACATCTGTAGAGAGAGAGAGGCATAATATTTCAGGTCAATTCTTATGGTCATCAACCTGAAACCTTAACCTACACTTGAAGTTTGACTATAATTTTGAGAAAATCTTTGGAAAGTAAAATTGTGCTAGAGAACTGCAGAGTGGCATTCTTCTGATGAGATTAGTTGTGAAATTATAGGTAAATCAGTCTTACCTCAGTTATAGTGAACTACCAGAGTCTATGATATAGAAATTTAAAGCACAGATGTCACATATGTCAACACTGACTCTTTGAAAGAGCAGTTGTGTCCTCACTTTTGTCTATAATTCTGTGAGCTCCTTATCCTGAAATACCTGTGCAACTCCCTTTAGAAATTGTTTTTGGAATTAACTTTCACCAACTTGTCAGTAGAGGATTTTAGATCCCAACAATTGTCCTGTACATTTTTCCTGAACTCCCCTTTTAAATCTATGACCACTAGCTGTTGACCCATGCACAAAGTGAATATCTTACTCTATACAGTCTATTAAAGCCCTGATCTTGAAAATCCATCTTAGATTACCTCTTAAACTTCTCTTCCAAGGAGAACAGTGCTAACTTATCCAAATTCTCTGCAGAACTGAAATCCCTCATCCCTGGTAACATCCCAGTAAACCTTCTCTGTACCCTTTCTATAGCCTTTCCAACTTTTGTGAAGCATGGTGCCTAGTGTAAAGGGATGATGTTAAATATATAAGAGGACTGTCTACACCTCTGATGCAGAGCATACTGAGAGATAGTCCTATGTGAAGCCTCGTGCTAAGTCTTATCCTGTACATAGTTAGAAGAAGGTTTTATAATAGTTCAAGTTTACCAACAGCCTTGCTTCCAGCAATTTCTGTGGTGATATGCATATGCATAGCAGTGTGTACAGTTGGATGTACGACCTCTGACCAGCAGGTGGGGACGGTGATCCACCATGTGGACTCCACAGTTCGGTAGTTGGTAGTAAGTCTTACTAGAGGCCAGTCGCATTAGAAGTAGCTCCTAGAATTCACTTATTGATTACCGTTTGTATTATAGTTCATTAGTTATCTTTCCACGTATTCATTTTGTGAATAAACTATCTTACTAGTCAAAGAACTAGATATTCTGTGTACATCTTTACCACAGCCACAACACAGAACATAACATGGTATCAAGAGTGTTGAACAATTGAAGATAACTAGAGAGAAGACTGGACAAACAGACCGAAGAAAGAAAAAGAAAATTCTTCCATCTACCTGGTAGACTACGGTCAACTGAAACTCAACACATGGAAAGACTGTGAAGTTAGAAATGGAAGATCTAAAGGCACCTCACCAGCTTCAAGTCACCGGTAATGTAGATGAGACTTGGCAGCATAGTGGCATAGTGGTTAGCACTGCAGCCTCACGGCACTGAGGTCCCAGGTTCAATCCCGGTTCTGGGTCACTGTCCATGTAGAGTTTGCACATTTTAACCGTGTTTGCGTGGGTTTCGCCCCCACAACCCAAAAAGATGTTCAGGGTAGGTGGATTGGCCATGTTAAATTTCCCCTTAATTGGAAAAAATGAATTGGGTACTCTAAATTTAAAAAAGAAATGTAGATGAGACTTGGTGTGTTTTCTAAAAAAATATATTTTATTCGGGTATTTGCAATTTTTATAATAACAATAACAGCGACAAACATGGCACAATAAACATTTCCACCCCCATCACAATCTTCACACCCCCAACAATAAAACAACAGTCTGGCCCTCCCCCCCCCCTTTTTTGAATTCTGCTTCTGCTGACATTTTAATTTTCCCAGAGAAAGGCGACATACGACTGCCACCTCCAGATGAACCCAAGCTTTGACCCGCTTAAGGCAAACTTTATTTTCTCGAGACTAAGAAACCCAGCCATGTCACTAACCCAGGTCTCTACACTCGGGGGCTTCGAGTGCCTCCACATTAATAAGATTTGTCTCCAGGCTACCAGGGAGGCAAAGGCCAAAACGACAGCCTCTTTCACCCCTGAACTCCCAGCTCCTCCGACAATCCAAGGATCGCCACCTCCAGACTCGGCACCACCCGTGTTTTGAGTACCTACCATAGACATCACCTCACCGAAACCCTGCCAAAACCCTCTAAGCTCCGGGATTGCCCAAAACATGTGGACATGATTTGCTGGACTTCCCGCGCACCTCGCACAGCTGTCCTCTACCCTGAAAAACTTGCTCATCCGGGCCACCGTCGTGTGTGCCCAGTGGACTACCTTGAATTGTATCAGGCTAAGCCTCGCACATGATTAGGATGTGTTAATCCTGCTTAGGGCATCCACCCACAGACCCGCCTCTCTCTCCCCCCAGCTTGTCTTCCTACTTGCCCTTTAGCTCCTCTACCGGAGTTTCTTCCGATTCCTTAAGTTCTTGGTAGATGTCTGATACCTTCCCCTCTCCCACCCATGTACTGGAGACTACTCTGTCCTGAATCCCTGTGGTGGCAGCAGCGGGAAGGTCGGAAACTGACTTCTCAAAAAGTTTCGTACCTGCAGGTACCTAAACCCATTCCCTGCTGGCAACTGAAATTTATCCTCCAAGGCTTTCAAGCTGGGGAAGCTCCCGTCTATAAATAGATCCCCCATCCTCCTAATTCCTGCCCTCTGCCATCTCTGGAACCCACCATCCAGCCTACCCGGTACAAACGATGGTCATTATAAATCGGGGTCCAAACCGATGCTCCCTCCACTCTCTTATATCTCTTCCACTGCCCCCAGATTCTCAGAGCCGCCACCACCACCGGACTTGTGGAGTATCGGGTGGGTGAGAACGGGAGAGATGTCGTTATCAGTGCTCCCAAACTTGTGTCTTTACATGACGCCACCTCCATTCGCTCCCACACCGACCCGTCCCCCACTACCCACTTCCTAATCATGGCCATATTGGCCTCCCAGTAGTAATTGCTAAAGTTTGGCAGCACCAACCCACCCTCCCCCCCCGACTGCGCTCCAGCAACACTTTCTTCACTCGCAGGGTTTAACCCACCCACACAAAGCCCAAAATAACCTGATTCACCCATTTAAAAAAGGCCCTCGGGATGAAGATGGGGAGGCAATGAAAGATAAACAGAAATCTGGGGAGGACCGTCATTTTCATGGTCTGTACCCTCCCCGCTAGTGATAGCGGGAGCATGTCCCATCTCTTAAAATCCTCTTTCATTTGTTCTACGAGCCGGGATAGGTTTAACTTGTGCAATGCCTCCCATTCCCGAGCTACCTGGATTCCCAAATATCGAAAGCTCCCTCCTACTGTTCTAAACGGCAGCTCTCCCAGTCTCTTCTCCTGCCCTCTCGCCTGGATCATGAACATCTCGCTTTTCCCCATGTTGAATTTATACCCCGAAAAATTACCAAATTCCCCTAAGATCCGCATAACTTTCCCCATCCCCTCCAATGGGTCTGAGATATACAAGAGCAAGTCATCTGTGTAAAGCGAAACCCGGTGTTCCACCCCCCCCGCCCCCCCCCCCCCGCCCAACCCCCCCCCACCCCACCCCCCCGCCCAACCCCCCCCCCGCCCCCCCCCCACCCCCCCCCCGCCCCCCCCCCACCCCCGCCCCCCCCCACCCCCGCCCCCCCCCCACCCCCCCCCGCCCCCCCCCCCCCCGCCCCCCCCCCACCCCCGCCCCCCCCCACCCCCCCCCGCCCCCCCCCGCCCCCCCCCACCCCCCCCCGCCCCCCCCCCCACCCCCGCCCCCCCCCCACCCGCCCCCCCCCCCCACCCCCGCCCCCCCCCCACCCGCCCCCCCCCCACCACCACCCACCCAAACTAGCCCTTTCCAGTACCTAGAGGCTCTTAACGCCATGGCCAGTGCTGTATGGCCAGAGCAAACAGTTGAGGGGAGAGGGGACACCCTTGCCTCGTCACTCGGTGTAGTTTAAAATAACCCAACCTCAATCGGTTTGTACGCACGCTCGCTGCTGGTGCCTGATAGAGCAACCGCACCCAGTCAATGAAGCTTTCACCAAACCCAAACCTTCCCAGCACCTCCCACAGGTAATCCCACTCCGCCCGATCAAAGGCCTTCTCCACATCCATCGTGACCACCACCTACATCTCCCCTCCTTCTGAGGGCATCATAATAACATTTAGGAGCCTTCGAACATTGGCCATGAGTTGCCTGCCCTTTACAAACCCCATCTGGTCTTCCCCGATCACCCCCGGGATACAATCCTCTATCCTTGTGGCCAATATCTTAGCCAGCAGTTTGGCATCAACATTCAGAAGAGACATTGGTCTGTATGACCCGCATTGCTCCGGATCCTTCTCCCGTTTCAGGATCAATGAAATCGAGGCTTGCAACATTGTTGGGGGGAGCACTCCCTTCTCTCTTGATTCATTAAATGCCCTCACCAGCAGTGGGCTCAATACCTCCGAAAACATCTTATGGAATTCCACCGGGTAGCCTTCCGGCCCCAGGGCCTTGCCAGAGTGCATGCCCTCCACCCCCTCCACTATTTCTTCAATTTCAATTGGGGTTCCCAGCCCTTCCAACAGATCCTCATCCACCCTCTGGAACCTCAACTGACCCAAGAACTGCCTCATCCCCTCCACCCCAGCCGGGGGCTCCGACTCTCATAATTTGCTGTAAAAGTCCTGAAACACCTCATTCACCCCCGCTGAGTCCAGGACCGTGATCCCACCTCTACTCTTTACTCTCCCTATCTCCCTGGCTGCCTCCCTTTTTCTGAGCTGGTGCGATAACATTCTGCTTGCCTTTTCCCCATACTCATAGATCGCCCCCCCCCCCCTGCCTTCCTCAGCTGTTCCATCACCTTCCCTGTAGTAAACAGCCCAAATTCCACATGTAACCTCCGCCGCTCCTTCAGTAACCCCGCGTCCGGGGCTTCCAAGTATCTACTGCCCACCTGGAGTATCTCCCCAACTAGCCTATCCCTCTCAGCTCGTTCCTCCTTTTCTCTGTGGGCCCGTATCGAGATTAATTCCCCTCTGACCACTGCCTTCAAAGCTTCTCAGACCGTTGCTGCAGAGACCTCCCCCGTATCATTTGTTTCCAGGTAGTTCTGGATGGACTTGTTCACAAGCCCACAGACCACTTTGTCTGCTAACAACCCCACATCCAGCCTCCATAGCGGGCGTTGTCCTCTCTCCAAACTAACCCGTAGGTCCACCCAATGTGGGGCACGATCCGATACTGCGATTGCAGAGTACTCAGTATCCGCCACCCCCAGTAGTAGAGCCCTGCTCAGAACAAAAAAGTTGATCCGAGAGTATACCTTGTGGACATGGGAGAAAAAAGAAAACTCCCTCGCTCTTGGCCGTCCAAACCTCCATGTGTTCCATAAATCCCTTCAATTCCTTTGCTGAGGCTGACACCCTCCCTGTCCTGGATTTTGACCGGTCCAATTCCAGATCAATGACTGTGTTGAAATCTCCCCCCATGATCAAATTATGTGACTCTTAAGTCTGGGATCTTACCTAACACCCGCCCCATAAATTCCACATCATCCCAGTTCGGAGCATATACGTTCACGAGTACCACCCGCACCCCCTCCAGCTTCCCACTCACCATTATGTACCTGCCCCCTGTGTCTGACATGATTCTCTCTGCCTCAAATGCCACCCGTTTATTAATCAGAATCGCTCCCCCCCACTGTTCTTCGAGTCCAGCCCTGAGTGGAATACTTGGCCAACCTACCCCTTCCTCAATCTAGTCTGGTCTGTAATCTTTAGGTGTGTCTCCTGTAACATTGCCACGTCCGCCTTCAGCCCCCTTAGATGCGCAAACACGCGAGCCCTCTTGACCGGCCCATTCAGCTCTCTAACGTTCCATGTAATCAGCCTGGTCAGGGGACTTGACGCCACCCCCTCCCCTCCCCCCATGCCAACTAGTCATCACCCTTTTTAAGCCAGCCTCCAGCTCGCGTCCCCGGCCTCCTCGAGCCCGCCCTCGTGCATCCGTCATCCCCGACCTCCCATTTGTCCCTAGTAGCAGTTCCTCCCCTGACAATAAAGCAGCTCCCCGCCCCCGCTCTCCCCAGGTAACAGCACCAGAAACCCAACTCCCCATATCAAGCTCAAGCTCATCACCTGCTCGCCCCCCACTGTGCTTCCGTGAGCCAGCTGACCTGATAGCTCCCGCCCATGGCACCAAACTGACTGTCTCCCCATTGTTCTCTCTCCTCCCCCCACTTGGACATACATAGTCTCCCCATTGTTCTCTCTCCTCCCCCCCCCCCCCCCCCCATTTGGACATATATATTCAAAGCATCACATTCCCCAGTAAACAAACAGTAGCAAAAACAGTGGAGAACCAACCACAGAACCCCCCCCCTCCATCCAGCTCCCAGTAAAACGTGTTGCCGGCTCTGCTCGTATCTTTCTTGTAAATCTTTGTCTTCTCATACAGCCACTTCTGGTCCAATTCTCTGTGCACTGGAGGGGGACTTCTCCTCACCGTCTCACTCTCCACCGATTCATCCAATAAAATCTGGAGAAAAAAGGGAGAAAATGGTCCAAAAAACGTCCGTCACAGGCGGGAGCTATCAAATGTGCGACCTACTCCTCCATGGCCGCCGCCGGAAGTCGACTTGGCGTGTTTCTAACCAGCAATTCAGACTCTACGTTGCAGCCCTTGGCCTGCAGACACAGCCTGATAAGAGGCTTATTGCATTGCTGCTCATGGTAGCAGGTCCTCACGTCATCAAAATTTATAATACCGTTGCTTTCGACAGCTAAGCAGAAAGCAAGAGCTTCGATGAAGTAATAAAATACATTGATCAGCATTGCTCCCCCCCAAAAAATGAAACATTCGAGCGTTATATCTTTTGCACGCATACTCAGAAGGCAGGCAAATATTTTGATAGTTTTCTAACTTACTTGCGGTTGAAGGTGCAGTCTTGATGCTGAATGGCACCTTAATTAAATGCAAGCTTGACACGGGAGCGAGGGCCAACCTTATCAGTTGCTCAGATTTGAACAGGCTGAGAATCAAACCGACAGTCGTAAATCAAACAAATCTGCTGAGAGATTACAATGGGACGGAGATTGCGACGTTAGACGCATGTGAGCTTAAAGCATGGATACACAACAGAAGTCACACCATAACATTTTCCATTGTGGACACAGAATGGGAGTCCATCATAGGAGCGGAAGGGTGTGAGGTGCTGAACCTAGTTGAGCGGCTGTACATTCCGGACAGCGCTGCGACAGAGGATCATTGCAAATGACAATGAGATGAAGTGGAGCAGTTATCCGTCAAGGTGGAGGAAGATAAACCAGATAAACAGATGGAGGAGCCAAAAGGAATTCCAGAAATCTGGTTGACAGTCTTCAAAAATGTGGATTTGCTCAGTGACATGATACAAGAGCATGATGAGCCTATCTTAAAGCATTTACAAGATTTACAGGTGAAATTTCAGATCCTAGAACAGCCAATGAGTTTTACTCTAGAGTTGAACTTTGAGCTAAATGAATATTTTGCAAATGAAGCAGTGACAAAAACTTACCAGATGGAGTCACAGCCTGATGAGTCCTACTTTTTCTTCTTTGATGAACCAGAAATTATAGGATGCTCAGGATGCCAGATTGGATTGGATTGAATTGGATTTGTTTATTGTCATGTGTATCGAGTGAAAAGTATTTTTCTGCTTGCAGTTCAAACAGATCATTCAGTTCATGAAAAGAAAATAAGCCTCTTGTCAGGCGGAGCAGACTCGATGGGCCGAGTGGCCTAATTCTGCTCCTATGTCTATTGGTCTAAAATACATAATAGGGCAACACAAGGTACACAATGTAAATACATAGACACCGGCATTGGGTGAAGCATACAGGAGTGTAGTATTAATCAGATCAGTCCATAAGAGGGCCGTTTAGGAGTCTGTTAACAGCAGGGAAGAAGCTGTTTTTGAATCTGTTCATGTTTGTTCTCAAACTTTTGTACCTCCTGCCCGATGGAAGAAGTTGGAAGAATGAATAAGCCAGGTGGGAGGCATCTTTGATTATGCTGCCCGCTTTCCACAGGCAGCGGGAGATGTAGATGGAGTCAATGGATGGGAAGCAGGTTTGTGTGATGGACTGGGCTGTGTTCACGATTCTCTGAAGTTTCTTGTGGTCTTGGGCCGAGCATATGCCACATCAGGCTGTGAAGCAGCCAGATAGGATGCTTTCTATGGTGCACCTATAAAAGTTGGCCAGAGTCAGTGTGGACATAGAACATAGAACATAGAACAATACAGCGCAGTACAGGCCCTTCGGCCCACGATGTTGCACCGAAACAAAAGCCATCTAACCTACACTATGCCATTATCATCCATATGTTTATCCAATAAACTTTTAAATGCCCTCAATGTTGGCGAGTTCACTACTGTAGCAGGTAGGGCATTCCACGGCCTCACTACTCTTTGCATAAAGAACCTACCTCTGACCTCTGTCCTATATCTATTACCCCTCAGTTTAAAGTTATGTCCCCTCGTGCCAGCCATATCCATCCGCGGGAGAAGGCTCTCACTGTCCACCCTATCAAACCCCCTGATCATTTTGTATGCCTCTATTAAGTCTCCTCTTAACCTTCTTCTCTCCAACGAAAACAACCTCAAGTCCGTCAGCCTTTCCTCATAAGATTTTCCCTCCATACCAGGCAACATCCTGGTAAATCTCCTCTGCACCCGCTCCAAAGCCTCCACGTCCTTCCTATAATGCGGTGACCAGAACTGTACGCAATACTCCAAATGTGGCCGGACCAGAGTTCTGTACAGCTGCAACATGACCTCCTGACTCCGGAACTCAATCCCTCTACCAATAAAGGCCAACACTCCATAGGCCTTCTTCACAACCCTATCAACCTGGGTGGCAACTTTCAGGGATCTATGTACATGGACACCTAGATCCCTCTGCTCATCCACACTTTCAAGAACTTTACCATTAGCCAAATATTCCGCATTCCTGTTATTCCTTCCAAAGTGAATCACCTCACACTTCTCTACATTAAACTCCATTTGCCACCTCTCAGCCCAGCTCTGCAGCTTATCTATATTCCTCTGTAACCTGCTACATCCTTCCACACTATCGACAACACCACCGACTTTAGTATCGTCTGCAAATTTACTCACCCACCCTTCTGCGCCTTCCTCTAGGTCATTGATAAAAATGACAAACAGCAACGGCCCCAGAACAGATCCTTGTGGTACTCCACTTGTGACTGTACTCCATTCTGAACATTTCCCATCAACCACCACCCTCTGTCTTCTTTCAGCTTGCCAATTTCTGATCCACATCTCTAAATCACCCTCAATCCCCAGCCTCCGTATTTTTTGCAATAGCCTACCGTGGGGAACCTTATCAAACGCTTTGCTGAAATCCATATGCACCACATCAACTGCTCTACCCTCGTCTACCTGTTCAGTCACCTTCTCAAAGAACTCAATAAGGTTTGTGAGGCATGACCTACCCTTCACAAAGCCATGCTGACTATCCCTGATCATATTATTCCTATCTAGATGATTATAAATCTTGTCCCTTATAATCCCCTCCAAGACTTTACCCACTACAGACGTGAGGCTCACCGGTCTATAGTTGCCGGGGTTGTCTCTGCTCCCCTTTTTGAACAAAGGGACCACATTTGCTGTCCTCCAGTCCTCTGGCACTATTCCTGTAGCCAATGATGACATAAAAATCAAAGCCAAAGGTCCAGCAATCTCTTCCCTGGCCTCCCATAGAATCCTAGGATAAATCCCATCAGGTCCCGGGGACTTATCTATTTTCAGCCTGTCCAGAATTGCCAACACCTCTTCCCTACGTACCTCAATGCCATCTATTCTATTAGCCTGGGGCTCAGCATTCTCCTCCACAACATTATCTTTTTCCTGAGTGAATACTGACGAAAAATATTCATTTAGTATCTCACCTATCTCTTCAGACTCCACACACAATTTCCCATCCCTGTCCTTGACTGGTCCTACTCTTTCCCTAGTCATTCGCTTATTCCTGACATACCTATAGAAAGCTTTTGGGTTTTCCTTGATCCTTCCTGCCAAATACTTCTCATGTCCCCTCCTTGCTCGTCTTAGCTCTCTCTTTAGATCCTTCCTCGCTACCTTGTAACTATCCATCGCCCCAACCGAAACTTCACACTTCATCTTCACATAGGCCTTCTTCTTCCTCTTAACAAGAGATTCCACTTCCTTGGTAAACCACGGTTCCCTCGCTCGACGCCTTCCTCCCTGTCTGACCGGTACATACTTATCAAGAACACACAGTAGCTGATCCTTGAACAAGCCCCACTTATCCAGTGTGCCCAACACTTGCAGCCTACTTCTCCACCTTATCCCCCCCAAGTCACGTCTAATGGCATCATAATTGCCCTTCCCCCAGCTATAACTCTTGCCCTGCGGTGTATACTTATCCCTTTCCATCATTAACGTAAACGTCACCGAATTGTGGTCACTGTCCCCAAAGTGCTCTCCTACCTCCAAATCCAACACCTGGCCTGGTTCATTACCCAAAACCAAATCCAACGTGGCCTCGCCTCTTGTTGGCCTGTCAACATATTGTTTCAGGAAACCCTCCTGCACACACTGTACAAAAAACGACCCATCTATTGTACTCGAACTATATATTTTCCAGTCAATATTTGGAAAGTTAAAGTCTCCCATAATAACTACCCTGTTACTTTCGCTCATATCCAGAATCATCTTCGCCATCCTTTCCTCTACATCCCTAGAACTATTAGGAGGCCTATAAAAAACTCCCAACAGGGTGACCTCTCCTTTCCTGTTTCTAACTTCAGCCAATACTACCTCGGAAGAAGAGTCCCCATCTAGCATCCTCTCCGCCACCGTAATACTGCTCTTGACTAGCAGCGCCACACCTCCCCCTCTTTTGCCTCCTTCTCTGAGCTTACTAAAACACCTAAACCCCGGAACCTGCAACATCCATTCCTGTCCCTGCTCTATCCATGTCTCCGAAATGGCCACAACATCGAAGTCCCAGGTACCAACCCACGCTGCCAGTTCCCCTACCTTGTTTCGTATACTCCTGGCATTGAAGTAGACACACTTCAAACCACCTACCTGAACGCTGGCCCCCTCCTGCGACGTCAAATCGGTGCTCCTGACCTCTATACTCTCATTTTCCCTTACCCTAAAACTACAATCCAGGTTCCCATGCCCCTGCTGCATTAGTTTAAACCCCCCCAAAGAGCACTAACAAATCTCCCCCCCAGGATATTTGTGCCCCTCAGGTTCAGATGTAGACCATCCTGTCTGTAGAGGTCCCACCTTCCCCAGAAAGAGCCCCAGTTATCCAAAAATCTGAAACCCTCCCGCCTGCACCATCCCTGTAGCCACGTGTTTAAATGCTCTCTCTCCCTATTCCTCATCTCACTATCACGTGGCACGGGCAACAACCCAGAGATACCAACTCTGTTTGTTCTAGTTCTGAGCTTCCATCCTAGCTCCCTGAAAGCCTGCCTGACATCCTTGTCCCCTTTCCTACCTATGTCGTTGGTGCCAATGTGGACCACGACTTGGGGCTGCTCCCCCTCCCCCCTAAGGACCCGGAAAACACGATCTGAGACATCACGTACCCTTGCACCTGGGAGGCAACATACCAAACGTGAGTCTCTCACGCTCCCACAAAATCTCCTATCTGTGCCCCTGACTATAGAGTCCCCAATTACTAATGCTCTGCTCCTCTCCCCCCTTCCCTTCTGAGCAACAGGGACAGACTCCGTGCCAGAGGCCCGTACCCCATGGCTTACCCCTGGTAAGTCGTCCCCCCCACAAGTATCCAAAGCGGTATACTTGTTTCTCAGGGGAACGACCGCAGGGGATCCCTGCACTGACTGTTTTTTCCCAGTCCCTCTTACAGTTACCCACCTATCTCCAATCTTTGGTGTAACTAATTCCCTGAAGCTGCTATCTATGACCCCTTCTGCCTCCCGAATGATCCGAAGTTCTTCCAACTCCAGCTCCAGTTCCCTAACTCGGTCTTGGAGGAGCTGGAGATGGCAGCACTTCCTGCAGGTAAAATCAGCAGGGACACTAACTGCATCCCTCACCTCAAACATCCTGCAGGAGGAACATTGCACTCCCTTCCCTGCCATTCCTCTAACTTTCTACCAAGATCTGGCTAACAACTAAATTAAATTTTTATAAAAAATAATAATAATATAAAAAAAATATGGTACTTACCTCAGACCAATGGGTTTTATTATTAGGTTAGAGGAGGAGGGTGGGTGGGAGACACTACACATGTCGAATTTCCTTAGTTTCCTGAGGAAGTATAGGCGCTGTTGTGCTTTCTTGGTGGTAGCATCAACGTAGGTGGTCCAGGACAGATTTTTGATGGATCAACTGGAAGAAAGGAAAAAACATCACAATGAAGACCATTAAAATGAAGCAGACGCATAGGGGTGGGCGCACTGGTGAAAGTTATGAAAACTGTACTAAGGGTGGCACATGGCACAGGAATCCCGGCCGTGTGTGTGGAGTTTGCACATTCTCCTCGTGTCTGTGTGGGTTTCACCCCACAACCCAAAGATGTGCAGGTTAGCTGGATTGGCCATGCTCAATTGCCCCTTAATTGGAAAAAAAAAATACTTGGGTATCTTAATTTTATTGTAAAATGTAGCAAATGACTCTTTCTTCAATTTGTTTAGTCCTCCTGTGGTTCCATAGAATGGGGGACTGGATGAAGGTTCTGCGGCAAGACTCACTGCTGACTTTGAAATTGTTCACTTCTTGCATGAACACATAATTCCATGAGCAGTGTTATACTTCACAGGAGAAGTTATTGCAGATGACGATTGCAATGATGATGATTACGATGAGGAAAGTGAAGAATCAGATGAAGAGCCAAAAGACTATGAAAGTTTATTTAGTTTATTTGGCATTAATGATGAGGCGATAACAAGTAGCATCCAATCTGTGTAGGACAACGATGAGTGATGCAAGTTCTAGGATGGAGTTGCAGAGCCTGAAAGTGAGAATGCAACTGCAGATAAATTGGCTGAGAGCAAATCAACTGTGAACAGCCAACTGGTAACTGAAGAAATGATCTCCATTTTGGAGAAATTGGCTCCAGAGAAGTACGCTGAACATCTTCTTGTTGGTCTCCTGAACCCTGACCGAATACGTGATCTGGTTTCATTTTTTGACAGTCCGGTTTTCTGACTGGTCTTTGAATAATCAACTCTTTCAGTCTTTTGAAGTGATGCCTCCTACTCTGTGTGTGTTCTTGTATATTGGCCTTATTGCCGGTGATTGTGTCTCCACTGTAACAGCTGCTGCCTGGTCTACCCTGCTACCCTCGACTCTTCTCTTACCCTTCCTTCTCTTTTTTATAATCAACTCTTTTGTTCTCCATTTCTTCTTAAGTGGCTCTTCTTAAGTATTTTGAATATTTAGAAGTCCGGATCAAGCCAAGAAGTGGCAGAACTGGTGTCATATGCTTACCAGGTACAGAACTGCTTCAGGACTAGCAGAAAATCCTACAAGGACCAGGTCAGTACCCTCCTCTTTGCCATCTGCAGTAGTGCAGATAATAAAATTATTAGGTAGGGTATAAATGAAGTCAGGTGACTGTGTGTGGAGCAGCTTTATCTCCTTTGGCCCACTGGAGGTACCCCTCCCTTTTTGGCCTCTCAACCCAGCCCCCAATGGCTCCTTGGGGTCTGCCAGCCTGGACCATCCAAAATCTCAGGCACAAGTGCAGGTTCTTCCTCAGGGGCTACCTGTAGTCCCAGCAGTGGCCACCTGGTGCTGCTGACCAATCAAATTGACTGACAGATCTGTAGGGCAGGATCGCTTCCCACATAAGGGAGTAAAAGTTGCTGCTCGCACAGTATTGCTGCAGAGTAACCGTATGTTTGGGTGGGCAGGCTGACGGCAGACATAATAGTAATAATAATCTTTATTGTCACAAGTAGGCTTACATTAACACTGCAATGAAGTTACTGTGAAAAGCCCCTAGTCGCTGCATTCCAGAGCCTGTTCAGGTACACGGAGGGAGAATTCAGAATGTCCAATTCACCTAACAGCACGTCTTTCGGGACTTGTGGGAGGAAACCGGAGCACCCGGAGGAAACCCACGCAGGCATAGGGAGAACGTGCAGACAGTGACCCATGCCGGGAATCGAACCTGGGACACTGGTGCTGTGAAGCAACAGTGCTACCCAGTGTGCTATGGTCAGGGGGGTGTAGGGAATAGATTACCTATAAAATGCAACCCATGTTGACCAAGATTGGAAAATAAATATTCCAAGTTACACAACATTTCAATAAGACAGTAGAGTGGAAAATAAGGAGTAGGGCAGCACGGTGGTGCAGTGGTTAGCGCTGCTGCCTCATGGTGCCGAGATACCAGGTTAAGGGCAGCACGGTGGTGCAGTGGTTAGCCCTGTTGCCTCACGGCGCTGAGGTCCCAGGTTTGATCCCGACTCCGGGTCAATGTCCATGTGGAGTTTGCACATTCTCCCCGTATTTGCGTGGGTTTCGCCCCCACAACCCAAAAGATGTGCAGGGTAGGCGGATTGGCCACGCTAAATTGCCCCTTATTGGAAAAAATGAATTGGGTACTCTAAATTTATATTAAAAAAAGAAAATGAGGAGTAGTCTTGATAATAAAGGATGGCATAAGGACAATAGTGAGAAAGGATATTGTCTCAGAAGATTAGGAGATAGAAATAATATGGGTGTAGGTTAGGAATAACAAAGGTCAATAAATGCTGGTCGGAGCATTTTATGGACGCCTAACCAATTGATGTAGCGTAAAGCAAGATATATTGGAATCTGTAACAAAGACAATGTAATAATCTTGGGGGAACTTCAACCTTCATATAGAGAGAGGACAAATCTAATTGATAAAAGTAGTCTGGTGGATGTTTGTGGAACGCTTTTGCGACAATTTGCTGGAACAGTATGTGGTGGAACCATCCAGGAATAAAGCTGTCATATTTATCAGATTTAATAATAATCTCAAAGGATTTTCTGGGAACAAATTAATTTAATACAATTTAATTCCATGTTAAGCTTGAAAACAACAAACTTAAACCAAATCAATTACAGAGGTATGAAGGGTGCGTTTATTAAGGTTGGTTGGGTAAATAGACTGAAAAGGTATGGCGGTAAATAAATAGTGTGAAACAGTTAAAGGAATAATTCAACATGTTCCAACAAAAATACATTCCATTAAAAGACAAAAATTCAGTGAGAAAGATCTGTAGAGGGACAGGTAGTATTGAGGAAGCAGGCGGGCTGCAGAAGGACTTGGACACACTAGGAGAGTGGGCGAAGAAGTGGCAGATGGAATACAATGTGGAAAAATGTGAGGTTATGCACTTTGGAAGAAATGGAGGTATAGGCTATTTTCTAAATGGGGAAATGCTTAGGAAATCAGAGCATAAAGGGGCTTGGGAGTCCATGTTCACAATTCGCTTACAGTTAACGTGTAGGTTCAGTCGGCAGTTAGAAAGGCAAATGCAACTTCCGGTGGCAGCCATGGTGTGAGTGGTCGCACATTTGGTGGCTCCCGCTCGTGGTGGATTTTTCGCACCTTTTCCCCGATTAACAGATGGATGTGAGGAAGCAAAAAGGTGCAGGAAAGTTAGAAGAGATTGACCCACTGGTGTATGGAGCTGAGGGCCAGAAGCAGTTGCAAAAGAGGGAAACAGACTGCAAAAGTTGATATGGCGCCTGCGACACACGTGGAGATGGTAGAGGGTTAGGGAGCAGCCCTGCCAGCTCAGTGGTCAACAATGGTGGGCTTCCTGAACAAGACGTTCACCCAGCAACGCAAGAATCTGGAGGACCTGGCCGGGCGGTCGATTCGATTAAGGCGGTGATCGACTGCGTGGACACAAGGCTGGAGGCCTGGTATCAGGCGATCCAGAAGATGGAGGAGGTGGCGGGGGAACAGAAGGAGCAGTTTGCCTCGATGGCAGTGGAGATGGGGCTGATGCGGGATCAGCAGAGGCAGCTCCAGGAGAAAGTCGAAGACCTGGAGAACTGGTCACGCAGGCAGAATATTAGGATTATGGGCCTGCCGGAGGGGTGAAGGAGCCGATGCTGGAGCGTATATGGGGAGGATGCTGGAGAAGCTGCTGGGAGAGGGAGCATTCACAAGGCCTCTGGAGGTGGATCGAGCGCATAGGGCGCTAATGAGGAAACCCAAGGGGAACGCGCCGAGGGCGATGGTGGTGCATTTGCACCGTTTCCTGGACAAGGAGTGGATCATGAGGTGGGCCAGGCAGTCTAGGCACTGCACCTGGGCGGGCAGTGAACGTCGAATATTTCAGGACCTGGGTGCAGAGCTGGCCAAGAGGAGAGCGAGTTTCAACAAGGTCAAGGCGTTCGTGTGGGCAGGGAAGACCCCGAGGGTAAGGAGGGGGTTCCTGCAGCGCAGCAGGGACAGGGGGACTGGCGTTGCCTAATCTGGACGACTACTACTGGGCCGCCAATGTGGCGATGGTTTGTAAGTGGATGAGGGAGGGAGAGGGGGCGGCGTGGAAGAGGCTGGAGATGGCGTCCTGTAAGGGAACGAGCCTAAAGACGCTGGTGACGGCGCCGCTGCCGCTCTCCCCGAAAAGGTATACCACAAACCCAGTGATGGTGGCAACCTTAAGGATCTGAGGGCAATGGAGGCGACACAGGGGGGTGATGGGTGCCTCGGTGTGGTCCCCGATCAGGACAACCATAGGTTTGTCCCAGGAAGGATGGACGGAGGGTTCCAGAGCTGGCATCGGGCAGGAATTAGGAGTCTGAGAGACTTGTTTATTGACGGGGAGTTTGCGAGCCTGGGAGCGCTGGAAGAAAAGTATGAGTTGCCCCCGGGGAATATCTTTAGATACATGCAAGTGAGGGCGTTTACGAGGCAACAGGTGAGGGAATTTCCGCTGCTCCCGACACAGGCGATCCAGGATAGAGTGATTTCCGGGATATGGGTCGGGGAGGGCAAAGTGTCTGAAATATATCAGGAGATGAGAGACGAGGGGGAGGCGCTGGTAGAGGAGCTGAAGGGAAAATGGGAAGAGCTCGGGGAGGAGATTGAGGAGGGGCTGTGGGCTGATGCCCTAAGTAGGGTAAATTCCTCTTCCTCGTGTGCCAGGCTTAGCCTGATACAATTCAAGGTTCTACAGAGCACATATGACGGGAGCAAGACTGAGCAGGTTCTTCGGAGTGGAGGACAGGTGCGGGAGGTGCTTGGGAAGCCCGGCGAACCACACACACATGTTCTGGTCATGTCCGGCACTGGATGAGTACTGGAGGGGAGTGGCAAAGGTGATTTCAAAGGTGGTGAAGGTCCGGGTCAAGCCAGGCTGGGGGTTAGCTATATTTGGGGTAGCGGAGGAGCCGGGAGTGCAGGAGGCGAAAGAGGCCGATATTCTGGCCTATGCGTCCCTGGTAGCCCGGCGAAGGATCCTACTTATGTGGAAGGAAGCGAAACCCCCCCGGCGTGGAGGCCTGGATAAACGAAATGGCAGGGTTCATAAAACAGGAACAAATTTGCGCTGAGAGGATCGGCTCAGGGGTTCTCCAGGCGGTGGCAACCGTTCCCTGACTATCTCGCGGAACGTTAAGGGAAAATAGATCAGCAGCAGCAGCCCAGGGGGGGGGGGGGGGGGGGGGGAGCACTATAAAAAAAATTGTCACTTTGTTAGTCAAGGCGAACCTCTACAAGAAGGGGTTGAAGTTTAGGATGTTGTACCCAGCACGTCTGTGGGTAACTTACGCAGGCTGGGAGCTGTACTTTGGGACGTCGGAGGAGGTGATAGAATTTAATCAGAGACAATGGATTTGGCAGGAGAAGGTAGACTTTGAACTTCAGTGGCGAGGCTTTGGCTTGTATTTCATTAAAATACGAGTTTGGGCAAGTATTTCATTTGGGATTAGACTCTAAAACAAAGGGGGTGGGGATTTTGATCAATAAGCGGGTGGTGTTTGAAGTGGGAAGTGTAGTGGCGGACTCTGGGGGAAGGTATGTTATGGTGAGCGGGAAACTGGAGGGGCTGTCTGTGGTGTTAGTCAACATCTATGCCCCGAAATGGGCTGATGTTGATTTTATAAGGTGGGTGCTGGGGATGATCCCTGACCTGGATTCTCATCGGTTGATTTTGGAGGGGGGCGGGGACACTTCAATACGGTCCTGGATCCGAGACTGGACCAGTCGAGCTGGAGGTCGGGGAGGGTGTCCGCAACAGCTAAGGAGCTCCGGGGGTTCATGGAGCACATTTGGGGGGGAGGGGGGGGGGGGGGGGAGATCCGAGGAGATTTGGGAGACCGAGGGCGAAAGAATTTTCATTTTGCTCCCATGTGAACAAGATGTACTTCCGAATAGACTTTTTGGTGTATGACAAGACATTGTTGGCAGGGGTGGTTGATATTGAGTATTCGGCAACAGTGATGTCGGACCATGCCCCGCACTGGGTGGACCTGCGAGTGAGCAAAAGGAGGGCCCAGCACCCACAATGGAGGCTGGGTGTGGGACTGTTGGTGGAGAAGAGGCATGTGAACAGGTGAGGAAGGCCATCCGGGGATATGTGGAAATTAATGACATGGGGGAGGTTTCGGCAGGTACTATATGGGAGGCACTGAAGGCAGTGGTGGGGGGGTGGTGGGGAACTAATATCGATTCGGGCACATAGGGAGAAGGCGGAGCAGGCGCAGATAGAAAGGTTAGTGGAGGAAATCCTGCAGGTGGACAGAAGATATGCGGAGGCCCCGGAGGCGGGGCTGCTAAAGGAACTGCAGAGGCTGCAGATGGAGTTTGGGCTATTATCTACGAGTAAGGCGGTGGGGCAGTAGAGAAGGGTGAGAGGGGCAGTATACGAGTATGTGGAGAAAGCGAGCAGGATGCTAGCGCACCTGTTGAGGAAGCAGAAGGCGGCGAGGGAGATTGGTAAAGTGAAGGACACAGGTGGGAATACGGTCTTGGACCCGGAGGGGGTAAACGGGGTGTTTAGGGACTTCTAAACTTCTTAACTCGTAAGCTATACGAGTCGGAACTCCCAGCCGGGGAGGAGGGGATGAGGCGGTTTCTGGAAAGGTTGGAGTTCCCGAAGGTGGATGAGGAATTGGTAGAGAGCCTGGGGGCCGCAATTGGGTTGGTAGAGGTAGTGGATGGGCAGGAGGCGATGCAATCGTGTAAGGCTCCGGGTCCGGACGGGTACCCGGTGGAATGCTACATGACGTTTTCAGGGTTATTGAGACCGCTGTTGGTAAGGGCTTTTAATGAGGCAAAGGAGCTGGGAGTACTCCCTCCGACATTGTCGCAAGCGTTGATCTCCCTCATTCTAAAGCGAGATAAAGATCCGGAACAATGTGGGTCATATAGACCTATTTCCCTGTTAAATGTAGATGCAAAACTATTGGCGAACATCTTGGCCTCAAGGATCCAGGACTGTGTGCCAGGGGTAATAGGGGAGGACCAGACGGGGTTTGTGAATGGGAGGCATCTGGCGCTCAACATCGGGAGGTTACTTAATGTGATCATAATGCCTCCAGAGGGACGCATGGACGCAGAGAAAGCCTTTGATCGAGTGGAGGGGGAATACCTATTGGAGGTCCTGGAGCAGTTTGGGTTTGTGGACTGGGTTGTTATATCAGGCAGCAGTGGCGAATGTGCAGACGAACCGGGTGAGATTATTTTAGCTGACACCGGGGGACGAGGCAGGGTTGCCCACTTTCCCCCACTGCTGTTGCCCTCGCTAAAGAGCCACTGGCAATGACACTGAGAATGTTGAGGGTATGGCAAGGATAGAACGGGGGAGGTGGAGCACAGGTCACGCTTTACGCAAATGATTTACTTCTATATATTTCAAACCCGCTTTGGGGCGGGGGGGGGGGGGCGGGCTTCCTGTATTTGGGTATCCAGGTGGCACGGGAGTGGGAGCTGCTGCATAAACTGAATCTAGGTTGGTTGGTAGAACAGATATGGGGGGATTTTCGGAGGTGGGATG
Organism: Scyliorhinus torazame; assembly: GCF_047496885.1. Classification (NCBI taxonomy): domain Eukaryota; kingdom Metazoa; phylum Chordata; class Chondrichthyes; order Carcharhiniformes; family Scyliorhinidae; genus Scyliorhinus; species Scyliorhinus torazame. The sequence continues at coordinate 120,050,312 of NC_092715.1, read as the reverse complement.
CGCTCCCATTGTCATTGGCAGGGCGGGTTCGGACAGTAAAAATGATGGTCCTTCCAAGGTTTTTCTTCATCTTCCAGAGCCTTCCAATTTTTATCCCCAAGGCTTTCTTTAAAAAAGTAAACGCGGTGATCTCGGGATTTGTTTGGGCGGGTAAAACACCATGGGTGAAGAAGGTGCTGCTGGAGCGGGGGTTGTGGGTGGACGCTGCCCCTTCCGAATTTTATAAATTATTATTGAGTGACAAATATTGCGATGGTCAGGAAGTGGGTAGTGGGGGAGGAGTCGGTGTGCGGGTGGGAGGAGTCGGTGTGCGGGTGGGAGGAGTCGGTGTGCGGGTGGGTGGAGGCGGCCTCATGAAAAGACACGAGTTTGGGGCACTGTTATCGGCACCTCTGCCATTCTCGCCAGCCAGTTACTCCACAAGCCCGGTAGTAGTGGCAGCCCTGAAGGTGTGGGTCAGTGGAGGCAGCATATGAGGTTGGAGGGGGCGTCGGTGTGGGCACTGATATGTGGTGATCACCGGTTCGCTCCAGACGGGCTGGATGGGGGGTTCTGGAAGTGGCAGCAGGCGGGGATTGAGAGATTCAGAGATCTTTTTATTGATGAGGGCTTTTTGAGCTTTGAGGAGCTGGAGGAGGAGTTTGAGATGCCAGGTGGGAATGGGTTCCGGTATCTGCAAGTGAGGAATTCTGTTTCGACCTTTCCACACCTGCCGCCTCAGGGGCTACAGGATAAGGTGGTGTCGAGAATAGGAGTAGGGGAGGGGAAGGTTTCAGAGATCTACGAGGAACTGGAGTGGGAGGGAGCCCCGATAGGGGAGGCGAAGAGAAAGTGAGAAGAGGAGCTGGATGTGGAGTTGGAGGCTAGATTATGTGAGGAGGCCGAGGCGAGTCAATACATCCTTGTCGTGTGCCAGGCTTAGCCTTATACAATTTAAGTTGGTCCATAGGGCGCGCATGACGGTGGGCCGGATGAGCAGGGTCTTCAAGGGGGTGGAGGATAGGCGTGGACATTGTGGGGGGGGGGGGGGGGTGCTGTGAACCATGTCCTTATGTTCTGGTCGTGTCCGAGGCTGAAGGGTTTCTGGCAGGGGTTTGCTGACCTCATGTCAGAAGTATTAAAGCTAATGGTAGTGCCGAATCCAGAGGTGGTGATCTTTGGTGTGTCAGAAGATCCGGGAGCCCAGGGGGTGTGAGATGGCGATGTCCTGGCCTTTGCCTCCCTGGTGGCCCGGAGATGGATCTTACTAAGCTGGAGGTACTCAGAACCCCCAAAGTCAGGTGTATGGGTTAGTGAAATGGCGGGGTTTCTCAGACTCGAGAAAATTTAATTCGCTTTAAGGGATCACTGCAGGGGTTTGCCCAGAGGTGGCAAACCTTCATCGACTTCTTCGAGAAAAATTAGGGTGTCAGCAGGGAGGAGGGCAAGGGAGGCACGGAGAGGATGTTTCTACTTGTAGGAAAAACTAAAAGCTGGGGAGTAAGGGGAGGAGAACCAGTGGAAGGGGTGCTGGGGAAGGTGGTACTAACAAAGAACAAAAGAAAAGTACAGCACAGGAACAGGCCCTTCAAGCCTGCACCGACCATGCTGCCTGTCTAAACTAAAATCTTCTGCATTTCCGGGGTCCGTATCCCTCTATTCCCATCCTATTCATGTATTTGTCAAGATACCCCTTAAACGTCACTATCATCCCTGCTTCCACCACCTCCTCCGGCAGCGAGTTCCAGGCACCCACTACCTTCTGTGTAAAAAAACTTGCCTCGTACATCTCCTCTAAACCTTGCCCCTCGCACCTTAAACCTATGCCCCCTAGTAATTGACCCCTCTACCCTCTGACTATCCGCTCTGTCTATGCCACTCATAATTTTGTAGATCTCTATCAGGTCGCACCCTCAACCTCCGTCGTTCCAGTGAAAACAAACCGAGTTTATTCAACACCTCTGTTTCTGTAAGCCATGTTGGCTGGGTTTGTCACGGGGTGGGGGGGCATATTGGTTATATTGTTTTGATCTTATTGAAACCTGATATTTAAAATTGTTAAAATTATAAATGCCTCATTAAAATATTTTCTAAATATAAAGAGGTATGCTCCAGAAACATATATATAGACCACCTGCTAATGCTCACATTCCAAGCATTGTCTGGGTCTCTGAATTTGTCTATATACATGTTTCTGGAGCATACCTCTTCATTCACCTGAGGAAGGAGCAGCGCTCCGAAAGCTAGTGACATCGAAACAAACCTGTTGGACTTTAACCTGGTGTTGTAAAACTTCTTACTGTGCTCACCCCAGTCCAACGCCGGCATCGCCACATCATACCTGGAAAATGATATGGGGGAGGTCTCTGTAGCGACGGTCTGGGAAGCTTTGAAGGCAGTAGTCAGACGGGAATTAATCTTAATACGGGCACACACAGAAAAGGTGGAACAGGCTGAGAGGGATAGGTTAGTGGAGGAGATACTCCAGGTGGACAGGAGATACTCGGAGGCCCTGGACGCAGGGCTGCTGAGGGAGCAGCGGTGGCTACAGGTGAAGTTTGGGCTGTTGACCACAGGGAAAGCAGTGGAACAACTGAGGAAGGCAAAGGGGGGTGATCTATGAGTACGGGGAAAAGGCAAGCAGAATGTTGGCGCATCAGCTCAGGAAAAGAGAGGCAGCCAGGGAGATAGGTAAAGTAAAGAGTAGAGACGGTAATACTGTCCTGGACCCAGCGGGGATGAACGAGGTGTTTAAGGACTTTTATAGTAAATTATGAGAGTCAGAGCTCCCCGCTGGGGTGGAGGGGATGAGGCATGTCTGGTTCAGTTAAGGTTCCCGAGGGTGGAAGAGGACCTGATGGAGGGGCTGGGAGTCCCAACTGAGATTGAGGAAATAATCAAGGGGCTGGAGGGCATGCAGTCGGGCAAGGCCCCGGGGCCTGATGGCTACCCTGTAGAATTCTATAAGAAGTTTTCAGAGATATTGAGCCCACTGCTGGGAGGACATTTAATGAAGCAAGAGAGAAGGGAGTCCTCCCCCAACAATGTCGCAGGCCTCGATTTCATTGATCTTGAAACGGGAGAAGGTTCCGGAGCAATGCGGGTCACACAGGCCGATTTCTCTACTGAATTTGGATGCCAAACTGCTGGCTAAGATACTGGCCACAAGGATAGAGGACTGTGTCCCGGGGATGATAGGGGAAGACCAGACGGGATTTGTTAAGTGAGGGCAAATCAAGGACAATGTTCGAAGGCTTCTAAATGTTATTATGATGCACTCAGAAGAAGAGGAGGTGGAGGTGGTGGTAGCGATGGATGCGGAGAAGGCTTTTGATCGGGTGGAGTGGAATTACCAATGGGAGGCACTGGAAAGGTTTGGGTTTGGTGAGGTCTTTATTGACTGGGTGCGGTTGCTCTATCAGGCACCAGTAGCGAGTGTGCGTACGTACCGGCTGAGGTCGGGGTATTTTGAACTACACCGAGGGACGAAGCAAGGGTGCCCCCTCTCCCCGTTACGGTTTGCTCTGGCCATAGAGCCATTGGCCATGGTGTTAAGAGCCTGTAGAAACTGGAAAGGGCTGGTTCGGAGGGGGGAGGGGGAGCACCGGGTCTCGCTGTTCACAGATGACCTGCTTTTGTACATTTCGGACCCGTTGGAGGGGATGGGGGAAGTCATGCGAATCTTGGGGGAATTTGGCAATATTTTGGGGTATAAATTGAACATGGGGAAAAGCGAGATGTTTGCAATCCAGGCAAGAGGACAGGAGAAGAGACTGGGAAAGCTGCCGCTTAGAATGGTAGGGAAGAGCTTTCGATATCTAGGAATCCAGGTGGCCCGGAAATGGGAGGTACTACACAAGTTAAACCTATCCCGGTTGGTAGAACAAATGGAAGGGGACTTTAAGAGATGGGACATGCTCCCGTTATCACTGGCGGGGAGGGTACAGACCGTGAAAATGACGGTCCTCCCCAGATTTCTGTTTGTCTTTCAGTGCCCCATCTCCATCCCCAAGACCTTTTTCAAGGGGGTGAATAAGATTATTTCGGGTTTTGTGTGGGCGAGTAAAACCCCGCGAGTGAAGTAAGTGTTGCCGGAGCGCAGTTCGGGGGGGGGGGGGGGGGGGGGGGTGCGAGCTGGCGCTGCCGAACTTCTGCAATTACTACTGGGCAGCTAATATAGCCATGATCAGCAAGTGGGTAGTGGGGAGGGGTCGGCATGGGAGCAGATGGAGGTGGCGTCATGTAAAGACACCAGTCTGGGAGCATGGGTAATGGCACCCCTGTTGTTCTCACCGGCCTGATACTCCACAAGTCCGGTGGTAGTGGCGGCTCTGAGGATCTGGGGGCAGTGGAGGAGATATAAGAGAGTGGAGGGTGCATCTATTTGGACCCCGATTTATAACAACCACAGGTTTGTACTGGGTAGGCTAGATGACGGGTTCCAGAATTGGCAGAGGGCAGGAATTATAAGGATGGGGGTTCTATTTATAGATGGGAGCTTTCCCAGCTTGAATGTTTTGGAGGATAAATTTAAATTGCCAGCAGGGAATGGTTTTAGGTATTTGCAGGTGCGCGACTTCCTGAGAAAACAGGTGCTGGCCTTTCCACTGCTGCTGCCATGGGGGGGATACAGGATAGAGTAGTTTCCAGTACCTGGGTGGGAGAGGGGAAGGTATCGGATATTTATCAGGAGCTTTCGGAAGCGGAAGAAACTCCGGTGGAGGAGCTTAAGGGCAAGTGGGAGGACGAGCTAGGAGGAGAGATAGAGGCGGGTCTATGGACGGATGCCCTAAGCAGGGTTAATACCTCCTTATCATGTGCCAGGCTTAGCCTGATACAATTTAAGGTAGTCCACCGGGCACACATGACAGTGGCTAGGATGAGCACGTTTTTCAGGGTAGAGGTGCGCGGGATGTTTTGGGCATGCCTGAAGCTTAGATGGTTTTGCTGAGGCAATGTCCACGGTGCTAAAAACACGGGTGGTGCCGAGTCCGGAGGTAGCGATCTTTGGAGTGTCGGAAGATCCGGGAGTTCAGGGGGCGAAAGAGGCCTTTGCCTCCCTGGTAGCACGGAGTTGGATCTTATTAACGTGGAGGGACTCGAAGCCCCCGAGTGTAGAGACCTGGGTTAGTGACATGGCTGGGTTTCTCAGTCTTGAGAAAATAAAGTTTGCCTTAAGAGGGTCAATGTTCGGGTTCACCCGGAGGTGGCATCTGTTCGTCAACTTTCTCGGGGAAAATTAAAAATGTCAGCAGATGCAGTATTCCAAGGGGTTGGGGCAGGTGGATTGTTGTTGTATGGTTGAGATGTTTGAAGATTGGGCTGGAGGGGAAATGTTTATTTTACCATGCTGATGTCATTGTTTTTGTTACTGTTATAAAATGTTTCAAATACCTTAATAAAATATTATTTAAATATTTTTATAAACAGTGTCATAGTAGAAGGTACAAGTTAGATACCAGGAATAGACGCTAACCAGGGATCTAATAAAAGTGAAGAACCTAAAGGCAATTATACCTTTGCTTTGCTAATATTAGAGAAATTTAAAGAGACTAAATATTTTTTTATTATAAATTGAGAATACCAAATTCATTTTTGTCCAATTAAGGGGCAATTTAGTGTGGCCAATCCACCTGCGTCGCACATCTTTTGGGTTGTGGGGGTGAAACCCACGCAAACACGGGGAGAATGTGCAAACTCCACACGGACAGTGACCCAGAGCCGGGATCGAACCTGGGACCTTGGCACCGTGAGGCCGCAGTGCTAACCCACTATGCCACCCTAAAGGGGCTAAATATTGACAAATCACCAGGACCTCATGGCCTATGTCCGAGGGTTCTAAAAGAGGAGCTGCAGAAATGGTTGGACTGGTTAGGATTTTCCAAAATTCTCTAGATTCTAAAACAGTCCCAACAGACTGGGAATTAACAACTGTTACATCAACATTCAAAATAGGAAGAGAAAACAAGGAACAACAGGTCAGTTAGCCTGACATCAGAAAAATGCTGGAATCTATGATGAAGGATATCGGGACAATGCACTTAGAAAATCATAGTACAATCAGACTGAGTTAACATTGTTTTATTTTGGACAAATTTATTGGGAGTTTGAGAGTAAGTAACTGGTAGGATGGATAAATGGGAGCTATTAGGTGTATATGGATTTACAAAAGGCGTTCAATCAGGTGCCACTCGAAATAGAGCTGAGGTAATAATGAAGTGTGAGGTTATTCATTTTGATTGTAAAATATACATATATTTATAAAAGGCATGAAACTAGCAACGGTGATGTTCAGAGGAATACTTGGGTGTATTCCTAAAAGGAACATCAAAAGTTAGCATGCAGGAAGACCAATAGCATGTTGGCCTTGAGTGCAAGGGCATTCGCGTATAAGAAACTTCTACTACAATTATATGTGGCTTGGTGAAACCATACCTGGAATACTGTACCGTGTTTTGTCCTCCATAATCTAAGGAAGGATATACTTGCCTTGGGGGCAATACTGTGAAAGTTCACTGGATTGGTTCCTAGGATGAGGGTTGTCCTTTGATGAGACTTGTGTAAATCAGGTTTATACTCTCTGGAGTTTAGAAGAATGAGAGGAGATCTCATTGAGGTATTCAAACAGGGTAGATTGAGAGATTGTTTCCCCTAACTGGGGAATCTAGTAGATGGGGTCTCAGGATAAAGATTGATCATGTAAGGACTGAGCTGAGGATTGATTTCTTCCCTTAAAGGGCTGTGATCTAGACTTGTCCACCCCAGAGGGTTGTGGATTTATCATTGTTAACTTTATATTCAACATGGAGATGAGTAGGGGGTGGCACAGTGGTTACCACTGCTGCCTCATGACGCCAAGGACCCGTGTTCGATCCTGGCCCGGTTCCCTGTCCGCATGGAGTTTGCACATTCTCCCCGTGTCTGCATGGGTCTCACCCCCACAACCCAAAGATGTGGAGGGTAGGTGGATTGGCCACGCTAAATTGCCACTCAATTGGAAGACAAATAATTGGGTACTCTAAAATGAAAAAACATGGAGATCAGTCGATTTTTGATTTGTCAGGGAATCAAGGACTATGGGGAGTTGGCAGGGCAGGAAAGTGGAATTAGGGTTAAAATGTAACCGTGATCATACTGGTTGGCAGAACAGACCCAAGGGGCTGAATAGTCCACTGCTCCTATTTCTTATGCCTCATTGTAGGTATAGTTGTTGTTCCTGGTGGTATAAATGTAGAAATAGTTATATATTTGTGGCAGTAATGTTTTTAAAAGCCTGCGTTATGGTACATATTTGTTGCAGTATTATTAAAGAACCTAGGCTAAGATACCCAGACTATGTGCCTGCTAAAGCTGTAATTAAAGAATTCATGTAATTTATAGTGCAGGAGGAGGCCATTCGGCCCATCTAGTCTGCACCGACCCCTGTAAAGAGCACCCTACTTGAGCCCACAAACCAGTAACCGCACCTAACCTTTTTTAGACACGAAGAGCAATTTAGCATGGCCAATCCACCTAACCTGCACATCTTTGGACTGTGGGAGGAAACCCACGCAGACACTGGGAAAAGTACAAACTCCAGAGTCACCAGAAGCTGGAATTGAACCCGGGTCCCTGGCCCTGTGAAGCAACTGTGCTAACCACTGTGCTACCGTGAGGCAAAGATGTATTCCAATCATTTACTTGAATACAAATAAAAGGCTAATGGAAGTGATTTGATTACTGGAGATTCCCTGGAGAGTAGATAATATGAGGAAGTGGTGTTTCGTCCTAGCTAGGCAGGTCACAGACTTAGTGGGATACGAATTATGGAATAAATGAGAGAAGCCAGGTCTGTCTGTAATTTTATTTTAGAAGATTTTAAGTTGAACAGCAGTTTGTCATCGGATTTTAATCTGACAAGACAGAAGTGTACTGGATCTGCTCTTGAAAGAAACTCTGTCTAAAATTCTCGACACAGCTTGGCAAATAAACCTGTTGCGTTAGCTTAGAGGCATTTGAACTATTTGGGTTGCTTAATTGGAGTTAGCAGCAGGTATAGATAGCAAGTTCTTTTATTTAAGAACTGTATAACTGAACATTGTAAAGCTATTTATTTCATGTTATTGTGGTTAATTCTGATGGTATACAAATCTACTGCCACATGGATGTCCAATTGTGTGCTTTTCAATCTGCCATTAGTTACTCTTTTAAAAAAATATATATTTTATCAAAGTTTTCAAACACAATTTTTTCCCTTACAAATCAACAAAAATGGTAGCATGATACCTGCTAGAAACATTGTTTAAATAATATAGTAAACTAACCAAATAACACAAAGTAATGCTCCCCCCACCCCCTCTCCCCATCTAGAACACAAACAATTTACCCCCCGGGCTGCTGCTGCTGGCTATCTATCTTCCCCCTAACGTTCCGCTAGTCGAGGAACGGTTGCCACCGCCTGGTGAACCCTTGAGCCGATCCTCTCAGCGCAAACTTCATCCGCTCCAGTTTTATGAACCCCGCCATATCGTTTATCCAGGTCTCCAGGCTGGGGGGTTTCGCTTCCTTCCACATGAGTAAAATCCTACCCCGGGCTACTAGGGACGCAAAGGCCACAACATCGGCCTCTTTCGCCTCCTGCACTCCTGGCTCATCCGCTACTCCAAATATAGCTAACCCCCAGCCTGGCTTGACCCGGACCTTCACCACCTTCAAGATCACTCTCATCACTCCCCTCCAGTGCCGGACACGACCAGAACATGTGTGTGGTTCGCCGGGCTTCCCCCGCACCTCCCACACTTGTCCTCCACTCCGAAGAACCTGCTCAACCTTGCTCCCGTTATGTGTGCTCTATGCAGCACCTTAAATTGGATCAGGCTAAGCCTGGCACACGAGGAAGAGGAATTTACCCTGCTTAGGGCATCAGCCCACAAACCCTCCTCAATCTCCTCCCCGAGCTCTTCTTCCCATTTTCCCTTCAGTTCGTACACCAGCTCCTCCCCCTCTTCTCTCATCTCCCGGTATATCTCGGACACTTTGCCCTCCCCGACCCACACCCCCGAAAGCACCCTGTCCTGGATCCCTTGTGTCGGGAGCAGCGGAAATTCCTTCACCAGTTGTCTCGTGAACGCTCTCACCTGCATATACCTAAAGGTATTTCCCAGGGGCAGCTCATACTTTTCCTCAAGCGCTCCCAAACATCCCATCTATAAATAAGTCTCCCACTCTCCTGATTCCTGCCCAGTGCCAGCTCTGGAATCCTCCGTCCAGCCTCCCTGGGGCAAACCTATGGTTGTTCCTGATCGGGGACCACACCGAGGCTCCCAGCACACCCCTCTGTCGCCTCCATTGCCCCCAGATACTTAATGTTGCCGCCACCACTGGGTTCATGGTAAACTTTTTCGGGGAGAGCGGTAATGGCGCCGTCACCAGCGCCTTCAAACTCATCCCTTTGCAGGACTTCATCTCCAACCTTTTCCACGCCGCTCCCTCTCCCTCTATCATCCATTTACGAATCATCGCCACGTTGGCGGCCCAATAGTAGTCGCCCAAATTCGGCAACGCCAGTCCCCCTCTGTCTCTGCTACGCTGTAGGAACCTCCTCCTTACCCTCGGGGCCTTCCCTGCCCACACGAAGCTCGTGATGCTCCTATCTATTTTTTTTAAAGAAGGCCTTAGTGATCAGTATAGGGAGACATTGGAACACAAATAGGAACCTCGGGAGGACCATCATCTTAATTGCCTGCACTCTGCCCGCCAGTGACAGCGGCTGCATGACCCACCTTTTGAAATCCTCTTCCATTTGTTCCACCAGCCGTGTCAGATTGAGTCTGTGCAAGGTTCCCCAGCTCCTAGCGATCTGAATCCCCAGGTATCGGAAGTTTCTTTCCACTCTCCTTAGCGGTAGGCCATCTATCCCTCTACTCTGGTCCCCAGGGTGTACCACAAAAAGCTCACTCTTTCCCATGTTAAGCCTATATCCCGAGAATTCTCCAAACTCCCTCAATATCTGCATGACCTCTGTCATCCCCCCCACTGGATCCGTCACATACAGCAGTAGGTCATCCGCATAGAGTGACACTCGGTGTTCCTCTCCCGCTCTAACCACCCCTCTCCATTTTCTGGAGTCTCTCAGCGCTATGGCCAGTGGTTCAATTGCCAGCGCGAACAGTAATGGGGACAGCGGGCATCCCTGTCTTGTTCCCCTATGTAGTTGAAAATACTCCGACCTTTGCCGATTTGTGACCACACTTGCCATTGGGGCCCCATAGAGGAGTTTAACCCAGCTGACAAACCCCTCCCCGAACCTCCTCAGCACCTCCCATAGATACTCCCACTCCACCCTATCAAATGCCTTCTCTGCATCCATTGCCGCCATTATCTCTGCCTCCCCCTCTGCTGCGGGCATCATTATCACCCCTAATAGCCGTCGCACGTTGACATTCAATTGTCTCCCCTTTACGAACCCTGTCTCGTCTTCGTGTACCACCCCCGGGACACAATCCTCCATCCTCATTGCCAGCACCTTTGCCAGCAACTTGGCGTCCACATTTAGCAATGGGATAGGCCTATAGGACCCGCACTGCAGCGGATCTTTATCTCGCTTCAAGATTAGCGATATCGTCACCTCCGACATTGTCGGGGGTAGGGTCCCCCCTTCTCTGGCCTCGTTAAAGGTTCTTACCAGCAGCGGGGCCAACAAGTCCACATATTTTCTATAGAATTCCACCAGGAACCCATCTGGTCCTCCACCTTCGGGAACCTTAGTTGGTCCAGAAACTGCTGCATCCCCTCTTTTCCCTCCGGGGGTTGGGACCTATATAGCCTCTCGTAAAAGGTCTTAAACACCTCGTTCATCTTCCCTGCTCTCCGCACCGTGGCTCCCGTTTCATCCCTAACTCCCCCTATCTCCTTCGCCGCTGTCCTCTTTCGCAGCTGGTGGGCCAACAGGCGATTCGCCTTTTCCCCATATTCATATCTCATCCCCTGTGCCTTCCTCCACTGTGCCTCTGCCCTCCCTGTGGTGAGCAGATCGAACTCAGTCTGGAGTCGTCGCCTCTCCCTGTATAGTCCTTCATCCGGGGCCTCCGCATATTTTTTATCTACCCTCAAAATCTCTCCCAGTAGTCTTTCCCTTTCTTTGGCCTCCGTTTTCCCCTTGTGAGCCCTGATGGAGATCAACTCTCCCCTGACCACCTCTTTTAGTGCTTCCCATACTACTCCTACTCGGACCTCCCCGTCGTCGTTGGCCTCCAGGTATCTTTCAATACATCCCCGCACCCTTCCGCAGACTCCCTCATCCACCAATAATCCCACATCCAGTCTCCAGAGTGGACGCTGCTCCCTCTCCTCTCCTAGTTCCAGGTCCACCCAGTGTGGGGCATGATCTGAAACAGCTATGGCTGAGTACTCGGTTCCTTCCACCCTCGAAATCAGTGACCTTCCCAAAACAAAGAAATCTATCCGGGAGTACACCTTATGGACATGGGAGAAAAAGGAGAACTCTTTTGACATCGGCCCAACAAATCGCCACGGATCCACTCCCCCCATTTGGTCCATAAACCCCCTAAGCACCTTGGCCGCTACCGGCCTTCTTCTGGTCCTAGATCTAGATCTATCTAACCCTGGGTCCAGCACGGTGTTGAAGTTCCCCCCCCCCCCGCATTATCAGGTTTCCTATCTCCAGGTCCGGGATACGTCCCAGCATCCACTTCATAAATCCCGCATCATCCCAATTCGGGGCATATACATTAACCAAACCAACACGACCTCCATTCCCTGCAGTCTGCTGCTCACCATCACATATCTGCCACCGCTGTCCGCTACAATGTTCCTAGCCTCGAATGATACCCGTTTCCCCACCAATATGGCCACCCCCCTATTCTTTGCGTCCAGCCCCGAGTGGAACACCTGTCCCACCCATCCTTTCCTTAACCTAACCTGGTCCGCCACCTTCAGGTGCGTCTCCTGAAGCATGGCCACGTCTGCCTTCAGTCCTTTTAAGTGCACGAACACTCGGGCCCTCTTAATCGGCCCATTTAGGCCTCTCACGTTCCACGTGATCAGACGGACTGGGGGGCTGCCCACCCCCCTCCCCTGTCGACTAGTCATCACCCTCTCTGGGCCAGTCCCACGTCCCGGTTCCGCGCACCCACTCGTCCCCCAGGCGGCGCATTCCCGCCCCGACCACCTTTTCTTTTGCCAGTTCCTTCTCGATCTCCGCAGCAGCAACCCAGTTATCCCCCCCCCCCCGCTAGACCCCCATCTAGCATGGTTACTCCCCCCATATTGCTTCCGAAAGTCAGCTGACTTCAACTGACCCCGGCTTCTCACGCTCTTTCCTTGACCCCCCCCGTGTGAGGAACTCCCATCCACCTTGCGCCTATCTTCCCGCCATCATCTTTCTGACGCGGGAACAAGAAAAATAAACCTAGTGTTCTCTAGAGCCGTCCCGCCCCTCGTGGCGCAGCTCCCTCTGCCGCCCCACTCCCATTCCCCATCTCCCGCCCGAGTCTCTTCTTACCCCCCACCGACGCCCACATTTCTCAATGTCCCCCCCTCCCCAATTTACATTTCTATATACATCAGCATTGTTGTTTCCCCTCCAACATCAGTCCCTCAGTTCTGATCCAGTTTCTCGTTTTTAATGAAGGTCCATGCTTCTTCCGCCATTTCGAAGTAGTAATGCCTCTCCTGGTGCGTGACCCACAGTCGCGCCGGCTGCAACATCCCGAACTTCACTTTCTTCTTGTGCAGCACCTCCTTGGCTCGATTGAAGCTCGCCCTCCTTCTCGCCACCTCCGCACTCCAATCCTGATACACTCGTACCACTGCATTCTCCCATCTACTACTCCATACCTTCTTGGCCCATCTCAGAACCGCCTCTCTATCATTGAAGCGGTGAAATCGCACGATCATCGCCCTAGGTGGTTCTCCCGCCTTTGGTCGCCTCGCAGGGACCCGATGGGCCCCTTCCACTTCCAAGGGGCCCGAGGGGGCCTCAGCTCCCATTAGCGAGCGTAGCATCGTACTCACGTAAGCCCCGCCGTCAGCTCCTTCCACTCCATCGGGGAGACCCAGGATCCGGAGATTCTTTCTCCGTGATCTGTTTTCTAGGACTTCAATCTTTTCGATGGCACTTCTTATGGAGCGCCTCGTGCGTCTGCATTTTGACTGCCAGGCCCAGGATCTCGTCCTCGTTGTCAGTCACCTTCTGCTCCACCACACGGAGCTCTATCTCCTGGGTCTTTTGTGTCTCCTTAAGCCCCTCAATTGCTTGTAGCATCAGGGCCAGCACCTCCTTTTTTAGCAGCTCCACACACCGTCTTAAAAATTCATCCTGGTCCGGTCCCCATGTCGCCTGGGCTCCCTCCGCCGCCATCTTGCTCCTTTCTTCCTTCTGCTACTGCCCTCGAGGATTCTTCGCGATCTGGCCACCGCCGCCGATATTTTTCTTTTTCGCTGGGGGGACTCCCTGTTGTCTCACCCCACACCGGGTTTTGTCCCGAAAAAATTCCCCATTGGGGCTCTTAAAAGAGCCCGAAGGTCCGTTCGAGCTGGAGCCGCCGAAACGTGCGGCTTAGCTGGTCATCGCCGCAACCGGAAGTCGCCATTAGTTATTCTTGGTTAGGTCCGTGGGAATACATTCTTGGCTGGTTCTGTGTTACATGAAGTGCAGTGACATCAGTGTTTGTGCGGGGTTTGGGGATCACTATCTTGATTGTATGCGCAACACCCTTAATAAACTTCTCAAAGTGTTTCACAAGAATCCAGTGTAGGCACCTCGATATCGTTGCTCTTTGTGGCAACAAAGAAATAGAACATTCCTATTTTCGAAGAGCTATATTACATAATATTTCAGTTTGAAGACTGTCTTTAATACTGTACATTTGGGAGTCAGCCTAATGGAGGGCACCATCACCTAGAGGTCAGAAGTGGGTTCAAGCTCCACTTTAGGACTTGACCAAATAATCCATGCAACTCTTCAGTGCCATATTGAGGGATATCTACCAAGTTATCTTACCGTTGAAATGCTTAACCCAATCTTCTCCCTCAGATGGACATAAGGATACTACTGCATTATTCTGAAAAATTAAGAGTCTTGATCAACATCACAAAAAAACTGATCAGTCTATGGAAACTTGTGCGCATATTAGCTGTCACATTTCCTACAATTACAGCAGTGACTACACCCAATAGGCTCTAAAGCACTTTAGGATGTCCTGAGGAAGACATTTGTGAGCATTGGTGACCAATCATCTCTGCCGCAAGCCTTCTTCAAACTAGTGTCCTAGGTTGAAGCATCTTCAGCTGCTTCAAAAGACTTTCTGCTCCTATAAGATCAGAAGTGGGGGATGTAACACTGATGACTGATACTGCTCAGTTTCATTCACAACTCCCAAGATAACAAAGCTGTATGCCCACACGCAACAAGACCTGGACAACAGTCAGGCATGGGCTGATAAGTGGCAAATAGCATTCATACGAGGAAGTGGTCATTCCTAACAAGGGAATAATTACCACACCGACATTCAACAACATTAACACAGTCAAATACCCCACAATCAACGTGCTAGACCAGAATGGACCAGCCACAAAAGATCAGAGGCTGAGAATTCTGCAACGTGACTCAGCTCCCAACTCCCTGAAGCCTTTCCCCATCGACAAGGCACGAGTCAGATGTGGGACAGTATAGTCTGCACCTGCCTGGATAAGCGCAGCTCCAATACTCAATGAGGTCACCCACATACAGGACAAAGCAGCCCAGTGAATGGCATCCCATCCATCACCTTACATTCATTCCTTCCACCATCAGCACGTCATGGCTGCAGTGTGCATCATTTGATTAATCAGTTGACCACAACTATGATGAACTACAGCAACTTATTAATGCTTCTTTGACAGCATTTTTCAAACCTAAACTTTACTGCCTAGAGCAAAGGTGCATTACCCTCAAGAACATTAACCTCTTAAGTAATTCACCATACTGACTGTGGCAATAAAGGAACAGCTAGCATGGAAATCAGATATGGATGTTGGGAAATCAGCAGTTTAGTAGGAATGTAGTCAGGGAGCAGAAGGATCTGATGGAGTAAGATGTGCTCAGAGACAGTATGAACACAGGAAAGAAACTAGAGAAACATGCCAGTTCAGATGAGGGGTAGTGTGGGTGAAAGATGCAACAGAGACAATAGAGATTGTACAAGTCCATGAGCTCCTCACCATTTTGAAAAAAATATAAATTTAGAGTACCAAATTCTTGTTTTTCTAATTAAGGGGAATTTAGCATGGCCAATTCATCTACCCTGCACATCTTTGGCTTGTGGGGGTGAGACCCACGCAGACATGGGGAGAATGTGCAAACTCCACACAGACAGTGACCTGGGGCCGGGATCAAACCTGGGTCCTCGGCGCAGTGAGGCAAGTGTTAACCCCTGTGCCACCGTGCTGCCCATTCCTCAGTTCTTAAGAGAAAAGAGTGAACAAGGAGAGGTTAAAAAGATAGCTAATAGTGGAGAAAATAAGCCTCTGGTGTTATTTTTGCTTGCGAGGATGATACGGGAAGCAGTGTGCAGGTTGGTTAGATAAGACCCAGGAGAGTTCTACGAACTAATTAAATAGTTCCTTTACACCAGGTGCTTAACATATGGAGTTGACTTCCATAAACTTTTGCGTAACTGAGTCCATTTTTTGTAAAAACAGGAGGCTGGATTCTGCACCCCGCCACTTTTCAGCCTCGACCCGCCGGCAGGGTTCTCCATTACGCCGGCCGGTCAATGGGGTTTCCCATTGTGGGGCAGCCCCACGCTGTCGGGAAACCCCCGGGTGCCGGCAAAACGGAGAATCCCGCCCAGGGAATGAGACAGTCACTTGAAAGCAGAATATTAAAATATTTGGGGAATGAGCAGCAGAGTAATGACTCATATGGGAAAAAACTGGACAAACCGAGTGGGCCACATTTGTGCAAGAATATGCAAATTATTGATCTTGTTATCTTCAGTTTTCCGTAGCAGCTTAATGCAATCACTAAAACCTACGTCAACTAAGAAAATAAAAATTACACCGCTATTACATCTCATCTCCCCTCATCCTAAATGCACACGTGATCTTGGGCCTAATGGAAATATTTTACTTAAGTCATATCGTTATAAACATTTGAATGTTGCGTGGAATCTTTGAGCTTCTATGTATGATTCATTGCATTTTTAAAAACACAATTTCAAATAGTTGCGATTTAGAAGACAAAAATCAGGCTCAAAATAAGACAACTGACAGAACGCAATTTGATTCTTATTTATTTTTATATCCTCAATACTTTCATTAATGTCGAAAATATGGAAACTAAATTTTTAAAATATCATTCCATTCATAGTTACTACACATGACACTCTAATGCAGTTTTTTTATTTTAAAAGTGGTTTAGGTGCACTGTGTTTCTCTACAGATCTAGGTTTGTTACTTTGCTCTCATAAGACTTGAACAGGTAAAAGTGATTAATACAAATTCTGCAGTACTAAAACGATTTCCCAAAACAAAAGATATGACCATAAACTGTAAAATCATGTTATGCAACACTTTAGTTAAGTGTAATTCAAAATGACTTGCGTTAACTCAAAACAATTTTAGCATAAACGCAAACTACCAGCAAATATGAACTAATCGAGATATAACTCAATCATTTACACAATATAACATGAAATGCAAAACTAAAAGATTTTCAACTGTCTATTACACAAAAGGGACCAGTGACAAAGAAAGCACAATCTGAAAATAAACCAAATAACACATGGTTTTAAAAATAATTTTAGCCAACACTGTGGTGAGTTTTGATAGGATTATAATGTATTCATGTGCTAATCCCATCATATTCCTTCCCTCCTGCCCCAAAAACAAAATAAAAGCTTCAAAGAGTCATTTAAAAAAGCAGCACCAAAAGACGGCTTACTTGCCAAAAAGTGGACATGCGTTTATGATAATTCCTCCCAGTGCGAACGTATTCTTTTTAAATATAAAGATTCCCTCAAGAATACCACTTGGTAATGACTTCTGAATACATTTTATAAATATAGAGTATCGCATCTCTGCGCTGCAAATATCTACTGTTTTCCATCACTATAAACAAAAATATAATGTGACATTTCAGAACAAAAATTGTGTTTTCGGAATCAGAATCCTAATTACTAAAAATTAAGCTAATGAATACACAAAGCTATTAATAAACTACACAGTATATTTTAGGGGGTATTCTATACACAGGCTTTCAAGCACTAGTGAGGAAAAATGACATTCAATCTAGTTTAAAAAGTCAATTTCTTTTCTCCAACTAAAATCAGATGAACTATCTAATTTTATCAGAAGTAGATTAGGATTTGAGTTACCAATATTATAATTTAGAAAAATTGTAAATAGGTCTCAAGTTTTGCAATAAACATTTACTTTACTGTGCATATTTTCAAGCTATGCATATTTAATCCAATTGGTATAATCCAAGTGCTCCAGTTTTTAAAAGGAAATCCAGGTATTTCCATACAATTGTTGAAAAAGAGACATAGTCTGGTATATGGCCACTTTCGGACCTGGAAAGTACCAAAGTTTACCTTGGAAGGGTAAAGTATGTCAAAAATTTGAGCGATAGGTGAATCTGGTCAATTCACACTGTGTCAAGGCAACAGAAATACAACTGGTGCTTTCCACTAACAAGATGCTGCTGTCAAGCTAAAAAGCCTACCACACAAATCAGAAACATAATAGTGCCGGTCTGATGACAGGTACATAGGTCATATGTCCCAATAACTGACGGTTCATATTGCTGTTCGCAATTGGCATGGTATTGACCATATTGAACCAACCCATGCCTGCGCAACCTGGAACATAATGTTTCATCGTAAATGCGAATTTGCGATTAGGCACTCTGATCAATCTTGAGGGTGCTGGGAATTACACAAACACCCAATTAGTTATGCTCACAATGTAGCTTACTAATACTTGCTTGAGGATAGATCTATTCATATGCGAAGACCTATCCTCTGCAGGCGAATGGAAGATGTTCAGACATTGCATCCTGAATAAGCAAAAGCATGGGAAACAATCGCTCCCGACTGCATTCATCATGGCAACATCTTGACTCATTTGAGCCAATTTGCCAACCATTCAGTACCCCTTTTCTCAAGCAGTATAGACGGTTGTTCCCTTTGAAATTTGGTATTCTTCCATCTGTCCTGATAAATGCAAGACCAAAAAACTTTGACAACATGTCTCTTTCTTCAGCAGTACCCATGTTCGGTTATACCAAACAAATATTTCCATATCTGTACAAGTTCTTATATACTGCACAAGCAGTTTTTCTCTTCATAGTTTAACAACTGGAATTAGAACACTTTGTATCCACAGAAAACAAAGACAGTATTTAAAATAAAACAACAAAATTACCATGAAAAGTTGCTTGATCAGATATGTATACTGATGCTGTATTACTCATTTATCACTTAAAATTGCAGTTTTTAAAATTGTAGTAAATACAGCCATATCTCAATGGCCTAATTGATAAAATGGACGTTTGTCTTTAGTTGCATTCGTTGCTACTAGAACAGTTACATGTATTGGGCTCAGCTTGCACTTCAGTTTCTTCACTTCCATTTGACAGGAGCCTCCTGAACTGCATCCTAATTACACCTCAGTGATACCGTTCTTACCCAATACTACATAAACAATGTACTGGACGTCTGCACCACTATCTACATCTTCTTCAAAAACAGTCATTATTTTAAGCATTTGAATTAGTGATTGAAGCTGTTTTTCTCCCCCTAATCGGATATGATTCTCAATTACAACATAGATATTGCATATTATTGGAGCATTCTTTCGTCTTTGAACTTGGTCACAAAATAGATAATATATTATTGATCTGTTTTCCAACGAGAGAATCTAACCAGCTCCTCTTGACATTCAATTCTAATAACATTGCTGAGTTCCTCACTATCAGCATCCTGGGAGTTACCATTGACTAGAAACTGAACTGGACCAGCCATATAAATACTGTGGCTACAAGAGTACATCAGAGATTGGGAATTCTGAGGTAAATGCTGTACACTATCATCAAGGCACAAGTCAGGGGTATGATGGAATACTCTCCACTTGCCTGGATGAGTACAGCTCCCACGCGCAAGAAGCTCAACACCATCCAGGACAAAGCTGCACATTTGATTGGCACCCCATTCATCACCTTAAACATTCACTCCCTCCACCACCAACGTACAGTGGCAGCATGGTGTACCATCTATAATACGCACTGCAGCAACACACCAAGGCACTTTGACAGCACCTTCAAAACCTGCGACCTCCTACCACCTAGAAAGACAAGATGTGGAGATGCCGGCATTGGACTGGGGTGAGCACAGTAAGAAGTCTTACAACACCAGGTTAAAGTCCAACAGGTTTGTTTCGATGTCACTAGCTTTCGGAGCGCTGCTCCTTCCTCAGGTAGCAGATTCATTGGAACTCTGTCAGTTCCCTTTCAAACCTAACACACCAGCCTGACACGTAACTATTTTATAATTCTTTCTCAGTTAGAATCCTGGAATCCCTACAGTGTAGGAGGCCATTCAGCCCATCGAGTCTGCACCAACCCTTCGAAAGAGCCACCCTACCTAGGACCACTCCTTTCCCCCAACCCCCTATCCCTACAACCCCACCTGCAGATCCCTGGACACTAAGGGACAATTTAGCATAGCCAATCCACATAACCTGCACATCTTTATAAACCCACGCAGACACGGGGTGAAAGTGTGAACTCCACACACTCAAGGCCGGAATTGAACTAGAGTCCTTGGTGCTGTGAGGCAGCAGTGCTAACCACTGTGAAACCGTGCCGTCACTAGATCAAAATCTTGGAACTCCTTTCCCAAAGCACTGTGGCCTTACCTGCACTACACAGATTCCAAAAGTTCAAGGCGGCAGCTCACCTCCACTTTAAGGGTAATTTGGGTTGGGCAACAAATGCTGGCCTTGCCAACGACACCAACATCCTGTAGAAGGTGGTTTAAAAAAAACAAAAGCCACTCATTTTTCAAGTACATGAAGACATTGTGTTGAGTCCACGATTAAAAAAAACGAAAAAAATATCTGGACCACAAAATCCTTAGGCTGGATTCTCCGCACCCCGACACCGAAATCGCGGCCGACACCGAAATCGCGGCCGGCACCAGGCCAGAGAATCCATTTCCCCGCATGGAATCGGGACCGGCACCGGTTCCCTGATTCTCCCGGCCCCGAAAGGTGGCGTACTCAGAGAGTACGCCGCGCCGCATATCACCTGCCTCCGGCCATTGCTGGAGGCCCGCCCCGCAATTCTCCACCTCCGACCGGCCGAAGTCCTGACGGTGTGGATCTAACATGGTCCTTGCAGGTCAGGATACTAGCGTGGCAGCTGCGGATGCAGTCTGCGGCCGCCCTGATCGTGGCGGGCCAATCGGAGGGCAGAGCCTTATACGCGGCCGGGCAATGTTTGGGGGCACGGCTGATCGGGGGGGTCTATTTTTAACATCCAGATCCGCGGTCTGAGTCCACCATGAAGCACGGTGCGACCGCTGCCGTGTGCATGCGCGGCCTCCGACCCGGAAGTGCGGGGTCCTGTATCTGCAGTAAATGCTGCTAGTTTTACGCCGGATAGCTGCTAGCCCGTGCAGGGCTTGTAATAGGTGGCCCTTTCACGCCAGTTTTTCTGGAGTGAAAGTCCACAGTTTTTATGACGGCATGGGGACATAGTCCCAAAAACAGAGAACAATCCTAACCTTTTTAATTAAAAAAAGCACCAAATTCCAAATGAAGCAAAAATTATTCCCTGAATTTGTGCTTTGCACTAGATGCGAGACCATCAAATGAAGGTACACAACTGTAAAGTAAAAAGTAACGTTTTTAAAAATAAATTTATATTACCCAATTTTTCTTTCCCAATTAAGGGGCAATTTAGCATGGCCGATGCACCTAACCTGCACATCTTTGGGTTTTGGGGTTCAAATCCATGCAGACACGGGGAGAATGTGCAAACTCCACACAGACAGTGACCGGGGCTGGGACCGAACTCGGGTCCTCTGCGTCATAGGCAGCAGTGCTAACCACTGCGCCACCGTGCCGCCCCAAGTAAAAAGTAAAGTTGCAATAGTCCCAGGTGACCATCGGCTGATTTTCCCCTTTGAGGGGGAGAGCTGACCGGTGGTGATTTAACCTGGCGAGGTGCAAGGTTGAGAAGGCGGAGCCTTCATGAATACCCTCAGCCGGAATTGAACCCATGCTGTTGGCCTCGCTCTGCATCACAAACCAGCTGTCCAGCCAACGGAGCTAAATCGGCACCCAAAAGCACAAACAACCTCACTGCAAATCTGTAGTAACCAACTAACCAGTTTTGTTTGCATTCGGAAAGCATCATAATATATTTACACAGTAAGGGTGATTTTAACTTAAGTAAACACAACACTGTGAAAACAAAATCCGCAAGTATTCGCCCTTCTACTCTCTGGCAATAATAAAACATTTATTATTGCCAGAGATGTTACATTGGTAAGTTGCAGCTGTACAATGTAGCACAAAAAAATTGATATTAGTTTAGTTCTTTAAAAATAGTCTTTCACAAATTACAAGGACTTTTAAAAATAAAGTTGCATCACTACAACAAATAAAACATATTTATTGCACAAAACAAGAAAAAAGTTCATCACTCACTGTTTTTCATTAGTCAGGGCTTCAAGATAGGCAACAAATTTGAAAAAACTACTTCTGCACTGAAAATGTAAATTAGTCTGAGCACCTTGCAAACCAATGTCAGACAAGATTATGCAAAATAAGGCATAAAATGTAATAAGGCAAAGAGCAAGGATTTAAAAAATCAGTCTAGAAACTAATCTAAATTAGACAGGGTGGGCCTGTCACCCGTACAGGACCTTCAAAAGTTCAGTTATCTAGTCATTTTTATTTTGAGGCGTGAATCCATGGGACAGTGTTAACAGGTTTCAGTAAAACCTGCACTCCATTTAAGTCCCAATTTATGAAAGCAGTTGTGACACAATAACCTCTTAAAATTGATCCATAATGGGCAGTGTCAGCGGTATACGGAGCTATTCTGGAAGAGGTTAAGGCACCACTGGAAGGGATCAAAGCAAAGTGGGAGGAAGAGCTGGGAGAGGTTATAAAGGAGGGGGACTGGTGTGAGGTGCTCTGGAGAGTGAATGCCTCCACCTCATGTGCGAGGTTGGGGCTGATACAGCTGAAGGTGGTATATAGAGCGCACCTCACGAGGGCGAGGATGAGCCGATTTTTTGAAGGAGTAGAAGATGTGTGTGAGCGTTGCGGGGGGGCCCCCGCTAATCACGTTCATATGTTTTGGTCCTGTCCAAAGCTAGGAGAGTACTAAAAGGAGGTTTTTAGGGTAATTTCCAAGGTGTTGCGCATGAAACTGGACCCGGGTCCCCGGGAGGCCATATTCGGAGTGTCAGACCAGTCAGGGTTGGAAACGGTGCGGAGGCAGATATCATAGCCTTCGCCTCGTTGATCGCCCGAAGGCAGATCAGCTGGGATGGAGAGCAGCCTCTCCACCCTGCGCCCTGGTGCGGTGGGGGGGACCTGTTGGAATACTTGACCCTTGTGAAGGTCAAGTTCAAACTGAGGGGAAGCTTGGAGGGGTTCTACAAGTCATGGGCACTATTGATTATGCACTTTCAAGAACTGGATAGCACCAAACATTAGTGGGGGGGAGGGGGGGGAATGGATGGGAGGGGGCTGTGTATATTAAGGATGACTATGGGTAATCCCGGATTCCTTTTTGTCATTTGTTTATGTAAACATGCGGGCTGATATTTGGGGGTTGGTGAGAGGATGGGATCGTTGTTATTGTTATGGGGATTGACATATCTGTTGCTGATTATTGTTTTTTGTTGGTGGGTGTAAATTCGGGAGAAAATGTGAAAAAGGAGAATTAAAATATATATATTTTTTTTTAAATTGTTCCATAATTTGCAAAGACTCAATTTTATGTGTCTTGATCCAATTTTGAAACCTTCACAAGTCTGTTTAAGATATACAACCACAGCAGTTTCAGAATAGCAGCTATGTCATTGCACGTCTATTTTAATATAGATGATTAAAATTTACAAAAGAATAGATTTTGCTGCTATCCTCACTCCCAAGATTTTGAATATTTTTGCACATTAACTGCCGATTAAAATCCTCTGCTTACTACTTAACGACCAGAAATGTTAGTTTAATTCACATCTGGGACCTGAGTTAACCTATTTCATAGGTAGGCATACTATATTTAGCCACAGTGAGATCAAAGCACCTGTACATTTGTGACTAAACAAATAAATCTTTACTTTTTAATAACGCCCATGATAGATGTGTTTTGTTCAAAATGGGGGTTGCTAGAGAAGCGGGTGAGGAAAAACAAAAAGACTAAAACGTGTTTTCCATTCCTCTACATCACCATCCTTCAACTACAATTGGCATTTATATAACACCGTTAACATAGTAACATAGTAAAAGTGTCCCAAGCTGCATCACATTTGACAACAAGCCACTTGAGATGACATTAAGGCAGATAATAAGCTTGACCAATGAAGCAGGTTTTAAATGAGCATAGAGAGGTGAAGGGTTTAGAAAAGGAATTCCAGAGCTTAGGGGGCAGGCACTCGAGGCATGGTCAGCATCTGTGATGGGACAAATTTGGGTATGTGCATGCAGCCAGAATTGGAAGACTGTAAGACTGGAGTATGTTACACAGAGGTAAGGAATGGGTTGGTAATGGAGCGGCTAAAAACAAGGGTAAGAATTTTAAAACCAAATCATGATTGGGCAGCACGGTAGCATGGTGGATAGCACAATTGCTTCACAGCTCCAGGGTCCCAGGTTCGATTCCGGCTTGGGTCACTGTCTGTGCGGAGTCTGCACATCCTCCCTGTGTGTGCGTGGGTTTCCTCCGGGTGCTCCGGTTTCCTTCCACAGTCCAAAAGATGTGCAGGTTAGGTGGATTGGCAATGCTAAAATTGCCCTTAGTATCCAAAATTGCCCTCAAGTGTTGGGTGGGGTTGCTGGGTTATGGGGGTAGAGTGCTCTTTCCAAGAGCCGGTGCAGACTCGATGGGCCGAATGGCCTCCTTCTGCACTGTAAATTCTATGATCAATGGATCAGGAGCCAATGTAGGACAGCAAATAGGTGATGGGTGACTCATACTTGATGCAAATTGAGACATGGATAGTAGAGTTTTGGTTGAGTTCAAGTTAAATGAGCGTATAATGCTGGACGCCAGCCATGAAAGCATTGGAATAGTTGAGCCTAGAGGAATGGATGAAGATGTCAGCAACAGATGAGCTGAAGCGGGGCCCAAGGGTCACTGTCATACTGGTGGAAGTAGGCAGTCTTGGTGATGAAGTAGTGTCAGAAGCTTATTTCTGGGTCAAATAGGATAGAAAGGTTGTGAGTAGTTTGGTTCAGCCTCTAGAGTGGCTGGAGAATGAGCTTTTTGGCAGGGACCAAAGATGATGGCTTTAGTCTTCCCAATGTATAGCTGGAGAAAATTTCTGCTCATTCAGTACTTGATGACAGGCAGTATGCAAAATGAGAGGCAGTGGAGGGGTTAGAGAATGAGGTGGTTAGATAGAGCTGGGAGTAATTACACTAGAGAAGCACAAACAAGGAAGTCTGTTTCCTTTTGGGCACTTAAAAGCAGCAGATACACAAGCATGGGATCAGACCACCACTTTATGATAATATAGTGGGGGTGTGGGGGAAGGGAGAGCAAGAGACCTTCTTTGCATCTCAGTAATAGAGCTAGCTACATGTTAATTGTCATTATAAGCAACGGTGATGACAACAAAATGGTATGAATCGTGCAGGCAGATCTCAACATGTAGGAGACAGAGCTCTTAAATCTTCCACTTTATCTGTATGAAATTAATTAATAATCCCAAAACACAATTAATTAGGGAGTACTTTACATTATTCCAATTTAGCATTTTCCCCAATTATAAATATGCAAAGATAGATTTTTTCAAATAGCTAATCTTTACTCATACCTGCACAGCCTGTGTAATAACTTGAAGCAATATTGGGCAAATGTTTCAATGTGAACTGCTGGAAGCTAGCTAAAACATTACAAAAATGTTACTGCATAATAATTTTGACATATCCAATGTTAATTCTGTTATGTCATACCCCATAATCTGAACTGAGAAGATCCACATTAAAATATTATTGCGCATTAACCAAAGTGAAATGAATTGGAGAAGGCAGTGGGATCAAGTCTTTTTATTTTAAAAAACTTAACAGGTGTTTTATTTTGTCTTTTGAATAGTTAATATTTGAATAAAACAGCATTTGACAGATTTCTAATTTATATTTCTGGGAAAATCTTTGGATAAACTGTTTTAGGCATGCAGCTTTAAAAAAAAAATCAGTGCATTCCAAAACACTGTCCAATTGCACTGGTTCCTGGAGAATTTGTATTTGCCAACATGCAAATGAGCTTTGGCAGAAAATTGAGAAAAAAAACTTCTCAAAAATAGCACAATTGTGGGCATAATTGACCAAATTGTTGATTATGTCCAAAGCCTAAACTTTACCACCAGACCTCGAGACACTTGTAAGATTGCACTCATGAAACAAACTCCCACCCAAAGATTCTATTCTAATGCAAATTAATTTTATTTTCAATAAAAGCTCAAAACACTTATCTCACAAAATGTTATCACCCTCTTCATCAAAACTCTTTCACTGGGTAAATGATGAAAATGGGACAAACAAAATAAGTGTATTCCTTATTACAACAATATTGTCACTGTTTTAAATTGCTAATGTATTTAAACAGTTATAAAGCTTAACAAAGGATAGTTACTTGCTATTAAACAGTCTACCATCATAAATTAGTTGGATGCTGCTTCTGCACTAACTGCTTGTACTGTAATGTTAAATAGAGAAGTGGAGTAGGATTAGCATACATTGAAAATAAATTCAATTTAGCAATCTTTTATATTTCTCGAAATAAAAACATCAATTATAATAAACCAGAACTTCTGTGAAGGGACTGGTTTTGGAGTGTACAACTGACTTCAGCAAAAGAATGAGGTCATGGTTTTTGAGGTTTCTTCTGCAGTAGGATAGCAGTCAAGGTTGCATGTCAATTAAGTAGGCGAATTAGCTGGAAAGAGACCCGAAATTACTCTTTAAAAAAAAAAAAAAAAAAAGAGTGCCCTTCATCTCACTAAGTCTATTTCCAAAATGAATTCAGGTAACTTTGTGTAGTTGGGCAAAATTCAATAATGATTAAGGCTGATGGAATTTTAACCTGTCACTGTCCATCCTTCAGATCTCCAATGTACAGGTCAAGATTTGTGATTTATCACATCAACTCTTCCCTAGCCAAGAGTTTATTTTTTAATACAACCCTTGAACTTAGTCAAGGGAATCAAATGATTCAATAAAAGGAATTGCTGTTACTCACACGTAATATTAAGTCAATAGATTATTGGAACTTACAAACCAAGAAATTCTATGCAATCAAACCATTGATTTAATAATGGACTGAATGACTAATAGGACAAGATAGTAATCTCAACAATGAGCCCGAGAAAGTTTTTAAACTCAACATTTCCCATTTTCACAATGAACTTCTAGAGCATTAATATATCTAACCTATGTACAAGAGGAGTTTCCCTGAAACTGTACCAGAGGTACTGAATACACTGAAGAAAAAAAAACATTTAATACCACCATCAGAAACGAACAGCCAATAAGCTGAAAACACGGGTGACTATCCTGTAACTACAGTAACAATGAAGACCATTCTAAACATCCAACAATAGAAAGGAACAATAAATACCCACAATCTGGTTAGTTAATGAATACCACTATAAACAGAATCAGCATTCTTTGATGATTCTATGATTCATGAATACCACTATAAACGTGATTCATTAAACTGCATTAAATAGAAGTATAATGCTGCAACAATCCATTCTGTCCAGTCTATCCAAATACCCACTCAAAAGACCATATATCTTTCATCTGCACTTGCACATTTAGCAGAAAGTGTCACATCCAAGCTGAAGTCATGGGTGGGGAGGAGGTAACAAGAGAAACAAGGAAGGAAATATTGCTTAGAAAAAACAAAAACATTCTCCACTCCAGTATTGCACTAATCACCCAAAAAGGAAACCAATGGCCAATTCCAAGTACTGAATAGGTTGCCCCGTGTACAAAGGTTAAATTGCATTAAACATGACCTCATTGCATTTATTTCTGCTCACTTTTTTAAAAACCCACTCTCTACTTTTTAAAATCCTTAGGGCTCTGCAACACACATGGGCCAAAAGGTCAGTTTTTCACTGATCTTGTAACTTGTTCCATACAACCTTCTGATCTCTTCACATCAAAGCCCAACCTTCTGTCATAGATCGAAGCATTTCATAATTGCAACTTGATCAAACTTGAAGCTGAGAAAGGCCCTGGATGAAAAACTAAAATTGGAATGTCCGCTGCAGGAATCAGAGAGATCAGAAGTCGATATGCATATCCCAGTATATTCCAAGAGCTGAGTAGAGCTGCACAGTTCACAAACCGTATCTAAGTGAAAAAAAAAAATCAGTATACTTTTATAATCACAGACAAAATGTCTTTTAAAACATCTATATACATTAACACAACAAAATTTAGTGTTACATATTTACAACACTGGAGGATATTTTCCACAGATATCGTACCTATTTCAAAATTGTCCTGTAATCGTCTTGGCTGAAGCTTTTTATCAGATTTCTAAAAGATTTAAAAAAGGAACAAGAAAAAGTTTACTTACAAATAGCTGTTAAGACATTGTGGACATAGCACTTTCAATTCAGGAATGAACATGGGTATTAACGCCAGTTCCACAAGTTACATACAGAAGCACATGCCAGAAATTGTGACCAGTTAATGGAAGGTAGGTCAGTTAACAGAGGCTGTGTATTGGGATTATTTGTTTATAATAAAATACCATCACTAAATAAGCCTCTAAAGAAGCAATGTGGAATAACCTTTTTGTACTTTGCTTAAAAATGTATATCAAAGGCAAATTTATGATAATATATTACAAATACCATACATTGATAACTGGACTGATGATTTAACTTCTGACCACTTTTTAAAAGAACAAATAACAAAGAACAATACAGCACAGGAACAGGCCCTTTGGCCCTCCAAGCCTGTACCAGTCATGATACCAACCGTTGCCAAAACCCTCAGCACTTCCTTGTGCCGTATCCCTCTATACCAATCCTATCCATGTGTTTGTCAAGATGCCTTTTGAACACTGTTAATGTATCTGCTTCCATAACCTCCCCTGGCAACACGTTCCAGGCACTCACCACCCTCTGCGTAACAAAACTGCCTTGCACATCGCCTCTAAACTTTGCCCCACGGACCGTAAACTTATGCCTCCTGGTGACTGACCCTTCCACCCTGGGAAAGAGTGCCTGCCCATCCACTCTATCCATGCCCCTCATAATCTTGAAGACCTCTATCAGGTCACCCCTCAACCTCCGTCTTTCCAATGAAAACAGTCCGAGTCTATTCAGCCTCTCCACATAGCTAACACCCTCCAGGCCAGGGAACATCCTGGTAAACCTCCTCTGCACCCTCTCCAAAGCCTCCACATCCTTCTGGTAGTGTGGCAACCAGAACAACATATGTTTGTAACAGAATGCAGACAATGTATTTTTTTTTTGTTTACAGGATATGGGTGTCGGTGACTATGTCAGCATCTGTTGCCCATCCCTAATTTCAGAAGACCGTTGAGAGTCAACCACACTGCTGTGGATCTTAACTGCTCAGTTAAATATGCAAATCTGGATCCCGCCCAGTGAGATCAAAAGATCTCCTGAGGCGTACAGAGTGTTGCAAATCTCGCAAGATTTAATTACCTCATCACATCCCGATTAGAGTGTGACAAGGCTGAAGACCGGGCCCAACATCAATACAAGTATTCTTTACTTTTACCTTCACAACCATTTTATACTATATTGATACAATTCATAAAGGTGAAAACCTAGATACAGTTGAGGTTAATTTCCTCTGGCAGTCAACTGGTCCAAAATTAGATTAAAATAGCATACCAAAAGTGTAAGGTAACTAGCCCACTGACTCAAACTATACCTTTAATGTTGAAGCATCTTGGAGAAAAACAGGGCCAAGGCTTTTCATTTTGAACTTTTAGATGAACACAATGGTCCAGATTTTGTTGGAAGAATAATGACGACACTTTCAGCACTCACCTTTTGGATAGAATGAATTTGACAGCAACTCCTGGCAAGCAGGCATGCTTAGTTTTGGAACTATATCTCCATTCCTTCACGGTCACTGGATCAAAATCGGAGAACTCCCTCCGTAACAACATTGTGAGTGTACCTACATCACATGGACTGCAGTGGTTCAAGAAACCTTCTCAAGGGTAATTCGAAATAGCCAATAAACACTGCTGCCTCACGGCACCGAGGACCCGGGTTCGATCCCGGCCCCGGGTCACTGTCCGTGTGGAGTTTGCACATTCTCCCAGTGTCTCCGTGGGTCTCACCCCGTAACCCAAAGATGTGCCGGGTTTGTGGATTGGCTGGGCTAAATTGCCCCATAATTTGAAAAAAGAATAGGGTACTCTTAATTTATTTAAAAAAAGAAATGAGCAATAAATGCTGGCTAGCCAGTGATGCCACATCTGATGAACAAATATAAAAAAATTGAAGTGCAGAATCTTGAAGCTGATATTCGAGTTTATCATGCTCCTCCAGATAAGTATTTTGATGCAATAGTATCTCATCAAAAGACATGGCATTAAAAACATTGAAAGGCATGAAGATGTTGTACTTGTGTGATATACAAGTATTCAATTAAGCAGAAAAAGTAACGGTTTGCCATTCCACTCAAAGTACATTTTTAAATGACATAATGAGCCAGCAAACTTCCTGGCACTGAAAATTGACTTTTTCAAGCGTAAGGTCTTATTCCAGCGCAGGAGTTGCGAGTCGGAGCGGAGATTTAAAAAGCGCGGGTGCTGCGAGTTGGAGCAGAGATTTAAAAAGCGCGGGAGCTGCGAGTTGGAGCAGAGATTTAAAAAGCGCGGGAGCTGCGAGTCGGAGCGGAGATTTAAAAAGAGCGCGGCCTAGTTTCAGGAGCCGTTCAGAGGAGGAGCAGCAGTCCCTGTCAGGGAGAGAACCTGATAACATCTAAGACCCTCAGAAGGTAAGTAAGTGATTTTTACTCATTTTTACTTTTATTACCTTTTCAAATTGTGTGTGTGGGTGTGTGTGTGTGTGTGGGGGGGGGGGGGGGGGGGACGACGACGACTAAAGTGACATCACAGAAAAGCTGTGACCTGAGTGGCTGGTTGGGAATCTACACTAAATTAAAAAAATTAAGCATTGATAACTAATTAAACATAATTACTTAATTATAATTTAGAGGGGTATCTAAGCCAGAGATCGGAGAGTACTATATTTAGCTTTCATATTTATAGTAGAAATCTAGTGCTAGGAAACAGATAGTTAACAGTAACTTTTTTAACTTTTAACTTTAATTTACTAATTAATTGACGCAATGTCAGTTAGAGGGGTGCAGTGCTCGGACTGTGAGATGTGGCAGGTTCGGGAGGCTTCCAGCATCCCGGATGGCTTCATCTGCAGAAAGTGCACCCAACTGGAGCTCCTCACAGACCGCATGGTTCGGTTGGAGCAGCAATTGGATGCACTTAGGAGCATGCAGGTGGTGGAGAGCGTCATAGATAGCAGTTATATAAATGTGGTCATACCTAAGGTGCAGGCAAAGAAATGGGTGACCACCAGAAAGGGCAGGCAGTCAGTGCAGGAATCCCCTATGGTTGTCCCCCTCTCGAACAGGTATACCCCTTTGGATACGGTCAGGGGATTTAGCCTATCAGGGGGAAACAGCAGCAGCCAGAGCAGTGGCACCATGGCTGGCTCTGATGTTCAGAAGGGAGGGTCAAAGCACAGAAGAGCAATAGTAACAGGTAGAGGGCATCCTGAAGGGGGAGGGCAAACAGGCAGAGGTCGTTGTACATATTGGTACTAACGACATAGGCAGGAAGGGGCATGAGGTCCTGCAGCAGGAGTTCAGGGAGCTAGGCAGAAAGTTAAAAGACAGGACCTCTAGGGTTGTAATCTCGGGATTACTCCCTGTGCCACGTGCCAGTGAGGCTAGAAATAGGAAGATAGAGCAGCTAAACACGTGGCTAAACAGCTGGTGTAGGAGGGAGGGTTTCCGTTATCTGGACCACTGGGAGCTCTTCCGGGGCAGGTGTGATCTATATAAGGACGGGTTGCATCTAAACTGGAGATGCATAAATATCCTGGCCGCGAGGTTTGCTAGTGTCACACGGGAGGGTTTAAACTAGTATGGCAGGGGGGGGGGGGGGGGGGGGGGGGGGGGGGCGCACGGGAGCAATAGGTCTGAAGGTGAGAGCATTGAGGGAGAACTAGGGAATAGGGACAGTGTGGCTCTGAGGCAGAGCAGACAGGGAGAAGTTGCTGAACACAGCAGGTCTGGTGGCCTGAAGTGCATACGTTTTAATGCAAGAAGTATTACGGGTAAGGCAGATGAACTTGGAGCTTGGATTAGTACTTGGAACTATGATGTTGTTGCCATTACAGAGACCTGGTTGAGGGAAGGGCAGGATTGGCAGCTAAACGTTCCAGGATTTAGATGTTTCAGGTGGGATAGAGGGGGATGTAAAAGGGGTGGCAGAGTTGCTCTACTGGTTAGGGAGGATATCACAGCTATCCTACGGGAGGACACCTCAGAGGGCAGTGAGGCTATATGGGTAGAGATCAGGAATAAGAAGGGTGCAGTCACAATGTTGGGGGTTTACTACAGGCCTCCCAACAGCCAGCGGGAGATAGAGGAACAGATAGGTAGACAGATTTTGGAAAAGAGTAAAAACAACAGGGTTGTGGTGATGGGAGACTTCAACTTCCCCAATATTGACTGGGACTCACTTAGTGCCAGGGGCTTAGACGGGGCAGAGTTTGTAAGGAGCATCCAGGAGGGCTTCTTAAAACAATATGTAGACAGTCCAACTAGGGAAGGGGCGGTACTGGACCTGGTATTGGGGAATGAGCCCGGCCAGGTGGTAAAAGTTTCAGTAGGGGAGCATTTCGGGAACAGTGACCACAATTCAGTAAGTTTTAAAGTGCTGGTGGACAAGGATAAGAGTGGTCCTAGGGTGAATGTGCTAAATCGGGGGAAGGCTAATTATAACAATATTAGACGGGAACTGAAGAACCTAGATTGGGGGCGGATGTTTGAGGGTAAATCAACATCTGACATGTGGGAGGCTTTCAAGTGTCAGTTGAAAGGAATTCAGGACCGGCATGTTCCTGTGAGGAAGAAGGATAAATACGGCTATTTTCAGGAACCTTGGATAACAAGAGATATTGTAGGCCTCGTCAAAAAGAAAAAGGAGGCATTTGTCAGGGCTAAAAGGCCGGGAACAGACGAAGCCTGTGTGGAACATAAGGAAAGTAGGAAGGAGCTTAAGCAAGGAATCAGGAGGGCTAGAAGGGGTCACGAAAAGTCATTGGCAAATAGGGTTAAGGAAAATCCCAAGGCTTTTTACACATACATAAAAAGCAAGAGGGTAGCCAGGGAAAGGGTTGGCCCACTGAAGGATAGGCAAGGGAATCTATGTGTGGAGCCAGAGGAAATGGGCGAGGTACTAAATGAATACTTTGCATCAGTATTCACCAAAGAGAAGGAATTGGTAGATGTTGAGTCTGAAAAAGGGTGTATAGATAGCCTGGGTCACATTGAGATTCAAAAAGACGAGGTGTTGGGCGTCTTAAAAAATATTAAGGTAGATAAGTCCCCAGGGCCTGATGGGATCTACCCCAGAATACTGAAGGAGGCTGGAGAGGAAATTGCTGAGGCCTTGACAGAAATCTTTGGATCCTCACAGTCTTCAGGTGATGTCCCGGAGGACTGGAGAATAGCCAATGTTGTTCCTCTGTTAAGAAGGGGAGCAAGGATAATCCAGGGAACTACAGGCCAGTGAGCCTTACTTCAGTGGTAGGGAAATTACTGAAGAGAATTCTTCGAGACAGGATCTACTCCCATTTGGAAGCAAATGGACGTATTAGTGAGAGGCAGCATGGTTTTGTGAAAGGGAGGTCGTGTCTCACTAACTTGATAGAGTTTTTCGAGGAGGTCACAAAGATGATTGATGCAGGAAGGGCAGTGGATGTTGTCTATATGGACTTCGGTAAGGCCTTTGACAAGGTCCCTCATGGTAGACTAGTACAAAAGGTGAAGTCACACGGGATCAGGGGTGAGCTAGCAAGGTGTGTACAGAACTGGCTAGGTCATAGAAGGCAGAGTAGCAGCAATGGAAGGATGCTTTTCTAATTGGAGGGCTGTGACCAGTGGTGTTCCGCAGGGATCAGTGCTGGGACCGTTGCTGTTTGTATTGTATATATAAATGATTTGGAGGAAAATGTAACTGGTCTGATTAGTAAGTTTGCAGACGACACAAAGGTTAGTGGGATTGCGGATAGCGATGAGGACTGTCAGAGGATACAGCAGGATTTAGATTGTTTGGAGGCTTGGGCGGAGAGATGGCAGATGGAGTTTAATCCGGACAAATGTGAGGTAATGCATTTTGGATGGTCTAATGCAGGTAGGGAGTATACAGTGAATGGTAGAACCCTCAAGAGTATTGAAAGTCAGAGAGATCTATGAGTAGTCAAGAAGGCATACGGCATGCTTGCCTTCATTGGCCAGTGCATTGAGTATAAGAATTGGCAAGTCATGTTGCAGCTGTATAGAACCTTAGTGAGGCCACACTTGGAATATAGTGTTCAATTCTGTTTGCCACACTTCCAGAAAGATGTGGAGGCTTTAGAGGGGGCAGAACAGATTTACCAGAATGTTGCATGGTATGGAGGGCATTAGCTATGAGGAGCGGTTGAATAAACTCGGTTTGTTCTCACTGAAATGACGGAGGTTGAGGGGCGACCTGATAGAGGTCTACAAAATATGAGGGGCATAGACAGAGTGGCTAGTCAGAGGCTTTTCCCCAGGGTAGAGGGGTCAATTACTAGGGTGCATAGGTTTAAGGTGCGAGGGGCAAGGTTTAGAGTAGATGTACGAGGCAGGTTTTTTACGCAGAGGGTAGTGGGTGCCTGGAACTCGCTACCGGAGGAGGTGGTGGAAGCAGGGACGATAGTGACATTTAAGGGGCATCTTGACAAATACATGAATAGGGTGGGAATAGAGGGATACGGACCCAGGAAGTGTAGAAGATTGTAGTTTAGTCGGGCAGCATGGTCGGCACGGGCTTGGAGGGCCGAAGGGCCTGTTCCTGTGCTGTACATTTCTTTGTTCTTTGTTGTTCTTTGTAGATGTTACTTAGCGATTTAAAAATAAAATTTGAGTTTTAGAAACTTCTTCTTTCATCTGTCTCTTCATCCCATTTTTCTATTTCTATTGTTCGATAATGTTTTCAGGCAGGTGTAAGTTTAGTGAATGATAGATGCTGCTCATTCATCACTGACCACAAAATCTGGGCCACTGCTTTGCCGAAGCATGTATATAATTCTACATTGGTCAAGTGGTAAATGTCAACGGTGATATTATGCTGTGATGTTTAGTTGAACAAAGTTTTATTTTTCCTCCATTCCTGCCTGAGAAACTAAACAGCGAAGCACGTTCTTCACCAGTTTAGTTAACAGTGGGTTTTCATAAACTTAATAAAAATGTCTAGATTGTGCTTTACATAGAGATAATTGATTCTTCCAAAGGCATTACAATCCATGAAGTGATTCTTCTGAGACAAAGAAAACTCCAAAATAATTTAAGCACAAACTTAGCCTTCGGATTGCCATATCTGTCAAACGTTCTGCAAACTTAAGTGCAAGCCTTGCATCTAGTCTAAAAATAAATTGGAGAAAAATAAATTGGAGTGGCAATACAGATCAGGCATGATCTAACTGAATAGTTTACTCCTGTTCCCATATTATTTCCTATTTTGCTAAATTAAAATAACAATTTGCTCAAATTAGTGTAAAGCAAGCTTTACACAAGCCTGCACAAAACCCATATTTTTTTACTTTTCCCTTACATCTTACAGTAGGCGAGGATTAGCAGCATATCATTAACAAACTTTGGCCAGCAAAGATCATCAATTTCAGCTTCGGACAAGCAAGAATTAAAGTCAACATACAGCAATATTAGTACAATCTTTCTCTCACTTACAAATGCTATGTCTTTGGAAGTCGTTAGTCCTGCCATTTGAGAAACTACGGATGCGATTGGCAGGGTGTTCCCCAACGGCCAGGTTGGAGACATCACGTCCCGTATTTAACGGCATTTGGTGCTGGAAATGAGCCCCCCTTGATCTTCTTGCCGTTACTGACTTTCTCGCCATCTAATTCACAAGACTAGCGCCTCAGCTTCTTGATACTAACAAGGTGGAGCGTCCTTTAAGTGCTCTCTCAGCACTCGCTTGCTCAATACACAAGCATGGTAGCCCGCAGACCTGCACCACACTTTGGCAATGCTGACCTGGCCAGGCTTCTGGACGCTGTGGAGGCGAGACAGGCTATCCTGTTCCCAGAGAGGGTCGGAGGACAAGCAGCAGGGCCACCAATGCCACACAGTACCAACAGCTGTCAATATGGGCAGCATGACCAGGAGGACTTCGGTACAATGTAGGATGAAGGCCAACGACCTCCACCAAGCTGCAAGGTACGTTACCATCTCTCTACTGGCATCTGTTCTGCCTGCCACATTTCAAATCCCCCCCCCCCCCAAATCACTGGTTGACGCCTCACACCCTCCCCACATCCGATCTTCAAGCTTGTTCCTCAGCACCCCAGCGCAATCCCTTCATATCCAGTTGCGATGCCCACATGCTAGACCCCCCCCCTCCCTCCAGACCCATCACGTGCGTGGCTCACAATGCCTTCTCTTTGTCCCCACAGGAGAAGATGGCCCTTTCACGCCTATTATGGGCTAAGGTACCCGAGATCATAGTCCTCACCCCCTGATCCCCTAGTGGTTGTGGAGTTGGCAGTGAAGGAGAAGAGATCAGTCATCGACCGAGGGGTTGGCCTGTGCCTCAGAGATGAGAATCCACTGCCCCTTCACCCAGATGACATTCTTCAAGTGAGTTGTTCATGTCAGACAAAATGATTCCTCTCCCTCACTGACCACATGTCCATTTTCTCGCAGGATGTCCATCTGATGGGGACAGACTATCCATAGTCATTCCCCCCGCCACCCGAAAACACCTTGGAGAAGAGCTCCAAGGAGACCACCAGAGGCACCACTGATATCACCCCCAATTTCCACCAGCGCAGAGACGCACACCCTGGTCGGTGACATAAGTGGTCAGGCTTCTGAGGCACAATCTAGTGAACACCACACAGATGCTGATGCACATCAGGAAGGGGGAGGGGAACATTCAAGGAGGTCTGCTGGTTCCCAGAACTCAACTGGGTCCCAGTCACATGTCGAGCATCTGGACAAGGTTAACCCTGAGCTAATGCAGATGCTAAGGCACAGCCATGAGATTCAGGAGGGGATGTCAGCGACATTCTGGCGAGTGCATAGCCGATTGGAGGAGTCCCACAGACAGGAGATGATGCCGACAATGCGTGGCACCAAGACCAACACAGCTAGAGTGGTGACTGCAGTGGACAACCTGCAGCACGAGGAAAGCATCTTCAGACTCCTCTTCAAAGCCCAGAGGGGCGGGGAATGGAACAGCTGATGGACAAAAGCCTCGTCCTATGAAAACCGAGCAATGATGAGAGCTTCCTGGTCTCTTGGGGATGCCAGACCCTTTCCGCTGCCTGTCCTTCATCCTCCGGCTTCTCCTGCGAGTCCTCCCCCAGCTCGTGCATCATCTCCTCTTAGTCTGCCTCCTCCTCAATGATGCCGCATGACCCTTCTGCTTCTCCTCCAGCATGTTGCCCTGCTGCTGTGCCAAGTTGTGGAGGGCACAGCAGACCACCACAAAGCAGGAGCCTCTAGTTTGAGGAGGGGGAGGGGGGGGGGGAGGAGATGATGAGGTGTACTTTGGAGCACCACCAGAGGGGTCCAGGCATTGGACCCAAATTTGAGAAGTTCGATGCACCCAACAAGGATGACAGCACAGGTGGCAACATAGGCCCCGTTACATTGGGTGTCCGCCTTGTTCTCCAACCTCCGCACTGGCATCATCAGCCAGGACCTCAGTGAGTACCCCTTATCTTCCAAGAGCTGTGGAGGCAAGACAGGACATCTCCTCCCAACCCCCATTCCTCCTCGGCCTGATGGGCGGCCAGACCTTCAGGGTATGCGGCGCCCCTTGCACAAGGCTGCGTCACCTCTAACTGCCTGGGCCGCCTCCAGCACCGAGAGGGCATCCTCTGCGGGTTCGATACTGACATCCATTTTGATATCTGCAAGGAATTGGAGACCGACAGTCAGTTCTGGCTTCCACCCCAGGACCCTCAAATCCCCCCATGCCTCCCCCAACCGTAAGTGTTGCGCCTTCTCCCTCCATCCAACGAGCCAGCTGTGGTAGAAAACCTCATCCTGCACACTCACCCCCAGCCACAGCAGCAGCCCCGAGACCCCAGCCGGGAACATTAGGGACACCATGTTCAGGTGCCCTTCCCTGATCCACACACTTGCCCTTTGGTCGCGAGATATCCCCATTGTCGAAGCCCAGCACTTGAGTGTTTGATGGTTGGCTGCTGGCTCTATGGTGCTGGCGCTTCTAGACGTCAGGGAAACTGTTCAAACTTCAAAGTTTGATTGCAATGCTATGCAATAATCATCGTCTGAGGTATGGCGCGTGTACCCATGAGAATACGCTTGAGACTATTTTATTAAATGCTTTATTAAAGATAAAAACAAACCACTTAAAAGTCCATATAGCACATGAACCGACTAGGAAAAGGCACCATGCCATACACACACAAACACAAGTTTCACTGTAGAATATCAGTACAAACACAGAGCAATAGTGCATTTATCCAAAAGAAAACCGTGGAAGGGTCGGGGGCGGCCTGCGGGAGGGGGTTCCGACCCCAGGGAGATGCCTCCGATGTGGCCTTGCTCGCGATCGGGGCCCACCGATCAGCGGGCCAGCTCTCTGGCTGGCGGCCTCCTTTCTTCCGTGCCCGGCCCCTGTAGTCCTGCGCCATGTTGTGTCGGGGACAGCGCGTTGAAGGAAGCCACTGCGTATGCGCACGTTGGCGCAGATGCCACTGCGCATGCACGGATTCCATGGCGCTCAGTTGACGCCGGGATCAACAGCTGGAGCGGCGTGAACCACTCCAGTGCTGTGCTGGCCCCCTGTAGGGGCCAGAATTGCTGATCCTGAGGCTGCGTTGACGCAGTCAAGAAACACAACGGCGTCAACACTTAGCCTCAGGATCAAAGAATCCCACCCACAATACATGGTATCACCCCTCAGGTTCCTCAACAGGATAAGCCTGGGAATGTGTCATCATGTCCAGAACTTTGTCGTAGAAGTGATCTGTCCATCAATGTGTGACTTGTTCCATGTATCAGTGCCATTGTCCGTCCAGGAGGGACAGCTGTGCAGACCCTCCCACACTGCCCAATCTCACCGGAACCAAATCCCGGCATCCACATATTCCACTGCAGATTCAAGGTGCAGTTGAACATCATGGACATCCAGCATGTTTAACCCACGGTGACGTGTCAGTTACATGTAGCACTCACCACACCAACAAGAGAAGCATCAGCAATCTGCAAAAGCATTTCTATAACAACCTCATCAGTTAGCCCATTTCAATCGAAGTCGCGCACCAGGTCCCGCAGCATCTTCTTGCTTCAAACCAGACAGCTCCCATAACGGGAGCAACAGATGGCTACGGAACATAAAATGTCACTGGTAGTCCATTAAAGTGTCCTGACACAACCTCCAGACTGCGCAGTCGAACTGGGCCACTGCCCCTTCTCTTCTGCAGTATCGGCGTCTGATCTTCCATCGCCACACTGTCCGAGGAGAGGGCCATAGGAACACTGGGGACATTATTAACAGATGACTCAATCCAGAACAGAATACAGAGTCAACGCACAAAACAGACCTTTAAAAACATCCACAGACTCCTCGAGCAAGTCGTCCTGCATTTTCAATGGTGGTAGGCCCACCAAAACTCTCCACTTGCCACACTCCACGTAAAAGAGACCGAAAGGCAACTATTTTCTTCTTTCTCTTCATCCAGAAAGAAGTAAGCCCAAGGGGAAGAGGCAGCAGGCAAGCAGAAAAGGCAACAGCAAGCAGCAAACAAACTCTCAGCTACAGCAGCCTCCATGAGTTGCAGCTAAGCAGCAACAAACAACCTGCAGCTGGGACGTGATCTCACAACTAACTAAGCCAATTTCTTATTCGCAATAGCCTTCTGCTGTGAAGCTAGAGGTTGCTCATAGTCAAAGGGAGTTAAAATGACCGTCAATGTATAACCAAGAACAGGGCTCTGTCCTGGAAGTGTTTGGTAGGACTGACAGGGTATCCACAATATTTAAAGATGGCTTGAAGGCCTCACAGATGAGAGGCCCCTCAACACCGCCGTCCCCCAAAGCACTGGGGCAGTAGCTCCAGAGCCCTTGAGCTGCATGTTCGAAAATGGAAATGGCTACTCATCTCCTCCAAACCCCTCAGCAGCCATTGTGCCAGCTTCACATTTTTAAAGTAATAAACGACACCCACATGATTTCTTCTAGGGAACCGGCTAATTCCCAGGACACCGTACCATTCAGCTTCATTCTCTCTCAGGAGATGGAAATTGGTGCTAATTGGGGTCAATGATACAGGCTCCATATTTGGCAGTGATCCAGAACTCCCCATTTGGAGCAGGCCGGTTAGATGGCAAAGTGATTCGCGCCTGGCACGAAAGTCGATTTTGGCCTTTCCCACCGGGTGCCCAAATCAGTGCCAGGTGCAACGCGGTCGTTAAATCACACCCTAAATCTTGGCTAGCCAAAAATGTATGTCACAACCAGAGCTATTAACTTGTTTCCATACTTGCAGGAGCAATATAAATTGGTCACCGTTAGCAAAGGACAACCATAAGGGCTCTAGCACACAATCTAAAATCATATAATTGTACAAATGTTAAGTGCTGAAACATCCTACCAATTTACTAAAATGTAATGTGGGCCTAAAAGTCTCTCAGATAATGTTTTTAAAATTTTCACACTATACCTCGATGTGAGCTTTTTCTTTAATTATGAACAACACTATGACTGATGTTGGAATTATTATTTTTCCAATTGCACAAGAACAATTCAAATTTTTGACTAAATATGTAGCAAAAACTCACCAATATCTGATATTGTTTTACTTGCTGATTATTTACTCCATTAGTCTTCTTCTTCTGGTTTGGAGTATCTTGGTTCTGCTTTCTGCCATTGCTTCTGACATTTTGTGACTAATATAAAATTAACAAAAGTTCAAATGTGCAATGTAAATAAACCAGAAATCACTTGGGTTTGCTCTACTTTAACGGCATTGCCCGCCAGTAAAGCAAATTTCCTACAAATGAAAATACCTGCATCTCATTTATTTCAGAAATATTAAATGATTACTTTGCATCAGTCTTCACTTTTAAAAACGATACTTGACAGTTAGATGGTCGTTAAAACCGTTAACATAAATGAACATATTGTTTTAGGTAGAATAAGGAACTTGAAAATAGATAAGGCAGGTGAGCCAGATGATAACTACCTGAAAGCGCTCAAGGAGATGGGACACCTGTTGTGCAAGCCCCTTGTCCAAATTTTCAAATAGCTCACTAAGCTCTGGGATAGTTCCCTTGGATTTAAAGAAGGATAATCCTTATTTTTTAGAAAGAATTGCAATTATATAGCAACATTCATGACCAGTGGACATCGGTGGAATACGGCCAATGAAGTACTTTTTGAAGTGCTGTCACTGTTGTAATGTAGGAAACAGCAGCGTGATTATGACCAGATTTTTATTTGCGGTGTTGACTGAAAGAGGAATATTGGCCAGGACACCAGGGCTAACTCTTGCCCTTAGAGATAATTCCATGGGATCTTTATGCTCACCCAAGAGGGCAAGAAGAGCCTTAGTCTAATGTCACATCACAGACAATGCAACACTCAATCAGTACTGCATTACAGTGGCAGCCTCGATTGTTGCGCTCAGTCCTTGAGTGGGGTTCTGAGTCACAACCTTCTGATTGGTCAGAAATACACTTGTCTCTCAAAGTAGATTGTGTTTGAGTATGCACTTCCCATTAAGTAATTTTAGGAGCACCAGTGGTCAGAATTTTAGATTGTCCAAGGCCATATCTAGGTTCTTTTCCCCAGAGAATAGTGGCTTCTAACTTGTACAGTGGATGCCAATTTACTGATTTAGATCAATTGAAAGCTGGACCCATTTCTGGGTGGGGCGGAGATCACATTGTATAAAAGGAGGCACTGCATAGAATTCTCAAGCCCAGAATAAATCTCCTGAACTAATTTTAATTACCCAAGTGGATGATAAAGAAAATTCCCAGATTGGCCTGGGTTTTTAAAACTTGGCTTTTTGCCTCTCTCAGTAGATCATATGATTTTCCCTGCAGATTACATGGTTTTGGGCGGAGTGGGAAGTGCAAATATTGTGATGCACAAGATTTCAATTGTGTGGAATGGAATGGATTGACCAGAGGATTTCTTCCTGTCCATTATTACTCCAAACTTTGTAGCTAACGCATTACAAGGATTTAAGATTGTGAATATTTCTTGAAGATGTTGGGGGAAAAAATTGAAAACAAAGTTAATAAAAAATTTGAGATGGCATGTAGTTTATTCTGATGAAGATACACTTGGTATACAACTTAATGCCTCCCAGGGATACAGCAGATGGTGTTGCACCAATATTTTACTCTTCCAGTGGTATTCTTCAAACAGATTAAATATAATGCATGTTTTCACCAATTATGTGCATTTTGTTGGTTCTCCATTTCAGCTTACTTTTTAAATTAAAATTTCTACATCATTTATCTTTGTGATTACTTCTACTGTTTTAAAGTAATTATGCAAAATAGTTTCATTATCTTCAACATGCATATTTGTGCCATTAAAGAGTACAAATACTTGAAAACAAAAACTCAATCTAATGTCCACTGTGTTTTAAAAAAGGCTAGATTGATTTTTATTGTCGCATGTACCGAAGTACAGTGAAAAGTATTTTTCTGTGGTCAAGAGAACGTACACAGTACGGACATACTAGACAAAAAATAATCGACAGAGTACATTGACAGTGGTGCATCAACAAATAGTGATTGGTTACAGTGCGAAACAAGGCCAAACAAGAGCAGCATAGGGCGTCGTGAATAGTGTTCTTACAGAAAACAGATCAGTCCAAGGGAGAGTCATTGAGGAGTCTAGTAACTGTGGGGAAGAAGCTGTTCCTATGTCTGGATGTGCGGGTCTTCTGCCTGATGGAAGGGTCTGGAAGAGGGCAAAGCCTGGGTGTGAGGGATCTCTGACAATGCTGTCTGCCTTTCTGAAGCAGCGGGAGGTGTATATAAAATCAATGGGAGGATGGCAAGCTTGTGTGATGCGTTGGGCCGAGTTCACCACACTCTGTACTTTCTTGCGATCTTGGGCCGAGCAGTTGCCATACCAAGCTGTGATGCAGCCATAGGATGCTCTCTATGGCACATCTGTAGAATTTTGAGAGAGTCAATGCAGACATGCAGAATTTCTGTAGCTTCCATAGGAAGTAGAGACGCTGTTGGGCTTTCTTGACTGTTGCATCAACTTGAGTGGACCAGGACAGACTGTTGATGATGATGACCCCCAGGAACTTAAAGCTATTGACCATCTCTACTTCGGAGCCATTAATGGGGGGGGGGGGGGGGGGGGGTTGTCGTGCTACGCTTCCTGAAGTCGATGATTAGTTCCTTGGTCTTTCCAGCATTTACAGAGAGGTTGTTTTTGGTACACCGTGCAACCAAGTGATCTATCTCCCTTCTGTATCGTCGTTGTTTGAGATCCAACCCACTACAGTTGTATCATCTGCAAACTTATAGATTGAAATGGCATTGAATCCCGCCACACAGTCGTGTGTGTACAGGGGGTACAGTAGAGGACTGAGCACACATACTTGCGGGGCCCTGGTGTTGAGGACTATTGTGGAGATTGTGTTGTTACCTATCCTGACAGATTGCGGTCTGTTGGTGCACAGGGAGGGGTAAAGTCCAAGGTTGCAGAGTTTAGTTATTAGTCTTGTTGGGATAATGGTGTTGAAGGCGGAGCTGTAGTCTATGAACAGCAGTCTGACGTAGGTGTCCTTGTTGTCAAGGTGTTCGAGAGCTGATTGTAGGGTTGGAGAGATAGCATCTGCTGTGGATCGGTTGCCGCAGTAGGCGAACTGCA
The DNA here is from genome assembly GCF_047496885.1 of Scyliorhinus torazame. Lineage (NCBI taxonomy): Eukaryota > Metazoa > Chordata > Chondrichthyes > Carcharhiniformes > Scyliorhinidae > Scyliorhinus > Scyliorhinus torazame. Next base: position 120,006,923 of record NC_092715.1, on the reverse strand, counting down.
ATGGATCGAGACCGTCTGGGAGGCTGGCATTGATCCGTCTCGTGACTAGCTGCTCGAAGCATTTCATGGTAACAGACGTCAGGGCCACAGGTCAGTATTCGTTGAGGCACGCTACCTTGTTCTTCTTTGGTACTGGTATTATGGTGGTCTTCTTGAAGCAGGTAGGGACCTCGGAGCAGAGAAGTGAGGTATTCAAGATATCTGCGAATACACTCGCCAGCTGGTCAGCGCAGGCGCTGAGTGCTCGCCCAGGGACTCGGTCGGGGCCCGTCGCTTTCCACGGGTTTACTTTCAAGAAAGCAGCTCTTACCTCAGAGGCTGTAATAGTGGGTATGGGTGTGTCCAAGGCTGAAGTGGCAGGTGGCACTGATGTATTGGCTCACTGTTCAAAGCAGGCACAGAACTTGTTCAGTTCATCGGGGAGGGAAGCTCCAGCCCCAGAGATTCCGCCTGGTCTTGCTTTGTAGCCTGTAATCTCATGCAAGCCCTGCCATAGACGTCTTGGGTTTGTGTCGTTGGCCTGGGACTCTAGTTTGATGCGGTATTGTCTTTTTGCATTTCTGATGGCTTTCCGTACGTCCTACCTGGATTTCTTATATAGGTCAGGGTCGTCAGACTTGAACGCCTCCGTCCGGGACTTTAGCAGGGAGTGGACCTTTTGGTTAAGCCATGGTTTCCGATTAGGGAACATCTGCATAGTCTTCTTTGGTACACAGTCCTCGACACACTTACTGATGAAGTCTATGACGGAGGTTGCATACTCATCCAGGTTAGCTGCCACGGCCTGGAATATGGGCCAGTCCACAGACTCGAGCAATCGCGGAGAGTGTCCTCCGATGCCTTGGACCAGCACTGCACGGTGTTCTTGACTGGTTCAGTACGCTGGAGTTGCTGTTTGTAAGCCGGAAGTAGGAGTACCGACTTGTGATCGGATTTGCCAAAGTGTGGTCGGGAATGGAGTAGTAGGCACCTTTGATGCTCGTGTAGCAGTGGTCCAGGGTGTTTGCACCTCTGGTGGGGCAGGAGGTATGTTGATAGAGTTTGGGTATAACCTTCCTGAGGTTGACCTGGTTGATATCTCCAGCCACGATTGTCAGGGCTTCAGCGTGATTTGTTTCTTGGTTGTTGATGGTGGAATGTTGCTCGTCAAGTGCTTTCTTCACTTCCGCCTGGGGTGTGAAGAAGACTGCTGTGATGAGTACACAGGTGAATTCACATGGAAGGTAGAAAGGGCGACACTTCAGTCAAGTATTCTAGGTCTGGGGAGCAGTGGCATGCTAGGGACACCACATCCGAGCACCAGGTGTTGATGAGGCGGCAAACCCTTCAACTTGCCTGAGGCCATCGTGCGGTCCATCCAGTCGATCGAGAAGCCTTTGAGTTGGATGGCGCAGTCTGTTGTGGCCGGAAGAAGCCATGTCTCGGAGAAGCAGAGCACACAGCAGTTCCTCACTTCCCTCTGGAAGGCAAGTCTAGCGTTAAGGTCATCCAGCTTGTTCGCAATCGCTTGAACGTTCGCCAGGAGTATGCTGGGGAGAGGGGTCTTGAAGCCACGTAATTTAAGTCTCACCTTCAGACCGGCGCACTTTCCCCGCTTCCTGGGTCGGCGGCTGCCCTTAGACGGGAGGGTTGGATTTCCGTAAGGTAGGTGGTTACGTTCGGACGGGTCGTGGATAATGGTGGCGGTGGCAGGTTCACTGGAGGGGGTTGTACGTGGGTCGGTCTGGTCACGTGGGGCAGAGAGGTCGGCAAGCATCGAGCAGGGTGATTATTAAGACCAGGTCAGGTTGGCACGGAAAGGGGGGGGTGGATCAGCACATCAAGTTTCCGCTGGTTAGATAAAGGGGATAAATTTGCAAGCAAGAAAGACACTTGCCTAAAATAATGATAAATGATAACCGTTCCTGTATTACATTACATGATTACACGTATTACCTGATTAAATATTCAAATTCTATTAATAATTACATATCCAAAATATTTGCCAGAGCTCGCCAGAGCTCATTACCTTATATTTCTAGAATGTTTGCAAGAAAAAAAAGCTACAAACACACAATGCAAGAATGCTAGAAAACCACCCCAGCGTCTGTAAAGCTTTTGTACTATGCTATATTTAATAGAATTTTTTTGTTTTACTCAGCTTGTACCCCACAGAAGTGCACATTTTATTTGTCAGTTATTACCTTTGTCTTTGTGGTCTCAGAAATATCACAGATATTGCTTTGACTGAAAATCTTCTGCTGTGGTTTGTGTTTATTGGAGCAGCCCAACTGCTCTCCTAGGCCCTCAATTAACTGTGGATTTTGCCGTACTCTTGATCTATGAAACACAAAAACACACAAATTTTAAGGAAGATTTTTCAGTTTGATATCCAATTCTCAATCCTTTCCAAACCTAACCTAACCATGAAAGCTATTAGGTCATATCCATTTATTGTATTAATGCCTTAGGTCTCCAATTTTGGTTTGAATGCTTTGTGCATTCCCATACTCTAAATCCTGAATCTTGTGTTGCTTGAAGCACTAACATTTTTCCCCCAGGTTTATTCATTTGATTTTTGAAGATCTTCGCCTTTCTACAATATTTATTATTTGTTTATCCTACCCTTGCTCTTTTTCATTGTGCATTAATTTCCATTTGCTTCAGCTATGCCTCCCGACAATGTCAAAACTGCTTTATGGGTCGCACTTCAATTTACCCATAGCCATCTCCAAATTAGATCAAATCGTAATCCAATGCTCCATTTACCCTTTTCGCAAGGGCAATAGCGCCATTTCGATTCAGGCGAAGGTCATATCTTCAATTTAGCCTTCCTCCATTCAAAAATTCACCCTCTAATAACTTTCTCAACATTTGATCTGGGAATAATCACTGTATTATTACCTAATGTGTAATACAAGTCAAAATGTGTGTGATAAATGTCCCTCAATATTATACACCTTTATTTCATTGTTGGAACATTTGCTAGATAAAAAATCTAGTGTTCTTTTTAAATAAAATGTAGTCTGTATTCCCACTTCAAAGCCCAAGGGGAACAGACTGAGCTTATTTCAGGGTGTCATCTTTTTAAAAAAATCGTTTTATTAGCATTTTCAAAATTATATACATTGCCGTTAGTTTTCATTTATTATACAGTCACAAAGGTTTCTTCTTCGATTCCTCTATTTACAGTCTGTCGCTGTCTGGCTCACATACAATCCTCCCTATCCACCCACTCCAGCTCCCCTCTCTCTTCCCCCCCTTTTCACTGCTGCTCCCCATTTTTGCTTGCTGGGTTTTGCTACCTCACCCACGGATGGTGACTTTGATTTTTTCCATTTGGAGAAATTCTGATAGGAGGTTGGACAGCCAGACTGCAGCTTTAGGTGGTGCTGCTGACCGCCAACCGAACAGGATTCTACGGCAGGCGATCAGGGAGGCAAAGGTATCCGTCCTCCTCCCCATGAAGAGATCTGGCTGATCTGATACCCCAAAGACCGCCAGCTTCAGGAATGGCTCCACCCTCATCCCCACCACTTTGGACATTGCCTCGAAGAAGGCTGTCCAGTACTCAGCAAGTCTGGGGCAAGACACAGAACATCTGGGCGTGGTTGGCACCATTCACATCTATCCTCCACCTCCGGGAAGAACCTGCTCATTCGGGTTCTGGTCAGGTGGGCTCTATGTACCACTTTTAGCTGCGTTAGCATTAGCCTCGCGGATGTGGAGGTAGAGTTGAACCTGTGTAGTGCTTCGCTCCAGAATCCCCACCCTATTTCGAACCCAAAGTCTTCCTCCCATCTCCTCCTCATTGTGTCGAGTTTGGTGTCGGCTCGCTCTAGCAGTCGTTCTTACATGTAACTACAGTTCCCTCTGCCTCGGATGTCTGCGTCCAGTAGTTCCTCCAGTAGTGTCTGTCGTAGTGGTTGCGGGTGTGTCCTTGTCTCCTTCCGTAGTAAGTTTTAAGCTGCAGGTATTTGAGTTTGTTGCTTTTAGCTAATTGGAATCTCTACATCAGTTCTTCCAGTGTTGTGATCCTACCGTCACTGTATAGGTCCCTGACTGTCAATGTCCCCCCATCCTGTCTCCACCTTTAAAAAAAAAAAATTAAAAAAATTTAGAGTACCCAATTCATTCTTTCCAATTAAGAGGCAGTTTAGCGTGGCCAATCTACCTATACTGCACATCTTTGGGTTGTGGGGGCGAAACCCACGCAAACACGGGGAGAATGTGCAAACTCCACACGGACAGTGACCCAGAGCCGGGATCAAACCTGGGACCTCGGTGCCGTGAGGCAGCAGTGTTAACCACTGCGCCACCGTGCTGCCCTGTCTCCACCTTTTGAAGGTGGCGTCGGTGAGTGCTGATGTGAGCCGGTGGTTATTTCAGGTGGGGGCTTGTCGGACATTTCAGTCAACCGAATTGCTGCCTTAGTTGGGTCCATGTCTGGAGGGTGGCTATCACCACTGGGCTGCTGGAGTGTTTCTTGGGCGGGCTTGGGAGTGCCGCCGTGGCGAGGGTCCAGAGAAAGGTCCCCTTGCAGGAGGCCTCCTCCGTGCGCACCCACTCAGCCTCTGGCTCCTTTACTCTTTCCGCTGTCGGAGCCCAGTGGTAGAATTGTAGTTTTGGGAGGGCTAGCCCTCCCCTAGATTTTGTTTTATGTAGGACCTTTTTGTGATCCTAGCATTCTTTCTCCCCCATACAAACGCCATGATTAATTTGTCCAGCGAGTTGAAAAAGGCCTTGGGGATATAGATCGGGGTGGATCTTAGTAGGAAGAGGTATCTGGGCAGTACATTCATTTTGATTGTCGGTTATCTCCCTGCCAAGGAGTGGGAGTGTGTTCCAGCTTTGCATGTCTTTTTTTGACTTCCTCTGTCAGACTGATCAGGTTCCATTTGCGGATCCCCGTCCAGTCATGAGCGATTTGGATCCCCAGGTAGCGGAATTTGTGTCTTGTTTAAACGGCAGTCCCACAAGTGCTGCCCCTCCCCTTTTCGGGTTTAACAGGAAAATCGCACTTTTGCTGAGGTTGGGTTTGTAGCCCGAGAAGGCACCAAACTCTTTCAGGAGCGTGATGATTCCTTCCATGCTGCTTTGTGGGTCCGAGATGTAGAGGACCAGGTCATCAGTGTAGAGTGAGACTCTATGCTCTCTGCCCCCTCTTTGGATCCCCCTCCAGTTCTTTGCTGTTCTGAGAGCGATCGCTAATGGTTTGATCACTAGGGTGAACATTAGAGGCGACAGCAGGCATCCCTGCCTGGTGCTCCTGTGCAGCTGGAAGTACTGGGAGCTGGTGTTATTTGTCCGTACGCTTGCCATGGGAGCATTGAACAGGAGTTTCACCCATGAGGTGAATCCTTTTCCGAGCCCGAACCGCTCCAGCACCTCTAAGGTACTTCCACTCAACCCTGTCGAAGGCCTTTTCTGCGGCCAGGGAGACAATCACCTCAGATGCTCTGTCCCCTGATGGGGGTCATGATCACGTTCAGCAAGCGCCTGATGTTCAATGTTAGCTGTCTACCTTTGACAAAGTTCATTTGATCCTCTGCGACCACCTCTGGTACGTCAGGGTGTCACCTTGGGGATGCATCATGGATCAGTGTTTTCCATAAAAATCCACTATCATGTTCTAATATTGCCACACCTATGCAGAACAAAACTGCAAGGCTACATTCTATTGTAAATGGGAAAGGCAGCCAACAAGACAAAAACCAGCAGCTGCAGGTTGGCTGTGTATTTACCTCTGGAAAGGCCAGACAATATCGATACCAGCAACCATCAGCATAACAAAACAACAGCCATCTGCATACTAATGAGCAATCCCCGGGAACAATAAGCAACATTTAGACACACAAAGCAAAATCAGACTCTTCGGCGCCAGCAGGAGCCTACACAAAAGGAGGTGAACGAGCACCTCAAGACCGCCCATCGATCAGGGAACCGCTCCAGAATTGGAGAAAATAGAACCAAGCGATTGGGACAAAGTCCAATCACTTGGGACCAGGTACAGGGTCTGCCCCAAAAGGCGGGAAGCCCCTGGGGACTATAAGAATTGAGCCCCAAGTTCAAATCGCTCGCCTCTTCTTCACCTCTTCGCTCCCTTCACGCTCTTCTTCCTGCCCAGGTCACCCAGCAACAACGAACCAACATTGACCGTGACCGGTGCAGTGACTCCAGTGATCATCGAACTCGTAAGTCTTAATTCAACACTCGCTACGAGATAGGTGCTCCTAGCTACCAATCCGTACCAACTTCGAATCCCGCAGACTCAGAGCCCAAACGAAAGGCCATTTGTTCCCCTGACCTGGTGGGCCAGTTCAAAGTTAAGTATAGGCCTGTTAGTTGTAGAAGTAGCTTAGACGTAGAATTTGTGCATGAGTAGCGATTACGGTGTATAATAAATGTGCTTTGATTTAAATCTTACTAATCGGTGTATTGGATTATTGATCATTACTCGGACTTGAACCTCGTGGCAGTATCATAAAGATACCTGGCGACTCACGAGCAAAGGCAATAAAACAGAGCAATTAAACTAAGGCAAAGTTAGCAACACTATACCAATATGAGAGATATAAATACCGCATCACTACATTTATTGGATGAGAATGATATTACAAAAGACAGTGCAACACAGAAGGTAACTGACAGAGAGCGGTCACAGGTGCTCAGGCAGGGGCGGCACTATATTGACAAAGAGATGGTATTCAGTGCATCAGAACCAGAGGAGCAGATAGTGGTTTAAACCACAGTCCAGGTTTTAAAACATGGCACTCCCCAGTTTAATACAAAGCATCTCTCCAATATCGTCCCAGCAAAAAGCAAATTGCTGAATACTAGATAAGAAGTCCATAAGCTTTCAAATGTCAGTCACATCTATCACCCAAGATACACTTACCTTGCATTTACTTTTTCCAATAAAGTTTTGGATGGAGTTGTGCTATTTGAAACAAAGCCATCACTATCTGAAGAATCTGCATAGTTTTTGGATATCCAGTCTCTCAGTGGCCTGTAATAATAACAGAAGCATACTTAAAACTCTTACAAAGAACAAAGAAATGTACAGCACAGGAACAGGACCTTCGGCCCTCCAAGCCCATGCCGACCATGCTGCCCGACTAAACTACAATCTTCTACACTTCCTGGGTCCGTATCCCTCTATTCCCATCCTATTCATGTATTTGTCAAGATGCCCCTTAAATGTCGCTATCGTCCCTGCTTCCACCACCTCCTCCGGTAGCGAGTTCCAGGCACCCACTAGCCTCTGCGTAAAAAACCTGCCTCGTACATCTACTCTAAACCTTGCCCCTCGCACCTTAAACCTATGCCCCCTAGTAATTGACCCCTCTACCCTGGGGAAAAGCCTCTGACTATCCACTCTGTCTATGCCCCTTATAATTTTGTAGACCTCTATCAGGTCGCCCCTTAACCTCAGTCGTTCCAGTGAGAACAAACCGAGTTTATTCAACCGCTCCTCATAGCTAATGCCCTCCATACCAGGCAACCTTCTGGTAAATCTCTTCTGCACCCTCTCTAAAGACTCCACATCCTTCTGGTAGTGTGGCAACCAGAATTGAACACTATACTCCAAGTTAGTAACTGCTTAACATAAAAGTTGCTTTCATGATAAGCTGCTGGGTTTATATCAACAAGATTTACTACACTTGTAAACTTATAAATGAACCACCTAGCACCAGCTTGGTACAGTGTGATGATCTTGTCATTTGCTCACCCAATAATCAAAATAGAATTTTAAATAATGAAATATGCTTCTGGATTTGTAGTGTTCAGTTTGAATGTGAACCCACCTTAAAGAGGAGGCAGAATGCATTAATTAGGTTGTGAGTAAAAAAAGCTTGAGTATCACACATTCGATCGTACCTTATAAATGGAATAGCCATGAAAAACTTATTTGGTGCTAAACCCAATTTTGACTTGGGAGTCATGTCATTCCTGTGGGATGGCAGCTTCTCGATGGAAAACCATTCAATATTCTAAAAACCAAATGTATAGCTGGATTAAAAACCTGCATTTATATAGCACTTCAAAATCTGTAGGCTGGCACCTCAGAGCACTTTACAAAACACAGAAGGAATGGGTTGGGTGGACACTGCTTAGGGAAAAAGGGAAGCGAACTTAGGGACATGATTTAAAATAAAACCTTTTGTGAAAGTAATGAGAGACAACAAAGCAGAGAATCCAAGTACAGCTACAGAGTACAGCAGTGACTGCAGAGGTTATCAGAGATGAAGCAGCGATATTCAGGGGCAAGGAGAATTCCTGTAGTCAGGTTAGCAAAGTGCATACAGTGAAGTTAGGCAGGGTAAAGGCATGGAAACATTTGGAAACGAGATGACAATTTTGAAATTGACACAACTGGGATACAAAAGACTAGAGAAAATGGGTTGGGAACAGACTTACTTTGGGTGAAAAGTTTGGCAGGTAGCAAGCTGAAACTTGTGGAAGGTTGATGCAGGAAGGCCAGATAGCAGGTTGACAACATCAAGCCGCGAAATGAAGGTATGGAGCAGGAAAAGAGGAGAATAGGGAGGGGGAAGACAGTCATTTTGGTAATGGAGGAGTGGAGAAGAAAGCTCAACTTTATTCTTGAAGGTTTACATTACTTTTGTTAAATTTGCACTTCATATAAGCATGATTCGATTACTGAAGAGAACTTTTGATTACAAGAGATCAGAGGCCAAAATACATATCCTCTTCATAACACCATTCAGTGCAACAAAGCAGTCTTATGACTCTACCACACTGGAACTACTGCTTGACAAGATTCCTGGGCAATCTTTAAAAATGCAACAAGTTTGAATTTACAAGTTCAAATATTTTATACCCGGATTTCTCTTCTGGTTTTCGGGTTAAACTTTGTATCCTTTGGAACACCTGGGATTATATACAGTCGAGCTAATTGATCATTTATTCTTTGTTCAATAAAGTCATCTTTACAAATGCGATCTCTTATGTCGAACCCAGTTTCTTCAAGAACCTGAAAGAAGCATACAAAGCTTTTCACGGAATGTCAAATATACATAACAGAACATTAAGTGTAGAAATTTAATCAATCTCCATACAATTCTATGCTAATTACTTTTGTACTACAGTACAATATTTAGAATCATCAAGTGAGGAAAGGAAGCACCTTTCCCTGTGTCACCATCTACCCCCTCATTCTGTATAGCATGGCGCATGTGTGGGGGGGTGGGCGGTTGGCAGAGGAAAAAAATGTTTTTCCCTTCAAAAAGTTAATTCAAAAAAAGAAGTGCTCCATTGAACACCACTTCTCATCAATAATCACCAACAGAACGATCCCAAACTATAGTGAAGACATTTAGTAATGAATCATATCTGGATTTACAGATAGAAAGCATCCTATCTGGCTGCATCACAGCCTGGTATGGCAACTGCCCAGCCAAAGACTGTAACAAACTACAGAGAGTCGTGAACACAGCCCAGTCCATCACGCGAACCCGCCTCCCATCCATTGACTCAGTCTACGCCTCCCACTTCCGTGGGGAAGCAGGCAGCATAATCAAAGACCCCTTCCACCCTGTTATTTTCACTACCAACCTCTTCCATTGGGCAGGAGATACAAAAGTCTGAGAGCCCGCACTAACAGATTCAGAAACAGCTTCTTCCCCGCTGTTACCAGACTCCTGAATGATGTTCTTATGGACTGAACTGATCTCTCCTCGCATCTGCTCTACTGTGTAGCACTTCACTCCATATGATTCACCCGGTGTCTGCGTCTATGCATTTGTATTGTGTATCTATCATATGTCCTATGTTTTTTCATATATGGAATGATCCGTCTAGACTGTATGCAGAACAATACTTTTCACTGTACCTCGGTACAATAAACCCAAATCCAAATTCTGTATTAGGATAGAGAGTTTGAACATTGTACGTTAGATTCTGTGTTAGCTTTGGCACTTGGAACCGTAGAACAATAGAATTCCTTACAATGCAGGAGGCTGCCATTTGGGCCATCAAGTCTGCACCGACCCTCCGAAAGAGCACCATATCCAAGCCCACAGCCCCGCCCTATCCCCTGTGGTAAAATGGACAGTGGCATGAATTTTGGTCCCTATATAAAATTGGACACTCTAAATTAAGAATTGGACATTTTAAATCAAATCACAGTCAGCTCCAGGACTGGCCTGATAGGCATACAAATGTGGCCAAGTTTGAATACACTGAACACAGACAAACTGCCAGGACATGTCTGGGCCTGCACTGTTAATCACCCATCAGGAGATAATCAGTCCCATTCATATGCATCGATTGTTTTGGGTTGCTCAGATAAAGCTAGACATTCCGGCACCCTGTTTTCCCACCATTACCATATATGGAGAGAGGTTACTTGCAAACACCACACCTAGAAATAGACCCCTGGGCCCTACAGAGTGGCAATCGGCAACACCATTTTGTATTACGACCCCCACCCCTCACTGGCTGAGGACCAGAGAACCTTCTGGCAAGGCATGCAGACGGGTATAAAGATCGACCACCAGGACCCTCCCCAGCGAAGACTCAGCGCAGAGGTAGAGAAAATTGAACGACCGACCAGAGACGGAAGGAAGCGGCATGCGAGGAACACCTTCGCTGACGAAGGCCCTGGGGAATCGTTCTCAGAGAATCGGATTCGCAGCTCAACTGAGTCCATTGCTTCGGGTAGTATTAAGAATCTTGGGGTCATTTAGTATTGCTTGAGATAATTTAGAAGGGATAACTCGGACTGTTTGATGAATAAATTTGGTTGAATCATACACCTGTATTTGTCCGTTGCTCGTCTTGCAAAGAAAGACACCTAGGTACAACGTTTGAGTAATAAACTGGTCGAAGTGTCTGAGGTTTTACAGACAACACCCCATAACCCCACCTAACCTGCACATCTTTGGATGATAAAGGGAAGTTTTAGCATGGCCAATCCACCTAACCCACACATCTTTGGACTGTGGGAGGGAAACGGAGCCCCTGGAGGAAACCCACGCAGACACAGGGAGAAAGTGCAAATTCCACACAGTGACCCACGGCCAGAATTGAACCAGAGTCCCTGGTGCTTGTGAGGCAGCAGTGCTAATCATTGTGCCGCCCCTTGGATAGTTGAATGGAAACCTGCCCAAAAGCTCTTTAAAAACATTTTTGAAATAACGATTCCACAAATTACAGAGGAGAGATACAAAAACTTTGCATAAAGATTTCCAATAATCCAAATAAAAATGGATTTTCTTTTAAACGCACATCTTACTTTACCTCTCTCACAGCACAGTCATGTGGGGCCTCCTCTTTGTTCACTTTGCCCTTTGGAAACCCCCATCCAGACTTTGCCAAATAACCTTGAACAAGCAGTACCTGTATAAATAGGAACAGGAACAAATTTTAAGTTACTCGGTTTGCAAAGCATTTAACATTTTAATACCATTTAGTTTTTAATTGGCACTGGGAAAGGCAAGGGGTTGACAAAAGAAGACAGCTTTCCTCAGATTATTTACCTCTTCGCAGCTCTTTGCATTTATGTTGTCAACGAGTCATTCTTTATCTAATAATAGCCAGAGAATCACTTGCAATGGCTTTTATTCCACGCCATTACCTCTGGTGCCCCTGTTGGCACCCTCCTATTTCTCATCTACATGCTGCCCCTGGGCAGCATCATCGAAAAGGCCCACAATTTTCACAAATACACCCAGCTCTATCTCACCACCACACTTCGCCACTGTTGGTAAATTATCAGGTTGCTCATCAGTCATTCCATAGCAGATGAGCAGAAATTTCCTCCAATTAATTATTGGCTAGATTATCAGTCCTACAAACGCCATCAATCTCCTTGGTCTTAGTCTCGAGTTTAAGCCAGTCTATTCGCAGCCTTGCTGTCACATCTGATCCAGAGATGAACTTCAAACCTCACATTTGTGCCATCACCGAGACAGTCTATTTCCACCTTCATAACATTGCTCAACTTTGCCTCTGTCTTAGCTCACCTCCTGCAGGAACTCTTATTCATACTTTGTTATCTCTAGCCTCAACTACTTGAACATACTCTTGGCTGACCGCCCATATTCAACTCGCTTTAAATTTGAGGTCACTGAAAGTTGTTACCCATGTCTTAACTCGCAGCAAGTCTAATTTCTCCATGTGCTCACTGACCTACGATGGCCGCTGATCAAGCCACGCCAGGAAGACATTTTTTAAATTTTGATTCTTGCTTTCAAATCCCCCCCTGGCCTTGATCGTCTGTCACTCTGTGATGTGCTAAAGCTTCTGAGATATCGGCACTCATCCAACTCTGGCCTCTTGTTCATCGCTAATTATAACTGCTCCACCATCGGTAGCTGTACCTTTGGTTACCTAGGCCCCAAGCTATGCAATTCCTTCCCTACTTCACTTTTCACTCATAACCTCTTTGAGCACATTTTTTACAAGATCCCACATAAAAGATTGGCATGTAAAATTAAAGTGCATGTGTTTGGGCGTAGTGTATCGAGATGGATAGAAAACTGGTGAGAGGGCAGCACGGTGGTGCAGTGGTTAGCACTGCTGCCTCCCGTGCTGAGGACCCAGGTTCGATCCCGGCTCTGGGTCACTGTGTGTGGAGTTTGCCCATTTCCCGTATTCGCGCGGGTTTCGCCCCACAACCCAAAGATGTGCAGGGTAGGTGGATTGGCCATGCTAAATTGCTCCTTAATTGGAAAAAACGTATTGGGTACTCTAAATTTATGGGAAAAAAAAAAACTGGTGGGAGACAGGAAACAAAGAGTGGGAATAAACCGGTCTTTTTCCAAGTGGCAGGCATGGACTGGTGGGGTACCGCAGGGATCAGTAACAGGACCCAAACTATTCACAAATGTATATTAATGATGTGGATGTAAACAGGTGTCAACCTTCCCACTCCTACCGCTAAGGGGGATTCAGGACAGGGTAGTTTCCAGAGGGTGGGTAGGAGAAGGGAGCGTCTCTGACATTTACAAGGAACTTATGGGGGTCAGAGGAGACGCAGACTGTGGAGCTGAAGCGCAAGTGGGAGGAGGAGCTGGGAGGAGAGACAGAGGATGGTCTATGGGCAGACGCGTTGAGTAGAGTCAACGTGTCCGCAATATGTGCCAGGCTCAGCCCAATACAATTCAAGGTCGTTCACCGGGCTTACATGACAGTGGCCCGGATGAGCAGATTCTTTGGGGTGGAAGACAGGTGTGCAAGATGTGCGGGAGGACCAGCGAACCATGTCCACATGTTCTGGACATGTCCGAAGCTTAGGGGATTTTGGCAGGGGTTTGTAGATGTCATGTCCACAGTGTTAAAAACAAGGGTGGCACTGAGTCCAGAGGTGGCGATTTTCGGGGTGTCGGAAGACCCGAGAACCCAAGAGGAGAAAGAGGCAGACGTTCTAGCCTTTGCTTCCCTGGTAGCCCTGAGACGGATACTATTAGCTTGGAGGGACTCAAAGCCCCCGAAGTCAGAGACCATCAGACATGGCTAGCTTTCTCTGTTTGGAGAAAATCAAGTTCGCCTTGAAAGGGTCACTGTTAGGGTTCGCCCGGAGGTGGCAACCGTTCGTCGACTTCTTCGCGGAAAATTAATGGTCAGCAGAAGGGGGAGATTAGTTTAGCTTAGACTAGGGGGTTAATAAAGGTGGGACCTGTAAGGAAGGGAGACGACTTTTGCACCGTTTATAGTTTCATATACATTGTTTATTTTGTTGTTATTACAATACCAAAAATACCTCAATAAAATGTTTATTTAAAAAAATTAATAATGTGGATGATGGACCTAATATCTCCAAATTTGTTGACGGAGCTGGTTGGGAGGGTGAGCTGTGAGGAAGATACAGAGATGCTTCAGTGTGATTTGGACAAGTTGAATTTGTGGGCAAATGCATGACAGATGCACGTCCCACCATATCCTCAAGGAGTAGTTTCTCCACTTCATTCTCCAGCCGGTCCAGAAGCGACAAAACGAGCCCAGGAACCGCTCGTCCTCCAGCAGCAGGTTGTTAAAGTGCCAGAAAGCGGACCACGACTGAATGTGAGACGGGGTGAGCCCCGCCCACACCAGACGGTGGACTGAGCGCGGCACCTGCTGCACAGAGGCCGTCGGGACGCTGGGCAAATAATGCCCTGGAAATGTAGAGGCGGTCGATTCTGGACATTCCGACCCCAGGCCTCACAAAGGTGGAGTCAGGATGGAGAGTCCACCAGACGTCCACCAAGTCAAAGAACCTGACCAGGTTCTTTAACTTCACCACCGAACGGGAGCTGCACTGGGTACCAAGATGGTCCTTTGTCCTGAGGGTGCAATAAAAATCCCCCCCCTCCCCAGGACAATGGTGCCAAGATGAGTGGACACTTGCTCGAAGAAAACCGTCTGCTGCTGGCCAACCTGGAGAGTGTAGACATTCACAAGGTACCTTAGCCCCCTCAGGTGCAGCAACCAGCCTGGCACTGGCTCCTTGACCCCAAAGTTCTCCAGCTGATAATGTGGGGCCAACATGATAGCCACCCTCCCTAAACGCGAGATTAGGTGACTCATGTTGACCCCCCCGCCATTTTACACTAGGAGCCACATGGCTGTCGTCTCCTGGAGCGGTGTGGATTTCATGCAGGAAGCATGCTGCATATTTCCTGTCCCAGAGGACCGAGAAGTTCTGGAACCTGCAGAGCGCGTCCCTTCTGTCGTTGATGTTGAGGCTGGCTCTGGAAACCTCCATGTCAGCAGTAATGTGCCACCTTCACCATCACAATTTTAGTGTTTGGGAGCGTGCGCCCCTCCGTTCCCTCTGGAGCCTGGCGAGGAAAGATTTCATCCAGCGCTGCTCAATCCCGTCCGTGTCTCCTGCCTCTTTAACGTAGGCACAGGAAGACTGAATGACCAGCGCCATGTCCGACCACCGGTCGAGGGCTAGCTACACTCTGTTTCGGCGACTGCGGTTGGCATATCAAAAATCCTGGAGTTCCTCTCGGGGGCTGAGGGGTGAACTGGTGTCAGGCACGATGGAGTCCACCGCCTCGCAACAGATGGACTCAAAATCATCCCCTGCGTCGCCCACCGAGCTGTCCTCCTCCGGGCAGTCGCCTTCTGGGACCGAGTCTCCCGCCACATTGAGTGTGGCAGATGGCACTGACCCACCAACTAGCCCTGGGTCTGCCTCGGTCCCATGCCCCGGATTGTCGACAGATGGGTTCCTTACGGGCTCCTGTCGGGAAACTGGGCCAGAGCGAAGCGGTGGCTCAGGCCCCCAATTCCTCTTGCGCCGTGGGCCACTGGACAGATGCAGGAATAACTCCGGGAGAAGCTCCGGAATGGAGTTGGAAGTGCCCAGCGCGTCGGAGACTGAGGCGGAGAGGGGGGCCCCCTACGCCGCCACCGCCAAATGACCCTGAGGTCAGGGAGCAGGGTGTGATGTCAAGGGGCTGGGGTGCCACCTTCTCCGCACCAGGGGGGGGGGGCATGTTTGTTTGTTTTTTGCCCCTCCCCCCCTCCAACGAGTGGCGCTGCTTAAAAGGGGGGGCCTGGACCAGAAGGAGTAGATGTGCCTAAGGGAGGTCTTCTTTAGGTCACAAAGGAGTGTCGCCACCTCGGAACGTACCTCCCCCAGTAGTTGGGTGGTAGTGAGGAGGAGCTCCACAGGGAGGTAGGGCGGGACATTGGAAAGGATCACTCCCTCGGCGGTGTCCTCAAGAGGGTCCATCGCCACGTAGGTCAAGCCCACTGTGAGCCCCTTTTCAAAGGCGAGGTGGACAGTCTTCTCGGCCCTCAGGAAGAACACGATCTTCCCGTACATACGAGGCGTGGTGGAGTGGCCATCATGGCAAGTGCTAGACATGATTGGAAATTGACAGTGAGGGGGGGGGGGGGGATTAGGGGAAAGGTGAGGTGGATCAATGTACTCTCCCCGTAGGAAGGTATACAGAAGGGGAACAGAGGGAGGAGGAGGATGGCGACACAGGAGGGTGAGACACCGTAGATGGAATGGTGCTGGAGGTGGGAAACTCCAAGTCTCCTGTGAAGCTGGAGAGTGGGATGACAGGGAGCAAAGGCAGATCTCCAGCCCGGGAGGGGTCTGGCAAAAGCACCGGGTGTGCTCCCACCCTAGGTCGGCCACAATGATTTAAGTGGCGCTGATTCGCCAAGTCTTTGGCCCAAGTAGGGCTCAGCAAAAACACAGTCCATGCTCCCACCCTGGAAACACCACCCAATGGAATTGACCTCCTCCCTGCAGAAAGAAGCCACTGTATGGGGTGTTCAGCACGGGAAGGGCTCAGCAACTACACTGTCCACTGGATACCCCTGACCCGGAACAAGCACACCTAATAAAAATGAAGGTTTCTTCCTTGCCTAAGGCAGTTGACGACAGTTGGGAGAACCAGGCGACAGGACAGGGCCCTCAGCCCGGGAATGTTGAAGTCATCTACTTGTTGTCCTTCTCCCCTTCCTTCACCTCTCCTTCCTCCAGGCGTCTGAGAGCGAGAGTGAGTGTGTTGTCCCTTAGTGTCCAAAGGTTTGGTGGGGCTACAGGGATAGGGCAGGGAATTGGGCTGAGGTAGGCTGCTTTCAGCGAGTCAGTGCAGGCTCGATGGGCCAAATGGCCTTCTTCTGCATTGTACGGATTCTATTCTATGACATGCTTAGAAAATACTGTCCTTTATAACCTCATATTTCTCAGTATCCACAAGACATCGCACCTCTCGACATGGTGTTTAGGAATAGTACAGTTGCAGTTTGCTAATCTTTCTATTACTCATACATAAACTCAAGTAACTAATTAGTGGCGGATTGCGATGGGTATCATAGTTAATCCAGATTATGCCCTCACCCAACCGGTCATTCCGATCATTATATTTTAGAACACAAGAGGCTCATTTGGCTCAGCATGCTTGGGCCAATTCTGCAAGAACTCTCCATTTAGCCCTTTTCCTCTGTTCGCTCTCATGTTTTTCCAATATTTATTCACTTGTCTTTGTAAGCACGGTTATTATTTCTGCTTTGAGCAGTTTCTGGCAGGCCTTTCCACTTTCTAACAACTCTTCATGAAAAAACATATTCTTTTTATTTCCATCTTTGCAACACAGCCATCGTGCCTGCTTGATCAATTGTGCCCAGTTGACAAGGTATCAGGAAGTAAAATATGCATTTGTGGGATGAAAAATGGAGGCTTATGATGAATCTGAGTACATCATGTTATGGCTGTAAGCGGGGGAGGGGGTGATGCAGCAGAGGAGAAAGCATGGTTTCTGGAGCTGGAAAGTGGAGTGGTCTTAATTGACCTGGCATATATGCAATGATTTTTGGTAGCTGATTGTACAAAGGCTTTGAGCAAGTGATTCAGGGGAATGCGTGGAAGAACATTTTTTTAAAAAATGGAGTGAGTGGTAACGACCGGGAACAGACTGCCCATGAGGATGATGGGTACGAAACAATCAAGGATTTCAAAAGAAAACTGGATGGGCACTTGAACAAAATAAACTTGCAGCAGTATGGGGACCACGTGTGGGAATGGCAACAACTCAGTGGGGAGCCAGACAGATTGGATAGGGCATATGGCCAATGTGATTCTATGACTCACTGGCCATTGGAAATAGCGTTACCATATTAGCTTTTTCAAATTAGCCAGCGTCCTGCCATAAACATATGGCAAAGACCTGACATTTGTTTTATTTACCATAAACCTTGACTTTTGCATAGACATTTCCCAAACATGAAATCATGTGGAGCATCTGATGCTACAAACGTCAGTCATTCTAGGTTATTACTTACATTTTCCAGTGTTTCATCTAGTATAATTGCACCATATGTCGGCACTCCCATCTTGTACTCCTTCCATTCATCTAAAATCTTTTCCACATCATCCCCTTTCCGCAGTAAAAATGAACAGTGACTGAAGAGTGCAAACAGCAGTTAAGGAATAAGCATTTAGGTTACATGACTTTCAGCCAGGCAGATTTTCTTGCCATGTAAGCAGGATTTGAATCCAGATGACGCAAGACTCCACAGTAAGATCAGGTAACCGAAGTACTGATTAGAAGGTTCGCAGCTTGGTTTTTAAAATCTGGAATGGAAGGGAAAATAAATATGGGACGGGTGAGATGGGGCGTTGCACAATTTGGGAGTCCCGGGAAAGAATCAGTTGAGTATGACAGAAAATGCACAATTTTAATCAGGCGTGGGGAGGAGGAGTAGATAAATCAACTTATTTGGAGCTTAGAAAGGACAGGGAAATGCAGAGAGGCAAATCATGCTGTCAAAAACTAACCTATTTGCAAAGGCTGCAATATATTGCTACACATCTAGTGATCAGCTCACGACATTTCTGCAAGGGAAATATTTTGCAGATGTTAACAAAATCTACCTCGGATGTAGTCAAAAGGATATCTGATTTGGCAAAATCTCTTATCCCACACTGAGGCAATCCTGGTGTGTTCTGCACGTAGAAGTCCAAGTAAAACCAATGGGCCAGCTCAATCTGAAAGCACACTCTGATCGCATTGTCCCTTTCTTCACTTGGAATATGCAAAATGAATCGGCTGTTCAATAAATAAGCCACATAGTTACAATATTAAATTGTTAGGGTCATTATCATTCATAAAAAGATTCACAATCTTGTGATGTAGATCCCACCATACTGCTATACAACGTGTCCACAGTGACAAATCATCCAACAGTCAAAACAGAGAATCAACAAGAGGCCTGGAAGCAGATTTGGTACCCAGAGGACAGCGATGCACATGTTACATCCTTGTTCAGAAAGGGTGCAAGAACATCTGTATTATTCTGTGATTCTGTCAACTGGGATTAGGTGGGCAGGTCAGGTCTTTCATGCGTTGGTGCAGACTCAATGGGCCTCTTCTGCACTGTATTATTCTGTGATTCTGTGAATAAATCCAGCAACCACAGGCCAGTCAGTTTAACTTAATGGTTAGAAACAAATCATGTTCAGCTTGATTGGGGTTTTTCGATGAGGCTAATGCAATTGGTGTACATGGTCTGTACTTCAAAAAGACATTTGATAAAATGCCACATAACAGGCTTGACAGCTGAGTTAAAGCCCATTGGATAAAAAGGGGCAGTTGCAACATTAGCACACAATTGCTGATCGACAGGGAACGGAGAATAAATTTGAGGGGTTATTCTTTGGACTGCAGGCAGGTGGGATTCCCTGTGGTCAATACTATGTCCACTGTTTTTCCTGATATTTATAGGAAAAAAGGTCCTACAGACCCTTGAAAAGGGGGGGAAAAACATCGCTTTGTTTTTAGCTGGAAGCTACAGTAGTTGGTGACAGGCAGCTGGAGAGGGGATATCGCTCTCAGCTTTGCTAGAAGCAAAGCCACACAATTAAATCATGGTTCATAAAGCCAGTGCTAAAAAGCTAAAGGATAGCTACTTAAGAAAATTAGAGAAATAAAGAGGAATTTCCAGGGAGCTTGAAGTTAAAGGAACAAAGGAGGACTGGGAGAACAAGATACTGTTCATTTCAAGGCACAGAATTGTAAAGAAGCTGGCTAGTGAGAAATCAGCAAGATATCTGAAATGGTTCTAAAGTTTGTGATATCTTACTACAGTTTGTGAGGCATGAATTGAAATTATTGTGGAGCACTTGGTAGCTGGATATCGGAATTTGTGTGCAAAAGCAGTCAAGATAAAGCAATCCTAAAAAGGATTGGTATAAAATCTGGTTCACAGAAGTGATGCGGAAGATCTGTTCACAAGGGTCTTTTGGAAAATGTAAACTGGATTTCTGAATGCAAATCGTTAATGGAAGCATGATTATGAGAAAAGGTTTAAAGTATGTTTTGGGATTGGAGTTTGGAAACTCTTATATGAAAATTATCTTGGAGGGTTCTCAGAGGAAGAAATCCAGACACTAACTAAAAGAGAAAATGCTGGAAAATCTCAGCAGGTCTGGCAGCATCTGAAGGGAGAAAAGAGCTAACGTTTCAAGTCCAGATAACCCTTTGTCAAAGCCGAGTGGAGTGCGTGTTTGACCATAGCCGATCTGTGTGTTTTTAAAAAGTACTTTGTATGCTAATGAGACCACTATTGTTTCAAATGTACTGTGTCATCTGAGTTAATCCTAAAACCTGTGGGTAATTATTAACCTAAAGGTTTTTTTTTGGGGGGGGGGGGGGGGGGGAGAAAGAGTAAAGATGTTTTGTATTATAATCCAATTTTTCCATGTTTATTAATTGATTAACTAATTAACAGTCCTGGGACAAGTTGGTGGAATGGCAAAGATGAAATGTAATGCAGAGAAGTGTGAAGTGGCAAATAGTGAGAAGAATGAGGCCCTGAGGCGGGTCAATGCATCCTCGTTGTGTACCAGGCTCAGGTCTACAAGCGCACGTGATGGTGGCCCGGATGAGCAGATTCTTCGAGGGGGTGGAGGATACGTGTGGACGCTGTGCGGGGTGTCCTACGAACATTTCCATGTGTTTTGTGCATGTGCGAGGCTGAAGGGCTTCTGGCAGGGGTTTGCTAACATCATATCAGAAGTTTTAAAGACGAGGGTGGTGCTGAGTCCAGAGGTGCCGATCTTTGGTGTGTCGGAAGATCTAGGTGACCAGGAAGTGCGAGAGGACAATGTCCTGGCCTTTGCCTCCCTGGTGGCCCTGTGACGGATCTTACTAGGTTGGAGGAACTCAGAACCCCCGAAGAAGAGGGTTCGGGTTACTGACATGGCAGGGTTTCTCAGACTAGAGAAAATTAAATTTGCCTTGAGGGGATCGCTGCAGGGGTTTGCCTGGGGGGGGGGGGGGGGGGGGGGGGGGGGGGGGGGGTGGGGGGAAGAGACAGGAGAACAGTGGAAAGGGGGCTGGGGAAGGTGGTCCTGTTTGTGCAAGCCATGTTTACTGGGGGGGGGGGGGGGGGGGGGGTATATTGTTTTGTTCTTGTTGAAACCTGATGTTTAAAATAAAAGCCTCAATAAAATATTTTCTAAAAAAAAATTAATGAGGAGAGGCAGTATAAAATAAAGAATACAATTCTAAAGGGTGATCAGGAGGTATATGTGCACAAATCATTGAAGGTAGCAGGGCAGGATGAAAAAATGGTTAATAAGCTCTCAATGCTTTATAAATAAAGACATACAATACCAAAGCAAGGGAATTACAGGTGAACCTCTTAGCACTGGTCCTCAGCTGGAGTACCGTGTTCAATTCTGGGCATTGCTCTTTAGGAATATGCGATGCCATTAGCGAGGGTGCAGAAAGGAATTACGAACATGGCTCCAGAGATGAGAAAACTCAGTTATTCGGACAGATTGCAGAAGTGGGTCTGATCTCCTTAGAAAAGAAAAAGGTGAGGGGAGATTGACTGACGGCTTCAAAAGCCTGAAGGGTCTGGACAGGGTCGAGGGAGAAACTGCTCCCAATGACAGAGAGTTTGAAAACCAGAAGACACCAATTTAAGGTAACTGGCAAGAAAACCAAAAGCAAAAATACACAGTGATTAGGAAATAGAATGCACTGCCTGGTTGTGGTGGAAGCAGAATAATTGAGGCTTTGAAAAGGAAATTGGATAATTATCTGAACAACGGTGTGAATTCAACATATTTCAATAACTAACAAGAATCTTAAACAAAAGTGAATTACATCAGAATGAGGAGAGAACTGGTTCAGGTTAATTGGGATAAAGGACTGATCGATTAGGAGAAATGCTTCATTCAAAAGGGTTGCAAACCTTTGGAATTCAGGTTATGGATGTTCCATCATTGAATGCACTTATGGCTGGGGACGGAGTGTGTTCTGGTCTCTCAGGGAATCATAGGGGCAGGCTGGAAAGTGGAGTTAAAACCATGATCAGACTGAATGGCAGAGCAGGCTCAATGAGGCACGTGGTCTACTCTTGCGTCTTGTGAAGAATGATAGGACTACGTGAAAGGGTAGGGGATTGGGCTGACTAAGTTGCTCCTGCAGACAGCTGGCATGGACTCAATGGACCGAATGGCCTCATTCCATGCTGTAACTATTCTATGATTGTTTTTACGTTTTTGCCACAAAACATGGATAAGTCAAATTGGAAAAAAAAATTAGCTACGTAATCTATTCGTACAATAATTAGCTTAACTAGTAATAGGCAAGATAAACAACAGGCTACATCATTGCTAAGTAAATCTGACTTAACACGGACATGTGCACAATCTCTCAAACAGGTTTAGGTAATGGCATAGGAAAACATTTTCAGAGAAAATATCACTCTGCAGTGTCGTCCTGCAGCTGTACATTCCAACAAAAAACATTTCATGGGGAGGACCCACCATCCGTGGTTAACTAAGAGTTATAGATAGTATCAAGCGTGAAGAAAAAGCATATAACTGCACAAGGATGGGCAGGTCAGAAAATTGGACAGAATATAAAAAACAGCCAAGAATGACAAAGATTAATAAGGAAGGAAAATTAAGAGTATGAGAAAGCTAATTTTAAAAAGTTAACAAAGCGAGCATTGGTCCTACAAAAAGCGACTCTCGGGAATTAATAATGGAAATTAAGGAGATGGCAGATCAACTGAACAGGTATTTTGCATCAGTCTTCATTATAGAGGATGCAAGTAACATTCCAGAAATAGCTTCAAATCAGGAAAGGGAAGGGAGGAACTCACAAAGATTACAATCGCCAGGGAAATGGTACTGAGCAAAATGTTGGAGCTGTGGGCTGACAAATGCCTGGATCCTGATGAACTTCATCCTAAGATCTTAAGAAAAGTGGCTAGGGAGATCACTGATGCGTTGGGTTTAATCTTTCAAAATTCCCTAGATTTGGGGAAGGTTCCATTTGATTGGAAAATAGTAAATGCAACTCCTTCATTCAAAGATGGAGGGAGCAGAAAGCAGGAAGCTCCAGGCCAGTTAACTTAACATTTGCCAAAGAGAAAATGTTGGAAGTTATTATTAAAGATATTATAACAGGGCACTTCGATAGAGTCAAGCAATCAGAGTCATGGCAATCAGACAAGTCAATATGGGTTTGAGAAGTAAATTATGTTTAACCAATTTATTGGAGTTCTTTGAAGTAACATATGCTGTGGATGAAGGAGAACTGGTACTTACTATTCTTAGATATTCAGAAGGCATTTGATAAGGTGCCACATCAAAGGTTCCTGTGGAAAATAATGCCTCATGGTGTATGGGGTAACATATTGACATGGATAGAAGATTGGCTGGCTCGCTCACACAACGGGTAATTTTCTGGTTGGCAAGATGTAATGAACGGTGTGCTACAGGGATCAGTGCTGGGCCTCAATATTTTTAGTTTGCATAAAGAACACAGATGAAGGAAACAAAGGGTATTGTTGATAAACTTGATGATACAACACAATTGGTAGTAAAATAAGTTGGAAAGAGGACATAAGGAGGCTACAAAGGGACATAGATAGGTTAAGTGATCTGGAAAATTCGAAATTGTTCATTTTTGCAGGAAGAATAACAAAAGGCGCATATTATCTAAATGCTGAGATTGCAGAGCTCTGAGATGCAGAAGGATCTGGGTGCCCCAGTTCATGAATTGCAAAATATTAGTTTGCAAGTAATTAGGAAAGCTAATAGAAATGTTATTGTTTATGTTGAAGGGAATGAAATACAAAAGTAAACGGGTTAAAATATGGAGAATTGTTTTTCTTAAGAGTTGTGAGGCTTTGGAATTCTCTTCCTCAAAAGGCAATAGAAATAGAATCTGTGAAAATGTTTAAGGCAGAGCTAGATAGATTGTGAGGGGGGTGGAAGCTTATTGGGGTATATGGGAATTGAGGTTAAAATCAGATCAACTATGATCTCACTAAATGGCGGAGCAGGCTCAAAGGGTCCAGTAGGCCTACTCCTGCTCCTAATTAGTATGTTCATATATGCAAAGGAATTTTAACATTTTTCATCTTTCACAAAAGTAAAAGCATTACTGATGCATTTTACACTTCAGTCTGACAGTGTAGATTCAGATTTAGTGCGTGGCCTTTAGTGGTGTAGCCAGAGGCAGGCTTACACCTTTGGGGGCTCCACGCTCTCCCTCTATACGTGGGACCCAGATAAACCCCCCCCCACATCCCTAATGATGTCGAGCCCCACCGCAAAAAGGTAGCAAATTCAACAGGCAAAAACAACAAGACGTTGGTTGCTCTCCAGCCTCCTCGTTCTCAGCTCTGCCATGCTGGCCTCTGGTCGAATCATTCCGCTGCTCCGAGACACTATGATGGAACTTGCTTGGCCTTCAAAGCCCTTCCAACTGCTGCTCACCTTTCACTCAGGTGGTAGGGCCTCGAACTGTGATGACTGCATGTGCTCCTGGTTATCTGCTCTTTTGACCCTTTCCTTTTGGTTGCTTGGCCACCCACCCTGCTCAGCCTGGCCTGGAGTCTTCTGCTACTCCCCTCGATGGTCGTTGGACAGCACCACCTCCTCAACTCGCTCGAGACTTTGCAAGCTCACATTTGCCTCTGGCTGCTTGCCAGACTGAATGCCAGAAATCTGGCTGCTACCTTGCACCTTTATTCAATGACAGTTCAGCAACTTCACACAAATTTAGGAGATGGGTCTGAATTGCTCTAAGTCTCCACCACCTGCCAAACCGTTCTCCTGATCTAAAGGAGAGTCCACCAATTAGAACCCAATGTTGTTCTGCATTGTGTGATGGGCTCATTCAAATTTGTTGAGCCTACCATCAAATTTAGAGCTATGAAGGCTCTGATTGTCATGGTGTGAGCACCAGTCATGCTGGGGCCTTGCGCTGTGGGGCTGTGTTTCATGGAAAGTATGCCTCTTGAGGGGAGCTAAACACTTTGATGCAAACATGCACAGTATTATCTTTCTTCTTGGTGATATTTGACTTGAAGGTCGAACATGTTCATCATCTGAGGTCTTCGGTGGATACCCAAGTGACTGCCAAAGCCAATCTGTGCCCAGAAGGTTCTGCTGCAAATAGGACAGGATACAGACGACTTGAGTGTTGACGAGCTGCTGGCTCAGGTTTTCCCTCACCACTTGATTTCTTTCTGCCTTTGATATGCCCTTGCTTTCAAAAACAGTGATCCTGTGGCTTCTCCCAGGACTTGAAATCAATATCATAGAGTTCCAAAGTATCATTGCAGCAATTCATTTCACTGTCATAAGTGTACCCCAAGTTCTCCAAAGAAGGTTCACTTTACTGAGCGAGGCATTCTGGCGACATGGCCTGCCCAACTCAGTTGTGACTATCTCAGTGGGGTATTGCAAATACATCCTAAAATACTGACTCTCTGTGCATCTGAAAGTCATGCACCAAAACTGGACAAACGACATAAATAGCATATAAATCTTGTCAGGTCCTACATATGTGCAAGTTTAGCAGGAAAAGTATATACTGCCTAAGATGCTTATTGTTTTTTTATGCTGTGGAGTGCATGTTAAATTTTGCATTGCAAAGCAATGTACAAAATAAATCTCCGCAGATTAAAAATAACCACCCAGTTCCTCCCTGCAATTTGAAGTAATAGAACTATTCACTAACCCAGCACGTTTTGTTTCAAAGATTAAGCTTTGCAAGTAAATTCAAATATGTTAAACTACAAACTATAGATACTGTGAATCGATATGAATTTATACTTTAAGAAAGCAATGTCACAAAATGTCCTCTCGTTTTACAACATTTAGCATCGTGCGATTTCGTTTCGAAACAAAAATGAAACTCGATTTACACGCTCTCCTGGTTTTATGTAAAATATCGAAGGATCCCCAAACTCCCTTTGCTTTGAATTAAATTCCATTTTAACTTTGGCCCTTGGTTGTGTCGGGCTCTCCGCTCGGAGCGCATTTCCTCCTCCTGGACCTTCCACTTCCTTCTTTCCAACCCACCCCGTCCCCCACCACTGGACAATCCGACCTTTTGTGATTTCACACGCTGCTTCCTGTGTGTTTACCTGCAGAGATCGTCCAGCACCCCGATTGGAATGTCCACTTTCTTCCCCTCCATAGTGTCCACATACCGCGGCTGCTACTCCCAGAGCCCGTCACCGCTTCCGGGAATGAGAATGCAGCCACCCGCTCCATTCGACCCAGCCTTTGTGACGTCGACATGATTGACAGCAGCCCTGCAGAGCTCAGGGAGCTTGGCCACTAAGGCAGCCACAAGCTAAGAGGAGGAAACTATCAAAATATTTAACAGCAGTTTTATTACCCACACGTTTAAAATCTCCCCCGCCCCGCCCGAACATTCCGAAAATCCTGTGTTCCTCTAACACTGGGTTCCTTGTGCAAGCCCGCCCTTCCTTTACCCCGCCCTTGGATCGTTGCGCCGTCAGCCCATCTATGCCCAAACCCATTCCCGAAAATTCTCTGCTCCTCCACCTTTCTCACATTGAGGCACTCCTTCATAGCAAAGGAAAAATTGCGTGGCTGGAAATCTGAAAAGAAAAAAGTGCTCAGGTCCGTTTTTGAGCGGGATGAAGCTTCTACTCCATTTGGTATGGCTCCTACTTCAGAGCTGCAGGAAGGTAGAAGTGTGATGGGTCTCGTACCGTTGGGAGGGGAGAGATGACAGGACCTTGAAATGACAAATATGTCATGGAACAAAAGACAACGGGCCGTGGCTGGCGCAACCATTAGGCAAACTAAAATAGCCACCAGATTGGGGAAGGTTTTTAAAAAAAACTGCCGGCTTTTTAAAATCAAATCGGAACTGAAAACCGACCGAAACCCCACGGAGCTCGGCATCAATCTGCCAGTGGGGAACGAAAGCATTCAGAGAGATTTTAAACTTCTGCTTTAAGCGCAACACTCCCATAATCCATCAGCAGCAGCCAAGCGGATAGAAACTACAACTCCTCGCGGCATAGCGAGGCGGTGACGTCACATCGAGCCCAGCCCAATCACATTGAAGCGTCATTCAACGGCAAAACAAAGCTAACAGCACTGAGCTTGGCTGTGAGTTTGGCGGGCGCGGTTTGAATTTCAAACCGGGATGCGGGCGCGAGCAGTGAGAACGACGAGCACCAGTGGAGTGGAAGTAGAGGGGGTGGAGTGGATGGGATAGTTTGGGTCACTCCATTTGTGATCAGGTCAGTCGGTAGGAATCCCTGGGATTCATGTCGCATTACATTCATCCCCCACCATCTGGCCTACGAAATCCTACCAACTGTCCTGGCTTGACACAATTCACAAAGCTTTAACCTGCGGTTACCCCATCTCTGGATCTGTAAAGATTTAATCACCTGCTAATGCTCCCATTCCAAGCATTGTCTGGTATCTTTGAATCTGTCTATATATATGTTTCTGGGACATACCTCTTCATTCACCTGAGGAAGGAGCAGCGCTCCGAAAGCTAGTGACATCGAAACAAACCTGTTGGACTTTAACCTGGTGTTGTAAGACTTCGTACTGTCCTTTAGGTTAAGCAGAGTAACAAACTGGTAGGTTTCAATATTAAACCTTAATCCCATGACATGCTCAGAGCACTTTTCTCAGGTCTATGTGGCTGCTCGTTCTTCTTTCTTAATGGTTGTATATATTTTTTCAGTATCCGTGAGAGATCTTGAGATGTAGGAAGCTGGCCATCTTTGTCCACCGTTTTGAACTTGAAACAATAGTGACCTAAGCCTTCAGATGATTTGTCTGCAGCTACAATTGTTGGCAATTCTGGATTGTAGTGTTAGAATTTATGTTGAAATTAGATTTTTTAAATCTTGTCAAAAGTATTTTGCTGGTCCACTTTCAACTGCAGCTGTTGACCTTGTCTCAATAGCTGTCATAATGGCTCTTTCATTTCCACCAAGTTTTGTAGGATTTATTTTAGTATGGACTTACCTATGTGGTTGACCATCCCAAGGAATCTTTGTAATTATGTGATGGTTTTCTTTGAGTTGGCAGTAATTCCAAAAACTGGCACAATGTGTGCTAAAAAAGGTTGATCATAGGCTTTGTAAATTTAAATTTATTATTCAACTCCATCTACAAGTTTGCTGACGATACAACCATAGTGGGCCGGATCTCGAATAACGACGAGTCAGAGTACAGGAGGGAGATTGAGAACCTAGTAGAGTGGTGCAGCGACAACAATTTATCCCTCAATACTAGTATAACTAAAGAGCTGGTCATTGACTTCAGAAAGCAAAGTACTGTATTTGGTAGTCGGTCTTAGGGGTATTACGGTACTTAGGTTGGAAGTACCTGATGCTGTAAGATCATTGGTGTTGGGGGTACCTGATACTGTAAGATCATTGGTGACACCTGCCTGCTGGTTCCGCCCAGTAAGGCGGAGTATAAGAGTCTGGGTTTCTCTAGCTGCTGCATTCTGTACCCACGCTGCTGGGGGAAACATCTAGTTCAATAAAGCCTTCAATTGTCCTACAATCTCGCTTCGGGAGTTATTGATCGTGCATCTATTTATTGAACTAGATTTGAAGAATGGAGCTCCGCATCAAGCCGGAGTGTCTGCAACTTAGCCCCCACGCGGCAAACTCAGCGGCGACCTTTAAACACTGGCTGGCGTGTTTCAACGGATACATCAGGACGGCCACGACTACACCCATGGAAGACCAGAAACTGCAAGTTCTCCACTCAAGGGTGAGCCCAGAAATCTACACGCTCATCAAGGACGCGGACGGGTTTCGAGGCTGTGATGACCCTGTTGAAAGGACACTACATTCGCCCAGTAAATCAGGTTTATGCTCGACATCTTCTAGCTACCAGACAACAAATTCCGGGGGAATCGCTAGACGAATTCTACCGCGCACTGCTGGTACTAGGTAGGAACTGTGACTGTCCACAAGTTTCAGCCAACGAACACACCGAACTGTTAATCCGGGACGCCTTTGTTGCAGGTATGCTGTCCTCCCAGATCCGCCAGCGGCTGCTGGAAAAGGAGACGCTAGGCCTCAAGGAAGCACGGGCCCTCGCAAGCTCCTTAGACGTAGCCTCCCGCAACGCCCGAGCGTACGTCCCCAACCGCGCGGCAGCCCCGTGGACACGTGGACCGCAGCCGATTCTGATGCATCCCCCAACCCCCCAGAAGCTTGTGCCGTGCGGTTGCCAGGCAACCCCGGAGGGCCCCGATGTTATTTTTGCGGGCAAGCCAAGCACCCGCGGCAACGCTGCCCGGCCCGCTCCACAACTTGCAAGGGCTGTGGAAAAAAGGGGCATTTCGTGGTGGTATGCCAGGCCTGGGCGGTTGCCGCTGTCTCCGGGGGCAAACCGGGGCCACCGCCATTACCCTCATCGCAGGCCACGTGCGGCCCGTGGGCGCCACCACCTTCGGTCCTGCGAGCCACGTGCGGTCCCCGAGCACCACCATCTTGTTCCCCAGAGATCACGTGCGATTCGTGGGTGCTGCCATCTTGCCCACCCCCGGCCATTGGCGACCCGTGGGCGCCGCCATCTTGACTGGAGTCTCAAGGCCCCGATTCGGATGACCGCACACCGCCCGAGGAAATCCATCAGCTTCTGCCACGACTCGCCTCGGTGACTCTGGACTAGTCTCGGGCGCCGAACTCTTTCGACCACTACGACGACGGTACTCGTCAACGGACACAAGATATCCTGCCTGATCGACTCCGGGACCATAGGGAGCTTGAAACACCCCAATATGGTAAGGCGCTGCTCCCTCCCTATACAACCAGTTAACCAGAAAATCTCCCTGTCCTCCGGGTCTCCCTTTGTAGAGATCAAGGGATACTGCATAGCTAACCTCACAGTCCAGGGAAGAGAGTTTAACAATTTCCGATTCTACGTCCTACCTCACCTCTGCGCTGCCACACTCCTGGGATTGGACTTCCAATGTAACCTCCAGAGCTTAACCTTTAAATTCGGCGGCCCTATCCCCCCTCTCACTGTCTGCAGTCTCGCAACCCTCAAGGTCGACCCGCCTTCCCTGTTTGCAAACCTCACCCCCGATTGCAAACCCGTCGCCACCAGGAGCAGACGGTACAGTGCCCAGGATCGGACCTTCATCAGGTCGGAAGTCCAGCAGTTACTGAAGGAAGGTATTATCGAGGCTAGCAACAGCCCCTGGAGAGCTCAAGTTGTGGTTGTAAAGACCGGGGAGAAGCACAGGATGGTCATCGATTATAGTCAGACCATCAACAGGTATACGCAGCTCGACGCATACCCTCTCCCCCGCATATCTGATTTGGTCAATCAGATTGTACAATACAAGGTCTTTTTCACGGTGGACTCAAATCCGCCTACCACCAGCTCCCCATTCACCCGGACGACCACAAGTACACTGCATTCGAAGCAAATGGGCGGCTCTACCACTTCCTAAGGGTTCCCTTCGGTGTCACAAATGGGGTCTCGGTCTTCCAACGGGAGATGGACCGAATGGTTGACCAGTACGGGTTGCGGGCCACGTTTCCGACCTCGACAACGTCAGCATCTGCGGCCACGACCAGCAGGACCACGGCATCAACCTCCGCAAATTTCTCCATAGCGCCATTCTCCTTAACCTAACCTATAACAAGGAGAAATGCGTATTCAGCACTGATCGTCTAGCCATCCTCGGCTACGTAGTGCACGATGGTGTCATAGGCCCCGACTCCGAATGCATGCGCCCCCTCATGGAGTTTCCCCTCCCACACTGCTCCAAGGCCCTGAAACATTGCCTGGGTTTTTTTTCATATTACACCCAGTGGGTCCCCAATTATGCGGACAAGGCCCGTCCGCTAATCCAATCCACAGTTTTCCCCCTGTCGGCAGAGGCCCGCCAGGCCTTCAGTCGCATAAAGGCAGACATCGCAAAGGCTACGATGCACGCAATCGATGAGTCCCTTCCCTTCCAAGTCGAGAGCGATGCATCCGACGTAGCTCTGGTGGCCACCCTCAAACAAGCGGGCAGGCCCGTGGCCTTCTTCTCACGTACCCTCCATACCTCCAAAATCTGCCATTCCTCCGTTGAGAAGGAGGCCCAAGCGATAGTAGAAGCTGTGCGGCATTGGAGGCATTGCCTGGCCGGCAGGAGATTCACGCTCCTCACTGACCAGCTTTCATGTTTGATAATGCACAGCGGGGCAAGATAAAGAACAATAAGATCTTACGGTGGAGGATCGAGCTCTCCACCTACAACTACGAGAGCTTGTATCGTCCCGGGAAGCTGAACGAGTCTCCTGATGCCCTATCCCGCGGCACAAGTGGACCGACTCCGACCCTTCACGATGACGTCGGCCACCCGGGGGTCACTCGTTTCTTCCATTTTATCAAAACCCGCAACATGCCCTACTCATTGAGGAGGTCAGGACCGTCACCAGGTACTGCCACTTCTACCGGCCAGAGAAAGCGCACCTGGTGAAGGCTTCCCGCCCCTTTGAACGCCTCAGCATGGACTTCAAAGGGCCCCTCTCCTCCACCGACCGCAACACGTACTTCCTGAATGTGATTTGACGCGTACTCCCGGTTCCCGTTCGCCATCCCCTGTCCCGACATGACCGCTGCCACCGTCATTAAAGCCCTCCACAGCATCTTTACCCTGTTCGGTTTCCCCGCCTACGTCCACAGTGATAGGGTGTCCTCCTTCATGAGCGACGAATAGCGTCAATTCCTGCTCAGCAAGGGCATTGCCTCAAGCAGGACGACCAGTTACAACCCCCGGGGAAACGGGCAGGTGGAGAGGGAGAACGGAATGGTTTGGAAGACCGTCCTACTGGCCCTACGGTCCAGGAATCTCCCAGTCTCCCGCTGGCAGGAGGTCCTCCCCGATGAACTCCACCTCATGAACATCTCCTTGTCTTCCCTAGGAAGTCCTCCTCCGGGACCTCGCTCCCAACCTGGCTGGCAGCTCCTGGACCCATTCTGCTCCGCAAACACGTGCGGGCGCACAAGTCGGACCATTTGGTCGAGAGGGTACACCTCCTTCATTCTAACCCTCAGTACGCCTATGTGGCATACCCTGACGGCCTGCAGGATATGGTCTGCCTCCGGGACCTGGCGCCTGCTGGATCCCCACCCCCCCTCACCAACCCCTCCCACCGACGCACCCCACGGCTGCCCCCTTCCCAGGGGGATCAGTCCTTCCACTGGTCCCACCCAGGGGTGATGACGTTGAAGACGCCACGCTCCCAGAGTCACGGATGCCCGAGCCGGCGCCTGCATCACCTCCAAGACTGCGACGATCACGGAGGACTTTTTTTAACAGGGGGTGAATGTGGTAGTCGGTATTAGGGGTATTACGGTACCTAGGTTGGAGGTACCTGATGCTGCAAGATCATTGATGTTGGAGGTACCTGTTACTGTAAGATCATTGGTGAAGCCTGCCTGCTGGTTCTGCCCAGTGGTATAAGAGTCTGTGTTTCTCTAGCTGCTGCATTCTGTACCTGCGCTGCCGGGGTAAACATCTAGTTCAATAAAGCCTTCAATTGTCCTACAATCTCGCTTCTGGAGTTATTGATCGTGCATCACTGTACACACCCCTGTCAGCATCAACGGGGCCGAGGTGGAGATGGTTGGCAGTTTCAAATTCCTTGCAGACGGCACCATATGACTATTGAGAGACTGGCAAGTCTCTACCTACCAGACCAGCAGTAGGCAGGAGTTGTGTTTAATGTGTTGTAGGGCAAGGGATTGTCAGGAAACTAGTGTTTTAAGTAATCTCTCTTTGTTTTTTTGGATATTAGAAATAAGGTATAGATTTAGATGAGTTTAATTGTGTGTTTCTGTGTAAGAAAGGTACAACTCTGGTTAGATTCATGTTTAAACAAAGGTGTTTGCATGTATGGGGGTTTTGGTTTCAATTCAAACTTTGCCTGCATTGTGATAGAGAGTTTACGGCATGAAAACCGAGTTTAAAGAAACACTAGGCTGTCGCTTGGTAAATGTGAGGTCATCCATTTTGGTAGGAATAACAGCAAAATGGACTATTATTTAAATGGTAAAAAATTGCAGCATGCTTCTGTGCAGAGGGACCTGGGTGTCCTTGTGCATGAATCGCAAAAAGTTGGTTTGCAGGTAAAGCAGGTAATTAAGAAGGCAAATGGATGGGAGGAGAGATAGAGGATGGTCTGTGGGCGGACACGTTGAGTAGGGTCAACACGTCCGCAACATGTGCCAGGCTCAGCCTGATACAATTCAAGGTCGTTCATCGGGCTCACATGACAGTGGCCCGGATGAGCAGATTCTTTAGGGTGGAAGACAGGTGTGCAAAATGTGCGAGAGGACCAGCGAGCCATATCCACATGTTCTGGACATGACCGAACCTTAGGGGATTTTGGCAGGGGTTTGCAGATGTCATGTCCACGGTGTTAAAAACAAGGGTGGCACTGAGTCCAGAGGTGGCGATTTTCGGGCTGTCGGGAGACCCAGGAAACCAGGAGGAGAAAGAGGCAGACGTTCTGGCCTTTGCTTCCCTGGTAGCCCGGAGACGGATACTATTAGCTTGAAGGGACTCAAAGCCCCCGAAGTTGGAGACCTGGCTTTCGGACATGGCTAGCTTTCTCTGTTTGGATAAAATCAAGTTCGCCTTGAGAGGGTCACTGTTAGGGTTCGCCCAGAGGTGGCAACCGTTCGTCAACTTCTTCGCGGAAAATTAATCGTCAGCAGAAGGCCGGGGGAGGGGGGGGGTAGTTTAGCTTTGAGTAGGGGGTTAATAAAGGTGGGACCTGTAAGGGAGGGAGACGGCTTTTGCACTATGTTTATAGTTTCACGTACATTGTTTATTTTGTTGTTGTTACAATACCAAAAATACCTCAATAAAATGTTTATTTTTTTTTAAAAAAGAAGGCAACTGGAATTGTGTCCCTCATTGCGAGAGGGATGGAGTTTAAAAGCAGGAAGGTTATGTTGCAGCTGTACAGGGTGCTGGTGAAGCCACACCTGGAGTACTGTGTGCACTCTTGGTCTCCTTACTTGAGAAAGGATGTACTGGCACTGGAGGGGGTGCAGAGGAGATTCACTGGGTTGATTCTGAAGTTGAGAGGATTGGCTTATGAGGAGAGACTGAGTACACTCGGACTATAGTTATTAGAATTTAGAAGAATGAGGGGGGCTTTATAGAAACATAAAAAGTGAATTGAACATTCTGAATTCTCCCTCTGTGTACCTGAACAGGCACTGGAATGTGGCAACTGGGGGCATTTCACAGTAAACTCTTTGCAGTGTTAATGTAAGCCTACTTGTGATGATAAAATCATTAAATTAAAATTATGAAGGGAATAGATAAGATAGAAGCAGGGAGGTTGTTTCCACTGGCGGGTGAAACTAGAACTAGGGGGATAGTCTCAAAATAAGGGGAAGCAGATTTAGGACTCAGTTGAAGAGGAACTTGTTCTCTCGAAGGGTTGTGAATCTGTGGAATTCCCTGCCCAGTGAAGCAGTTGAGGCTACCTCGTTGAATGTTTTTAAGGCAAAGGTAGATAGATTTTTGAACAGTAAATTAATTAAGGGTTATGTTGAGCAGGCGGGTAAGTGGAGCTGAGTCCGCAAAAAGATCAGCAATGACCTTATTTAATGGCGGAGCAGGCTAGAGGGGCCAGATGGCCTACTCCTGCTCCCAGTTCTTATGTTCTTAGCAGCTAGGGGCCACTTCAAGTTAGAAAGACCTTTTTGAGTTAGTTTAAGCAGATACAGTAGCAGTTGGAGCCAGGTAGCTGGAGAGGAAGGGAGAGAAAGCTCTTACAAAACCTGCTAGAAACAGAAAAGCAGAACATTGAAGTAAGATGCAGAAAGCTAGTCTCAGAAGCTAAAGAATAGATAGTTCTAGAAACGTGGGAATGAAAGAGAAGTCCCGGGAAGACTGAAGTCAAAGTCACAAGAGGAACTAGAAATCAAACATGGTACTGTTCCCTAAAGTTAAAGAAAGGGGCAGAGAAAGGCTTGTAGTTAAAGACAGGCAGAAGGTGCAGACCTGGCGAAGTTGGCTAGTGAGCAGCCAGACATCTCAATTGATCCTAAGGTTGATGACCTTAAAGCAGCTTGTGAAGCAGTGGTGTTCTGTTAGCATGGCTGGGTACCTGAGAGATTATGTGGCAGCTTGAATGCACATTGCAATTAAAGACAGAGGAATACTGAAAGGAGACACTGAAATTCTGATAGTGGATCCATGGTAAATCTGAGAGAAAGCATTGTGTAGGAGAAGACTCTGGCGTGTTTTGTCAAGAGGGAATTTGGAAATCGTGAGGCCACTTGGCTCACAGTGGGGGGTATTTGATGGGAAATCTACTATTTGGTTTCAGAGTGGGGTGTGTCTGATCACAGTTGGCCTGTGGGTTTACAGGGACTGTGTACTTCCTGAGAACACTATAGTGTCATGTGAGAGTATCTTTAAGAAATGTACCTTTAAGAAATGGGTATTTATCAGTGATGTTGGAGTGTAGGTGGAGCTGGGCTGTCTGTCAGATTTTTACTTTTGTTTTAGGCTGTTTGATGCAGGGTGTGTTTTAGTTTAGTTTTCAGTGTTGGAGCTGAAGCCAAACGAAGCAGGTGTACTGCTGTTCTCTCTGCCATCAAAAGACTACCTCTTGATCATTTGGTGAATTCAGAACTATAAATGTTCTTAGTAGTGAATGTAAACCTAATGTGCTTCTGTTAAACGGTGATTCTTTTCTCTTCTGGGTGGTGTTTGGGAAATTATTTGTATTGAATTGATGGTTGCTAAGATGTTCACTGTATGTTTTAAACAGGTTAACTTGAGTTCACAGAATAAACAATGTTTTGCTTTAAAAAATACTTTTCCATTTCTGCTATACCACACCTGTAGAGTGTGCCGTGTGTTCCCCATACCACAATCTATTAAAACTTGTGGGTCAGGTGAACTCCATGATACACTTTGGGGTTCTCTAAACCCTGGCCCATAACAAATTGGGGGCTCGTCCGGGATAAAAGTCTACCTATTGGATTGGCTTAGTGACCTTAAAGACAGTTAGGGGTGAGCATATTGTGGTTGCTTATTAGGTGTGGTATTCTAGTTTAAGTGGGGAGTGTGTTGTGGACAATGGCTCTTTCAGAGGCTCTGAGGTTTTTGGGGGTGGAGACAGTCACACGCAGTACCTTACGGACAGAGACTAAAAGCAGACTGTTAGATTTGGCAAAAACATTGCAGTTAACATTACCTGACAAACTGCGAAAAGTTGATGTAATTATGGCGGTGGCTAAGCATTTAATGTTGCCTGAGATACAGTTTGACTCATTGGAAATGGCAAAAATTCAGTTACAAATTAAACAAATGGAACATGAGAAAGAATTAAGAAGCTTGAATACGAAAGAGGGGAATACAAAAGAGGGGGAAAAGAAAGAGAGAGAGGGGAAAAGGAAGGGAGAGAGAAGAAAGGAGAAAAGAAAGAATAGCCCGAGCAGAAAAAAAAGAAAGAGAAAGGGAGATACAGATCAGGGAAAAAGAAAAGAGAGAGAGTTTGAACTTCAGAAAATGGCCATGAAACATGACAGTCAGTTAAAATTGGCAGACGTAAAGGGAAACGTACAGTTGGATGATGCTGATGAGAATAGTGAGAAAGAGCGTCAAAGTCGAAGGCTTGGTGGGGATCTATTTAAATATGTCCAAGCATTGCCACGGTTTGACGAGAAGGAGGTAGATGCCTTTTTCATTTCATTTGAGAAGGTGGTTAATCAAATGAAATGGCCACAGGACTTGTGGGTATTACTGATTCAAACAAAGCTGATAGGTAGGACTAGTGAAGTGTTTGCATCACCAGTGGAGGAGGTATCTGGGACGTATGAGGAGATAAAAAAATCCATCTTAGGTGCATATGAACTGGTGCCTGAAGCCTACAGACAAAGATTTAGAAATATAAGGAAAGAATTTGGTCAAACATACATGGAGTTTGAAAGGCTCAAACAGAGTAATTTTGATAGGTGGATAAGGGCTTTGAAAATTGACCAAATATATGAACCTCTCAGAGAAATTATGCTTTTGGAGGAGATTAAATATTCAATTCCTGATGTAGTGAGAACTCACCTGAAAGAGCAGAGGGTTAAAACTGTGAGGTTAGCAGCAGAAATGGCAGATGATTATGAATTAGTTAATAAATCAAAGCTTGGTTTCCGACATCAGTTTCAGCCTGTGAGGGATAGAAACTGGGGATATGAGAAATACTCAAGTGGTAGAGGCAAAGGTGATCTGATGGGAGATAATAAGGAGAGTGTACCTCAGATTAAAAAATAAATCCAGGAGGGTGGAAGAGACATGAAAAGTTTCAAATGTTTTCACTGTAATAAACTAGGCCATGTAAAGTCACAGTGTTGGTGGTTGAAGAAAAGCACTGGGAAGGCTGATGTGGTAAAACAGGATAAGACAGTGGGGGTTGTGAAAGTGGTAAAGGAATGCACAAGTGAAGCAAAGAAGGTGCAAAAGATTGTACATCCTGATCAAGAGGTGATTGATAAGAAGGTGTCAGATCTCGTTAAAGAATTTACTTGTGTGGGTAAAGTTTACTCATGTGTATCAGGAGGAGGAGTGGTAATATGTGGAATTCAGGGTGAGAGGAGTAGTGTTCCATTATATAAGATAAGGTTGGAAAGTCCAATGAAGAGTGGTGAAGTGGAAGTAGGAGTAATAGAGAAACTATCTTGTCCAGGAATACAGTTTATCTTGGGTAATGATATAGCTAAATCGCTGGTGGGAGTGATGCCTACAGTGGTTGATAAGCCAGTGGAAAATCAGACAACTGAAGTGTTGAAGGAAGAATATCCTGGGATTTTTCCGGATTGGGTAGTCACAAGGTCGCAAAGTCACAGGTTAAGACAAGAGGAGAAGTCAGAGAGTGAAGATAAAGGTGAAATGCAATGATCAGAAACGATTTTTGATCAGATGGTTGAAAAAGAACAAGAACAGGTGGAGGATGAGGCGGATATTTTTAGTTCAAGAAAACTGGTGGAGTTACAACAAAAAGATCTAGAAATAAAACGGATGTATCAGAAAACATACACGGAAAAGGAATCTGAGTGATAGGGAAACCTCAAGCAGTGATAAAACCAGCGCCCTTAATACCCATTCCAGGGACATCTGGTTGCGGCCATGCCTGAATAGGTCGCACGTTCGGCAGTTCCCGCCGGGAACGGACTTTAGGGCTCTCTAGAGGGGCCCCAATGGCACTTGTTCAACGGCTTCCAGTGTGGAAGGTGACAGCAAGGTCCCCCCCCCGACAGTATATGGATTGGACCAGGAGTGGAGCGGTGAAAAAAGGGATCTTGGAGCAGCAAAAAGTGAGAGGGAGAAAAAGCAAGATGGCGGCGGGTGGAGACCAAGCAGCATGGGCGCAGTGGTCGCAGGAGCAGCAGAAGTTTCTTAAACGCTGCTTTGATGAGCTGAAGACAGAAATGCTGGCGCCAATGAAGGCGGCGATTGAGAAGCTAGTGGAGACCCAGAGCTGACTCCTGCTGACCCCGGCCTCTCCCGCCTCCAAGAGAGAGGGCAGGGAGAGGGAGAGGTTGGTGGGGGAGATCTTAAGGGTGGACAGGAGATATGCAGAGGCCCCCGAGGAGGGACTGCTTGGGGAGCAGCGAAGCCTCCAGACGGAGTTTGACCTGTTGACCACAGGGAAAGCAGAGGCACAGTGGAGGAAAGCACAGGGGGCGATGTACGAGTATGGGGAGAAGGCGAGCCGGATGCTGGCACACCAGCTCTGTAAGAGGGTGGCAGCGAGGGAGATAGGTGGAGTTGAGGATAGGGGGAATACGGTGCGGAGTGCAGTGAGAGTAAATGAGGTATTTAAGGACTTCTATGAGGAGCTGTACAGATCTGAGCCCCCAGCGGGGGAAGAGGGGATGCGACAATTTTTGGATCAACTGAGGTTCCCGAGGGTGGAGGAGCAGGAGGTGGCTGGTTTAGGGGCGCCAATTGGGTTGGAGGAGCTGGTTAAAGGATTGGGGAACATGCAGGCGGGGAAGGCCCCGGGGCCAGATGGGTTCCCGGTCGAGTTTTATAGGAAATATGTGGACCTGCTAGGCCCATTGTTAGTGAGGACTTTCAATGAGGCAAGGGAGAGGGGGACCCTGCCCCCGACAATGTCCTGGGCGCTGATCTCGCTGATTCTGAAGCGGGAGAAGGACCCACTGCAATGTGGGTCGTATAGACTGATCTCGCTCCTCAATGTGGATGCTAAGTTGCTGGCAAAAGTGCTGGCTACGAGAATTGAGGACTGTGTCCCTGGGGTGATTCATGAGGACCAGACGGGATTTGTAAAGGGCAGGCAGCTAAACACTAATGTGCGGAGGCTCCTCAACGTGATTATGATGCCATCGGTGGAGGGAGAGGCGGAGGTAGTGGCAGCTATTGACACGGAGAAGGCCTTCGACCGGGTGAAGTGGGAGTATCTTTGGGAAGTGTTGTGGAGGTTTGTGGAGACATGGCAGGGTTCATTAAGCTGGAGAGGATAAAGTTTGCCTTGAGAGGGTCTGTGCACGGGTTCCTCAGGCGGTGGCAACCATTCCTAGACTATCTCGCGGAGCGCTAGGAGGAGGTCAGCAGCAGCAGCAACCCAGGGAGGGGGGGTGTCTCTTTCGGGGGGGTATTTGGGCGGGTGGGGAGGGGGGTTTCCCCAAGG
Source organism: Scyliorhinus torazame (assembly GCF_047496885.1). Lineage (NCBI taxonomy): Eukaryota > Metazoa > Chordata > Chondrichthyes > Carcharhiniformes > Scyliorhinidae > Scyliorhinus > Scyliorhinus torazame. Next base: position 119,967,506 of record NC_092715.1, on the reverse strand, counting down.
GTACTTTTGAATGCCATATGGGGGGGTTAATATATGCGGGAGAAACCCAATGTATAAGTAGTTTATTTTTTGTGATTGTGGTGTTTGTGTTTTTTCTTCTTTTTGTTATGGGGGGGTTTGTTTGTTAAAAAAATTTGTTGGAAAAATTTGAATAAACATACTTTTAAAAAAAAATACATTCCAGCATTTGAGGAACCTTTTACAAGGGTCCTAATTGATTGCGTAGGACCACTTCCTAAAATGAAAATTGGGAATCAATATCTTTTGACTATAATGGATGTGTCTACTAGGTTTCCAGAGAACATTCCAGTACGTAATATTACAGCTAAAAAGATTGTGGAGGAGTTACTTAAATTCTTTACTAGATATGGACTACCCATAGAAATATAATTGGATCAAGGGTCAAATTTTACCTCCAGGTTATTCAAAGAAGTTATGGATAGCTTAGGAATAAAACAATTTAAATCAACTGCCTACCATCCCCAGAATCGCAGGGAGCGTTAGGTGGCATCAGACATGAAAGACCATGTTCAGGGTTTATTGTCAAGATTATCCAGAGGATTGGGATAAAGGAATTCCATTCGTACTGTTTGCAGTTAGGGATGCACCTACTGAGTCAACCAAATTTAGTCCTTTTGAACTAATTTTTGGTCATGAGGTAAGAGGACTACTTAAATTAAGGAAAAATTGGTGAGTGAGAAATCGGAAATTACATTATTTGATTACGTGTCAAATTTTAGGGAACGATTAAATAGAGCAGTTGAATTGGCTAGACAACAGTTAAAAGTTGCACAAAATGTGATGAAACGGGTAGCGGACAAAAAATCCAAAGTTTGTCGTTTTGCCAGTGGAGATAAAGTTTTAGTGTTGTTCCCAGTGGTAGGTGAACCTTTAAAAGCAAGGTTTTGTGTACCTTATCAGATTTAAAGGAAATTAAGTGAGGTGAATTATGTGGTAAAAACACCAGATGGAAGGAAGAATCACCGAGTGTGTCATGTGAATATGCTTAAAAGGTACTTTGAAAGGGAAGGAGAGAAAAAGGGGGAGGTTTTAATGATTCTAACTCAAAGTGACGAACCAAATCCAGATGACTGTGAATTTGACATACCTCAAATTAAATTGGAAAAAGAGGATGTTCTTAAAAATTGGGATTAATTGTTGAGTTACCTTCCAGAGGAAAAACAAACTGACCTGAAAGAGTTATTGATATCACGTAGGCAAGTTTGTAGAGATAAATTGGGAAGTACTAAAATGGCTATACATGATGTAGATGTGGGAAATGCTGTTCCAATCAAACAACATCCATATAAACTTAACCCTTTAAAATTGGCACAGGTTAACAAAGAGATTGAGAGTATGCTTAAAAATGGCATAATTGAAGTGGGTTGCAGCCAATGGAGCTCACCCAAAGTGATGGTTTCAAAACCAGACGGTACCCAACAGTTGTGTGTGGACTATAGAAAGGTTAATGCAGTTACAAGAACAGACTCTTATCCTATCCCACGTTTGGAGGATTGCATTGAGAAAGTGGAACCATCAGCTTTATTTCTAAACTGGATTTACTTAAAGGTTACTGGCAGGTACCTTTATCCGAAAGGGCAAAGGAGAGTTCATCTTTTGTGACTAGATGATATATACCAATTCAAAGTTATGCCATTTGGCATGAAAAACGCCCAAGCCACATTTCAACGGTTAACTAACAAAGTCGTTTCGGAATTGTATGGTATACATCGATGATCTGGTAATTTTCAGCCAGACATGGACAGAACATTTTAAACATCTGATGGAGTTATTCGATCGACTTCAGGAGGCGGGTTTGGTGATAAACCTAGCCAAAAGTGAATTTGGAAAAGCCCAAGTCACTTTCCTTGGCCATACAATCGGACAGGGCCAAATGGTCACACGGGATGTGAAACTAACAGTTATTGAGGAGTTTTCAATACCCTCAAGACAAAGGTAAATAATGCAATTTCTTGGCACGAGTGGATTTGATCGAACATTTGTGCAAATGTTTTGTAGCGTGATTGCTCCACTGATGGACCTGCTGAAGACAGGTCGAAAATTTCAGTGGACAGCGGACTTTCAACAGGCATTTGACTGCCTGAAAGCTGTGACAACCAATGCTCATGTGTTGGAGAATTACAAGGGACTCTGTGATCAGATTGAACTAAAGTATCTGACTTTAAAGAGACATGCCGAGGCTTAGAGAAATGGACGGATCGTGCAGAGACCTTCTTGTTCAAAGAGACTGTCAATCGAGAAGGATTTCAGTTGGAAGAAGAACGGGAAAAAATGGACTATATTATTACACCTGTTTGCATGTGTTGTTTTTTGAAATGAAAAAGTATATTTACTGTGTGCATTTCTTAAAGGATAGTGAAAAGGTGAAAAAGTATATTTACTGTGTGCATTTCTTAAAGGATAGTGAAAAGGTGAAAAATGAAACCATCTTGAAGTTGATGGTATATTTTTTTTTTCTTGGGGGGAGGTGTCATGTGAGAGTACCTTTAAGAAAAGGATGTTTAAGAAATTTACCTTTAAGAAATGGGTGCTTATCAGTGATGTCAGAGTGTGGGTGGAGCTGGGCTGTCTGTCAGCATTTTACTTTTGTTTTAGGCTGTTTGCTGCAGGGTGTGTTTTAGTTTCGTTTTCAGTATTGGAGCTGAAGCCAGACAGAACAGGTGTACTGTTGATCTCTCTGCCATGAAAAGACTATCTCTTGATCATTTGGTGAATTCAGAATTATAAATGTTCTCAGTAGTGAATGTAAACCTAATGTGCTTCTGTTAAAAGGTGTTTCTTTTATCTTCTGGATGGTGTTTGGGAAGTTATTAAGGATGACTTAATATTGTATTATTTGGGGGTTGTATTTGAATTGATGGTTGCTAAGATGTTCACTGTATGTTTTAAAAAGGTTAACTTGAGTTCATAGAATAAACATTGTTTTGCTGTACCATACCTGTAGAGTGGGCTGTGTGCTCTCCATACCACAATCTATTAAAAGTTGTGGGTCAGGTGAACTCCATTATACACTTGGGGGTTCTCTTAATCTGGCCCATAACAATAGCATAAGATGGTTGTGCCTAGGGCACTACTCTGAGGAACTCCTGCAGTGATGTGCTGGAGCTGAGATGATTGACCTCCAATCACCATAATCTCCATCACTGCCTCCCTCCCTTCATAAAGAGTGGTGTTACATTAGCCGTTTTCCAGTCCTCTCGGACCTTCCCTGACTCCAGTGATTCTTGAAAGATCACCAATGTCTGCACAACTATCTCCTTCAGATAGACCTGGGATGTAGCCCATCCGGTCCGTGTGATTTATCCACCTTCAGATCTTTCAGTTTCCCCAGCACCTTCTCCTTAGTGATGGCCACTACACTAACCTCTGCCCCCTGATTCTTGAAGTTCTGGTATGCCAGTGGTATCTTCCACCGTGAAGACTGATACAAAGTCCTTAAAGATCTGTCAAGATATAGGTGGGGTGAAAGCGTATTGTGTTATAATCAATCTTTTCATGTTTAATAAATGTTTTACTTTGTAAAAAAACTAATTGGCAGTCCTGTGACTCTGTTCACCCATGTTTTTTAAAAAAGTAAGAATTGCAGTCTGTTGAGCCAAGGCTCCATTCTGGGACCTTCCCATCCAGTGGTAACATCAGCTGGGATCTTAATAGTAGAAACTGGCCTGAAGCATGGGGAGGGGCTAGGGCAATGGTTCCACTGAGGAAGAGGAAAACTGGCCTGAGGCAGGGCAAGGGAGGAGCAAAACTAATCAGACCAAGGGTCAGCAGTTCCCCTTTCAGACACAGAGGGTGAGGATCTGAGAATAGTTGTGCAGAGGGGGCTCTCAAGACTGAGAATTTGCATATCTTATCTGCAGATGAGCAAGAGACGGTGGCCGCGATTTTAGCAATCAAGCGAGTCGCAGGCACAAATCCCTTAATGGCTGCTAAGTCTCGCGAAAAGCCAAAAACAGGATTCGGGCCAGAGAGATTTCCAAACACGATCTTCCCAGCCCCTTCTGATGACGCATCCAAGTTCAGACTTGGTTGTGAGTCTGATTAGCATAGATTTTAATATAATTAGCAGGTTCTACGCTGCTATTTCCACACTCAATGTATCATAGGAACCCTACAGTGCGGAAGGAGGCCACTCGGCCCATCGAGTCCCCATCGATAGACCACCCTACCTAAGCCCAGTCCCCCGTCCTTCCCCCATAACCCAACCTCACCTTTTCTTTCCACTATGGGGCAATTTAGCATGGCCAATCCACCTAACCTGCACATCTTTGGACTGTGGGAGGAAACCAGGGCACCCGGAGAGAACCCATGCAGACACTGGGAACATGTACAAACTCCATACAGTCATCTGAGTTTGGAATCAAACCCAGATCTCTGGTGCTGTGAGGTAGCAATGCTCACTACTGCCACCGTGCCTCCACTGGCATCCTAACATTGTGCCGCGAGCCTGTGGCTGCAATCCAGACATTACAGATTGAGAAACGCTCAATGTTGTAGTTTAGGGTGGCAGGGCAATAATGTGGCAGAGAGGGACAGAGCTTCAGCACCTTGAGGTGGTGACGGCAGCACGGTAGCACAGTGGTTAGCATTGTTGCTTCACATCAGCAGGGTCCCAGGTTTGATTCCTGGCATGAGTCACTGCAGAGTCTGCACATTCTCCCAGTGTCTGCGTGGGTTTTGTAGCCACCTAAAATGGCTGATTCCCGATTAATTTGGCCAAAACCCGATTTAAAATGGCTAACCGAAAAGGCTGATGGGAAAAGCAGCCAACAGGGCACAAACAGACAGCTGCAGACAGAACAGCGTATTCGGCTCTGGGGAAGTCGGCCCAGATCGATCTCTGCGACCATTAGCAGCACATCAACCCAGACATCTGCAGTTTAATCGGCTATCCCCGGGAACAATTGCAACATATTAGCAATTGAATGCCGATCCAGACCTCTCGGCGCCAGCAGTGGCCGAGACAAAGAAAGGTGAACGACCACCCCCCGATCAAGGAATCGCCCCATTATTGGAGCATATCGAACCCAGTGATTGGGAACAAGTCCAATCACTTTGGACCAGGGTCAAGGTCCGCCCCGAGAGGCGGGAAGCCCCTGGGAACTATAAAAGATAGGGGCCAAGTTCAGATTGGCCCTTCTCTCCCTTCTTCTCCTGCTCGCAACCTTCGCAAGAACCATCGACCAGCAACCGTAAGTTTGACTCCAGCGATCGCTACCCGATAGAGACTCCTAGCCATCGACCTGTATCAGCCTTTGAATCCCGCAGGCCAGACCCAATTCGATAAGCCATTTGTTTCCCTGACCTGATGGGCCATTCCCAAAAGTTAAGTATTGGCCAGTAGTGGTAGGTAGTAGTCTAGAAAGTAGGATTATTGTATAAGTATGTATTGCTGTATATAATAAATGACCGTTGATTTTACTCTTACTAAGCGGTGTGCTGTCTTATTAATCATAACTAGAGCTTGAACCACGTGGCGGTATCAGAAAGATACCTGGCGATTCGTGAGCAAAGGTGACAGAATTAGAGCTAATAAAACTAAGGCTAATAAGAGCAACAGTTTCCTCCGGTGCTCCGGTTTCCTCCCATAAGTCCCGAAAAGACGAACAGGTGCAGGAGAGTGGCAACTTTTCACAATAACTTCATTGCAGTGTTAATGTAAGCCTACTTGTGACATTAATAAAGATTATTATATTATTATTATAAGGTATTCTGACTCATTGGTGAAATTGGCAGATGTGTCAGAAACACGGTTGGCAGACAGGAATTCAGACGAGCTCTGATTATGGACTCATAGCATGACACCCCTGCTGGATGACAGGAGCACAGGGAGTTGCATGATATATGACCCTTCTCCATGTGTAAACACATCTCTGCTTCTACACTTAGAACATAGAACATTACAGCGCAGTACAGGCCCTTCAGCCTCAATGTTGCGCCGGCCTGTGAAACCACTCTAGCCCATTTACACTATTCCCTTATCGTCCAGATGTCTATCCAATTACCATTTGAATACCCTTAGTGTTGGCGAGTCCACTACTGTTGCAGGCAGGGCATTCCACACCCTTACTACTCTTTGAGTAAAGAACCTACCTCTGACGTCTGTCTTATATCTATCTCCCCTCAATTTAAAGTTATGTCCCCTCGAGCTAGACATCACCATCTGAGGAAAAAGGCTCTCACTGTCCACCCTATCCAATCCTCTGATCATCTTGTATGCCTCAATTAAGTCACCTCTTAACCTTTTTCTCTCGAACGAAAACAGCATCAAGTCCCTCAGCCTTTCCTCATAAGATCTTCCCTCCATACCAGGCAACATTCTGGTAAATTTCCTCTGCACCCTTTCCAATGCTTCCACATCCTTCCTATAATGCGGTGACCAGAATTGCACGCAATACTCTAAATGCGGCCGCGCCAGAGTTTTGTACAGCTGCAACATGACCTCATGGCTCCGAAACTCAATCCCTCTACCAGTAAAAGCTAACACACCGTACGCCTTCTTAACAACCCTCTCAACCTGAGTGGCAGCTTTCAGGGATCTATCTACATGGACACCAAGATCTCTCTGCTCATCCACACTGCCAAGAATCTTACCATTAGCCCAGTACTCTGTCTTCCTGTTATTCCTTCCAAAATGAATCACCTCACACTTCTCTGCATTAAACTCAATTTGCCACCTCTCAGCCCAGCGCTGCAGCTTATCTATGTCCCTCTGTAACTTATAACATCCTTCCTCGCTGTCCACAACTCCACCGACTTTAGTGTCATCTGCAAATTTACTCACCCATCCTTCTACGCCCTCCTCCAGGTCATTTATAAAAATGACAAACAGCAGTGGCCCCAAAACAGATCCTTGTGGTACACCACTAGTAACTGGACTCCAGTCTGAACACTTCCCATCAACCACCACCCTTTGTCTTCTTCCAGCTAGCTAATCTCTGATCCAAACTGCTAAATGTCCCTGAATCCCATGCTTCCGTATTTTCTGCAGTAGCCGACCGTGGGGACCTCATCAAACGCTTTACTGAAATCCATAGACACCACATCAACTGCTTTACCCTCATCCACCTGTTTGGTCACCTTCTCAAAGAACTCAATAAGGTTTGTGAGGCACGACCTACCCTTCACGAAACCGTGTTGACTATGTCTAATCAAATTATTCCTTTCCAGATGATTATACACCCTATCTCTTACAAACCTTTCCAAGATTTTGCCCACAACAGAAGTAAGGCTCACTGGTCGATAGTTACCGGGGTTGTCTCTACTCCCCTTCTTGAACAAGGGGACAACATTTGCTATCCTCCAGTCTTCTGGCACTATTCCTGTTGACAAAGATGACTTAAAGATCAAAGCCAAAGGCTCAGCAATCTCCTCCCTAGCTTCCCAAAGAATCCTAGGATAAACCCCATCCGGCCCAGGGGACTTATCTATTTTCACCCTTTCCAGAATTGTTAACACCTCCTCCTTATGAACCTCAAGCCCTTCTAGTCTAGTAGCCTGAATCTCAGTATTCTCCTCGACAACATTGTCTTTTTCCTGTGTGAATACTGATGAAAAATATTCATTTAGCACCTCTCCTTTCTCCTCGGACTCCAAGCACAACTTCCCACTACTGTCCTTGACTGGCCCTACTCTTACCCTAGTCATTCTTTTATTCCTGACATATCTATAGAAAGCTTTAGGGTTATCCTTGATCCTACCTGCCAAAGACTTCTCATGTCCCCTCCTGGCTCTTCTTAGCTCTCTCTTTAGGTCCTTCCTAGCTAACTTGTAACTCTCTAGCGCCCTTACTGAACCTTCATGTCTCATCTTTACATAAGCCGCCTTCTTCCTCTTGACAAATGTTTTGACTGCCTTAGTAAACCACGCTCTCCTTGCTCAACCACTTCCGCCCTGCCTGACAGGCACATACTTATCAAGGACACCCAGTAGCTGTTCCTTGAACAAGCTCCACATTTCCATTGTGCCCATCCCCTGCAGTTTTCCTCTCCATCCGATGCATCCCAAGTCTTGCCTTTTCGCATCATAATTGCCTTTCCCCCAGATATAACTCTTGCCCTGCGGTATATACCTATCCCTTTCCATCACTAAAGTAAACGTAATCGAATTGTGGTCACTATCACCAAAGTGCTCACCTACCTCCAAATCTAACACCTGTCCTGGTCCATTACCCAGTACCAAATCCAATACGGCCTCGCCTCTCGTTGGCCTATCTACATACTGTGTCAGGAAACCCTCCTGCACACATTGGACAAAAACGGACCCATCTAAAGTACTCGAACTATAGCCTTTCTAGTCAATATTTGGAAAGTTAAAGTCCCCCATAACAACTACCCTGTTGCTTTCGCTCCTATCCAGAATCATCTTTGCAATCCTTTCCTCCTCATCTCTGGAACTTTTCGGAGGCCTATAGAAAACCCCTAACAGGGTGACCTCTCCTTTCCTGTTTCTCACCTCAGCCCATACTACCTCAATTGACGAGTCCTCATCAAACTTCCTTTCTGCCACCATAATACTGTCCTTGACTAACAATGCCACCCCTCCCCCTCTTTTACCACCTTCCCTGAGCTTACTGAAATATCTAAACCCCGGCACCTGCAACAACCATTCCTGTCCCTGCTCTATCCATGACTCCGAAATGGCCACAACATCGAAGTCCCAGGTACCAACCCATGCCGCAAATTCCCCCACCTTATTCCGGATGCTCCTGGCATTGAAGAAGACACACTTTAAACCACCTTCCTGCCTGCCGGTACACTCCTGCAACTTTAAAACCTTACTCATGACCTCACTACTCTCAACCTCCTGTATACTGGAGCTACAATTCAGGTTCCCAAGCCCCTGCTCAACTAGTTTAAACCCTCCCGAAGAGCATTAGCAAATTTCCCCCTCCCCCAGGATATTGGTACCCCTCTGGGCCAGGTGTAGACCATACCGTTTGTAGAGGTCCCACCGACCCCAGAATGAGCCCCAGTTATCCAGAAATCTGAAACCCTCCCTCCTGCACCATCCCTGTAGCCACGCATTGAACTCCTCTCTTTCCCTATTCCTCACCTCGCTATCACGTGGCACGGGTAACAACCCAGAGATAACTCTGTTTGTCCTAGATCTAAGTTTCCACCCTAGCTCCCTGAATTCCTGCCTTACATACCTATCCCTACCTATGTCGTTGGTACCTATGTGGACCACGACTTGGGGCTGCTCCCCCTCCCCCTTAAGGATCCCGAAAACACGATCCGAGACATCACGCACCCTGGCACCTGGGAGGCAACACACCAACCGCGTGTCTCTCTCGTTCCCACAGAATCTCCTATCTATCCCCCTAACTATGGAGTCTCCAATGACTAATGCTCTACTCCTCTCCCCCCCTTCCCTTCTGAGCAACAGGAACAGACCCTGTGCCAGAGACCTGCACCCCATGGCTTACCCCTGGTAAGCCCCCCCCCCCCCCGCAACAATATCCAAAGCGGTATACTTGTTACTAAGGGGAACAACCACAGGGAATCCCTGTACTGACTGCTTCCTCCCAGACCCTCTCACCGTCACCCATCTATCTTTATTCTTCGGAGTAACTACATCCCTGAAGCTTCTATCTAGTTCCAGTTCCCTAACGCGGTTTCTGAGGAGCTGGAGATGGGTGCACTTCCCAGAGATGAAATCAGCAGGGACACTGTCAGCGTCCCTCACCTCAAACATTCTGCAGGAGGAACATTGCACTACCTTCCCTGCCATCCCCCTAGATAAGAAAAGAAAAAAAAAGCTTACCTGTTATTGACTCCCCTTCTCACCAAGCACTCACTCAGCAACCTCTGTACCCTGCACGATAACACCTGAGGGACTATAAAAGAAAAACGACTTACCAGTTACCAGGCAATCCCTTACCTGCAGGCTGTGGCGTCACGGTTCACTTTCCTGACCTCGAGCCTTCCTCTTGATCTTTACAGCGGTTGGTTTTTTTGGTTAGAGGAGGGGGTAGTGAGGGAAACACTGAATAAGTGTTTCGGATTTAAGTGTCACTTGCCAACAGCTCCTCCACAAACTACCTTCAAATTAGGGTGACCACGACGGAGGTATGCAAATTTCCCATGCAACACCAATCAGCAGCTCCGCTCTACTACCCTCTGCTGGATGCTTGTCTTCACTCAAACAGCGAGGGTCTTTAGCTCAGGTACACCTTCAAATTAGGGTGACCACGACAGAGGTATGCAAATTTCCCTTGCAACACCAATCAGCAGCTCTGCTCTACTGCCCTCTGCTGGATGCTTGTCTTCACTCAAACAGCAAGGGTCTTTAGCTCAGGTACAACTAGGGAAAGGGCGGTACTGGACCTGGTATTGGGGAATGAGCCCGGCCAGGTGGTAGATGTTTCAGTAGGGGAGCATTTCGGTAACAGTGACCACAATTCAGTAAGTTTTAAAGTACTGGTGGACAAGGATAAGAGTGGTCCGAGGATGAATGTGCTAAATTGGGGGAAGGCTAATTATAACAATATTAGGCGGGAACTGAAGAACATAGATTGGGGGCGGATGTTTGAGGGCAAATCAACATCTGACATGTGGGAGGCTTTCAAGTGTCAGTTGAAAGGAATACAGGACAGGCATGTTCCTGTGAGGAAGAAAGATAAATACGGCAATTTTCGGGAACCTTGGATGACGAGTGATATTGTAGGCCTCGTCAAAAAGAAAAAGGAGGCATTTGTCAGGGCTAAAAGGCTGGGAACAGACGAAGCCTGTGTGGCATATAAGGAAAGTAGGAAGGAACTTAAGCAAGGAGTCAGGAGGGCTAGAAGGGGTCATGAAAAGGCATTGGCAAATAGGGTTAAGGAAAATCCCAAGGCTTTTTACACTTACATAAAAAGTAAGAGGGTAGCCAGGGAAAGGGTTGGCCCACTGAAGGATAGGCAAGGGAATCTATGTGTGGAGCCAGAGGAAATGGGCGAGGTACTAAATGAATACTTTGCATCAGTATTCACCAAAGAGAAGGAATTGGTAGATGTTGAGTCTGGAGAAGGGGGTGTAGATAGCCTGGGTCACATTGTGATCCAAAAAGACGAGGTGTTGGGTGTCTTAAAAAATATTAAGGTAGATAAGTCCCCAGGGCCGGATGGGATCTACCCCAGAATACTGAAGGAGGCTGGAGAGGAAATTGCTGAGGCCTTGACAGAAATCTTTGGATCCTCGCTGTCTTCAGGGGATGTCCCGGAGGACTGGAGAATAGCCAATGTTGTTCCTCTGTTTAAGAAGGGTGGCAGGGATAATCCCGGGAACTACAGGCCGGTGAGCCTTACTTCAGTGGTAGGGAAATTACTGGAGAGAATTCTTCGAGACAGGATCTACTCCCATTTGGAAGCAAATGGACGTATTAGTGAGAGGCAGCATGGTTTTGTGAAGGGGAGGTCGTGTCTCACTAACTTGATAGAGTTTTTCGAGGAGGTCACTAAGATGATTGATGCAGGTAGGGCAGTAGATGTTGTCTATATGGACTTCAGTAAGGCCTTTGACAAGGTCCCTCATGGTAGACTAGTACAAAAGGTGAAGTCACACGGGATCAGGGGTGAACTGGCAAGGTGGATACAGAACTGGCTAGGCCATAGAAGGCAGAGGGTAGCAATGGAGGGATGCTTTTCTAATTGGAGGGCTGTGACCAGTGGTGTTCCACAGGGATCAGTGCTGGGACCTTTGCTCTTTGTAGTATATATAAATGATTTGGAGGAAAATGTAACTGGTCTGATTAGTAAGTTTGCAGACGACACAAAGGTTGGTGGAATTGCGGATAGCGATGAGGACTGTCTGAGGATACAGCAGGATTTAGATTGTCTGGAGACTTGGGCGGAGAGATGGCAGATGGAGTTTAACCTGGACAAATGTGAGGTAATGCATTTTGGAAGGGCTAATGCAGGTAGGGAATATACAGTGAATGGTAGAACCCTCAAGAGTATTGAAAGTCAAAGAGATCTAGGAGTACAGGTCCACAGATCACTGAAAGGGGCTACACAGGTGGAGAAGGTAGTCAAGAAGGCATACGGCATGCTTGCCTTCATTGGCCGGGGCATTGAGTATAAGAATTGGCAAGTCATGTTGCAGCTGTATAGAACCTTAGTTAGGCCACACTTGGAGTATAGTGTTCAATTCTGGTCGCCACACTACCAGAAGGATGTGGAGGCTTTAGAGAGGGTGCAGAAGAGATTTACCAGAATGTTGCCTGGTATGGAGGGCATAAGCTATGAGGAGCGATTGAATAAACTCGGTTTGTTCTCACTGGAACGAAGGAGGTTGAGGGGCGACCTGATAGAGGTATACAAAATTATGAGGGGCATAGACAGAGTGGATAGTCAGAGGCTTTTCCCCAGGGTAGAGGGGTCAATTACTAGGGGGCATAGGTTTAAGGTGAGAGGGGCAAAGTTTAGAGTAGATGTACGAGGCAAGTTTTTTACGCAGAGGGTAGTGGGTGCCTGGAACTCACTACCGGAGGAGGTAGTGGAGGCAGGGACGATAGGGACATTTAAGGGGCATCTTGACAAATATATGAATAGGATGGGAATAGAAGGATACGGACCCAGGAAGTGTAGAAGATTGTAGTTTAGTCGGGCAGTATGGTCGGCACGGGCTTGGAGGGCCGAAGGGCCTGTTCCTGTGCTGTACATTTCTTTGTTCTTTGTTCTTTGTACACCTTCAAATTATGGTGACCGCGACAGACGTACGCAAATTTCCCTTGCAACACCAATCAGCAGCTCCACTCTACTTCCCTCTGCTGGATGCCTGTCTTCACTCGAACAGCTAGGGTCTTTAGCTCAGGTACACCTTCAAATTAGGGTGACCGCGACCGAGGTATGCAAATTTCCCTTGCAACACCAATCAGCAGCTCCGCTCTACTGCCCTCTGCTGGATGCTTGTCTTCACACGAACAGCTAGGATCTTTAGCTCCGGTACACCTTCAAATTAGGGTGACCACAACGGAGGTATGCAGATTTCCCTTGCAACACCAATCAGCAGCTCATCTCTTCTGCCCTCTGCTGGATGCTTGTCTTCACTCAAACAGCTAGGATCTTTAGCTCAGGTACACCTTCAAATTAGGGTGACCACGACAGAGGTATGCAAATTTCCCTTGCAACACCAATCAGCAGCTCCGCTCTACTGCCCTCTGCTGGATGCTTGTCTTCACTCAAACAGCGAGGGTCTTTAGCTCAGGTACACCTTCAAATTAGGGTGACCACGACGGAGGTATGCAAATTTCCCTTGCAACACCAATCAGCAGCTCTGCTCTACTGCCCTCTGCTGGATGCTTGTCTTCACTCAAACAGCGTGGGTCTTTAGCTCAGGTACACCTTCAAATTAAGGTGACCACAACAGAGGTACGCAAATTTCCCTTGCAACACCAATCAGCAGCTCTGCACTACTGCCCTCTGCTGGATGCCTGTCTTCAGTCGAACAGCTAGGGTCTTTAGCTCAGGTACACCTTCAAATTAGGGTGACCACGACCGAGGTATGCAAATTTCCCTTGCAACACCAATCAGCAGCTCCGCTCTACTGCCCTCTGCTGGATGCTTGTCTTCACACGAACAGCTAGGATCTTTAGCTCCGGTACACCTTCAAATTAGGGTGACCACAATGGAGGTATGCAGACTTCCCTTGCAACACCAATCAGCAGCTCATCTCTACTGCCCTCTGCTGGATGCTTGTCTTCACTCAAACAGCTAGGATCTTTAGCTCAGGTCCACCTTCAAATTAGGGTGACCACGACAGAGGTATGCAAATTTTCCTTGCAACACCAATCAGCAGCTCCACTCTACTGCCCTCTGCTGGATGCTTGTCTTCACTCGAACAGCTAGGGTCTTGAGCTCAGGTACACCTTGAAATTATGGTGACCACTACGGAGGTATGCAAATTTCCCTTGCAACACCAATCAGCAGCTCCGCTCTACTACCCTCTGCTGGATCGATTCAAGAATGCAGGTGAGATAAGAGAACACCTCTGCCTCAATCTTAAACATGATGTGAAGATGCCGGCGTTGGACTGGGGTGAGCACAGTACGAAGTCTTACAACACCAGGTTAAAGTGCAACAGGTTTGTTTCGATGTCACTAGCTTTCAGAGCGCTGCTCCTTCCTCAGGTGAATGAAGAGGTACCTTCAAATTAGGGTATTACCTCTTCATTCACCTGAGGTAGGAGCAGCGCTCTGAAAGCTAGTGACATCGAAACAAACCTGTTGCACTTTAACCTGGTGTTGTAAGACTTCGTACTGTGCTCAATCTTAAACAGCCAGGAATAGAATTTCATAGAATCATGGAATTTACAGTGCAGAAGAAGGCCATTCGGCCCACCGAGTCTGCACCGGCCCTTGGAAAGAGCACCCTACCTAAGCCCACTTCTCCACCCTATCCCCATAATCCAGTAGCTCTGTCTACCCTTTTTGGACACTAAGGGCAATTTAGCATGGCCAATCCACCTAACCTGCACATCATTGGACTGTGGGAGGAAACCGGAGCACCCAGAGGAAACTCACGCAGACACGAGGAGAATGTGCAGACTCCGCACAGACAGTGACCCAAGCCGGAATCGAACCTGGGACCCTGGAGCTGTGAAGCAACTGTGCTACCATGCCACCCTCTTGCAACACTGGATGCTGTCCTCTTCTGCAGGGCTTTGGCACTGATCTCCACCTCCAATGCTGGATTTGGCAGTAGGTGGTAATGACTAAGAGGTTTCCTTGCCCATGCTTGACCTGACTTGATGCCATTAGACATCATAGGGCCCAGAAACAATGTTAAGGACTCCCAGAATGATTTCCTCCAGAATGCATAACACTGTGCAGCCACCTTTACCGGTGGTACAGGACAGTCCCAGGGATGGTGATGGTGGTGTCTGCGTCATAAGACATAAGAACTAGAAGCAGGAATAGGCCATCTGGCCCCTCGAGCCTGCTCCACCATTCAATGAGATCATGGCTGATCTTTTGTGGACTCAGCTCCACTTTCCGGCCCGAACACCATAACCCTTAATCCCTTTATTCTTCAAAAAACTATCTATCTTTATCTTAAAAACATTTAATGAAGGAGCCTCTACTGCTTCACTGGGCATCCATAGATTCATAACCCTTTGGGTGAAGAAGTTCCTCCTAAACTCAGTCCTAAATCTACTTCCCCTTATTTTGAGGCTATGCCCCCTAGTTCTGCTTTCACCCGCCAGTGGAAACAACCTGCCCGCATCTATCCTATCTATTCCCTTCATAATTTTATATGTTTCTATAAGATCCCTCCTCATCCTTCTAAATTCCAATGAGTACAGTCCCAGTCTACTCAACCTCTCCTCGTAATCCAATCCCTTCAGCTCTGGGATTAACCTAGTGAATCTCCTCCGCACACCTTCCAGTGCCAGTACGTCCTTTCTCAAGGAGACCAAAACTGAACACAATACTCCAGGTGTGGCCTCACTAACACCTTATACAATTGCAGCATAACCTCCCTAGTCTTGAACTCCATCCCTCTAGCAATAAAGGACAAAATTCCATTTGCCTTCTTAATCACCTGTTGCACCTGTAAACCAACTTTTTGCGACTCGTGCACTAGCACACCCAGGTCTCTCTGCACAGCAGCATGTTTTAATATTTTATCATTTAATTAATAATCCCTTTTGCTGTTATTCCTACCAAAATGGATAACCTCACATTTGTCAACATTGAATTCCTTCTGCCAGACCCTAGCCCATTCACTTAGCCTATCCAAATCCCTCTGCAGACTTCCAGTATCATCTGCACTTTTTGCTTTACCACTTATCTCAGTGTCGTCTGCAAACTTAGACACATTGCCCTTGGTCCCCAACTCCAAATCATCTATGTAAATAGTGAACAGTTGTGCGCCCAACACTGATCCCTGAGGGACACCACTAGCTATTGATTGCCAACCAGAGAAACACCCATTAATCCCACTCTTTGCTTTCTATTAACTAACCACTCCTCTATCCATGCTACTACTTTCCCCTTAATGCCATGCATCTTTATCTTATGCAGCAACCTTTTGTGTGGCACCTTGTCAAAGGCTTTCTGGAAATCCAGATATACCACATCCACTGGCTCCCCGTTATCTACCGCACTGGTAATGTCCTCAAAAAATTCCACTAAATTAGTTAGGCACGACCTGCCCTTTATGAACCCATGCTGCGTCTGCCCAATGGGATAATTTCCATCCCGATGCCTCGCTATTTCTTCCCTGATGATAGATGCCAGCATCTTCCCTACTACCGAAGTTAAGCTCACTGGCCTATAATTACCCGCTTTCTGCCTACCTCCTTTTTTAAACAGTGGTGTCACG
Source organism: Scyliorhinus torazame (assembly GCF_047496885.1). Taxonomy (NCBI): domain Eukaryota; kingdom Metazoa; phylum Chordata; class Chondrichthyes; order Carcharhiniformes; family Scyliorhinidae; genus Scyliorhinus; species Scyliorhinus torazame. The sequence goes on along the minus strand of NC_092715.1, from coordinate 119,951,179 downwards.
TTAGCTAATTTCCAATCCGCTGGGACCACCCCAGAGTCCAGTGAATTTTGGTAAATTATCACTAGTGCATTTGCAATTTCCCTAGCCATCTCTTTTAGCACTCTGGGATGCATTCCATCAGGGCCAGGAGACTTGTCTACCTTTAGCCCCATTAGCTTGCCCATCACTACCTCCTTGGTAATAACAATCCTCTCAAGGTCCTCACCTGTCATAGCCTCATTTCCATCACTCACTGGCATGTTATTTGTGCCTTCCATTGTGAAGACCGACCCAAAAATCCTGTTCAGTTCCTCAGCCATTTCCTCATCTCCCATTATTAAATCTCCCTTCTCATCCTCTAAAGGACCAATATTTACCTTAGCCACTCTTTTTTGTTTTATATATTTGCAGAAACGTTTACTATCTGTTTTTATATTCTGTGCAAGTTTACTCTCATAATCTAGCTTACTCTTCTTTATAGCTTTTTTAGTAGCTTTCTGTTGCCCCCTAAAGATTTCCCAGTCCTCTCGTCTCCCACTAATGTTTGCTACTTTGTATGCTTTTTCCTTCAATTTGATACTCTCCCTTATTTCCTTAGATATCCACGGTTGATTTTCCCTCTTTCTACCGTCCTTCCTTTTTGTTGGTATGAACCTTTGCTGAGCACTGTGAAAAATCGCTTGGAAGATTCTCCACTGTTTCTCAACTGTTTCACTATAAAGTCTTTGCTCCCAGTCTACCTTAGCTAGTTCTTCTCTCATCCCATTGTAATTTCCTTTGTTTAAGCACAAAATACTAGTGCTTGATTTTACCTTCTCACCCTCCATCTGTATTTTAAATTCCATCATATTGTGATCGCCCCTTCCGAGAGGATCCCTAACTATGAGATCCTGAATCAATCCTGTCTCATTACACAGGACCAGATCTAGGATCGCTTGTTCCCTCGTAGGTTCCATTACATACTGTTCTAGGAAACTATCGCGGATACATTCTATAAACTCCTCCTCAAGGCTGCCTTGACCGACCTGGTTAAACCAATCGACATGTAGATTAAAATCCCCCATGATAACTGCTGTACCATTTCTACATGCATCAGTTATTTTTTTGTTTATTGCCTGCCCTACCATAATGTTACTATTTGGTGGCCGAAAGACTACTCCTATCAGTGACTTTTGCGCCTTACTATTCCTGATTTCCACCAAAATGGATTCAACCTTATCCTCCATAGCACCGATGTCATCCCTTACTGTTGCCCGGATGTCATCCTTAAATAACAGAGCTACACCACCTCCCTTACCATCCACTCTGTCCTTCCGAATAGTTTGATACCCTCGGACATTGAACTCCCAGTCGTGATCATCCTTTAACCATGTTTCAGTAATGGCCACTAAATCATAGTCATTCATGATGATTTGCACCATCAACTCATTTACCTTGTTCCGAATACTACGAGCATTCAGGTAAAGTACACTTATGTTGGCTTTTTTACCTCTGTTCTGAATCTTAACACCTCGATCAGTAACCTCTCCTAAGTTATATTTCCTCTTAACCTTTCTCCTAATTTTCCTTGTCGTTGAACCCATATCTTCATGTAACAACCTGCCACGTCACTTACCATTAATGTTTTCACTTCCCGTTTTATTCCTTTTAGTATTCCTGGTCCTATTCACTGAGCTCCCCTCAGTCACTGTTCCTTGTACTGTCACCCTTTTTGATTTTTGATTATGGCTTCTCTGCCTTACACTTTCCCCCTTCCTACCTTTTGTTTCTGTCCCTGTTTTACTACCTTCCAACTTCCTGCAGCGGTTCCCATCCCCCTGCCACATTAGTTTAAACTCTCCCCAACAGCTCTAGCAAACCCCCCTAGGACATCGGTTCCAGTCCTGCCCAGGTGCAGACCGTCCGGTTTGTATTGGTCCCATCTCCCCCAGAACCGGTTCCAATGCCCCAGGAATTTGAATCCCTCCCTCTTGCACCATCTCTCGAGCCACGCATTCATCCTATCTATCCTGACATTCCTACTCTGACTAGCCCGTGGCACTGGTAGCAATCCTGAGATTACTACCTTTGAGGTCCTACTTTTTAGTTTAACTCCTAACTCCCTGAATTCAGCTTGTAGGACCTTGTCCCGTTTTTTACCTATATCGTTGGTGCCTATGTGCACCACGACAGCTGGCTGTTCACCCCCCCCCCCCAGAATGGCCTGCAGCCGCTCCGAGACATCCTTGACCCTTGCACCAGGGAGGCAACATACCATCCTGGAGTCTCGATTGCGTCCACAGAACCACCTGTCTATTCCCCTTACAATTGAGTCCCCTATCACTATAGCCATGCCATTCTTCTTCCTGCCCAGCTGTGCAGCAGAGCCAGCCACGATGCCATGAACCTGGTCCCCTGGTGAGCCATCTCCCTCAATAGTATCCAAAGCGGTATATCTGTTTTGCAGGGAGATGACCACAGAGGACACCTGCACTGCCTTCCAACTCTTGCTCTGTCTTTTGGTCACCCATTTTCTATCTCCCTCAGTACCTTTCACGTGCGGTGTGACCAACTCTCTAAACATGCTATCCACGACGTCCTCAGCATCGCGGATGCTCCAAAGTGAGTCCATCCGCAGCTCCAGAGCCATCAAGCGGTCTAACAGGAGCTGCAACTGGAGACACTTCTTGCACATGAATGAGCCAGGGACAGTGGACGTGTCCCTGAGCTCCCACATCGCACACGAGGAGCATGACACGGGTCTGAGATCTCCTGCCATGCCTTAAACCTTCGGTTAACTTCAACAATTACTATTCCCCCCCCAAAAAAATAAAATAAATAAATAAATAAACAACGGGAAAAAAATATATATATATACCAATGAAAAGAAAAAGAAAACAGAAAAACTACTTATCAGTCACTTACCAGGGATAAAAAGCACTTCCTCCCCACCCAGCTTCGAATTCCCACTTAGATTCAAGTTCCCACCTAGATTCAAATTCCCACCTAGATTCAAATTCCCACCTGGATTCAAATTCCCACCTAGATTCAAATTCCCAAACTCACTCTTGGTTCTGTCTCACTCTGGCTGTGTCATCTCTGGCTCACTGGGAGTGAGTTTACAAGTTGCTCTTTTTAAATTGTCCTGAATTGACTCCCTTCCCCCACCTGCTTTTAGATCAAGGTAGATTTAAGTGACTGACACTTAACTGCCAACCAGTTATGTGAGTGGGTGGGGCAGCCCTTGTTAACCTACACTGCACAATTCTAGCTTAATTTAAATTAATTTAAACTCCTGAAATTTAAAAGGAGTTGCCTTACTGATTTGATTCAATTCCCACCGAGATTCAAATTCCCAAACTCACTCTTGGTTCTGTCTCACTCTGGCTGTGTCTTCTCTGGCTCACTGGGAGAACTCACTGGACATGACATTACACTGAAAAGCATGTGAACCAGGTTCTTTCCACAAGAACACTTAAGGTTTAGGCTTCACCAATGTCCCAAATAATCTGAAAATGGGCACACACTGTGCTGATATGGATGCAGACTATCAAGAAGAGAGGCCCCGTGATAGCTCTGAGTAGCGGGAGGGATCGTGGACTTGAATTTCATACTTGATTTGATTCAAAGCTGGAAGAGGCTGCAATTTCTCCTGTCAGCTGAAAATGTTGAAACAACACAGTTTTAGCCTGGCTGGCCAATTATGGACCAGCCAGCACAAAACGCACCCCCACATTGGAGAAGGTCTGCCAGCAGGGGCCGGGTCCAATGAAATGAAAATGAAATGAAATGAAAATAACTTATTGTCACAAGTCAGCTTCAAATGAAGTTACTGTGAAAAGCCCCTAGTCGCCACATTCCAGCACCTGTTCAGGGAAGCTGGTACGGGAATTGAACCGTGCTGCTGGCCTGCCTTGGTCTGCTTTCAAAGCCAGCGATTTAGCCCTGTGCTAAACCAGCCCCAGATAGGGGACCTGGTGGGGGATTTCAAATTGCACGAAGAAGCACCCAAAGGTTGCCAGGAGTTCCAGAAGAGGCATCCAGATCTGTTCAAATATAAGACACAGTTATGGCATCAGCACCCATTCAACATACCAGGCGGGAGGACAATGTCGGTGGACATACTTTTCCCCTCCTTCTCAGATGAGTACCTGCGCACTCTTGTGGAGGCAGTGAGTGCTAGGCAGGACATCCTGATGCCGCAGGAAGGCAAGAGGAGACCACCCCACCAAACAAAGAAGACCTGGGTAGAGGTGGCAGCCCAGGTCAGCAAGCACAATGTGGTGCACGCACCTGGATTCAGTGCTGAAAAAGGTTTGATTATCTTCTGTGCTTAGCAAGAGTGAGTACCAGTTGGGTGTGGAGAAGTCTCAAAGGGTGGTTGTCTTTCGTGGCGCCCCGTGGTATAACACAAGGCACATATACCTCGGCCTGCTGAGGCTGGACAGTTAGCCCTTGGTGCATATCAGTGTCAGGTGTGCAAATGTGACAAGCACTTCAACCTGATTCTGGGGGTGGTGGCGAGTAGAAACCCCGTCATGATGTTGTAGGTAGCGGATGGACTAATGGACCTTTGTCCTCCCAGAAGAAGAGAAGTCACAACGCTGCTGAGTGCAAAAGAACACTGGTGGGGTGGCCAACCTGCTTATCCTGAGCAAATGTGTTCTGGGAGCTCTAGAGCTTGAGTGTTAGCGCGTACAAAGGTCACAAGGTCATGGAGAGGCAAGCACCTCTGAGGAAGGTAAGAGTCCAGTGGACAAATGTGTGACAGGTGGCGGCTGCAAACTATGTATGGTCCTCGCATCTCAGAAATAGATTCCAAACAAAAGTCACCACTGATCCAGCAATGATGATGCCACCATTATGCTCTTATCCATAGTCTCACCAGGCTGCCTAGTATAGACATACAATATGTTATGATTGATACCACTGACATCTTGTTATTCTCCCTCAGATGCTCCATCCTCCCGAGACATCTGGGATCCTGACGATCCTCGATTGACAGCAGAGGAGGAGACCCACACAGATCCACCTGTGTCATACGCTCTCACCATATCAAAGAACAAAGAAAATTACAGCACAGGAACAGGCCCTTCGGCCCTCCCAGCCTGCGCCGATCCAGATCCTTTATCTAAATCTGCCGCCTATTTTCCAAGGATCTACTTCCCTCTGTTCCCCGCCCGTTCATATATCTGTCTAGATGCATCTTGAATGATGCTATTGTGCCCGCCTCTACCACCTCCGCTGGCAAAGCGTTCCAGGCACCCACCACCCTCTGCGTAAAAACTTTCCATGCACATCTCCCTTAAACTTTCCCCCTCTCACCTTGAAATCGTGACCCCTTGTAATTGACACCCCCACTCTTGGAAAAAGCTTGTTGCTATCCACCCTGTCCATACCTCTCATAATTTTGTAGACCTCAATCAGGTCCCCCCTCAACCTCCGTCTTTCCAACAAAAACAATCCTAATCTACTCAACCTTTCTTCATAGCTAGCACCCTCCACACCAGGCAACATCCTGGTGAACCTCCTCGGCACCCTCTCTAAAGCATCCACATCCTTCTGGTAATGTGGCGACCAGAACTGCACGCAGTATTCCAAATGTGGCCTAACCAAAGTTCTATACAACTGTAACATGACCTGCCGACTCTTGTACTCAATACCCCGTCCGATGAAAGCAAGCATGCTGTATGCCTTCTTGACCACTCTATCGACCTGCGTTGCCACCTTCAGGATACAATGGACCTGAACTCCCAGATCTCTCTGTACATCAATTAGATCTTCCAAAATGCATCACCTCGCATTTGCCTGGATTGAACTCCATCTGCCATTTCTCTGCCCAACTCTCCAATCTATCTATATTTTGCTGTATTCTCTGACAGTCCTTCTCGCTATCTGCAACTCCACCAATCTTAGTATCATCTGCAAACTTGCTAATCAGACCATCTATATCTTCGTCTGGGCTGGTTTAGCTCACTGGGCTAAATCGCTGGCTTTTAAAGCAGACCAAGGCAGGCCAGCAGCACGGTTCAATTCCCGTACCAGCCTCCCCGAACAGGTGCCGGAATGTGGCGACTAGGGGCTTTTCACAGTAACTTCATTAAAGCCTACTCGTGACAATAAGTGATTTTCATTTCATCATTTATGTATATCACAAACAACAGTGGTCCGAGCGTAGATCCCTGTGGAACACCACTAGTCACCTTACTCCATTTTGAGACACTCCCTTCCACCACTACTCTCTGTCTCCTGTTGCTCAGCCAGTTCTTTATCCATCTAGCAAGTACACCCTGAACCCCATACGACTTCACTTTTTCCATCAACCTGCCATGGGAAACTTTATCAAACGCCTTACTGAAGTCCATGTATATGACATCTACAGCCCTTCCCTCATCAATTAACTTTGTCACTTCCTCAAAGAATATCAGACACCAGCTCGGATACAAGTACATCAGCAGGTTTTAGTTAGTCAATGCAGACAGTTGTGCACTGTGGGTAGGGCATGGCACACTCTCATGAGTTGGCAGAGACAGAGAGTGCTCAGGGTGCCAGCTATTGGCAGTTGGAGAGAAAGACAATGCAGATGATGAGTCTCTGGAATCCTCCATCAGGTGCAGATACTGGATGTCCAACGGGATGCATGGGAAATCTGACAAAGAGTCCTGAGGGTCTACTTGCCAGGATCTCTGCCATGGAAGTCCATGAGGAGCTTGAGTGCTGCATTGACCCTGAGCACCAAGCACACAACCCCTCCACAGAGCGTGGCGACTCTCATGGAGTGGTAGCGCCAGGAAATCATTCAAGGGTTCCATTGGTCGCACTTGGACCTGCAAGCCCACACATTGGCTGTCACCTCAGGAGGTCACTGCCAGTGTGAGAGATGGATGAGGCACTGAGAGTCTCTGCTAGATGCCCATCATCCGTGCTGAGCAGGGAAGTCCAGACATGCCTCACAGGCAGATAAGCAAAATGTTGTCTCTGTGGCCTCCTCTTTCAGTGCCCCGGACAATGGTGGCAGCTCCCCCGTCCCTTTGCCAGCGACTGTGGCATCTTTTGAGGACATGACAACTGAGCAGTGCCCAGCCATGGCGGAGGTTGCTCAGCTCTCTCTGGGCAGAGGACAATAGCCACAGTTATCAGGGCTGACACAACAACACAGCTAGCAATCTGCCTCCAATGCCGCCAAGGTTGTACTTGTGCTTCCCATGAGATATTTAATCTCATCAGTTATTTATCATAGAATTTACAGTGCAGAAGGAGGCCATCCGGCCCATCGAGTCTGCACTGGCTCTTGGAAAGAGCACCCTACCCAAGGTCAACACTTCCACCCTATCCCCATAACCCAGCAACCCCACCCAACACTAAGGGCAATTTTGGACACTAAGGGCAATTTTATCATGGCCAATCCACCTAACCTGCACATCTTTGGACTGTGGGAGGAAACCGGAGCACCCGGAGGAAACCCACGCACACACGGGGAGGATGTGCAGACTCCGCACAGACAGTGACCCAAGCTGGAAACGAACCTGGGACCCTGGAGCTGTGAAGCAATTGTGCTATCCACAATGCTACTGTGTTGCCCCACAATGCTACCGTGCTGTATCATGTGACATGACATAATAATCTTTATTAGTGTCACAAGTCGGCTTACATTAACACTGCAATGAAGTTACTGTTAAAATCTCCTAGTCGCCACACTACGGCGCCTGTTTGGGTACAGTGTGGGATAATTCAGAATCTCCAATTCACCTAACAGCACGTCTTTCAGGACCTGTGGGAGGAAAACAGAGCACCCGGAGGAAACCCACGCAGACAGTGGGAGAACGTGCAAACCCGCACAGACAGTGACCCAGCTGGGAATTGAACCTGGGTCCCTGGCGCTGCGAAGTAACAGTGCTAACCACTGTGCTACCATACCTCCTCACATAATTACATCAGTATTTTAAAATTTGGTGAAGACATTGTCAATGAGCTCAGCTGTTTCCTGCCTCAGTCTTTGAAACTAATCAGTGCACCCAATCATTTGACTTTGGCTCAAGATAGATGCTTAATTTTTCAAAAGAAATGTCTGGATTTTTGCTGTCATCTTCACTCACCTCCCAGTTATGAAATAAATGTAACCCTCTCTCCCCTGCACACAACGGGATGAAGCTGACCCTTTCCTCTTCACTAGTGCCTTTAGAAACCTGCTGAATGTCAGTTTGCACTTTCAAATGCCTCTGCAACTTCATCAGTTTCCCAAAGTAATTGTACATTCGTTGCTGCAATGGCAACTACTTTGTTTTCACACAATGCAGTTAGTTTTCCCTGCTTTCTCTGGCACTGATTTGGAGTGATCTTTCACAATCATATTCATCATTAAATCAATGTAAAATGTTTTGGTCTTACTCACAAGACACCTGCTGTCACTACATTATGACTTCTGTTTCCCTTAAGTTTAAATAAAATCACACTTTTAGACTTAAAATGCTAGAGATTCATCAAGTGTATTTCTAGCAATTCTCTAGGACTGATACATTATTGCTCAACACCGGACTGCACTGTAATAGTAAATGTGGCATCCTAAATTATATCCACAGATCGATTAGTTCCTATTTATTTATGGGTAATATAACAGTCTACTTCTGTTTATGTCCCTTTTTAAGTTTGGCCTACACAACTTGGGCTGGATTCTCCCAAAATGGGACTATGTCCCCACACCGGCGTAGAAACGCTGTAGATTCCTGTAAAAAAAAAGTGGAGCTAATTCAATGCCCTTCAGGGGGCTAGCAGGGAACCGGAGTAAATCATTGAATCATAGAATTTACAGTGCAGAAGGAGTCCATTCAGCCCATCGAGTCTGCACCGGCTCTTGGAAAGAGCACTCTACCCAAGCCCACATATCCACCCTATCCCCATAACCCAGTAACCCCACCGAACACTAAGGGCAATTTAGCATGGCCAATCCACCTAACCTGCACATCTTTGGACTATGGGAGGAAACCGGAGCACCCAGAGGAAACCCACGCACACACGTGGAGAACGTGCAGACTCCGCACAGGCAGTGACCCAAGCCGGGAATCGAACCTGGGACCCTGGAGTTGTGAAGCAATTGTGCTAACCATTATGCTACCGTGCAGCCCACAATTTCGCAGCTTTAGCTGCGGATAGGGGCCCCCGCACTTCTAGTTCGGAGGCCGCGCATGCGAACGGCCCCGTGGCGTACTCGGACCACGGAGCCAGACGCAAAACTTAGACACCCCCCATCGGCAGCACGCCCGAGCATCTAACCGCGCGGATCTAACCCCTGGCCGCCTATCAGGCCCCCTTCCCCCGGTGTCCCATCCCCCCGTGCCCCACCAGGGTGGCCATGGACTGAGTCCTCAGCCACCATGCGAGCATCCCGACCGGCAATAGCAGGTTAGTTCCACGCCATCGGGAACTCGGCCAGTCGGCAGTGGAGGATCGCTGGGCGGGCCTCTGGCAATGGGCCCCCAGCCACGCGGCGTATTCCGCGATCACGCCGATTTTCGGGTCCCGGAGAATTGCCGGACTGGCGCCAGACCCGATTTCGGCATGAAAGTGGATTCTCCCCCCCCCCCCGCTGAACGCGATCTCAGCGCGCGGGGCTGTGGAGTATCCAACCCCTCATCTCTCCGATCTTAGCGACATCTGTAAACTTGGATATACAACTTCCTTATTCCATCATCTAAGTAATATATATGTCACTCACCATTTAGAGAACATTCCCTTTTTCTCTACCCCCTGTTGCTTAACATCCAACCAATTACCCAGATGAGTCACAAGGTTATCTCTAATTCTGGCAACTTTAAATTTTTGCTTTAATCTCTCATATCTCACGTACCTTATACAATGAACAAAGAAATGTACAGCACAGGAACAGGCCCTTCGGCCCTCCAAGCCCGTGCCGACCATGCTGCCCGACTAAACTACAATCTTCTACACTTCCTGGGTCCGTATCCCTCTATTCCCATTCTAGTCATGTATTTGTCAAGATGCCCCTTAAATGTCACTATCGTCCCTGCTTCCACCACCTCCTCCGGTAATGAGTTCCAGGCACCCACTACCCTCTGTGTAAAAAAGAACTTGCCTCGTACATCTACTCTAAACCTTGCCCCTCTCACCTTTAACCTATGCCCCCTAGTAATTGACCCCTCTACCCTGGGGAACAGCCTCTGACTATCCACTCTGTCTATGCCCCTCATAATTTTGTAGACCTCTATCAGGTCGCCCCTCAACCTCCGTCGTTCCAGTGAGAACAAACCGAGTTTATTCAACCGCTCCTCATAGCTAATGCCATCCATACCAGGCAACATTCTGGTAAATCTCTTCTGCACCCTCTCTAAAGCCTCCACATCCTTCTGGTAGTGTGGCGACCAGAATTGAACACTATTGAATTGGCCACCAAGTGTGGCCTATCTAAGGTTCTATACAGCTGCAACATGATTTGCCAATTCTTATACTCAATGCCCCGGCCAATGAAGGCAAGCATGCCATATGCCTTCTTGACTACCTTCTCCACCTGTGTTGCCCCTTTCAGTGACCTGTGGACCTGTACTCCTAGATCTCTCTGACGTTCAATACTCTTGAGTGTACTACATTCACTATATATTCCCTACCTGCATTAGACCTTCCAAAATGCATTACCTCACATTTGTCCGGATTAAACTCCATCTGCCATCTCTCCGCCCGAGGCTCCAAACAATCTAAATCCTGCTGTATCCTCTGACAGTCGTCAAGCTATCCGCAATTCCACTAACCTTTGTGTCATCTGCAAACTTACTAATCAGACCAGTTACATTTTCCTCCAAATCATTTATATATACTACAAACAGCAAAGGTCCCCGCACTGATCCCTGCGGAACACCACTGGTCACAGCCCTCCGATTAGAAATGTATCCTTCCATTGCTACTCTCTGCCTTCTATGACATAGCCAGTTCTGTATCCACCTTGCCAGCTCATCCCTGATCCCGTGTGACTTCATCTTTTGTACTAGTCTACCATGAGGGACCTTGTCAAAGGCCTTACTGAAGTCCATATAGACAACATCCACTGCCCTACCTGCATCAATCATCTTTGTGACCTCCTCGAAAAACTCTATCAAATTAGTGAGACACGACCTCCCCTTCACAAAACCATGCTGCCTCTCACTAATACGTCCATTTGCTTCCAAATGGGAGTAGATCCTGTCTCGAAGAATTCTCTCCAGTAATTTCTCTACCACTGAAGTAAGGCTCACCGGCTTGTAGTTCCCTGGATTATCCTTGCTACCCTTCTTAAACAGAGGAACAACATTGGCTATTTTCCAGTCCTCCGGGACATCACCTGAAGACAGTGAGGATCCAAAGATTTCTGTCAAGGCCTCAGCAATTTCCTCTCCAGCCTCCTTCAGTATTCTGGGGTAGATCCCATCAGGCCCTGGGGACTTATCTACCTTAATATTTTTTAAGACGCCCAACACCTCGTATTTTTGGATCTCAATGTGACCCAGGCTATATACACACCCTTCTCCAGACTCAACATCTACCAATTTCTTCTCTTTGGTGAATACTGATGCAAAGTATTCATTTAGTACCTCGCCCATTTCCTCTGGCTCCACACATAGATTCCCTTGCCTATCCTTCAGTGGGCCAACCCTTTCCCTGGCTACCCTCTTGCTTTTGATGTACGTGTAAAAAGCCTTGGAATTTTCCTTAACCCTATTTGTCAATGACTTTTCGTGACCCCCTTCTAGCCCTCCTGACTCCTTGCTTAAGTTCCTTCCTACTTTCCTTATATTCCACACAGGTTTCGTCTGTTCCCAGCCTTTTAGCCCTGGCAAATGCCTCCTTTTTCTTTTTGACGAGACCTACAATATCTCTCGTTATCCAAGGTTCTCGAAAATTGCCGTATTTATCCTTCTTCCTCGCAGGAACATGCCGGTCCTGAATTCCTTTCAACTGGCACTTGAAAGCCTCCCACATGTCAGATGTTGATTTGTCCTCAAACATCCGCCCCCAATCTAGGTTCTTCAGTTCCCGTCTAATATTGTTATAATTAGCCTCCCCACAATTTAGCACATTCACCCTAGGACCACTCTTATCCTTGTCCACCAGCACTTTAAAACTTACTGAATTGTGGTCACTGTTCCCGAAATGCTCCCCTACTGAAACTTCTACCACCTGGCCGGGCTCATTCCCAAATACCAGGTCCAGTACCGCCCCCTTCCCTAGTTGGACTGTCTACATATTGTTTTAAGAAGCCCTCCTGGATGCTCCTTACAAACTCTGCCCCGTCTAAGCCCTTGGCACTAAGTGAGTCCCAGTCAATATTGGGGAAGTTGAAGTCTCCCATCACCACAACCCTGTTGTTTTTACTCTTTTCCAAAATTTCTACCTATCTGCTCCTCTATCTCCCGCTGGCTGTTGGGAGGCCTGTAGTAAACCCTCAACATTGTGACTGCACCCTTCTTATTCCTGATCTCTACCATATAGCCTCACTGCCCTCTGAGGTGTCCTCCCGTAGTGCAGCTGTGATATCCTCCCTAACCAGTAGCGCAACTCTGCCACCACTTTTACATCCCCCTCTATCCCGCCTGAAACATCTAAATCCTGGGACGTTTAGCTGCCAATCCTGCCCTTCCCTCAACCAGGTCTCTGTAATGGCAACAACATCAAAAGGCTTTTTGACAGCCTTTTCATATTGCTTTTCAAAATAGCAATATATTTGGTAGGTGGACGAGGGTGATCATCATCTAACTTTAATATGTAAGGCCATTAAGTCACAAAGTTATTATTATTTTCAATTGTGCAATTTCTTTCTCATTTCCAACTTTTGAGTGCACAATTTCTTGTTGGGTTACATTACATAACTCTGTCCTGAAATTTGACATATCAATGCCCGAATCAATACATGAAAACCGAGATTATCAGCAATCTTTTGTTTGGATATTGGGAATGGATTTGAGCCTTACTGATACTAAACCTTCTAAAAGGCCGTTTCCGCGCGGAAAAGCCTGAAATAATCATTGCAATTTTTCTATATTACTCAACCTGTTACTATTGTTGCCAAAATGTTAATTTAAAAAAAATTTAGTGTCCCCAATTCATTTTATCCAATTAAGGGGCTAAATTGCTACCTACCCTGCACATCTTTTGGGTTGTGGGGGCGAAACCCACGCAAACACGGGAAGAATGTGTAAATTCCACAATGAGAGTGACCCAGAGCCGGGATTGAACCTGGGACCTCGGCGACGTGAGGCAGCAGTGCTAATCACTGCACCACTGTGCTGCCCTTCCAAAATTTAATTTTAATTGAATAAAATCCTCTTAATAAATATATCAATGTTTAAGCATTAAAGTTCTATATGATGCCTGTTTGACTTATTTTTCAAAAATGCATTTACTCGCATAACAAAGCATCTCTGTTATAAAGAGAGACGTGAGGAGACCGGCTGAGTGAATACTGTTTTGATTGTACTAGTAACTGGTTGAGCAGTAAATTATACATATATTGACTAATTGCTGTGTCTACAAATATTGCTCGGGATTGTTTGACTGCCAAGCTGGCTGTTCGTTAAGTGTGAAAAATACGAGTGACTGGGTATGATTTTGGTGTGTTTGAATTGCTTTAGTACAGGAAGTCAATAAAGTAAGAATAGATTGAGTTTGGCCTCAACTGTAGGTACTTTCTTTGAAACATAGAAAATAGGAGTAGGAGGGGGCCATTCAGCCCTTTAAGCCTCCTACGCCATTCTGATCATCCAAATCAATAGCCTAATCCCACTTTCCCCTCATATCCTTTGATCCCCTTCACCTCAGTGCTATATCTAACTGCTTCTTGAAAAAAAACAATGTTTTGGCCTCAACTACTTCCTGTGGTAACAAATTCTACAGGCTCGCCACTCGCTGAGTGAAGAAATTTCTCCTCATCTCTGTCCTAAATAGCCTACCCCATATCCTCAGAGTGTGACCCCTGGTTCTGGACACACCCACCAATGGCAACATCCTTTCTGTATCATCCCTGTCTAGTCCTGTTAGAATTTTATAGGTTTCTGTGAGGTCCCCCCTCATTCTTCTGAAGTCCAGCGTTTATAATCTTTAAAAAAAATAAATTTAGAGTACCCAATTAATTTCAACAAAGAACAAAGAACAAAGAAATGTACAGCACAGGAACAGGCCCTTCGGCCCTCCAAGCCCGTGCCGACCATACTGCCCGACTAAACTACAATCTTCTACACTTCCTGGGTCCGTATCCTTCTATTCCCATCCTATTCATATATTTGTCAAGATGCCCTTAAATGTCCCTATCGTCCCTGCCTCCACTACCTCCTCCGGTAGTGAGTTCCAGGCACCCACTACCCTCTGCGTAAAAAACTTGCCTCGTACATCTACTCTAAACCTTGCCCCTCTCACCTTAAACCTATGCCCCCTAGTAATTGACCCCTCTACCCTGGGGAAAAGCCTCTGACTATCCACTCTGTCTATGCCCCTCATAATTTTGTATACCTCTATCAGGTCGCCCCTCAACCTCCTTCGTTCCAGTGAGAACAAACCGAGTTTATTCAATCGCTCCTCATAGCTTATGCCCTCCATACCAGGCAACATTCTGGTAAATCTCTTCTGCACCCTCTCTAAAGCCTCCACATCCTTCTGGTAGTGTGGCGACCAGAATTGAACACTATACTCCAAGTGTGGCCTAACTAAGGTTCTATACAGCTGCAACATGACTTGCCAATTCTTATACTCAATGCCCCGGCCAATGAAGGCAAGCATGCCGTATGCCTTCTTGACTACCTTCTCCACCTGTGTAGCCCCTTTCAGTGATCTGTGGACCTGTACTCCTAGATCTCTTTGACTTTCAATACTCTTGAGGGTTCTACCATTCACTGTATATTCCCTACCTGCATTAGCCCTTCCAAAATGCATTACCTCACATTTGTCCAGGTTAAACTCCATCTGCCATCTCTCCGCCCAAGTCTCCAGACAATCTAAATCCTGCTGTATCCTCAGACAGTCCTCATCGCTATCCGCAATTCCACCAACCTTTGTGTCGTCTGCAAACTTACTAATCAGACCAGTTACATTTTCCTCCAAATCATTTATATATACTACAAAGAGCAAAGGTCCCAGCACTGATCCCTGTGGAACACCACTGGTCACAGCCCTCCAATTAGAAAAGCATCCCTCCATTGCTACCCTCTGCCTTCTATGGCCTAGCCAGTTCTGTATCCACCTTGCCAGTTCACCCCTGATCCCGTGTGACTTCACCTTTTGTACTAGTCTACCATGAGGGACCTTGTCAAAGGCCTTACTGAAGTCCATATAGACAACATCTACTGCCCTACCTGCATCAATCATCTTAGTGACCTCCTCGAAAAACTCTATCAAGTTAGTGAGACACGACCTCCCCTTCACAAAACCGTGCTGCCTCTCACTAATACGTCCATTTGCTTCCAAATGGGAATAGATCCTGTCTCGAAGAATTCTCTCCAGTAATTTCCCTACCACTGAAGTAAGGCTCACCGGCCTGTAGTTCCCGGGATTATCCCTGCCACCCTTCTTAAACAGAGGAACAACATTGGCTATTCTCCAGTCCTCCGGGACATCCCCTGAAGACAGCGAGGATCCAAAGATTTCTGTCAAGGCCTCAGCAATTTCCTCTCCAGCCTCCTTCAGTATTCTGGGGTAGATCCCATCCGGCCCTGGGGACTTATCTACCTTAATATTTTTTAAGACACCCAACACCTCGTCTTTTTGGATCACAATGTGACCCAGGCTATCTACACCCCCTTCTCCAGACTCAACATCTACCAATTCCTTCTCTTTGGTGAATACTGATGCAAAGTATTCATTTAGTACCTCGCCCATTTCCTCTGGCTCCACACATAGATTCCCTTGCCTATCCTTCAGTGGGCCAACCCTTTCCCTGGCTACCCTCTTGCTTTTTATGTAAGTGTAAAAAGCCTTGGGATTTTCCTTAACCCTATTTGCCAATGACTTTTCATGACCCCTTCTAGCCCTCCTGACTCCTTGCTTAAGTTCCTTCCTACTTTCCTTATATGCCACACAGGCTTCGTCTGTTCCCAGCCTTTTAGCCCTGACAAATGCCTCCTTTTTCTTTTTGACGAGGCCTACAATATCACTCGTCATCCAAGGTTCCCGAAAATTGCCGTATTTATCTTTCTTCCTCACAGGAACATGCCTGTCCTGTATTCCTTTCAACTGACACTTGAAAGCCTCCCACATGTCAGATGTTGATTTGCCCTCAAACATCCGCCCCCAATCTATGTTCTTCAGTTCCCGCCTAATATTGTTATAATTAGCCTTCCCCCAATTTAGCACATTCATCCTCGGACCACTCTTATCCTTGTCGACCAGTACTTTAAAACTTACTGAATTGTGGTCACTGTTACCGAAATGCTCCCCTACTGAAACATCTACCACCTGGCCGGGCTCATTCCCCAATACCAGGTCCAGTACCGCCCCTTCCCTAGTTGGACTGTTTACATATTGTTTTAAGAAGCCCTCCTGGATGCTCCTTACAAACTCTGCCCCGTCTAAGCCCCTGGCACTAAGTGAGTCCCAGTCAATATTGGGGAAGTTGAAGTCTCCCATCACCACAACCCTGTTGTTTTTACTCTTTTCCAAAATCTGTCTACCTATCTGCTCCTCTATCTCCCGCTGGCTGTTGGGAGGCCTGTAGTATACCCCCAACATTGTGACTGCACCCTTCTTATTCCTGATCTCTACCCATATAGCCTCACTGCCCTCTGAGGTGTCCTCTCGCTGTATAGCTGTGATACTCTCCTGAACAAGTAGCGCAACTCCGCCTCCCTTTTACATCCCCCTCTATCCCGCCTGAAACATCTAAATCCTGGAACGTTTAGCTGCCAATCCTGCCCTTCCCTCAACCAGGTCTCTGTAATGGCAACAACATCATAGTTCCAAGTAGTAATCCAAGCTCTAAGTTCATCTGCCTTACCCGTAATGCTCCTTGCATTAAAACATATGCACTTCAGGCCACCAGACCCGCTGTGTTCAGCAACTTCTCCCCGTCTGCGCTGCCTCAGAGCCACACTGTCCCTATTCCCTAGTTCTCCCTCAATGCTCTCACCTTCTGACCTATTGCTCCCGTGCCCACCCCCCTGCCATACTAGTTTAAACCCTCCCGTGTGACACTAGCAAACCTCGCGGCCAGGATATTTATGCCTCTCCGGTTTAGATGCAACCCGTCCATCTTATACAGGTCACACCTGCCCCGGAAGAGCTCCCAGTGGTCCAGATAACAGAAACCCTCCCTCCTACACCAGCTGTTTAGCCACGTGTTTGTCTGCTCTATCTTCCTATTTCTAGCCTCACTGGCACGTGGCACAGGGAGTAATCCCGAGATTACAACCCTCGAGGTCCTGTCTTTTAACTTTCTGCCTAGCTCCCTGAACTCCTGCTGCAGGACCTCATGCCCCTTCCTGCCTATGTCGTTAGTACCAATATGTACAACGACCTCTGCCTGTTTGCCCTCCCCCTTCAGGATTCCCTCTACCCGTTCGGAGACATCCTGGACCCTGGCACCAGGGAGGCAACATACCATCCTGGAGTCTCTTTCACGTCCACAGAAGCGCCTATCTGTGCCCCTGACTATAGAGTCCCCTATAACTATTACTCTTCTGCGCTTTGACCCTCCCTTCTGAACATCAGAGCCAGCCGTGGTGCCACTGCTCTGGCTGCTGCTGTTTTCCCCTGATAGGCTATCCCCCCCGACAGTATCCAAAGGGGTATATCTGTTCGAGAGGGGGACAACCACAGGGGATTCCTGCACTGACTGCCTGCCCTTTCTGGTGGTCACCCATTTCTCTGCCTGCACCTTGGGTGTGACCACACTTACATAACTGCGATCTATGACGCTTTCCGCCACCTGCATGCTCCTAAGTGCATTCAATTGCTGCTCCAACCGAACCATGCGGTCTGTGAGGAGCTGCAGTTGGGTGCACTTTCTGCAGATGAAGCCATCCGGGACGCTGGAAGCCTCCCGGACCTGCCACATCTCACAGTCAGAGTACAGCACCCCTCTAACTGACATTGCGTCAATTAATTAAAATTAAAATTTGTCTTTTTTTTTTAAATAAATACTTTTTTTAAATTTCAAAGTTACTGTCAACTATCTGTTTCCTAGCACTAGATTTCTAATAGAAATGCGATAGCTAACTATAATATTCTCCGATCTCTGGCTTAGATATCCTCTAAATTATAATTAAGTTATTATGTTTAATTAGTTCCCAAATACTCAAAAAAATTTAGGTTAGAATCCCAACCAGCCACTCAGGTCACAGCTTTTCTGTGATGTCACTTCAGTTTCCCCCCGACACACACAATTTGAAAAACAGGTATAAAAGTAAAAATCACTTGCTTACCTTCTGAGATGTTCTCAGGTTCTCTCGCTGACAGAGACTGCTCCTCCACCTCCAATCCTTGACCTGCACAATGCTAATAATAAAATAATATAATATGGCACTTACCTTACACCAATGGGTCTTATTATTAGGTTAGAGGAGGAGGGCGGGTGGGAGACACTACACGTGTAGTGTCTCGGGTTTCCTCTCAACCAGAATTTATTGGTTGGGGGGGGGGGGGGGGGGGGGGGGGACTTGCCAGAGGTCGAACTTCCGGTTCCCGCTTTTAAACTAACTACTCACCTCCCAGAAGGCCCCTGCGCACCGCTGCCGCCGAAATCCAAAGGGCTGCTCCTGTAAAGGTAAGTGCTTTTAAATTCACTACTCACCTCCAAGAAGGCCCCTGCGCACCGCTGCCGCCGAAATCCAAAGGGCTGCTCCTGTAAAGGTAAGTGCTTTTAAACTAACTACTCACCTCCCAGAAGGCCCCTGCGCACCGCTGCCGCCGAAATCCAAAGGGCTGCTCCTGTAAAGGTAAGTGCTTTTAAATTCACTACTCACCTCCAAGAAGGCCCCTGCGCACCGCTGCCGCCGAAATCCAAAGGGCTGCTCCTGTAAAGGTAAGTGCTTTTAAATTCACTACTCACCTCCAAGAAGGCCCCTGCGCACCGCTGCCGCCGAAATCCAAAGGGCTGCTCCTGTAAAGGTAAGTGCTTTTAAATTCACTACTCACCTCCAAGAAGGCCCCTGCGCACCGCTGCCGCCGAAATCCAAAGGGCTGCTCCTGTAAAGGTAAGTGCTTTTAAATTCACTACTCACCTCCAAGAAGGCCCCTGCGCACCGCTGCCGCCGAAATCCAAAGGGCTGCTCCTGTAAAGGTAAGTGCTTTTAAATTCACTACTCACCTCCAAGAAGGCCCCTGCGCACCGCTGCCGCCGAAATCCAAAGGGCTGCTCCTGTAAAGGTAAGTGCTTTTAAATTCACTACTCACCTCCAAGAAGGCCCCTGCGCACCGCTGCCGCCGAAATCCAAAGGGGATTTCTTTCCAATTAAGGGGAAATTTAGCATGGCCAATCCACCTAGCTTGCATATTTTTGCGTTATGGGGGCGAAACCCAAGCAAACACGAGGAGAATGTGCAAACTCCACACGGACAGTGACCCAGAGCCGGGATCGAACCTGGGACCTCAGCGCCGTGAGGCCATAGTGCTAATCCACTGCGCCATCGTGCTGCCCTGCGAATATAATCTTAACTGATTCAATCTCTCCCCATGCATCAGTCCCATCATCCCAGGAATCAGTCTGGTAAACCTTTGTTGCACTCCCTCCAGATCAAGAACATCCTTCCTCAGATAAGGAAATCAAAACGGGGCACAATATTCCAGGTGTGGCCTCATCAAGGCCCTGTTTAATTGCAGCAAGACCTCCCTGCTCCTGTACTCAAATCCTCTTGCAATGAAGGCCAGCATACCATTTATCTTCTTTACCACCTGCTGCACCTGTATCCTTACCTTCAATGACTGGTGTACGAGGACACCAGGTCTTGTTGCAAATTCCTCTCTCCTAATTTATTGCCATTCAGATAATAGTCTGCCATATAATTTTTGCTACCAAAGTGGATAACCTCACATTTATCTAAATTGTATCGTATCTGCCATTCATTTGCCCACCCATTCAACTTGTCCAAATCACACTGAATGATATCTGCATCCTCCTCACAGCTCACCCTCCCATCCAACTTGGTGCCATAGGCGAATTTGGGGATATTACATTTTATCCACCTTCTAAATCATTAATATATACTGTGAATAGCTGGGGTCCTAGCACCAATCCCTGCGGTACCCCACCAGTCAATGCCTGTCAATTTGAAAATGACCAGTTCATTCCTACTCCTTGTTTCTTGTCTGCCAACCCATTTTCTATCCATCTCAATACACTACCCCCAATCCCATGCACTTATTTGCATGTCTAAATCCATATAGTAGAGGACGGTGGAAGCCGGGGTTATGCAGCACTTAAATCACATGGGAGTTTCAAGAAATCATGCAGTCCATTACAACCGCAGATGTGGGGAATTTTTCTTGGTAGGCTCATTCATGGTTAAACTTACTGATGTTGAGATGAAACACATTGTAAATTCAAAGGAAGGTGCTTCAGAATATCTGATAGCAGACCAGCTCTCCAGAACTCCTCGTTTAGCTTTGTAGCACATGCAAACCTAGGTATGTTACACCCTGACTCTTTAGTCATTAACATGGATTGTACACAGCTAAGATCCCAGGAGTGATCCTTGTGGCACTCTACCTGCCACAGCCTGCCAACTAA
Organism: Scyliorhinus torazame; assembly: GCF_047496885.1. Taxonomy (NCBI): domain Eukaryota; kingdom Metazoa; phylum Chordata; class Chondrichthyes; order Carcharhiniformes; family Scyliorhinidae; genus Scyliorhinus; species Scyliorhinus torazame. Next base: position 119,930,529 of record NC_092715.1, on the reverse strand, counting down.
AATATTTCTATTAAGCAATCCTCCATCCATAGTAATTTTCCAGTGAGTGGTTAAGATCTAGAATTTGCTGCCTGAGTGTTTGGTGGAGGTAGATTAAATCAAGGCATTCAAGACGGAATTGCTTTGTTATCTGAAATAGAAGAATCTGCAGGGTTATGGGGAGAACGCAGGGGAAAGGGTTTGAATGTATGAATAAATAAAATTTCTGATTTAATCCCAAAAGAGTTTGCTGCAAGTTACTTTAAAAATTAACTACACGAACAAAGGCTTTGTTTAAAGTAAAAACACCTCTGCATACAGACAAATGATCCGAGAATAAAGGAGTTCAGTTTTGTCTTTCTCTTCTGTCCATAATGGTCTGCATCAAAGATCTACCTTTGTTCGTTCTGCAGTTTGGTCAATTTGTTTTTGATTAAATTTATCCTCCTTCACTCCCTACTTATTAAAATCTATGGTCCTGGGAACACCTCCTCCCCAATTAATCCAAGCCCTTTACAATTATAATTTGAGATGTCAGAGCAAATAAACCGGCCCCATGGGGTTCAACAATGCCTCCCTGCGCATTCTCTCCCAAGTCTTCAGGAAATGGTGTCCCTGAGGTATGGCAAGACGCAGCTTAGATGGAGTTCATAGCGAAGGTTAGTAAACTTGGGATCCATACAAAATCATGAGTGAAATGCCAGAAAAATGTCAATGACTCCCTTTTCAATCGTCCCTGTATGTAGCATAGGATTTTTCTGATGTGAACATCAGGCTATGTATTTGTGCGAGTGTGCAGCAAGACTAGGCAGATGAATGCATGATTAGTCTCAGGACTTCCTGGCACTTGAGGCCAAAGCGTATGACAGTTTGCTTGAGTAAATGATTCAATATAATCTTAACATATTGAAGAGACAGTCTGTATGATATGGTTGCATGCAGGCAAGAGGGTCAGTGGCATTTATTGTCTGAAATTTCCACCTTCTATTGCAAAACAAGCAGTTTCATTCAAAAGGAAAGGGCAAAGACATATGGAGGAGGTGCCTAATCTTAAGATACTCACCCTTGCTAAGGAAGTCACCCTCCAGATTTCTAGGGAAAAGGGATGCCAATCTGCTGCTGACAGCAAGGCAGCAGATTGAGAATGCATGCAACCTGGTGCTACCATAATGGATGCTCAGACCTGTAGTGATTTCTATATGTGCATGTACACAAGGGGTTAATGTGTAATCAGTAGCACAACATGATCACTAGAGAGCCAGACCAACAGGGGTATAAAAGGCAACAACATTGGGTCTCTCTCTGGCTCTTGGGTGCACTGTGACCAGGGCGATAGCAGACTAGTTCAGATGGCTAGTGGAGTTATGTATAGTTACCATAGTTAGATCTTGTTAACCTTATCACTAGTATCAAAGTTAAAGTAAAGAACTCATGCAATTATTGTTATAGTTACTCAATAAACCTTTTGTTACTACTGCACGAGTTTGAGTCTTCATCGAGATGCAGAAGACCTCATCACTAACCAAGGTTTGAGTAGCACATGTTACCTACCACACAGGTAACAAAACATGATACCAGGCGTGTTGGCTTCAACAGAACTAGTTAGATTAGGTTAAACAAAAAGAAATGTAAAGCTGCAAAACCCAATTTTCTTACCTCCAAAGACAGAACAATGCCCGAACTTACACCAGCAGTTGAAAATAACTTTCACAACACCCTGGAACAAGCAGTCTGCACCACCCAAAGCGAAGAGCACAATGACAAATCCGAATCCCAAGAAGATAATTTGTTCATTGAACAGGAAAAGAACGATAACAACTCCGAAACAAAAAGAGATGATTTGTCTACCGAACAATACAAAAAATACTACTCAGACATGGCTGAGTTATTCGGATATGCTGATCACAGCATCAGCAACACAGTTGCAAAGCTCAACACGACTCTATTCATGGTAGATGATTCCAATACCATGATGCCATGGCAGATCGTCGATACATTGGGTGACAACAATAGCCAAGAAGAAGACAATGTCACACAGAGAGCACAGATCGACTCTACAGCGAGAACACTGCATGACTCCACACAAAGAGCGAGGACAGACTCCACAGAGAGAGCGATGAAGGAATCCACAGAGAGAGCGATGAAAGACTCACTCTACAGGTATGGTACAGCAGAAATGGACCAGTATTTTTGAAAACAAAACAATATTCATTCTATGAACTCAAGTTAATCTTTTTAAAACAAACAGTGAATATCTTAGCAACCATTAATTCAAAGATAACCCCCAAAGAATACAACACTAAGTAACCTGTATGCTGTCCTTTTACACCCAACAGACTTAACAAACCTTTAAACAGGAGCACATCAGGGTTTACATTCAATACTGAAAACATTTATAATTCTGAATTCACCAAATGATTAAGGGATAGTCCTTCATGGCAGAGAGCTCAACAATACAGCTGCTTTGGCTGACTTCAGCTGCAACACACTCAAGCTTTTCTCAAAATGAAAACTAAAAAGCAGAACCAGAGCTCAGCTTCACCAACACTCTGACATCACTGCAGTAACATGAGCAGCCAAACATTTCTTAAAGCAACATTCTCATGACACAAGCTCACGTGAACAACAAAAAGACTATGCCAGTCTACCCAGCCTATTTGAGCCACCAGAACCCAGCTCATTTAACCAACAAGAAGACAGTTGGTTAAATTTGAGCCACCAGATGAAGACTATGAAAGTCTACCCAGCTCATTTAACCAACAAGAAGACACTGAATGTCTACCCACTGTGTGTGAGACAAGTGACGAAGAAATCACAATTCCCGTGCAGGATCACAGCGAGACTGACAGATCTCAGCTTGTCTGCACAGAAGCACTCAACAATCAGAGGAGGGATATCCATGAGTCCAGAGAGACCACGTCAATTGAAATCTTGAAGATTTTTACTCCAGAAGAGGAGCACCAAGACCCACTAGAGAATGAAATCGTGAAGATTTTGACTCTAGAAGAGGGGCACCAAGACCCACAAGAGAATGAAATCTTGCAGATTTTGACTCCAGAAGAGGAGCACCAAGACCAACAAGAAAATGAAATTGTGAAGATTTTGACTCCAGAAGAGGGGCACCAAGAAATCAAAGGTGATTCAAATGAACCAGAAATAACTCCAGAAGAGGAGCACAAAGAAATCAATGATGGTTCAAGTGAACCAGAAATGACTCTAGAAGAGGAGTACCAAGAAAGCAAAGAAGAGGAATCAAATCCACCACAAATGACTGATGTCACCAACATCAATGCAACATCAGATCATTCTCCCAATTCTCAAGAAGAAACGCTCAATGTAACAGATACCACAACGGACACTGACACCAATAACTGTGACAATGACTCAAATCATCCACACGGAACACTCATTGAGTGCAACAAGAACAATAAACACCGCAAGACGCACAGCAGAAACAAGAACAACAACAGCAACAACAAAAACAACATGCAGCGCAACAAGAACAACAAGAAGCATAACAGAAACAACAACAATGAAACAACAACCTGTACAACATGGTACAACTCTGCACATGAAGGACAATGCCACAGCACACTTCAAAACAATGACAAGACTATAAACATGACAAAGAATCTCACAAATTCACATCTGCTCCAGAACAAGCAAGCACGCCAGCATTCAAGGAAGATGACACACTAGATCAATACCGCAAGCACAGGAAAAAGTCCAGGTCAGACAACAAAGATGTAACACAGAATCGCTACCGCAAGCATAGAAAAAAAAAAGCATAAATCAGACAACAAAGTGATTCGACCATTCAAATACCTCATTGGTGACTTCTTGGTTACTTAAACACAGGAACACTGATGACGTTCACAAAGAAATAACAACATCAACATCACCACTTCAACAACAGAAGAAGAAAGCTACTCAACCGAACAAACTCATAAAGTATGGACCCACAAAACATTTTTTTAAAATTAAGATTGGACTCATAAATATTAATTGGCTTTGTATAATCATCAAGATCATCACAACTTGTACATAACATCATTTGTCTACCTATTTCATGCAAGTGAAAAAAAACTATGAGGCTAAATGTATTAACATTTGACGGACTAACTCATTGATTTTATGTAATGCATTTGTAAACTGCATCCATTATGTTTGTTCAATTTTCTTTACAACATACAGAAAACATGTAACACGATAAAAAGGGGGATGTAGTGATCTCTAAATGTGCATGTACACAAGGGGTTAATGTGTAATCAGTAGGGGCTTCCGGTTGCGGCTATGCCTAGGTAGGTCGCACGGTCGGCAGCTCCCGCCGATAACAGACTTTTGGGCCCTTTAAGGATCTCCAGCGGCACTTTGACGATGATTCCCTGTGTGGGAAGGAAACAGTGAGGGTCCCCCAGCGCTGTATGGAATGGACCAGGAGTGGGGCGATCAAAAACGCGGCTTTGGAGAAGAGAGGAGAACGGGCGTGAAAAAGCAAGATGGCGGCTAGCGGGGATCAGGCAGCGTGGGCCCAGTGGTCACGGGAGCAGCAGGAGTTTTTAAGAAGCTGCTTTGTGGATTTAAAGGCGGAGATGCTGGCCCCTATTAAGGCGTCGATTGAAAGGTTGGCAGAGACCCAGAAGATGCAGGGGACGGCGATCAAGGAGGTGCAGCAGAAGGCCTCTGATAATGAGGACGAGATTCTGGGCCTGGCGGTTAGAGTGGAGGCGCACGAGGCGCTGCACAGAAAATGGCAGGAGAAGCTGGAGGACCTGAAGAATAGGTCAAGGAGGCAGAATTTGCGGATTCTGGGTCTCCCTGAAGGCGTGGAGGGGTCGGATGCTGGGGCATATGTGACCACGATGCTGGGTACGCTGATGGCCACGGGGTCCCTGGAGCTGGATGGGGTGCACAGAGTGCTGGCAAGGATGCCGAGGGCGAACGAGTCACCGAGAGCTATGGTGGTAAGGTTCCACCGCTTCACCGACAAGGAGTGTGTCCTGCGATGGGCGAAGAAGGAGCGGAGCAGCAGGTGGGAGAACACCGAGATCCGTATTTATCAGGACTAGAGTGCAGAGCTAGTCAAGAAGCGTGTGGGATTCAACCGTGCCAAGGCGGTCCTCCATGAAAAGGGGGTGAAGTTCGGGCTGTTACAATCGGCGAGGCTGTGGGTTACATATCAGGCCCGGCACCACTATTTCGATACGCCGGATGAGGCGTGGACTTTCATCAAGAATGGGAAGCTGGACTTGAGTTAATGGACTGCAGTATGTTGTGGGGGTTGTTGGTGGGGGGGGGGATGTTATGTTGGGGTTTCCCCCGTGTTTTCTTGTGTTTTTGTGGCCCATTTGCCCTAGGCCCTCGAGGCTTTGGGCGAGGTCACAGTTGGGAAGAGCTGCGTCACAGGAGGTGGGGTCGGCCTTGAGGGGGGGGGGGGGGGGAGAGGGGGGGGGGGGGAGAGGGGGGGGGGGTAGCCCCCCGACCAGGCTGATCACGTGGAACGTGAGAGGCCTGAATGGGCCGGTCAAGAGGGCCCGTGTGTTTTTGCACTTAAAGGGGCTAAAGGCAGACGTAGCCATGCTACAAGAAACGCACCTGAAGTGGGAGTACCTGTTGGGCAGATTTGGGTTTGGAGAGGAATTTATAGGGTGGGTAAAATTGTTGTATCAGGCCCCGTAGCGAGTGAGTCGATGAACCGGCTGCGGTTGGGATACTTTAGATTACATTGAGGGACGAATCAGGGGTGCCCCCTGTCCCCCCCTGCTGTTTGCCCTGGCACGGTTGGGATACTTTAGATTACATTGAGGGACGAATCAGGGGTGCCCCCTGTCCCCCCCTGCTGTTTGCCCTGGCGATCGAGCCACTGGCCATGATGTTGAGGGAGTCCAGAAACTGGAGGGGGTTGGTTCGGGGGGGTGGGGAGGAGCATCATGTTTCACTGTATGCGGATGACCTGCTCCTGTGCATTGCGGATCCGGTGGAGGGGATGGGGGAGGTCATGCAGATTCTTAGGGATTTTGGAGAATTTTCGGTGTATAAGATGAATGTTGGAAAAAGCGAGCTTTTTGTGATACATGCGAGGGGCCAGGAAAAGAGACTTGGAGAGCTACCACTAAGATAGTGGAGAGGAGCTTTCGCTACTTGGGCATTCAGGTGGCTAAGAGCTGGGGTGTCCTGCACAAGCTCAATTTAGCGCGGCTGGTGGATCAGATGGAGGAGGACTTTAAGAGGTGGGACATGCTGCCGCTTTCCCTGGCGGGCAGGGTGCAGTCCGTAAAGATGACGGTCCTCCCCAGGCTCTTGTTCGTCTTCCAGTGGCTTCCCATTCTCATCCTCAAGTCCTTTTTCAAGTGGGTAAATAGGATTATTACGGGATTTGTGTGGGCAAACAGGACCCCGCGTGTTAAGAGACTGTTCTTGGAATGCAGTCGGGGGGGGAGGGGGGGGGGGGGGGGGTGGGTTGGCGCTGCCAAACCTTTGCAGCTTTTGCTGGGCAGCGAATATATCCATGATTCGCAAATGGGTAATGGAGGGAGAGAGGGCGGCGTGGAAACGGTTGGTAGCGGCGACTTGGAAAGATACTAGCTTGGGGGCACTGATAATGGCACCGTTGCCGCTTCCTCCGACGCGGTATCCCATTAGCCCAGTGGTGGCGGCGACATTGAGGATCTGGGGGCAGTGGACACGGCACAGGGGGAGGCAAGGGCTTCAGTCTGGGCCCTGATACAGAACAATCACAGGTTCGCTCCGGGTAGAATAGACGGGGGGGGGGGGGTTCCTAAATCGGCACAGGGCGCATATCAAAGGGATGGGGGACTTGTTCATTGATGGGACTTTTGCTAGTCTGAGGGCGCTGGAGGAGAAATGTGGGCTACCCACGGGGAATACCTTTAGGTACATGCAGGTTTGGGCGTTTGTGAAAAAGCAGGTGGGGGAATTCCCGCTGCTGCCTGCCCGGAGGGTACAGGACAGGGCGGTCTCGGGCGTGTGGGTAGGGGATGGCAAGATATAGGAAATATGTCAGGAGCTGCAGGAGGCGGAGGAGGCCTCAGTGGAGGAACTGAAGGGCAAGTGGGAGGAGGAGCTGGGTGAGGAGCTGGATGAGGGCCTGTGGGCTGACACCCTGGGCAGGGTCAATTCCTCCTCATCTTGAGCCAGGCTTAGCCTGATTCAGTTTAAGGTGGTGCACCGGGCGCATATGACAGTGGCGAGAATGAGTAAGTTCTTTGGGGTGGGGGACAGGTGTGTGAGGTGCTCAGGGAGCCCAGCAAATCATGTCCATATGCTCTGGGCATGCCCGGCACTTACAGGATTTTGGAAAGGCTTCACAAAGGCTATGTCCAAGGTCTTGGATACTCGGGTAAAACCGAGCTGGAGGATAGCGATATTTGGGGTATCAGACGAACCTGGAGTGCAGGAGTCGAAAGAGGCCGGAGTTCTGGCCTTTGCCTCCTTAGTAGCCGGAGAAGGCTCTTGTTAATGTGGAGGGACGCGAAACCCCCAAGCGTAGAGGCTTGGGTCAGTGACATGGCGGGATTTCTCAGGTTGGAGAGGATAAAGTTTGCCTTGCAAGATTCATTGCAGGGGTTCTCCAGGTGGTGGCAACCGTTCCTTGACTTTCTCGCGGAACATTAGGTGGAGGTCAGCAGCAGCAGCAAACCAGAGGGGAAGTGGGGGGGTGGTTTGGGCGGTGGATGAATTTCATTTGTAAAGGGCAGATACCCCACCTTGTTTTGTTAAATTGTGAAATGGTTAAATTTTCTGTTTTATTGCTATATTTTCTTTTTGTTTTTCTTTTTGTAGTGGTTTGTAAAGATTATTGAAAAATTTTGAATAAAAACAAATTTAAGAAAAAAAAATGTGTAATCAGTAACACCACATGATCACTAGAGGGCCGGACCAACACGGGTATAAAAGGCAACAACATTGGGTCTCTCTCTGGCTCTTGGGTGCACTGTGACCAGGGCAATAGCAGAGTAGTTCAGATGGCTAGTGGAGTTACGTATAGTTACCGTAGTTAGATCTTGTTAACCTTATCACTAGTATCAAATTTAAACTCATGCAATTATTGTTATAGTTACTCAATAAACCTTTTGTTACTACTGGACGAGTTTGAGTCTTCTTCATCGAGATTCAGAAGACTTCATCACTAACCGAGGTTTGAGTAGTACATGTTACCTACCTCACAGGTAACAAAACAAGACCCACGTGAGAAATTGTGCTCATCGACTCTTGGAAACTTGTTCTCCTTTACAGATGTCCCCAATTCAGACCTCAGTCATTTCAGGAGACTGAAGACTCCATGTCTGGGGATGATGACACTAGTAATCCAAAGGATGAGGCATCAACTGCCTTTCCCACATCCCCACCTGGGTTGCATAGGGGTCAAATTTAGAATCAGGGCCACATTATGGTGAGCACAGCACAGACACGTCTCTGCAGCTGAAGGAGGATGTGACTGTTGAGGTCCCAGGCACTCAGAAATGTTGGGTATCAGACCTCTGCTGCACCCGTGCTCATGATAGGTCTCTGGTTGCGAACACAAGAAGCCTACAGGAAATAGAACAGATATCAGTGCAAATGTCAGGAGTTATGCTAGCTTTGCCCTGAGTTTGGTGATGTCTATGCACATCATTGTTCTGCCATTTCTCAGCATGTGAGCAAATGGCTTTGTCTGTGGAGAGGTTGGTGACCTTCACAGAGAGCCAGGTCAAGCAATTGGTCCATATGCACATTGGCCTGCATTTTGTTACTCTCGCCACTGGCTCCAAACAGCAGTGGCTAGTTTTAGAGGGGAATAAGGCTCCTTCACTGCCCTCCAGCTACCCTTCTCATGGAGACAACCACCTCAGCTTTGATGTTGGGTTTGTACCGAGATGTACTGGTAGGGAAAGAACATTAAAAAAATTGAGGGCATTAAGGTGACATGGGTGTTTTTACAAAATTTACTTTATCATATTTAAATATTGCATGATATAGTATTTCCAATTTATTCATGTATGCATCATTATCCTTTTTTGGGCCTTGATTAGTCAGAGATCTAACTATACTGTCACGCCCCATGGCTGGCACTCAATGATGGCTGCAGGGCAATGTTAGACATCTCCTTTATCGAGTAGGAGACAATGCTGTTGCCTGTTTTCAATCAGTCTTTATTTAATGTTTGTATCCATTTAAATGGTTACCTCTGTGTAGGACATAGAGGAATGTGCAGACTTTGCTGCCACTCCATAATATGCAGCAGCAAGAATTCTGCTTGAGATTATGTTGCACTAGGACAATTGAGGTAGCTTATATGAAGCAATGACCTACCACGTTTCTGCACGTTCTGTGATTTTGGACATTATAGGCTGCTTGACATATGCTCACTATCAGTTCTCCTGTGTAAGTCTTCTATAGCGAGTGTGTGCGAGAGATGTTCCTCAAGCTTGGGTGAATCTCATGTATGTGAGACTGTCTTCAGTATCCCAATCAAGTCTCTGCATGGGCCCAGGAGCATTCATTAGACATTCATGCAGATAAATGTCTTCTTCCTGACACTTATCACATTCATCCTCTGCTGAAGAAAAGTGTTGCTCCTCTCTGTCACCCTGATGCAAGAGTTTGTCACATTGCGTCACCATGCAGTGCACAACATACCATAACTATCCGTAAAACTCTGTCAAGGGAGGGGAAGTGTTTGGTGATAGTTCTGGTGGTGGTGTGGGCTCCGTTTAGGTGCTCTTCTGCTGTGGTGAGGGGGTGCCTCACTGGTGTCGTCAACCAGGTCTGGAGAGGCTAACCCTCCTCACCCAGTATTCAGTCATCAACCTGGGAATGGGTCTCAAAGCTCAGAAAGCTGCAAGTTCGACAAGATAATTGAGCCATGAGAGCTCCCTGGGAAAAGAGCACAGACCTGCATGACTCAATTGTGGGTGCAAAATGGAATCTCTTGCAGTTCACATGCCGCTGGTTGTTCGCAGACAACTGAAATCAATAGCCCAATTTAGGATGTCACAGTGGTTAGCACTGCTGCCTCACAGTCCCAGGGACCCGGGTTCAATTCCGGCCTGGTTACTGTCTGTGTGGAGTTTGCACGTTCTCCCCTTGTCTGCATGGGTTTCCTCCGGGTGCTCTGGTTTCCTCCCACAATCCAAAGATGTGCAGGTTAGGTGGATTGGCTATGCTAAATTGCCCCTTATTGCCCAAAGATGTGCAGGTTAGGTGGGGTTATGGGGACAGGGTGCTCTTTCAGAGGGACGGTACAGATTCAAGGGCCCGAATGGTTTCCTTCTGCATTGTACGGATTCTATGGAATATGTTATCAAATGAGTGATGGCTGTGAAGCCCATTCCCCTGGCTGTCATCTGTGGTGAACCTGGTGAACTAATTAATGGAAGAAGACATTGATTTCCTCTTTGATGCACTGGTGTGTGTCAAAATGTTTAAGTGCAGCACATATTGTCCTAGAAGCAGCCAGTGGTGATAAAATTTGAGCATCACAGTCACTTTGAGGGCTATTGGCATGGGGTCGCCGTCAAATCCATTTGGTTTCAGTTCTTGCTGCTGGGTCCAGCATATCCTGATGATCGCTTTCTTGGGGATCTGGTATTGTCTCTTGGACATCTGAAGATAGTTTGTTTGCATCCTGAAGATGCATTGCCATGCCAATGATCTTCTTCCCTGGATGGCTGCGTCCTGACCACCCTCCCTCACTGATGCTGCTAGCCTTATTTCTGTTGACCGACGAGAGCAGTGTTTTTCAAAGTGGGGGTTGTGACCCGCGGGTGGGTCACGGGATGATGTAAAATGGGTCGTCAAAAGGTCTCCAAAAATGATCTCTGAGGATCGCCTGACCCTTTTTCCCAATTTTCTCCCTGGGTGAATCCTGGTTACAGTGCAGTGCGGAGACATTAGGCTGAGGTAGAGGCCGGTGCTGTGGACTTTCTGCCTCCCTGGGTCACTCTTATAGTCACCGCCACAGATACAGCCTCCAGCCGCCACTCCCATTTCTGCTGCAGCTGATCAGCCAGGTTAGTCAGCACCTGCACATACAACTGAAGAGTTATTTCCTGCCGATACTCCTTCTGCACAAGGTTAGATTCCAGCAGAGCTTCACACTTTTTCTTCCAGGCCTGCACCCTCACCCAAAAACAACTGACTGCCGACTGAAATATCTATTCACAAGTACTCCAGTCAGTAACCCATAGCCAGAGTAGTCCCTTATCCAAGATCTAGCTCTAGCAGATAATTCCTGTGTCACACGTGGGGTTCTCCCCACCTTTCAGTTGGTCCATTTTCACAAAGCTGATTTATATTTGCCCCATTCTGAACCCGCTCTGGGGCGATGGGTGTGGGTTTGGGAACTCCAGCCATCCCAGTCAGGGGGGATATACAAGTGTCGATCATAGGAAGCATAGAGTCAATGATCACACAAAGAGACCAACTTCAGTGTTAACGTTCTGAATCGGATGCATGATTAATGTCTGCCATTGTTACCATTGTCAATGAATCTTGAATTTCTGTTGCTATTAACGTTGTCAGTGTTGGTTCAATTTCTGCGACAGTTAATGTTGTTGAGGTCTGTTGAGTTTCAGTTACTCTTAACCTTGACAATCAGATCTATGTTTAAAGTTGTGCTGTGTGTGCATAAGGGGCTTGGTGTATATTTAAAATGGGGAACCACTCTCCACTCACTTTCTGAGATCAGTCACTCTCTCAGTGAGACTAACTTAGCAATCAATGGTGAGTCTCCTTCCTTCCACATCAGCCAAAATCCAGGCGTGTTTCCAAGAATTTCCTCATTCCCCATTCAAACATCTCAGGAGTCTGCGATCAAAAGTCTTGCTCACTGATCTTTGCAGATATTTTTATTACAAGTTATTTAGGTCACCAAATCACCAGCATTTTAAAGTATAAAGTACCAGCAGTTCACATCTCTAGTTGGTACCACACTGGCCAACTCTATTGATAAGCGGCATTTCTAATGATTGCAACCCCCCCCCCCCCCCCCCCCCCCCCCCTGCATTGGGGAAGCTCTCATTCCTCAAGGAACATGGAGGTAACCAATTGTCCCCAGCCAATAGGATCCGGGCAGGTTATAACACCTACCAAAGCCCCCTGTAACTATGAACGTTCCCTCTGCCAGCCACATTCATGAGCTATACCCACAGGACCCACATGAGAGCAGCACTGACCCCACCCTTTAGACCCTTCATTTTATTTACTTACACTGATTGCACCATCACCACCTCCCACCACACACAAGTTGCCAGGCCCTCTCCACTGCAGTTCCTTTTTCCAACCAAACCCTCTGTCTTCATTCAGAGTTCTCTTCCACTCCTCCATGTCCTCTCCAAAGCCCCCACCCAAAACTGTTACTCCTGACTTGCCCTTGCAAGCTGTCATTCTCCTGAAACCCTTCTTTGTGCCAGAGTTCAAAAAAGACAACTGCTCACCTCAGACAACTGCACAAAGTCAACTGGTGCACTCCACCTTTTAAAAAAACATAAATTGGGTGTCACAAGATTCTCGTGCACTACTGACCATCTTAAAGATAGGCCTTAATTTCAAGGTTTAAGATAATGACTTCATGTAAATGTATTACAAGTAGAAACCCACCGTGGAACGGTGTGAGGCCACTGCAACACCACCAAGTTAATCTTTCCATTTGAACCTGCCATTGTGATTTTGACATCCGTCTGGTTAACTCGCCCCAGCCGCCATATTCTCCACTCCCAGAGTTTTCATTAAATTCCAACTCAAGACTGCTTTTTTTTTCACCTTCGTAACATCACCCAACTCTCTTTCTGCCTCAGCTCATCTGCTGCTGGAGCTCTCATCCAAGTCTCTGTTGTCTCTTGATTTGAATATTCCAATGATCTCTGGGATAACCTCCCATCTCCACCCTACATAAACTTCTCCGCATCCAAAACTCTATTTCCTGTATTTTAAGTTGTACCGAGTCCTATCGATCCATCACCTCTGTGCTGAGTGATCTACATTGGCTCCTAGTTCAACAATACCTCAATTTAAAAATCATTATCCTTGTTTTAAAATCCCCTCTTATTTATGCCCACAGAGATAGAGTGGGAAAGGAGAAGGAGAGAGCCAGAGTGGGAAAGCCTCACCCACACCTAGTTCTGAAACCTCTTCCGACCGACAAACCTTTTAGATTCTTCTACTCTTCCAATTTTGACATCTTGTGGATTATTGATTTGAATTACTGCAGCATTTATGACCGTGCCTTCAACAGCCTTAGTCCTAAACTCTGGAATTCTTCCCTAAATCTCTCCACCTCTCTCTTCCTTTAAGATGCTTCTTAAAATCTACTGCCATGACCAGTGATCATCTGTCCTCATTCCTCAGTCACTAGCTGGGTATCAAATTTGCTTGAGTCCTCTCTTGTGACGTGCTATTAATAGTACTATATAAATGTAAATAGTTGTAATGTAGCATAAATGTTACCTTCCACTTGTCGACCTTTGTGTGAATGGAGATGAACTTCTAGTTTCATCATTAAATAATCCCATCCCTGACTTTAGGACAGGGGGAAAGTCATTGAGGAAGCAGCTGAAGATGGTGGAACCAAGGAGATTTCCCCAAGGAACTTGAGTAGTCGGGTTCTGGGGATACAATGATTGCTTTCTGAAAACCACAACAATCTTCCCATGTGTGAAGTATGATTCTAAGCACCAGGATATTGTTCCATAGATCCTTATTGTCCTCAGTTTTATTAAGGCCATTCTTGGTCACATGCTGCCTTGATATTGAGGGCAGCTAATAACAGTCTTTGTAACCAGCAGACAAGGTTAAGGGGAAATTTAATTGAGGTGTTCAGTATTATGAGGGTTTTGATAAAGTAAATGAGAAATTGCTTCCACTGGCGGAAGGGTTGATAACCAGAGGACACAGGGTTAAACTAATTTGTAAACAAACCAAAGTTTGTTTACATAAGGCGAGTGGCACAACTTGAGGGAGTTGTGGACACAGATTCAAGAATAACTTTCAAAATTGAATTGGAATATATACTCGACAATGAAAAAAATGTAGGACTACAAGAAAAGTGCAGGGAAATGTGAATAATTGTAAAGCATTTTCAATGAGGCAGGACAGGCACAGTGGGCCAAATTACCTGCTTCTGTGTTTTAAAATCCTTTGGTGTCTGGAGCAAGGTCAGCAAGCAGGTTATTAGTGAGCAGATGGCACAATCTATTACTCCTTCCATCACTTGCTAGTGACTGGAGGCTAACAGGGGACCGATTGAAAGAGTTGGATTTGTGCTGTGTTTTTATGTATTCTGTAACAAAGTAGGCTGGACGTGCCAAATGCCTTTTGTGAATGCTGATTTTACATATGAAAAAGGAGCTTGAGTGTCCCCAGGAGGTTAAAGCTAAATCTTTTGCACCTTATCAACTAATATGATCACTCACATTGAGAAGGTTAAAGAATATAAACCAGATAAATATTTGTACTGCTGGGAAATAGTTGATCACTGGATAGCAAATATGTGGCTATCCTACAAAGAGCTCTAATTTACAGCTATGGGTGTACAAACCCACAGCCCTTCTTACTATATTCTGAATTGTAATGTGAAGAATACTCATGCTTTGTTAATACCCAGCCTAATCCAACATCCGCCCATTCTCTCTCCTCCCCCCGCATCCCCTCCCTGGCCAGCCCAGACCAGCCCACCCCTCACACCGTTCTGACAGAACACCGAGGCAGGTTGTAACATTATGAACAGGTGTTTAATATGAACAAATATATACAGATCATGGAGCACAGGGAGTGGACCACTTCGGTCTGGACTGGGCAGCATAACGCTGCGACTGTGCCATGACCTGGGTTTATGCCACATCAGCCAGTGACTGGCCATCTCCCTCTGGGACTGGGCCACCTCACTCTGCATCTGTGCTACATCGGCCATGCCTGGGCAATGCTGCTGACACTCCCAGCCATGGAGCATTGGCACACTCATCCTCAGCCTCCCAGTTGTTGCCCACCTCCAAGCAATTAAACAGCACTCTATTGTGTTGGGGAACTGGAGACCACCCGGAAAGTCCCAGTTGACCTTCTTCAACTTCCCCTTGTAAGGAGTGGGGTAACCCCGCTGAGCCCTGAACCTGCCTCCCCTAAATTTGGTGGTGCCAGGAATGGTGTCGGGCAAGCCAACTGCCATGGACATTTTCAGGCCCTGTCTATCTCCACTTCAAACATCGGCATGGCCTGAAAATTCAGCCCTCCCTGTCTATTGTAGAACTTCCACTTTTATTCCACAACATTCTTGATTGTGAAATCAGTTGTTCCACCTAATAAGGAACTCAGCAAACATTGCCATATATATGTAGCTCACATTTAGATTTTTATGGTTAGTAACTATGAGAGGAGGGAGAACTATTAATGATGTTCAATATGGTGTAATGATTTGGCAATTTCCTGGGTGTCTACATATGTATTAACATGCAACTGAATAACATTTTTCATAGAAAATGAATTCATTGCCCTGCCTAGGTATGCACTTATAGAACAAACAATAGAGAGCAACATTAGCCAATTAGCCAATATTAGTTTAACTAGACCCCTCAGGAGTGAAATTCAACTTTGGCAGGGGTACAAAACAAGCAGTAGTAAATAGACAGCAAACACCCAATGTTCATCCCACCCAATGTTCCTTTCCGTTTAATTGTATCACCTTATAATCTGTCGAACCTAATTCGGACAAAATGTAAGAAAATTCCTCCATAACCCCGAAGGCAAATCTGGATTTGTCACAGAGAAAGCCACAGTGGAATTGCCAGGTAAATTCACTCCCATTCACATTCTTTACTATATCCTTGCTGGCAGAAATTTAAAACGTAGGTTTTTAAATGTCTCTTTAACCAGCAAATTGTCAATCTGTGAAATTATCTTCAAAACATTTTGCTACTAAATTGGACTGCAACATAATCAGGAGGCTATGTACAGACAACAGAAGGAGCAATTGTTCACAAAGGAAGGAATGCTCTCAACTGAAGGCTGTATCCATCAAGCATATTCAGAGAGCACTTTTCCTATAGCCCATACACCAGCACGCAGTGAAACAAAAAGGAAAAAATACAGTCATGAGGCTACATCGGTACATGACCATTTCTCAATTCTGCCACAGTCCTTCTGCCTTCGCAAACTCCTCCGCTGCTTCCACCGTCCCAAAATAAAAGTCCTTGAACTTGTAGGTCACCCTCAGCTTCGCTGGATATACAATGCCGCACTGCACCCTGCTAACATACAATGCCCTCTTCACCCGGTTGAAGGCAGCCCGCCTCCTCGCCAGCTCCACTGTAAAGTCCTGGTATACGCGTATACCAGCTCCAGCCCACTGCACCACCCGCTTCTGCTTAGCCCAGCACAGGACCTTCTCCTTTACACTGTATCTACGGAAGCACAGAGTCACTACTCTTGGCGACTCACTCGCTTTGGTACAGGCCTCCACGACCGATGTGCCCGATCCAGCTCATATCGGGAGGGATCCTCCCCCTCCCCCAATAGTTTCGCCAACATCGTGGCAAAATACTCAGTCAGCCTCGGTCCTTCCACTCCTTGGGGCAGCCCCACAATCCTCAAATTCTGTCGCCTGGATCTGTTTTCCAGGTCTTCCATTTTGCCTCGCAGATCCTTGTTGATCTCTATCGCCTTCCGCATCTCCATCCCCATCGAGGTAAGTTGACCACTGTGCTGCAGTAATGTCTCTTCCACTTCCTTCAATGCCTCGCCTTGCTCCCACACCTCCGCTACTGCGCTCGCCACCACCGTCCTCATCGGCGTAATCGCCTCCTCCACCCGCACTTTCAAAACCGCCCCCATCTCCTTCCTCATCGCCTCCATATGTTTTGTAAACTGCCTTTCGAATTCCACGGCCATCACCTTAGTTATTTCTTCAGCCGTAAGCAATGCAGCCTCCCCTGATAGTCCAGCCTCCATTTTCTTGACTGACCCCGTGGTGACCTTTCCACTCCCCTTGAACTTGTAGGTCACCCTCAGCTTTGCTGGATATACAATGCCGCACTGCACCCTGCTTTCAGGACTTCCAGCTGCTTTTTTCACGGCTGTTTTTTTGCTAGTCTTCGACATTTTCCTTCTCTGGCTGTCTCCCGACTTTTACTGCCTTCGCTGGCCCTAGGACTGGGCATTAACCCCCGACAATGCTGTTCCCGAACGGGAGCCTCCAACGCGCGCTGCCTCCCGCCCGCCGTCATCAGATGTTCCGAGATGCACCAATAAAGTTAACATTTTCTTTATATCTTCAGACTCTATAAATATCTTGTGTTAGCACAACGAGACCAAAAATATTATATGGTGGCAGCGAGTGAAAGAACAAGCATCGAAACATTTCTGCCATTACCGGAAAGCTACCAGGTTATAGACCCCAATCAAGCAGAACTGTGACTGAATTGGCGCCAAAGATTGACCAGATATCTCATTGGGCCCCCCTACAAGGCCGAGCAAGGCAATATGCAATTATAAGCAACGGATGGCTGTGCAGATGATATCCTGGTCAGGAAAGAGATTGACAAAGAAAAATCTATGTAAGGTGTAATAAAAGCACTGTGCCTACTTAAATGAAAGAATATTATTGTCAAGCAGGCTAAATTTATTTAGTGTATCCAACCATTTTAAAAAAAAAATAATTTTTATTAAAGGTTTTCATAAAATATCAATAACAAAATGAGAAAGAAAAAAGAACCCAACAGGGGTAAGTACAAAACACAATCTAAAAAAGCAACCCCCCCAAACCCCTCCCCCCCGTACCTAAATAATAAATTAACATTAACACCCTGACTTAAGACAACAGGTGTATACACCCACTCAGACCCTTCCAGTGTAAATAACATAAAGAAAAATAAAGTTAAACCCCCCCACCCCACCCCCCGAGCTGCTGCTGCCATTGACCAATGTCTAGCGTTCTGCCAGAAAGTCTAAGAACGGTTGCCACCGCCTAAAGAACCCTTGTACCGACTCTCTCAAGGCGAATTTCACCCTCTCCAATTTAATGAACCCTGCCATATCGCTGATCCAGGATTCCACACTTGGGGGCCTCGTATCTTTCCACTGAAGGAGAATCCTCCGCCGGGCTACCAGGGACGCAAAGGCCAGAATTCCAGCCTCTTTCGCCTCCTGCACTCCCGGCTCCTCTGCCACCCCAAATATTGCGAGCCCCCAGCCCGGTTTGACCCTGGATCCTACCACCCTCGACACCGTCCTCGCTACGCCCTTCCAAAATTCCTCCAGCGCTGGGCATGCCCAGAACATATGGGTGTGATTTGCTGGGCTCCCTGAGCACCTAACACACCTGTCCTCACCCCCAAAGAACCTGCTTATCCTTGTCCCGGTCATGTGTGCCCTGTGCAGCACCTGAAACTGTATGAGGCTGAGCCTCGCGCACGAAGAGGAAGAGTTCACCCTCCCTAGGGCATCTGCCCACGTCCCCTCTTCGATCTCCTCTCCCAACTCCTCCTCCCACTTACCTTTCAACTCCTCCTCCTGCATTACCTGGTAAGTTTCCGAGATCTTCCCCAATCCCACCCACCCCCCCGAGAGCACCCTGTCCTGTACTGTGTGTGGCAGTAGCCGTGGGAATTCCACCACCTGCCGTCTGGCAAACGCCCTTACCTGTAAGTACCTGAAGGTGTTCCCCGGGGGGAGCCCGTACTTCTCCTCCAGCTCACCCAAGCTCGCGAACTTCCCGTCCACAAACAGGTCCCCCAACTTTTGTATCCCTGTCCTGTGCCACCCCGAAAACCCTCCACCTGTTCTTCCTGGGGCGAACCGGTGGTTCCCCCGTAATGGGGTCCACGCCGAGGCCCTAACTTCCCCCCTATGCCGCCTCCACTGTCCCCAAATTTTGAGGGCCGCCACCACCACCGGGCCCATGGTAAACCTCCTTGGAGGGAGCGGCAGCGGCGCCTTTGCCAGCGCCCCCAGACTCGTACCCACACAGGACGCCATCTCCCGCCTCTTCCATGCAGTCCCCTCCCCCTCCATCACCCTATTGCGCACCATTGTCGCATTGGCGGCCCAGTAGTACCCACAGAGGTTGGGCAGCGCCAGCCCCCCCCTATCTCTACTCCGCTCCAGGAACACCCTTCTCACACTCGGAGTCCCTCGCGCCCACACAAACCCCATTATACTCCTGTTAACCCGCCTGAAAAAAGCCTTCGGGATAAACACGGGGAGGCACTGGAACAGGAACAAAAACATTGGGAGCACCGTCATTTTGATTGACTGCACCCTACCCGCCAGGGACAGCGGCAACGCGTCCCACCTCTTGAACATCCTCCTCCATTTTCTCCACCAGCCTTGTAAAGTTAAGCCTATGCAGGGCCCCCCAGCTCCTGGCCACCTGGACCCCCAAATATCTGAAACTCCTGTCCGCCCTTTTTAGTGGGAGCTCGCCAATCCCCCTCTCCTGGTCCCCTAGCTGAACTACGAACAGCTCGCTCTTCCCCATATTGAGCTTGTACCCCGAAAAGTCCCCGAATTCCCAAAGCATCCTCATTACCTCTGGCATTCCTCCCACCGGGTCCGCCACATACAGCAGCAGGTCGTCCACATAAAGCGACACCCTGTGCTCCTCCCCACCCCGCACCAACCCCCTCCAGTTCCTCGACTCTCTCAGTGCCATAGCCAGGGGTTCAATCGCCAGTGCGAAGAGCAGGGGGGACAGGGGACACCCCTGTCTCGTCCCTCGGTGCAACCGAATGTACTCGGACCTCCTCCTATTTGTGGCCACACTCGCCATCGGGACCTCGTACAACAGCCTCACCCACCTGACAAACCCCTCCCCAAACCCGAACCTCTTCAGCACCTCCCACAGGTACCCCCACTCTACCCTATCGAAGGCTTTCTCAGCGTCCATCGCCACCATTATCTCCGCCTCCCCCTCCCTCGCCAGCATCATGACAACGTTCAAAAGCCTCCGCACATTTGCGTTCAACTGTCTCCCCTTCACAAACCCCGTCTGGTCTTCATGGATGATCTGCGGCACACAATCCTCAATCCTCGTGGCTAAGACCTTCGCCAGCACCTTGGCATCTACATTTAGCAAGTAAATCGGTCTGTAAGACCCACATTGCAGGGGATCCTTGTCCCGCTTCAGGATCAAGGAGATCAGTGCCCGGGACATCGTCGGGGGTAAAGCCCCCCCCTCCCTTGCCTCATTAAAGGTCCTAACTAACAGCGGGCCCAACATGTACATACATTTTTTATAGAACTCGACCGGGAAACCGTCTGGCCCCGGTGCCTTCCCCGCCTGCATGCTTCCTATCCCATTGATCAGCTCCTCCAGCCACCAGTCCCTCTTCCACCTTTGGAAACCTCAATTGGTCCAGGAAACGGCCCATCCCTCCCTCCTCCCGTGGGGGCTCGGATCGGTACAATTCCTCGTAAAAGTCCCTGAAGACCCCATTGATGCCAACCCCACTCCGCACCACACTCCCTCCCCTGTCCTTAACTCCCCCGATCTCCCGAGCTGCGTCCCGCTTCCGAAGCTGATGTGCCAGCATCCGGCTTGCCTTTTCCCCATACTCGTAGACCGCCCCCTGGGCCTTCCTCCACTGCACCTCCGCCTTCCTGGTGGTCACCAGGTCGAATTCGGCCTGGAGGCTGCGCCTCTTCCTCAACAATCCTTCCTCAGGTTCTTCCGCATACCTCCTGTCTACCCTCACCATCTCCCCCACCAGCCTCTCCCTCTCCCCCCGCTCCCTCCGCTCCTTGTGGGCCCTGATGGAGATCAGCTCTCCCCTCACCACCGCCTTCAGTGCCTCCCATACCATCCCCACTCGGACCTCCACGTTGTCGTTGGTCTCCAAGTACCTCTCTATACTTCCTCGGACCCGCTCGCTCACCTCCTCGTCCGCCAACAGCCCCACCTCCAAGCGCCACAGCGGGCGCTGGTCCCTCTCCTCCCCATCTTCAAGTCCACCCAATGCGGGGCGTGATCCGAAATGGTTATTGCTGAATACTCGGTATCCTCTACTCTCGCTATCAGCGCCCTACTCAAAATGAAAAAGTCGATTCGAGAATAAGCCTTATGGACATGTGAGAAGAATGAAAATTCTCTAGCCCCCGGCCTTGCAAATCTCCAAGGGTCCACCCCTCCCATTTGGTCCATAAATCTCCTCAACACTCTAGCCGCCGCCGGCTTCCTACCCGTCCTAGACCTGGAGCGATCCAGTGCAGGATCCAACACCGTGTTAAAGTCTCCCCCCATTATCAGGCCCCCCACTTCCAAGTCTGGGATTCGACCCAACATACGCCGCATAAAACCCGCATCGTCCCAGTTCGGAGCATACACATTGACCAGTACCACCCTCTCTCCCTGCAACTTACCACTTACCATTATGTACCTACCGCCATTATCTGCCACAATGCGCGACGCCTCGAATAACACCTTCTTTCCCACCAAGATCGCCACCCCTCGATTTTTGGCATCTAGCCCCGAGTAAAACATCTGACCTACCCACCCTTTCCTCAGTCTTACCTGGTCTGCCACCTTCAGGTGTGTCACCTGGAGCATAACCACATCCGCCTTGAGCCCCTTCAGGTGCGCGAACACGCGGGCCCGCTTAACCGGCCCATTCAGTCCCCTTACATTCCAGGTTATCAGCCGGATTAGGGGGCGACCCGCCCCCTCCCCCGCCGACTAGCCATGACCCCTCCTCGGCCAGCCACGCGCCCGCACAACACACCCGGCCCCGTCCCCACAGCGGCATACCCCCGTCTTGACCCACCCCACTCGCTCCAGCTCCTCCTTGATCTTAGCAGCAGCAACTCGATCCCCCCCCCCCCCCCCCTGCCCCCGGCTAGGACCCATCCTAGCTGGTTTACTCCCCCCATTGCACTTCCGCAAGTCAGCTGACTCCTGCTGACCCCGGCCACTCCCGCCTCCCCTTCGACTCCTCCCATTGTGTGGCACACCCTCCTCTCCCGCTCCCCATTCACAGGCTCTCCCTCTCCGTTCTAAGCGCGGGAAACAATCCTCGCTTCCCCGCCCCGGTCCCGTCCGCCCCAGTCTTCGGCGCGGGAAAACAATCCCGCGGTCTTCACCTACCAGGCCCTGCCACCAACCAAAACAGTACCCAACCCGCCCCATCCACCCTCCCCAACCCGAAAGAGAAAAACACAGAGAAAAAGAAACCCAAAACAATGCAAAGGCCCCCCCCCGAACCAAAAATAGGCATAACATATCCACCGCAGTCCCCAATCGCCCATCCCGACCCTCAGTCTGTGTCCAGCTTCTCGGCCTGAACAAAGGCCCACGCCTCCTCCGGAGGCTCATAATAATGGTGCACCGGTCCTTGTAGGTAACCCACAATCGCGCCGGCTGCAACATGCCAAACTTCACCCCCTTCCTGTGCAGCACCGCCTTCGCTCGATTATACCCGGCCCTCCTCTTCGCCACCTCCGCACTCCAGTCCTGATATATCCGAACCTCCGCGTTCTCCCACCTGCTGCTCCTCTCCTTCTTGGTCCACCTGAGCACACACTCCCGATCGACGAACCGATGGAACCGCACCAGCACCGCCCGCGGAGGCTCGTTAGCCTTGGGCCTCCTCGCCAACACTCTATGGGCCCCTTCCAGCTCCTGGGGCCCCTGGAAGGACCCCGCTCCCATCAGCGAGTTTAACATGGTGACCACATAGGCCCCCACGTCCGGCCCCTCCAGCCCCTCCCGGGCGCCCGGAATCCGCAGATTCTTCCGCCTCGACCGATTCTCCATCTCCTCAAACCGCTCCTGCCATTTCTTGCGGAGCGCCTCGTGCGCCTCCACTTTTACCGCCAGGACTAAGCTCTCGTCCGCATTGACAGATGTCTTTTGTTGAGCCTCTCGGATCGCCACCCCCTGGGCCGTCTGTGTCTCCAGCAGCTTATCAATAGAAGCCTTCATCGGCTCTAGCAGGTCCTTTTTAATCTCTCTGAGGCAGCGCTGGATACCCTCCTGTTACTCCTCCGCCCACTGCCTCCACGCTGCCTGGTCTCCGCCCACCACCATTTTGTCCTTCTTCCCTCCCTTCTTCTGGTCCACCACCACCTTTTTTGTCACCCCGCTCCTAGTTAAAGCCATATACTGACGGGGAACTATTATTAACTCCTTCCCACACCAGGAAACGTCGAAAAAGTGCCCTTGGGGGCCCTGAAAAGAGCCCCAAAGTCTCGAGAGGGAATCCTTTTGGCAGTGTTCGCTTCACCAATCTGCCCCAAAATGTCCATGGAAACTCCTGAAAAAGGTCTAAGTGTCCATTCCAGACAGGAGCTGCCGAATGCGTGACCTACTCCTCCATGGCCGCCACCGGAAGCCTCGTCCCCGCTTCCTCAGTGGCCCTGGTGAGATCTTTTCACAGTTGTTCCCTCTGCTGTTAGAATTCACTTTTGATAAAGGTCCTCAGTACTGTTTGCAGCTTTAAGCTTGCCATTCCCCCGCTTGCATGCTGCAAACTGCTGCAAATGCTGTTTATCCTGTTGCAGCCAAATCTTCCACTGCTTCTGCCGGGCCTGGCAGCCAAAAGACACAACACTCCCGGGGGACACCATCAGGGGAGTGTTGCAGTCCTCTTGCCACACCAAACAAATGCCGTGGGGGCCCTTGAAAAGAGCCCAAAAGTCCGTTCCAAGCGGGAGCTACCGAATATGCGACCTAGCTCTGCATAGCCGCACCCGGAAGTCCTAGTGTATCCAACCATAAGGGGAAAGTATTGATACATTTGTCAACAATCGTTATAAACTTGCAGAGAACTGTGACTATGGCAGCTTAAAAGATTAACTCATCAGGGTCAGAATTGTTGTTGGAGTCTTGGATCAAGCATTGTCTGACCACTTGCAGTTGAGAAATAATTTAACCTTAACAAAGACAATTCAACTTAGCAGACAAGCTGAGGTGATTTGGGGTGATGGGGAGAACCATACCTCTAAAACGACTCACTGGTGTATGGTGCAGGAAGAGCTAACCAGTGTGGGAAATTAATGAAGTGAATTTGAGAGGAAAACAAAATAACATGTGTAACAAGACTAGCAGGTGTTTAGAGGAATAATGATATGCGATTTACCCAGCAACATGATTAGCCAGTGTCTAGAGACATTGAGGTGCAAATGGCCAAACCAGAAACATTGTTAACCAGAGATCAATGGAGCTATACAAATGAAGGTCCTGTCTTCTCTACCTTGCCCCTCGCCTGAGGTGTGGTGATGCTCAGGTTAAATCACCACCAGTCAGCTCTTCCCCCTCAAAGGGGAAAGCAGCCTCGGGTCATTTGGGACTATGGCGACTTTACTTCTAAAGTAAACTCTTAAAGGCAAAGCATTTGAAAGATGTAGACAGCCAAATCCACAGGATGGGATATCAAAGACACTGAACAGTATAAGTGCTAGGAGGCTAGTTCATCATCCAACATCTATGAGCTGAACCACAGAGGTCTGTTCCATCTAATGTTTTGAGCAATGGCATATTGCAGATAGTCTCCTCTAAGAGACGCAGTTTTTGTGCCTTCGCTGAACCAGGAAGAGAGGTTTTCAGAGACTTGGTCACCTAAGTAGTGTATTGTAACTGTTAGCTGGATTTGCCCTACATCAAGTTCATAAAATTGGATGTTGTTTGGGAAAAGAGGTGTCTCAGTGAGTTCAGGAAATGTGGGTATATTTTGAGAACCAGAGGTAACTTCAGGTAAAATGATGTGCTTAGTTATCAATATACTTAAGTGTCATGATGTATATTGTTCTTTTGTTGTTTTTTTCTTTTAAATTTTAAAAAACTTTAATGAATATTCTATATTAACTGTTTACACGATGACTGGTTCCTCACATTATTCCAAACAAATGTACACCAAGAAGAACCAGGGATTCAAGTTAATCTTCGGGGTTTTGAGACATTCTCAGAGATAACATCAGTGGGGTTCTTAACAGCAGGAAAAAGTGTGAAAATTGTCCCACCAAAAAGGCCAAATGTCATTTTTTCAGAAAGAAGGATTACTTTCAGGCTCTGGGTTGCAGCTGAAACCTTCAAACGTGGCACGATCCATGAAACACAAGATATAAATTATATTGAGAAGCCTTTCATTGGAGAGATCCACGAACCAAGTGGAAGCTACTGGAATGCAGATATCTTCGGAGAAACAAGGCAAGCTTTACTTTAGACCAGGGTTTTTCAAAGTGCGGGTCGCTACTGGCTTTAAATTGAGAAAGAAATGAGGCTGTATGCAGTCGTCCAACCATAAGTAGCAACAGTGAGCAGGTCAGCACACCCCCACATATACTTGTCATCAAGCATCCTGTAAGTATGTGCTTTTGGCATGAAAGCACGAGGAGCGCTTCCATTTTCAAGCTGCTAGCAAGCAAGGCAAGAGGACTGTGAAGATGGATTCTTTTGATCCAAGAAAGAGATGGCCAGAGACACACATAGGCAGTGTACCTGCGGGCCAAAATCTCACATCTGAATCTGCTGGAGAGAGCTGTTCAGGAGAGTCCATGGTAGGACAGAGCAGTGCTTTTGTTAGCTCTGTACAAAGGTCCAGGGCCTCTTGTGAACAACTTACAAAGAAAAACCTTGTAACTTGGGAACAAAGCAGTATAAAGATGATTTCTTGAGATATGGTTTTGTCAATTATGCTGATGCAAAGCTCATGTGTTATCTGCAGGGAAGTACTCAGAGAAGTTTCAGATTTTGAAAGAGAAGTAGTGGGTGAAAAATTCCTTTTGAGGTTGTGACCCCAGAGCCAGTAATTAACTTATAGCAGACTCCAAATGAAAAGACTATGCTGCTGTACCTGACCTGTGACAGCTCATTAAAAGCCCCGCAAAAGTTCATACGGCTGTCAGCATTCTGGAGGGGCATCTCCCAGGAGTATCCAGGGCTGAGTAAAACATGTGTTTTGTTGCTCTTGCCTTTCATGACGGTCTACATGTGCGAGATTGGATTGTCTGTTTTCACAAAGATGAAGTCGGCAGCAAAGAGCTAGCTGAACTGTGCATTGCCCTTGTCTCCTGTGAACTTGTTTTAAGTGAGATTGTACGGACCGAGGAAGCTCTGTTTATGCATTAAAGGTAAGCAAATGTGGCATGTGCCACAAAGGTCGGCCAGCGTGAGTTGCGATGGTCGGCCGGTGTGTGTCCTGAATGTTGGCCAGTTGGCAAAAGTGGATCTCGGGGAATAAATGTTTGAAAAACACTGTTGTGAACAGTTGTGCTCCCAGCATTCATCCCTTTGGAACGTCACTCGTTACAGGTCGCTAATCCCCACTTGCTGTTTTCGGCCCATTCGGCAATTCTCTATCCATGCCAATATACTACCTTCAACACCATGGGTTCTTATCTTCTGACTTAAACTTTTGTGTGGTACTTCGTTGAACATCTTCTGGAAGTCCAGGCACAACACATCTACTGGTTCCCCTATATCCACTCTGGTTGAGACTTCTTTGAAAAACGAATAAATTAATCAGACATGATTTCCCATCCATGAAGCCATGTTGACTCTGCTTGATTGGATTATGATTTTCTAAATGTGCTGATATTATTTCCTTAATAATTGATTCCAACATTTTAGATATGAGGCTAAAGTTACCCACTTTATGAAGAGGGATGTCACATCCGGTATCAGAGTTGATCCCAGAAGGCAAGAATAATCAATGAATTTCCATGGGTTTGCGAAAAGTTTGCAGATTATATTCATGATCTTCACTTCAAGATAGAGACAGACCACAACCCTTACACTCTTAAATTCTAACAAATTAGCAAAATGCCTCTACGCATACAGTTATTCTGATTGAGGTTGATCAGGCTTGATGCAAAGAATATGTTTTTTTAGTAACTGACGAAGCCAGCGGTAGTGGAACAAGGATTTATTTTAAACTATCTATACAGTACTCTGCCCATGGCATTAACTCTCCACAATCCAGTCCCTGTTGGGACAACCAACAACTTTGGTCCCCGCTTGGGCCGGCTTTTATGTGTAGGTCTAACAAGCTCCAACTTGGTAGCCTCGGCCCCCTACCTAGGAAGCTTGTACTCCACGAGTCCCAGGGGAGATCGATAATGGTTTCCCCGTGGACCTTGTGGGGGTTATGACAGTTTTGGGGAAACAACAGACTGCAGCAGATGCTTTGTCCCATTTCCCATTGGCAAGGACTGAACAAGATGATGTAGCCCTTGTTGAAGATATAGAAACCTTTGCATCAACAATAATCACAACTCTATTGTGAGGAAAACAAAGCTAGTTTTAAGGGATTGATTGGTAAAAATTAGAAATAAGGTATAATTTTAAGTGGATTTAATTTAATGTTTTTGTGGTTAGGTTAGTTAGTTTAATGCTGGACAACGATGTTTATATGTGTGGAGGTTGGTTTCAATTCCACTTGTGTTTCTATTGTTCTTAGAGTGGTTACAGCGTGAAGAGTAAATGGGCCGACAGAAGTAGCAATGGTTGCTTCGCAACTGGGGGCCTTTGAAATTAGAAAGTTTTGAGTTTAGTTTTAGCTGGATATATTGCAGTTCAAGATAGGTCACTGAAGAGTGAACATCTCCCAACTCTATCAGGAAAAGTTGGACCTAGCAAGGGAGCTGCAAAGAGGCAGGCTTTCCAAAGAACCAGACACAGTCCAGAGAACTAAGGCATTGGGACAGAAAGAATGTCTTAAGAAGACTGAACAGAGATCAAGAACCATAGAATTGTTCAGAAGGAGGCCATTCAGCCCATTGCGTCAGCACCGACCCTCTGAAAGAGCATCCTACCTAGGTACACCCCCCCTAGGTCCACCCCCTGCCCTTCCCCATAACCCCACCTAACATGCACATCATAGATTATCATAGAATTTACAGTGCAGAAGGAGGCCATTCGGCCCATCGAGTTTGCACCGGCTCTTGGAAAGAGCACCCTACCCAAGGTCAACACCTCCACCCTATCCCCATAACCCAGTAACCCCACCCAACGCTAAGGGCAATTTTGGACACTTAGGGCAATTTATCATGGCCAATCCACCTAACCTGCACATCTTTGGACTGTGGGAGGAAACCGGAGCACCCGAAGGAAACCCACGCACACACGGGAAGGATGTGCAGACTCCGCACAGACAGTGACCCAAGCCAGAATTGAACCTGGGACCCTGGAGCTGTGAAGCAATTGTGCTATCCACAATGCTACTGTGCTGCCCCATCTTTGGACATTATGGGGCAATTTAGCGTGGCCAATCCACCTAACCACATCTTTGGACTGTGTGAGGAAACCAGAGCACCCGGAAGAAACCCACGCAGACAAGGGGGGGAAAGTGCAAATTCAACACAAACAGTCATCCAAGGCCAGAATTGAAATCGGGTCCCTGGCGTTGTGAGGCAGTAGGGCGAACCACTGTGCCGCCAAGGAGAATCCAAAGGGAAAAACAGAAAAAGTGTTGAGTGTGAAGAGACAGCTGCAATAACCAGAATCAAAGTGGGAAAGCAGACTTTAGAGGTAAATCAAAAGTTTGATGCCATTTTTAGTAGAGTCTGGGAATCGACAATTAAATCAATTCTGAACAGTTTGTACAGCATTTAAGAAAATAAATCATAAAAGGGGGAGTTGAAAATTCTTAATCTTAGATTCATATTTAAAAGTGGATCAGAAGCTTGGTATGACAGAGTCATTTGGAAAACCTGGACTGGATTTCGGAATGCAAATCGCTGATGGAGAGCTGTGTTGTGAAAGAAGATTTTAAAAACGTGCTTTCTAGGAGTGAGTTTGGTACTCATGTGACAATCATCTAGGGGAATTATAAGGAGAAATCCACAGACGTTTACTTGAGGTTCAGAGTGGAGAGTGTATTTGACCTCAGCCATCTTATGTGTTTAAAGGGATGTTGTGTTACTGAGCGCATTTTAGTTTAAGATATATCTTGTAACCTGTGTTAATCTTAAAATCTGTATATTTGTTAAACTATGGGGTGGGGGGGTAAAAGGAGTATTGTATCATAACCCAATTTTTTCATGCTTAATAAATGTTTTTTTTTGTTGTTAATACTAATTAGCGATCCTGTGACTGTGTTCCTCCATGTTTTAGAAAAAAACATAAAAGTTACTGTCTTTTGAGCCAGAGTTCCATTCTGGAATCTTCCTGACCAGTTATGGCATCAAAGCTAGAATCATAATGCTACAACAAGTTAGCAACTGAACAAAGTCAAAGAGGCACAGAAGTCTGATGAAGAATGAGTTCAGGTCAGAGAATACTGCATCAAAGGATGGCCAGTACACGTGACACACAATCCCATTCTCAGACAGTACTATGAGTGGACACCTTATTTTAGCTGATGATTTATTCATCTAAGATGAGCGAGAAGTCATTTTGAGACTTGATATACTGCAACAATTACAGTATATGTCTGGACAAGGACATTTGGGCATCACAAAATGTCGAGCCAGAGCAAGATATCTAGTTTGACAATGTTTTTCAAAGTCGTTGGAAGAAATTATACTTGTGCCATTCATCATCATGTCATCTTCCTTATATACCATGGGAATGTCTCAAGGTGAACCTCTTTGAACACAGAAGTAAGAGTTTCTTGACTCCTTATGGGCAGCACGGTAGCACAGTGGTTAGCACAATTGCTTCACAGCTCCAGGGTCCCAGGTTCGATTCCAGCTTGGGTCACTGTCTGTGTGGAGTCTGCACATCCTCCCCGTGTGTGCGTGGGTTTCCTCCGGGTGCTCCGGTTTCCTCCCACAGTCCAAAGATGTGCAGGTTAGGTGGATTGGCCATGATAAATTGCCCTTAGTGTCCAAAATTGCCCTTAGTGTTGGGTGGGGTTCCTGGGTTATGGGGATAGGGTGGCGGTGTTGACCTTGGGTAGGGTGCTCTTTCCAAGAGCCGGTGCAGACTCGATGGGCCGAATGGCCTCCTTCTGCACTGTAAATTCTATGATAATCTATGATGATATGGACAGGAGTCAAGCAACCTCAGGGCCACACTTAACAAATTGTGATTACATCGCTGAGAAGATTGTAGCACCGTCAATATGACGCGAGGCAGGTTGAGGTAATGTCAATTGAAGGCTTTATTAAGCAGAACTTTATCCCCAGCAGCGTGGTTACAGAATGCAACTGCTGAGGGAAATGGAGGGAAAAACTGGGTTCTTATACTGGCATTTCTGGGTGGAGTCCAGTAGGTGGCAGATCCTATCAGGACCTGGCATCCCTCCACCAATAGCCTGTTGACACGTGGTGTACCGTATTACCCCTAATACATACCACCACATTCACCCCTTGTTGAAAAAATCCCGGCGGGATGGTGGTTCGCATGGTGGTAGGGGGTTACAGAGTCGGTACTGTGCCGTGACTTTGAACAAAACACAAAATTATCGCTTCAACTGGGCCAACGGGCCAAACAGGGTCGGCATGATGCCATAACTATAACAAGACACAAGAACTGAAAACTGGGCCAACGGGCCAAACAGGGTCGGCATGATGCCATAACTATAACAAGACACAATAACTGAAAACGTTGAGAGTTAAAGTGATTCGATGAGCCGGATGGGCGCCCTGGTCGTCCTTTCCGATCGTCTCGGGCGTGGTGGTGATGGCGCTGGCTCGAGTCCCGTCGACTCTGGGAGTGTAGCGCTGTCCCCTGTGTCCTTACTCCTGGGCGGGTCTGGGAGGAGAACCGAACCCCCCGGGTAGGGGGTGGCTGCGGGATGAACCGGCGGGAGTGAGGAGGTGGTGATTGGCGTTGGGGGGGTGTGGGTAGCTCCGGCGGGCGCCAGATCTCGCAGGGAGACCGTGTCCTGTCGCCCATCGGGGTACTCCACATAGGCGTATTGCGGGTTGGCGTGAAGGAGATGCACCCGTTCCACCAATGGATCTGACTTGTGCGCCCGCACATGTTTCCGGAGCAGAATGGGTCCCGGAGCTGCTAGCCAGGTCGGAAGTGGCGTTCCAGAGGAGGACTTCCTAGGAAAGAGGAGGAGGCGCTCGTGAGGCGTTTGATTTGTGGTGGTGCACAGCAGGGACCGGATAGAGTGAAGGGCATCCGGGAGGACTTCCTGCCAGAGGGAAATTGGGAGGCTCCTAGACTGGAGGGCCAGCAGGACGGCCTTCCAGACCTTTCCATTCTCCCTTTCTACCTGCCCGTTCCCCCAGGGGTTGTAACTGGTCGTCCTGCTCGAGGCTATGCCCCTGCTGGGCAGGAATTGATGCAGTTCATCACTCATAAAGGAGGACCCCCTGGCGCTATGGATATAGTCGGGGAAACCGAACAGTGTAAAAATGGTACCGAGGGTTTTAATGACCGTGGACGTTGTCATGTCGGGGCAGGGGATGGCGAAAGGGAAACTGGAGTATTCGTCAACGACGTTCAGGTGGAGGGGAGGGGGCCTTTGAAATCCAAACTGAGGCGTTCAAAGGGTCGAGTGGCCTTAACCAGGTGCGCTCTATCTGGCCTGAAAAAGTGCGGTTTGCACTCAGCGCAGATCTGGCAGTTTCTGGTGACTGTTCGGACGTCCTCGACGGAGTAAGGGAGGTTGCGGGCCTTAAGGAAGTGGTAGAAACGAGTGACCCCCGGGTGGCAGAGGTCCTCGTGGAGGGCTTGTAGACGGTCCACTTGTACATTGGCACATGTGCCGCGAGATAGGGCATCGGATGGCTCGTTCAGCTTTCCGGGACGATACAAGATCTCATAATTGAAGGTGGAGAGTTCGATCCTCCACCGCAAGATCTTATCGTTCTTGATCTTGCCCCGCTGTGCATTATCGAACATGAAGGCAACCGCTCGTTGGTCAGTGAGGAGAGTGAATCTCCTACCGGCCAGGTAATTCCTCCAGTGTCGCACAGCTTCCACTATTGCTTGTGCCTCCTTTTCCACTGAGGAGTGGCGGATTTTTGAAGCGTGGAGGGTTCGGGAGAAGAAGGCCACGGGTCTGCCTTCTTGGTTGAGGGTGGCCGCCAGAGCTACATCCGATGCGTCGCTCTCGACCTGGAAGGGGAGGGACTCGTCGATGGCGCGCATCGTGGCCTTTGCGATATCCGTTTTGATGCGGCTAAAGGCCTGGCATGCCTCTGTCGTCAGGGGAAAAGTAGTGGACTGGATTAGTGCACGGGCCTTGTCTGCGTACTGGGGGACCCAGTGGGCGTAATAAGAAGAGAAGCCCAGGCAACGTTTCAGGGCTTTGGCACAGTGGGGGAGAGGGAACTCCATGAGGGGGCGCATGCGTTCAGGGTCGGGGCCTATCACTCCATTACGCACTACGTAGCCCAGGATGGCTAGACGATCGGTGCGGAACGCGCATTTTTCTTTGTTGTAAGTGAGGTTCAGGGCGTGAGTGGTCTGGAGGAATTTTTGGAGATTGGCGTCGTGGTCCTGCTGGTCGTGGCCGCAGATGGTGACGTTGTCGAGATACGGGAACGTGGCCCGTAAACCGTGCTGGTCAACCATTCGGTCCATCTCTCGTTGGAAGACCGAGACGCCGAATGGAACCCTTAAAAAGTGGTATAGCCGCCCGTCTGCTTCGAAGGTAGTATAGTTGCGGTCACCGGGACGGATGGGGAGCTGGTGGCAGGCGGACTAGAGGTCCACGGTGGAAAAGACCTTGTACTGTGCAATCCGATTGACCATGTCGGATATGCAGGGGAGAGGGTACGCATCTAGCTGAGTGTACCTGTTGATGGTCTGACTATAGTCGATGACCATCCTCTGTTTCTCCCCGGTCTTAACAACCACCACCTGGGCTCTCCAGGGACTGTTGCTAGCCTGGATGATGCCTTCCTTCAGCAGCCTCTGGACTTCGGACCGGATAAATGCTCGGTCCTGGGCGCTGTACCGTCTGCTCCTTGTGGCGACGGGTTTGCAATCCGGGGTGAGGTTTGCAAACAAGGAAGGCGGTTCAACCTTGAGGGTCGCGAGGCCGCAGACAGTCAGTGGGGGTATAGGGCCGCTAAATTTAAATGTTAAACTCTGGAGGTTGCATTGGAAGTCCAACCCTAGGAGTGTGGGCGCACAGAGATGGGGGAGGACATACAGCCGGTAATTTCGGAACTCCCTCCCCTGCACCGTTAGGTTAGCGATGCAGAACCCCGTGATCTGAACGGAGTGGGATCCCGCCGCCAGGAAAATTTTCTGGGTGCTTGGCTGAATTATGAGGGAACAGCACCTTACCGTGTCCGGATGAATGAAGCTCTCCGTGCTCCCAGAGTCGATAAGACACGGCGTCTCGTAGCCATTCACTAGGACTGTAGTGGTTGCAGTCTGACGCGTCCGGGGTCGCGACTGGTTGAGGGTCGTCGAAGCCAGACGTGGTTGTTGAAGTTGAGCATCGTAATCAGGCAGTATGTGGCCGTCTGTGTCGGGGTCCTTCAGCCAAGATGGCGGCGTCCACGGATCGAGCATGGTCGGGGGTGGACAAAATGGCGGCGCCCATCTCTCCCTCGTGGCGTCCGGGGTCCAAAATGGCGGCGTCCGTTGGTCACACGTGGATCGCTGGGGAGGCTGTGTCTGTGGTCCCGTTTCTTCCCCGGAGATAGCGGCGACCCCGCGGGACTTGCACACCGTCGCGTAGTGGCCCTTCTTCCCGCAGCTTTTGCAGGTAGCCGCGCGGGCCGGGCATCGCTGCCGAGGGTGTTTCGGCTGGCCACAAAAATAGCAGCGGGGCCCCCCCAGTTGGTCTGGTGTTTTGGCCGCGCAGGTTTGCGGGAGTGGGGGGGGGGTGTCGGACAGTCGACCGCAACGGGGGTCCACGGAGCCCAAGGGGCTGTAGTGCGGTCGGGGGCGTAGGCGGGGGCATTACGCGAGGCTACATCGAGGGATGCCGCCAGGGCCCGAGCTTCTGTAAGTCCCAGAGATTCTTTCTCCAGAAGCCTCTGGCGGATCTGGGAAGAGGCCAAACCTGCCACATACGCATCGCGGACCAGGAGCTCTGTGTGTTCACTCGCTGTTACCGCCGGGCAGTTGCAGTTTCGACCCAGGATCTGCAGGGCATTATAAAACTCGTCCAGCGATTCCCCCGGAAATTGCCGTCGTGTGGCGAGCTGGTAGCGAGTAAAAACCTGGTTGGCGGGCCGGATGTAGATATCCTTCAGCGCGGAGATGGCACCAGTGAAACCGTCCTCGTCCTCGATAAGGGAGTAGACGTCAGGACTCACCCTGGAATAGATGACCTGCATCTTTTGTTCGTCAGTCGGTGTGCCGGGGGCCGTTCGGAGGTAGCCCTCAAAGCATGCCATCCAGTGCTTGAAGATAGAGGCCGAGTTAGCTGCTTGGGGTGCGATGCGCAGGCACTCCGGGGTGATTCGGAGCTCCATGTTCCCACGTCGTTTTCTTTAATTTAAATTCTGCTTAATATATTGTAGCACCGTCAATATGACGCGAGGCAGGTTGAGGTAATGTCAATTGAAGGCTTTATTAAGCAGAACTTTATCCCCAGCAGCGTGGTTACAGAATGCAGCTGCTGAGGGAAATGGAGGGAAAACTGGGTTCTTATACCGGCATTTCTGGGTGGAGTCCAGTAGGTGGCAGATCCTATCAGGACCTGGCATCCCTCCACCAATAGCCTGTTGACACGTGGTGTACCGTATTACCCCTAATACATACCACCACAAAGATATTTACAACACATGGAATTCCAGGCCTTGTAATCTCAAACAATGATTGCAGTTCACCAAGCAATACTTTAAAGAGTTCTTGACATCATATGGAATTTGTCCATACTAGCAGTTCACCAAGATTCCTTCAAACCAACTGTGAAGCTGAAAGAGGAGCGCTTGTCTAAAGAACAATGACATACAACATGCACTTTTGAGCTATCATTTAACTCCACTCCAAAATAATTTAGCACCATGTGAACTCCTCAGGGGGATTGTTTGATTTGATTTATTATTGTCACATGTATTAGTATACGGTGAAAAGTATTGTTTCTTGCATGCTGTACAAACAATGCAGACAATACATAGGGAAGGAAGGAGAGACTGCAGAATATAATGTTACAGTTGTAGCAAGGTGTACAGAAAAGATCAACTTAATACGAGGTAGGTCCATTCAAAAGACTGATGGCAGCAGGGAAGAAGCTGTTCTTGAGTCGGTTGGTACGGGACCTCAAACTTCGGTTTCTTTTTCCTGATGGAAGAAGGTGGAAGAGAGTATGTCCGGGGTACATGGGGTCCTTAATTATGCTGGCTGCCTTTCCGATGCAGCGGGAATTGTAGACAGAGTCAATGGATGGGAGGCTGGTTTGAGTGATGGATTGGGCTACATTCACGACCTTTTGTAATTTCCTGCAGTCTTGGGCAGAGCAGGATCCATACCAAGCTGTGATACAACCAGAAAGAATGTTTTCTGTGGTTCATCTATAGAAATTGGTGAGAGTCGTAGGTGACATGCCAAATTTCCTTAGTCTACTGAGAAAGTAGAGTCGTTTGTGGGCTTTCTTAACTTTCGTGTCGGCATGGGGACCAGGACAGGTTGTTGGTGATCTGAACACCTGAAAACTTGAAGCTCTCGACCCTTTCTATCACAAGCAGATGACATGGATAAGATGATGGAGAAAGAAGATGAGTGTTCCATCCAGATGTGGAACTATGACATTACAAAGGCATCACATAGCGTCACAAAGCACACAACCTGCTTGTCATGTATTGCAGCATCAAGCAGGTAACAGAAACCCTGTACAGAAAGAGAGAGGACTTCATAATCTCCCAGAGAGAAGCAGGAGTAAGGTCATGTGCTTCTGCTGTAGTGGAATTCCCAACAGTGTGAAATGCCATTGACTGCACACACATTGATTTGTGTACGCTATATCTCAATGGGGAGATGTACCAACACTGCAAGGGGTACGTACCATTTTCTTAACGTGCGGTTCGCGTGCAACAGAGCATCATGCCATAAATGTTCACCATCGTGGTAGTAGCCATGCTGCTTATGTCCTCCACAAGTCAGCCATTATTGGGGTAGCATGGTGGCACAGTGGTTAGCACTGCTGCTCACAGCACCAGGGACCCCGACCTCGGGTGACTGTATGTTCTCTCCGTGTCTGCGTGGGTTTCCTCAGAGTGCTCCAGTCTCCTCCCACAGTCCAAAGATGTGCAGGTTCGCCATCTGGGATGGCCACGTCCCGATTACAAAATGGACACTTTGCAAAGAATGCAGGGAAAATTGGACAATACCGAGAAAGCAAGCAGGTGAAAGGTTTGTCTGTTGATTGGAGCTATAGCTCCCAGACAAGACCGAGACTGCAGAACCATCTACATACTAATGAGCCATCTCCGGGGACAAAAGGGTAACAGTTAGGTAAACAATGCTAAGACAGACACCCCGGCGCCAGAGGAGACTAAAACAAAGCAGACCAACGGCCACCTAGGACATGCCCAGCAATCAGGGAACCCACCCTCTATTGGAGGAAATTCGATATGACCAATTGGGAAACGGCCCAATTAATTGGGGCCAAGTTCAAGGCCCACCCAAAAGCGCGCAAAGCCCTTTTGAGTATAAAAAGGACTCCCCAAGAGAGAATCGCTCTCTTGGCCTTGGTTCTCAGCGAGGAGAGACCTGCCAAAGCTGCTCCAGACCAAGTAAGTTCCAAGTCTACGCACGCTACGAGATAGACGCTCTTAGTTGCTATCCTGTAAACAGCTCAACCCAGCAGCCTCAGAACCGAGCAACGGCCATTGTTCCTCTGACTGAGTGGGCATCCAAAGCTAAGTATAGGCTTTTAGTGATAGTTTAGGTTGTAGAGTTTTATGCATGAGGATATTTGACTGTGTGTGTAAATAAATGAGCATTGATTTTGAATTTACTAACTGGTGTATCGGGTCTTTGATCAGTATTTGGTTTTGAACCTTGTGGCGGTGTCGAAAGATACCTGGCGACTCTTGAGCAACCGTAATTAAACAGAGCCAAATTAAGAGAGAACACAATTAGCAACACAGTTTAGGTGGATTAGATATGCTAAATTACCCTTAAGTGTCCAAAGGTTAGGTGGGGTTACAGGGATAGGGCGGGGATTGGATCTGTATAGGGTGATCTTTCAAATGGTCAATGCAAATCCGATGGGCTGAATGGCCCCTTCTGCACTGTAGGGATTCTATGATCTTCATGCCATCACAACAAACCAGAGAAGCTGCTTGGTGAAAAGGGCTACACTTTCGTTTGTTTTGTAAATATTTTTATTGGCATTATTGCACTTAATATCAAAACTTTGCAGACAATATAAAAATAATAATAACCAAAACAATAACCACACAAACACAAGTATCAGAAGTTGCCACCGCGTCTGTGACAGTAGACCCAGTAATATAATTTCCTACATTATGATACACATTAAATAAAGTATTCTTATTGGGACTTTTAATGTTTAGTAATAAGAATTCTACACAACTTTACACAGGTATTTACAATTACTGCCAGAACTCTTTACATTGTTTATAATTACATTCATTTTGCTGGGGAGGGAAGACCTGATCCCCCCTTGAGTTCTTGAGGGAGGTCAGGATGGTTTGCCTTCCCAGTTTGATATGTGTGAGAGGGATCCGTGTCCCCTCCTGCAAGTGACCTTACTCCCCGTTTCTCCTCTGCTATAGGTGAGCCCCCTTTCATCCAGGCGGTGCTCCCGGTCCTCCCCTCCTACCTCCCATTCATATCCCTCCCCCCTTCCTATCTGCTCGTCACCACCACCCCCAAGTTAGTTGCTGGTTGCGAACAGGTCTGCAAAGAAGAAATCGGCCAGGTCTGAGAGCCACTCCAAGGCCCTGAGTGGCGCTGCCGACTTCCAACTTAGCAGAAGTCTCTGCCTGCCGATCAGTGAGGCGAAGGCCAGAGTGTCTGCCCCCTTCCCAGTCCAGAGCCCTGGATACTCTGACACCCCGAAAATCACCACAGTCGGGCACCGCACCATCTGAACCCCCACAACTCTGGACATGGCCTCGAAAAAGGCTGTTCAGAACTCCCTTAGTCTGGGGCAGGATCAGAACACGAGGGCGTGACATCGCTCGCACTTATCCTCCACCTCTGGGAAGAACCAGCTCATGCATGTCTTCGTAAGGTGCACTCTGTGCACAATCTTGAGCTGCATCAGGCTTAGACTGGCGCAAGAGGAGGTGGGGGTTGATCCTGTGCAGCTCCTCAATCCAGAGTCCTCCCCCTATCTCCATGACCAGCAGCTCCTCCCATTTCCGCCTGGTCTCGTCCAGTGACGTCCTGACCTTTTCTTTGAGTTGTCTGTAGATGTCTCCACATTTGTCATCCCCTAACCAGTCCAGAAATGTGTTTCCGGGTCTCTGGGGGAACGTTTCTGTCTCCTTGTGGAGGAGGTTGTGCAGCTGCAGGTACCTGAGCTTGTTCTCTTTCGGGAGTTGAAGCCTCTGAATGTTCCCCCAGAGTCACCAGTATATCATCCAGGTACATGTCCTCTACTGTGTCCCTCTGTCTTCCATCCACGTTCCAAATGTGGTGTCTATCCTTGCCGGTGTGAACCTATGGTTATTGCAGATGGGAGCCTCTTTGGACATCTCGCCAAGCTTGAAATGGCGCCTGAAATGGTTCCATGTCCTTTGTGTGGCCACTGCCACCGGGCTCCTGGAGTGTGTGTATGTGGGAGGGCCAAGAGTGGTGTGGTGGGAAGCGCTCGGAGAGACGTCCCCATGCAGGAGGCCCCCTCCATTTGAACCCTGTACGCCTCCGGTTCCCTTAGCCATCCCCTCACCCTCTCCTTGGTGAAGAAGGATTTGGAAATGAAGCTCGTGAATGATCTGAATACGAAGAGGAACCTTGGCAGCATGTTCATTTTGACCGTCTGTATCCTTCCCGCTAGTGGAAAAGAGGGGGTGAGCTCCATCTTTGCAGGTCCCTCTTCACCTCCTCCACCAAGCTGGAGAGGTTCCATTTGTGGAGCCTCGTCCAGTGTGAGCCTCGTGGATCCCCAGGTACCTGAACTTGGTTTGGGTCACTTTAAACGGTAGTTCTTCCAGCTCCACTCTTCCTTCTCGGGGGTTCACTGGGAAGATTTTGCTCTTTCCCAGGTTTAGTTTGTAACCTGAGAAGGCACCAAACTCCCGAAGGAGTCCTGTTATCTTTCCCATGCTGGCTAGGGGGTTCAACATGTAGTGCAGCAGGTCATATAGAGTAAGTCTCAATGCTCTCTGCCCCTTCTCAGAATGCCCATCCAACACGCCGCTGATCTAAGGGCGATGGTCAGTGGTTCAATTGCCAGTGCGAACAGGAGAGGGGATAACGGGAGCCCTGCCTCATTCCCCTGTGCAGCTGAAAGTATTCGGAACTGGTGGCATTCATCTATAAGCTCGCCGAATGTGCGCTGTAAAGGAGCTTCACCCACATTGTGAACCCTGCTCCAAACCCAAACCGTTCAAGCATCTCCATGAGATACCTCCATTCTACTGGCTTTCAGCGACAAGGGAGATGATCACCTCTGGTGTCCTCTCCCTGGATGGGGTCATTATTATATTCAGCAGGCGTCTGATGTTCGCTGTTAGTTGGCTGCCCTTGACAAACCCGGTCTGATCTTCCGCAATCACTTCTGGCAGGCAGCTTTCCAGGCGCCTCACCACTGCTTTCGTGAGGACTTATTTTGCATCGGTGTTTAAGAGAGAGATGGGTCTGTTTGATCCACTCTCTTGTCGGGTCTTTGGCCTTTTTGTGGATCAATGAGATTGAGGCCTGGACCAGCGTTGGCGGCAGGGAGTCGTTGAACTTCTCCCGCAAATGCGGAGCCAGTGCTTCTGCAAATATTTTGTAAACGTCTACCGGGAACCTATCCGGTCCCGGCACTTTCCCTGACTGCATGGAATTAATGCATT
This sequence comes from Scyliorhinus torazame, assembly GCF_047496885.1. Lineage (NCBI taxonomy): Eukaryota > Metazoa > Chordata > Chondrichthyes > Carcharhiniformes > Scyliorhinidae > Scyliorhinus > Scyliorhinus torazame. Next base: position 119,890,791 of record NC_092715.1, on the reverse strand, counting down.
CCACAATTTTGCTCAGCTCAAGCGGTGCTTCCAGCCCTTGTTCCCTGTCCTCCCCCACCACTGGTATATTCAGTCTGCCGAGGAACTGTTTATCACCGAGGCCCCCTGCGGGGGTTCAGAGCTGTATTGCCCTCGGTAAAAGTTTGCAATGGCCTCGGTAACCCCGTTTGGGTCTGCTTCTGTCCTACCATTTCGGTCCCTAACTTGTGCTCTCTCTTTTGCAGAGCTGTTTGCTCTCTGCCAGCAGTTCTGCGGTTGGGACCATGGAGTACCGCTGACCCACCTCCAATAAGGAGTCGATCAGCCACTGCTTGGCTACCCTTTTATTCCTGTCCCAAGGTTCTATAAGCTACGATTTCACCTTGATCGCTGCCTTCAGTGCCGCCCAGAACGCGGAGGGGGAGACCTCACTGTTCTGGGTGCAGGTTACATGAACGGCGATGGCTCCGGATATCTTTGTACAGAATTCCTTATTGGCGACGAGAGCTGCATCCAGCCTCCTGGGAGGCATTGGGCCCAGTCCTTCAACCTCACGTCCATGTAGGAGCAAGGTCGGAGATTACAATCACAGAGTGTTCCGCCTTTGTTACCCTTGGAAGCACCCTTTTCCCTATGACAAAAAAGTCTATACGTGAGTAGGCCTTGTGCAAGTGGGAGAGGAGAATTCTTTCTTGGCTGATTGCACTTCCATGGGTCTACCACCATCATCTGCTCCATAAAGGCGTTCAATTTTCATGCCACACTAGACACGGTTCCTGTCCTAGGGTTTGATCTGTCCATTGTCAGGTGCTATATGAAGTTAAAGTCCTCTCCCTATCTGGATTGGGGGGCTGCCCCCACTGTGGGGTCAGCCATACTCACGCTGTGGGCCTGGCCCTGTTCGTCCGGGCCTGCCCTTACTCATGCACCATTCAAGGTGGGCCGCTGACTACTTCTTATTTTCACCATCTCCATATGCTGTCTGCTGCAACCAGCACCCTCCCCTCCCGTCACACGACACCCTCTCTGTTTCTCCCCCCGTATCCCCTACCCTTGTGTTTCACGATCCTGGCCCCCCTTTCCTTTGTTTCCCATGAAGTTCAGTTTTTCCCTTCCGCTCTGCCAGGCGCTTCTTCCCTCTCGGGAGGCGTGCTCCGGCTTCCTCCTTCGCTGTACCGTACACCAGCCTGCTTGCTAGTGTAGTGGTTCCCCAAACCATCGGATTCCCTATTTAACCCCCGTCAACCTCTCTTTCCTCCCACTCCCTCCCTCCGCACCTTTGCCTGTGGTCATCCCTACCCCTCTTGATTTCTTGTAGCCATGTTCTGGCCATTGCCCTCTATCGTTAGTTGCCCAGTCCATTTTCCTGGACAAACTTGTTGGCCATTTCCGGGGCATCAAAGTAGTGTTCTTTACCCTGGTACGTGACCAATAGCGTGGCAGGGGAGAGCATTCTAACCTGCACCCTAATTTTGTACAGCATGGATTTGGCACCGTTGAATTCTGCCCGTGCTTGGCCAGTCAGCACCAATGTCCTGGCACAAGCAGGTGGGATGTCCTTCCCACTTGCACTCTCTCGAGCTCTTTGCCCACCTCAGTATCCGCTCTTTATCCTGGTACTTGTGCAGCCTCATGATTAGCACCCGCGCATTTTGTTGAGCATAACCATCTTCGATTGTTTCAGCCCTAGCTCTGGTCATGGCTAATGCCATTGCCTTAGTTGTTACCACCTGTACCACCTCCTCCGTGGGGGTTAGGACATGCAAGTGTGCCTACCCCTCTCTTGTTAGCTTCTGTTACCTCCAGTTGTGATCAACATAACTGGCAATTGGCATTCCACTGGCAGTGGACAGGATTCCTGCGTCGAAGAGCTGCACAGTGGTTAGCATTGCTGCCTCACGGCGCTGAGGACTCAGGGTTCGAATCCCCGCCCCAGGTCACTGTCCGCGTGGAGTTTGCACATTCTCCCCGTGTCTGCGGGTGTCTCACCCCCACAACCCAAAGAGGTGCAGGGTAGGTGGATTGGCCACAGTAAATTGCCCCTTAATTGGAAAAACAAATTGGGTACTATAAATTTATTTTAAAAAACGAATATCACCCGCGGTGGTTCCCCAGTCCTGGGTCGCTGTCGAAATGACCTGTGGGCACAGTCTACCTCCGCGAGCTTGGTGAAGCCCTCCTCGCCGACCAGCTTCCCAAGCATTGCTGCTACACATTCCGTGGGGTTTCTTCCCTGCGTTCCCTCTGACAGCCCCACGTCGTGGCTTCAACCCCTTCTGGATCTTGACCAGGCTCGCTACCTCGGCCGCAAGTGCTGCGATACAGTCCCCTTGGTCCTTGGTGGCTTTTTCGCGGTCCCATGTCGTCTTGACCTGGGCTTCTAGCCTCCGCTCCAAATTGCCCATTGCCTCATGGGGGCTGTTGCGGCCTCCACTGCTGCCAGGAGGTCTTTTCTCTTTTCCTACCTATGTCTCTGGAGCTCGAGGGACTTTGCTCGAAAGGTCTGGAGGGGGTTCCCTAGGTTGCCGGGATACACCCTGCTGGAGCGACTGCTGTTTCCGGATGTGGAAGGGGAGGGAATAATTGGTGATAGATACAAGTGGCTGGGGAAACAGGGAGGTGAGCGGGTGGTGAAGATCAAGGAGAAATGGAAGCGGCGTTCGGAGGGAAGATCAATTGGGGAGGATGGAGTGAGGCACTGCTTAGGGTAAACGGGACCTCCTGTTGTGCACGGATGAGCCTGATACAGTTTAAGGTGGTGCACAGGGTGCATATGACTCGGGCGAGAATGAGTAGGTATTTTCAGGGGGTAGCAGATGAGTGTGAGAGGTATGGGCGAGGGTCAGCGAATCACGCGCACATGTTTTGGGGTTGCGAAAAGTTGGGAAGATTCTGGGCGGGAGTATTTGCGATCTGTGGTAAACCACTGTTGTACCTATATTGGAGGATGTACGGTAGAACCTGCACTACAGGTTCACCTGTGGCCCCTGCCTGCTGGCTCCGCCCAGGAGGCGGGGTATAAATATGCGTGTCCTCCTGCTCGCAGCCATTTCGGCAGCTGCTGTGGGAGGCCACTCATCTGATAGCCCCATCACCCGATGACCAACCAAGGCTCGCCTCCATTTCATTCGACCAGTCTCGCCCGCATAACCTGACCAACGCATCCACCAGCGTGAAAGTCGACGGCCACGTAACCTTTTGCCTCCTGGACTCTGGGAGCACCGTGTGCTTCATACACCCGGATACGGTAAGGCATTGCTCCCTCACGATACACCCCACCAATCAAAAAATCTCCCTGGCCTCCGGATCCCATTGCGTAGCGATCCGGGGGTACTGCACGGTCACGCTCATGGTCCAGGGCGTAGAATTCCACGGCTTCCGCCTCTACGTTCTCCCTAACCTCTACGCTGCACTAATCCTCGGCCTGGATTTCCAGTGTAACCTCCTAACCCTGAAATTCGGCGGACCTTTACCACCCCTTACTGTGTGCGGCCTCACGACCCTAAAGGTTGTCCCACCTTCCCTCTTTGCCAATCTAACTCCAGATTGCAAACTCGTCGCCACCAGGAGCAGACGGTACAGCACCCTGGACAAGACCTTCATCAGGTCCGAAGTCCAGCGGCTGCTTCGGGAAGGCATCATCGAGGCCAGTAACAGCCCCTGGAGAGCTCAAGTGGTAGTAGTTAAAACTTGGGAGAAGCACCGAATGGTCGTGGACTACAGCCGGACTATCAACCGGTACATGCAGCTCGACGCGTACCCCCTCCCACGCATATCTGACATGGTTAACCAGATTGCACAATACCGGATCTTCTTAACGGTAGACCTGAAATCCGCCTACCACCAGATCCCCATCCGTAAATCGGACCGTCCATACACCGCCTTCGAGGCAGACGGCCGCCTATACCACTTCCTTAGGGTTCCCTTCGGCGTCACAAACGGGGTCTCGGTCTTCCAAAGGGAGATGGACCGAATGGTCGACCGGTACGGGTTGCGGGCCACCTTTCCACACCTAGACAACATCACCATCTGCGGCCATGATCAGCAGGACCACGACGCCAACCTTGCTAAATTTTTCCACACCGCTACTCTCCTAAACCTCACTTACAACAAGGAGAAGTGTGTGTTCAGCACGAACCGCTTAGCCATCCTCGGCTATGTGGTTCAGAACGGAGTTCTGGGCCCCGATCCTGACCTCATGCGCCCCCTCATGGAGCTCCCCCTCCCCCACTGCCCCAAGGCCCTCAAACGCTTCCTGGGGATCTTTTCATACTACGCTCAGTGGGTCTCAAACTATGTGGACAAGACCTGCCCACTCATACAGTCCACCCAGTTTCCCCTGACGGCCGAGGCCCAACAGGCCTTTGCCCGGATCAGAGCTGATGTTGCCAAGGTCACAATGCATGCTGTAGATGAGACACTGCCCTTCCAAGTAGAAAGCGACGCATCAGACGTCGCCCTTGCCGCCACCCTCAATCAGGCAGGCAGGCCCGTGGCATTTTTTTTCCTGCACCCTTTATGCCTCTGAAATTCGGCACTCATCCGTCGAAAAAGAGGCCCAAGCTATCGTTGAAGATGTGCGGCATTGGAGGCATTACCTGGCCGGCAGGAGATTCACTCTCCTCACTGACCAACGATCGGTAGCCTTCATGTTCAACAACACACAGCGGGGCAAGATCAAAAATGATAAAATCGTGCGGTGGAGAATCGAGCTCTCCACCTATAATTACGAGATTAAGTATTGCCCTGGCAAACTCAACGAGCCCCCAGATGCCCTATCCCGAGGTACATGTGCCAGCGCACAGGTAGACCGACTCCGGACCCTGCACGACAGCCTTTGTCACCCAGGTTGTACCACTTCATTAAGGCACGAAATTTGCACTACTCCGTCGAGGAAGTAAGGACAATCACCAGGGACTGCCAAGTCTGTGCGGAGTGCAAGCCACACTTCTACCGGACGGACCGCGCACGCCTGGTGAAGGCCTCCCGCCCCTTTGAACGCCTCAGCGTGGACTTCAAAGGCCCCCTCCCCTCCACCGATCGTCACACATATTTCCTCAGTGTGATCGATGAATACTCCCGGTTCCCCTTCGCCATCCCATGCCCCGACCTGACGTCTGCCACAGTCATTAAAGCCCTCAATTCGATCTTCACTCTGTTCGGTTTCCCCGCCTACATCCACAGTGACAGGGGATCCTCATTCATGAGTGATGAGCTGCGTCAGTTCCTGCTCTGCAAGGGTATCGCCTCCAGCAGAACGACAAGCTACAACCCCCGGGGAAATGGACAGGTAGAAAGGGAGAATGGGACGGTATGGAGGGCCATCCAGCTGGCCCTATGGTCCAGAAACCTCCCGGCCTCCCGCTGGCAAAAGGTCCTCCCTGATGCACTACATTCCATTCGCTCATTACTCTGCATTGCCACTAACAATACACCGCATGAACGTCTTTTTGCCTTCCCCAGGAAGTCCACATTCGGGGTGTCACTCCCGACTTGGCTCACAGCTCCGGGAACCGTGCTTCTCCATAAACATGTCCGACTCCACAAGGCGGATCCGTTAGTGGAGAGGGTGCACCTACTCCACGCAAATCCACAGTACGCCTACGTGGCATTCCCCGACGGCCGCCAGGATACTGTCTCCCTCAGGGACCTGGCACCAGCAGGTTCCACCCCCACACCACCCCCATCGCCCCCAGCGCCACCCTCCCCTCCCCCGTCGCTCACAACAGCACCCCCGCAGGACCGTCCATCCCCCCCCTGCCCACACCCGTCGATGAAGAGGATTTTGGCACGCTCCCAGAGTCACCTTCGACCAGGTCAGCACCAACATCACCATCACCACTTCGTCGCTCCCAAAGGACCATCAAGGCCCCGGACCGGCTGAACCTCTGACCGGTCCACCGGACGTCAAAGGACATTTGTTTTGCTTTGTAAATATTAACTCATTGTTGTATATAGTTATCCACCACCCCCGCCGGACTCAATTTTAACAGGGGTGAATGTGGTAAACCACTGTTGTACCTATATTAGAGGATGTACGGTAGAACCTGCACTACAGGTTCGCCTGTGGCCCCTGCTTGCTGGCCTCGCCTAGGAGGCGGGGTATAAATGTGCGTGTCCTCCTGCTCGCAGCCATTTCGCCAGCTGCTGTCGGAGGCCACACATCTGATAGCAATAAAGCCTCAGTTTGGATTCAACTTTCCTCTTTCGTCAAATTGATCGTGCCTCACGGTCTTAGCCAGGAGAGTGGAGGAGGAGGTGGAACCGGGCCCTTTGGTGGTGATATTTGGGGTCTCAGAGAAGCCGGAGCTCATGGAGAGCAGGAAGGCCGATTTCTTAGCCTTCGCCTCTCTGATTGCACGGTGGCAAATTTGCCAGAGTGGCAGACGGCATCACCACCGGGGGTAGCGGCTTGGTTGGGTGACCTCTATGACTTCCTGCGATTAGAGAAGATAAAGTATGAGTTAAGGGGCTCTTCAGGGGGGTTTGAGGAGAGATGGGGGATGTTTATGACCGTGTTTGAGGGGCTGTTCGTCGCGAGGGAGGGGGTGAAAAAGGAGAAAAATCTGTACAGACTGTATAGATGATTGTTGGGAAGTATGTTTCCCGGGGTGTTTATTCGTTATAACCTGTTTTGATACATGTTTGTAATAAAATACATTTTTTTAAAAATGTCTCTGGAGCTCGGAGATGATGAAGCACATCAATTTGTCCATCAGCGCCTGGGTCTGTGCTGGGACCTCTGCCGGGCCGACCATCACTGGTTCTGTGCCTCCACATGTGGTTCCCTGTTCAGAGGCTGAGGTTTCCCTCCCATCGTCATTACTGGCTTTTTGGCTGGGCGGCTGATTCTTTCCCGTCCTGCTTGGCAGTGTGGTCGATGGGGGGTTAGTCTGGGGGATTATGAGTAGTTTTGGTGCCTGTTTGTTGGGGTTAGATTCTTAGATGAGAGCCGCCTTTCGTGCGACCGCTCAGCTCATGGCCACCACTGGATGTCGGCACTTTCTACACATATCTAATGGCTCCATTCTACTCTACAACTAGACATGAATGAGCTATCATTAGGAACATCGTAGACCAAAACGTGAGCATTTTAAAGCAACGGCTCCACTGCTGAGATTTATTGGGGAGCCCTACGATATTTGCTGGTGTGTGTCCCCAAAGTTATGGTGGTCTACTATGTGCCACACAACGTTGCTCTTAGAAGGACGGACCCCTTGCCACTAGGCCTTCCCTTAAGCACTTAGAGAGGACAGAGGAGCAAAGGAGGAGGTATGCAGGACACCATCATTCCAGAGTGTTCCAATTCAGATAGCCAGTGGTGAACCATATAACAACTACAGCCTTTATATACTTACAAGCTTTTATTTACAGAGACACAGATTTCAACCAACACTGTTTCAATTTGCAACTGGAACACAAGAATTAGAAACAGGAGTAGGCCATGAGGTCCCTTGAGTTTTGTAGAAACAATTATTTGGGATAGAATTAGCAGTCACATGGGAAAATGTGGGTTGATGATGATCCAGCATTTATTTCAGAAGGGGAACCCGTATTTAACTAACTTGGTGGAGTTTTTTCAAGAGGTAACAGAAAGGGTTGATGAGACTGATGATGTGATGCAGATGAATTTTCCAAAGACATTCAATACTGGACCATGCAGCAGACTTGAGGAAATGTTTTAGCTCATGGAATAAAAAAGGGGCAGTAGCAATGAGGATACAAAATTGGTTGAGTAATAGGAAACAGAGTAATGGCCAATGGATATTTTTTGGGGCTAGGGGAAGGTTTCCCAGAGTTTGCTATTGGGACCCTTGTGTTTCCTTATATATATATATATCAATGATCTGGATCTTGGTGTGCAGATGACAATTTCAAACTTTGTGGATGACATTAAACTTGGAAGCATTGTAAGCTGTGAGGAGGACAGTGTAGAACTGCAAAAGGACATAGACAAGTTGGTGAAGCGGGCAGGTAGGTGGCAAATGAAGTTCATTGCAGAGAAGTGTGAGGTGATGCATTTTGGTGGGACAAATATGACAGACAATATAAAATAAGGGGTACATTTTTAAGTGGGATACATTTTTAAGTGGGAAAGCTGTATGTACATATGCATAGATCACTGAAGGTGGCATAGAATCATAGAATCATAGAAGTTTACAGCATGGAAACAGGCCCTTCAGCCCAACCAGTCCATGCCGCCCAGTTTTTACCATTAAGCTAGTCCCAGTTGCCCGCACTTGGCCCATAACCCTCTATACCCATCTTACCCATGTAACTATCTAAATGCTTTTTGAAAGACACAATTGTACCCGCCTCTACTACTACCTTTGGCAGCCCATTCCAGACACTCACTACCCTCTGAGTGAAGAAATTGCCCCTCTGGGCCCTTATGAATCTCTCCCCTCTCACCTTAAACCTATGCCCTCTAGTTTTAGACTCCCCTACCTTTGGGAAAAGATGTTGACTATCTACCTTATCTATGCCCCTCATTATTTTATAGACCTCTATAAGATCACCCCTAAGCCTCCTACGCTCCAGGGAAAAAAGTCCCAGTCTATCCAGCCTCTCCTTATAACTCAAACCATCAAGTCCCGGCAACATCCTAGTAAATCTTTTCTGCACTCTTTCTAGTTTAATAATATCCTTTCTATAATAGGGTGACCAGAACTGCACACAGTATTCCAAGTGTGGCCATACCAATGTCTTGTACAACTTCAACAAGACGTCCCAACTCCTATATTCAATGTTCTGACCAATGAAACCAAGCATGCCGAATGCCTTCTTCACCACCCTGTCCACCTGCGACTCCACCTTCAAGGAGCTATGAACCTGTACTCCTAGATCTCGTTGTTCTATAACTCTCCCCAACGCCATACCATTAACTGAGTAGGTCCTGGCCTGATTCGATCTGCCAAAATGCATCACCTCACATTTATCTAAATTAAACTCCATCTGCCATTCGTCGGCCCACTGGCCTAATTGATCAAGATCCCGTTGCAATCCTAGATAACCTTCTTCACTATCCACTGTGCCACCAATCTTGGTGTCATCTGCAAACTTACTAACCATGCCTCCTAAATTCTCATCCAAATCATTAATATAAATCACAAATAACAGTGGACCCAGCACCGATCCCTGAGGCACACCACTGGTCACAGGCCTCCAGTTTGAAAAACAACCCTCTACAACCACCCTCTGTTTTCTGTCGTCCAGCCAATTTTGAATCCAATTGGCAACCTCACCCTGGATCCCGTGAGCTTTAACCTTCTGCAACAACCTACCATGCGGTACCTTGTCAAAGGCTTTGCTAAAGTCCATGTAGACAACGTCTACTGCACTGCCCTCATCTACCTTCTTGGTCACTCCCTCAAAAAACTCAATCAAATTTGTGAGACATGATTTTCCACGCACAAAGCCATGCTGACTTCCCCGAATCAGTCCTTGCCTCTCTAAATGCTTGTAGATCCTGTCTCTCAGAATACCTTCTAGCAACTTACCTACTACAGACGTTAGGCTCACCGGTCTGTAGTTCCCAGGCTTTTCCCTGCTGCCCTTCTTAAACAAGGGCACAACATTCGCCACTCTCCAATCTTCAGGCACCTCACCTGTGGCTGCCGATGATTCAAATATCTCTGTTTGGGGACCCGCAATTTCCTCCCTAGCCTCCCACAACATCCTGGGATACATTTCATCAGGTCCCGGGGATTTATCTACCTTGATGTGCTTTAAGACTTCCAGCACCTCCTCCTCTGTAATATGCACACTTCTCAAGACATCACTATTTATTTCCCTTAGTTTCCTAACATCCATGCCTTTCTCCACCGTGAATACCGATGAGAAATATTCATTCAGGATCTCACCCAACTCTTGTGGCTCTGCACATAGATGCCCTTGTTGATCCTTAAGAGGCCCTACTCTGTCCCTAGTTACTCTTTTCCCCTTTATGTATCTGTAGAATCTCTTTGGATTCTCCCTTGCATTATTTGCCAAAGCAATTTCATGTCCCCTTTTTGCCCTCCTGATTTCCCTCTTAACTCTATTTCGACAATCTCTATACTCTTCAAGGGATCTACTTGATCCCAGTTGCTTATGTACATCATATGCCTCCTTCTTCTTTTTGACCAGAGTCTCAATATCTCGAGTCATCCAGGGTTCCCTACTTCTACCAGCCTTGCCCTTCACTCTAAAGGGAATGTGCTTACCCTGCACCCTGGTTAACACATTTTTAAAAGCCTCCCATTTACCAGCCGTCCCTTTGTCTGCCAATAGTCTCCCCCAATCTACCTCTGCAAGTTCCTGTCTGATACCATCAAAATTGGCCTTGCCCCAATTAAGAATTTTAACTCTTGGGCCAGACCTATCATTCTCCATAGCTATCTTAAAACTAATGGAATTATGGTCACTTGTCCCAAAGTGATCCCTCACTAGCACTTCTGTCACTTGCCCTTCCTTATTTCCCAAGACGAGGTCAAGTTTTGCCCCCTCTCTAGTCGGTCCATCCACATACTGAATGAGAAATTCCTCCTGAATACACTCAACAAATTTCCCTCCATCCAAGCCCCTAATGCTATGGCTGTCCCAGTCAATGTTGGGAAAGTTAAAGTCCCCTACTACTACCACCCTATTACTCTTGCAGCTATCTGTAATCTCCTTACATATTTGCTCCTCAATTTCCCGCTGACTATTTGGGGGCCTGTAGTACAGTCCTACCAAGGTGATCTCTCCCTTCTTATTTTTCAGTTCCACCCATATAGACTCAGTGGGCGAACCCTCGGATATATCCCCTCTAAGTACTGCTGTGATGTTCTCCCTAATCAAAAACGCCACTCCCCCTCCTCTCTTACCTCCTGTTCTATCCTTTCTATAGCATCTGTACCCCGGAACATTGAGCTGCCAGTCCTGCCCCTCCCTTAGCCATGTTTCAGTCATAGCTATAATATCCCAGTCCCATGTGCCCGTCCATGCCCTGAGTTCATCCGCTTTGCCCGTCAGGCCCCTTGCATTGAAATAAATGCAGTTTAATGTAGACCTTCCTTGCTCTCTGCCCTGCTTTCTCTGGTCATGCTTTGCACACTCTCCCTTCCTGCCTTTTGTTTCTGTCCCCACTGACTTCCTACATCGGTTCCCATCCCCCTGGCACATTAGTTTAAACCCTCCCCAACTGCACTAGCAAACACCCCCCCGAGAACATTGGTTCCGGTCCCACCCAGATGCAGACCGTCCGATTTGTACAGGTCCCACCTCCCCCAGAATCGGTCCCAATGTCCCAGGAATTTGAAACCCTCCCTCTTGCACCATCTCTCAAGCCAGGTATTCATCCTAGCTATCCTGTCATTCCTACTCTGACTATCACGTGGCACTGGTAGCAATCCTGAGATTACTACCTTTGAGGTCCTACTTTTTAGTTTAACTCCTAACTCCCTAAATTCAGCTTGTAGGACCTCATCCCGTTTTTTTACCTATATCGTTGGTGCCTATATGCACCACGACAGCTGGCTGTTCACCCTCCCCCTCCAGAATTCCCTGCAGCCGCTCCGAGACATCCTTGACCCTTGCACCAGGGAGGCAACATACCAACCTGGATTCTCGTTTGCGTCCGCAGAAACGCCTGTCTATTCCCCTTACAATTGAATCCCCTATCACTATAGCTCTGCCACTCTTTTTCCCGCCCTTCTGTGCAGCAGAGCCAGCCATGGTGCCATGAACCTGGCTGCTGCCACCTTCCCCTGGTGAGCCATCTCCCCCAACAGTTTCCAAAACGGTAAATCTGTTTTGGAGGGAGATGACCGCAGGGGATCCCTGCACTGCCTTCCTACTCTTCCTCTGTCTGTTGGTCACCCTTTCCCTATCTGCCTCAGTAATTTTAATCTGCGGTGTGACCAACTCACTGAATGTGCTATCCACAACTTCCTCAGCATCGCGGATGCTCCAAAGTGAGTCCATCCGCAGCTCCAGAGCCGTCAAGCGGTCTAACAGGAGCTGCAGTTGGACACACTTCTTGCAGATGAAGGAGTCAGGGACACCAGAAGGGTCCCTGACTTGCCACATCTCACAAGAGGAGCATGACACGGGTCTGAGCTCTCCTGCCATGACTTAAACCTGAAGTTAAATTTGAACTACACTACACAGCTAAGAGAAAGTCAAAGAGAGAGAAATCACTTACCAGTTACAAGCCAATCACTTACCTGCTGGCTGTGATGTAATTGCTCCAGAGACTCCCTCACAGCTCTGCTTCTCTGCACCTCCTTCAGGTGAGCACCAAATTCCCTTAACTAGTTAATTAATTTACTTAATTAATTTGATTTTTAAAAAATTTTTTTTGTCACTCCCCTCTTACCCGAACTCAGCCTTACCCAAACTCAGATACACTCTGTTTGCCTTCAGCACTCTGTTTCTATAGGCACTTCAGCCACACCCTTTGTATCCTTCCTGATTTACAGTCAGCCAATAGGCCTGCTCCCAAAACTGATCTCTCTCCCGAACAGCTGACCTGCAAGGTAAGGAAGTGGTTAAGCAGTACTTACCTCACCCACGGCGCGCCCTTTTAAACTGTCCCCTCTGCCTCGCAGCTCCCGCGCTTTTTGAAACTCCCGCGCTGTTTCCAAGGTCCCGGCTCCCTCTCTCTCCCGAACAGCTGACCTGCAAGGTAAGGAAGTGGTTAAGCAGTACTTACCTCACCCACGGCGCGCCCTTTTAAACTGTCCCCTCTGCCTCGCAGCTCCCGCGCTTTTTGAAACTCCCGCGCTGTTTCCAAGGTCCCGGCTCCCTCTCTCTCCCGAACAGCTGACCTGCAAGGTAAGGAAGTGGTTAAGCAGTACTTACCTCACCCACGGCGCGCCCTTTTAAACTGTCCCCTCTGCCTCGCAGCTCCCGCGCTTTTTGAAACTCCCGCGCAGTACTTACCTCACCCACGGCGCGCCCTTTTAAGCTGTCCCCTCTGCCTCGCAGCTCCCGCGCTTTTTGAAACTCCCGCGCTGTTTCCAAGGTCCCGGCTCCCTCTCTCTCCCGAACAGCTGACCTGCAAGGTAAGGAAGTGGTTAAGCAGAACAGGTGGAGAGAGCAGTTAAAGCATACAGTAGTCTGGGCTTTATCAACTGGTGCATAAAGTGCAAGAGAATGGAGGTTATGCTGAACCTATACAAGACAATATTTAGATCTCTGTGGAGTATTGTGTACAGTTCTGGGTGCCACACAATATGAAGGATGTGAACACATTGGAGAGAGTGCAGAAGAGGTTTACAAGAATGGTTCCAGGGATGAGAAATTTGAGATAGGAGGATAGATTGGAGAGGTTGAAGCTGTTCTTCTTGGAGTGAAGACGGTGAGGAGAAGATTTGATAGAAGTGTTCAAAGTCATGAGGGGGCTGGACAGAGTAGATAGCGGGAAATTGTTCCCACTCATAAAAGGATCAAGAACTAGAGGGCGCAAATTTAAAATGATTTACAAAAGACAACAAATGTGATGTGAGAACAAAAACATTTTCACACGAGTGGTTTGATCTGGCATGCACTGTCTGGAAGTGTGGTGGAGGCTTGCATCCGCTGGAGTTTAGAAGAGCAAGAGGCCAGATTCTGAGGGATCTTGACAGGGTGGATGTGGAAAGGATGTTTCCATGTGGGAAAAATCTGGAACTAGAGGTCACTGTTTAGAAATAAGGGCTTGCCCGACATGCGCGCCAGTCGCAGCGGGATGCTGCGGGCGGTGAGGACATGGCGTCCAGCAATCTGGCAAAAGGGATCAGCACTCATCACACTCCAACGACTAGTGACACTTCTGATATGCCAATAAAGTTAGAAAACCCTTACAAAGAACCACCCAAGAGATGCGTTCTGTGTGGTATTCCAGTGGATTACAGGAACACACAACGTTTGTCCCAGTTTATATCTCCATATACAGGTCACATTTTTAGGAGACACATAACAGGCTTGTGTGGAAAAAAACAAAGAGAAATTTCCAAGGCCATCAAAAGATCCCAGCAAATGGGATTTATGTCAGTCACATTGAAAGACCCTGCTTTCCTAAAGGATCCAAACATTTGCGATTTCAGACTTCGAGAATAACCTTCAACCTGTGGCTATTTATGGTACAGTGCTGTGGAGTTTCTCAATTATATTCCAAGAATCAATAAAGTGGATTAAATGCTAAATAAATAAAAAAATAAGGGCTTGCCCATTTAAAACAGGGATGAGGCAAAAAGATTTCTCTGTGATGTAATACTCTTGGATTTCCAAAAAGCGTTCAATAAAGTACCACACACAAGGCTATTTATTAAGATAAGAGGCCATGGTGTTGAGGGCAGTATATTTGCATGGATACAGGATTGGCTAACTGATAGAAGACAGAGTTGGGAGGAGTATTTTCAGAATGGCAACAAGTAACGAGTGGAGTACTACAAGGATCAATGCTGGGGCCACAATTATTTACAATATACATTAATAACTTGGACGAGGGAAGTGAATGCACTATTGCCAAGTTTGCAGAGGACACAAAAATAGGGAAGGCAAGCGGTGCGGATGATACAAAGAATCTACAGAGGGATATAGACAGGTGAGGTGAGTGGGCAAAAACTTGGCAGATAAAATATAACGTAGGAAAATGTGAAATTATGCACATTGGTAGGAATAATAAAGGAGCTGAATATTATTTAAAAGACAGCACAGAGTGATATGGGGGTCATCGTGCATAAATCACAAAACGCTGTCATGCAGGTTTACCAGCTGATTGGGATGTCAAATGGAAAATTGGCCTTTATTTAAACAGGAATGGAGCATAAAATTGGGACATCTTACTGAAACTATACAAGGTACCACACCTGGAATAGGGTGAACAGTTTTGGCCCCCTTATCCAAGGAAAAATATACTGGCATTGGAGGCATTCCAAAGAAGGTTCACTAGGTTGATTCCATGTATGGAGGGACCTTCTTAGGAGGAGAGGTTGAATAGATTGGGCCTGTACGGATTGGAATAGAAGAATGAGAGGTGACTTTATTGAGACATGTACGGCAGAATTTGCTGTCCCTGAGACTAAGTGTTGACCCCGGGGCAGGACTTCCACGACAGGAAAACTGACGCCACACCTGGACTGATTCAGCGACCGTTGAGGGGCTAGCACCGGCGCCATGTGGAACACGAGCGATTCCAATGAAAAACGGTGTCTAATTTGCCGGATTTGTGATTGACACTCACGAGACTGATAAGCTGCAGCCGCATATGTACATTTCACTCCCCAAATACTCAACCCAGCCAACAAGAAGGCACTGGTTGTGTTGGTGCGTGCCCATCCCGTTGATGGGTCGGCTGGGGCCAGAGGGCACCTGAGGGGAGGGGGGAGGGGAACGACACATCCATACGACCTGTGGCACTAGGTTCACAGTGGGTAATCAGCGGCGTCGTGTTCTGTGCCCGTCCACCGCGAATCCACCTCCACCGTGAATCCACCGCAACCCCCCTCCACCCCACCCCACCCCACCCCAGTACTCCACCCGGCCCTGGCAGAAGCCCCCCAGCCAGTGGCACAATGGTTGGCACACAATGGCAATGTTGGACACTTTTCATACCCCCTCTCTCCCCTTCAGCAGTCACGGTGCCCGTTTCACTACTTTTAGAAGCAGATGTGAACCTTGCTGTCGGGGATTCGCCCCAGTGGAGACGGAGAATCGCGGAGGCCCCAGAGAATACCGGGTCAGGCCTGCTAATGATATGCCAACCGCATTTATTGTACGTGCGGAGTGGAACGCATTGATGCTGCTGTCGAGGCAACGGAGAATTGCGATTTGGCATGAAACCGGCACCCGCCACGATTTCGACATCAAAACCGATTCTCCCACCAATCGCTTTTCCTGATTCCGCTGTCGGCTAAGAATCCCGTCCATAGGATTCTCAGGGCTTGACAGAGTGAATGCTGAAAGGATGTTTCCTCATGTGGGAGAGTCTAGGACCATAGCACATGATCTCAGAGTAAGGGGTTGCCCATTTAAGATAGAGATGAGGAGGATTTTCGTCTCACAGAAGGTAGTAAATCTGTGGTATTCGTTACCGCAGAGAGCTGTAGAGGCTGCGTCATTAATATCTTCAAGGCTGACTTCCAGTGGAGGCCATGGAGTGAGCGATTGCATATTTGGTGGCTCCCGCTCAAGGCGGATTTTTTTGGTCTTTTCCCTAAACATTCTGACGTGCTACTTAGAGCCGCGTTTGTGACGGGCATAGGGTCAGCCTACATGTGGGCAGCACGGTAACACAGTGGATAGCACTGTGGCTTCACAGCACCAGGGTCCCAGGTTCGATTCCCTGCTGGGTCACTGTCTGTGCGGAGTCTGCACGTTCTCCCCGTGTCTGCGTGGGTTTCCTCCGGGTGCTCCGGTTTCCTCCCACAGTCCAAAAACATGCAGGTTAGGTGGATTGGCCATGATAAATTGCCCTTAGTGACCGAAAAAAGGTTAGGAGGGGCAATTGGGTTACAGGGATAGGGTGGAAGTGAGGGTTTAAGTGAGTCGATGCAGACTCAATGGGCCGAATGGCCTCCATCTGCACTGTATGTTCTATGACTTCCGCCAGCGTCTCTTAGAAAGGGCTCCCCTCGACCTCGCGGCGACCAAGAAACTAGAGCTCTCGCTCACAGTCGCCTCACGCAGTATACAGCGTATGCCCCCGACCACACGGCCCACCCCTCCTGGGCATCGTGGGCCCTGCCAGCGAACACCCCACCATGGACCCCATCAGCGACCTCCCCCAGCCAACCCCAGGCCTGTGCCGCGCGGCAGCCAACCAACCCCAGGGGACCCAAGTGCTACTTCTGCGGACAGACAAAACACCCCCGACAGCGCTGCCCGGCACGGAGCGCGCTCTGCAAGGCCTGCGGGAAGAAAGGACATTTCGCTGCTGCGTGCCAGGCCCGCTCGGTCGCCGCTATTGTCCCGGCCCCCCCCCCCTTGTGCGACCCGCGGGCGCCGCCATCTTCCTCGCCTCAGACCACGTGCGGCCCGTGGGCACCGCCATCTTGCTCCCCTCACAACACGTGCGGCCCGTGGGCGCTGCCACCTTGCTCGCCTCACAACACGTGCGGCCCGTGGGCGCCACCATCTTGCCTGCCTCAGGACACGTGCGGCCCATGGGCGCTGCCATCTTCCCGCCTCAGGGCCCCTGCTCATCGGGCACCTCATCGGGCCGCTCATCGCCTGCAACCGCCGCCGACCAGCCACATCTGGCCTCCATCACGATCGACCAGTCCCGACCGCACAAACCCGCGACCACGTCGACGACAGTGAAGGTCTACGGGCACAAGATATCCTGCCTTCTGGACTCCGGGAGCACTGAGAGCTTCATCCACCCCGATACGGTAAGGCGCTGCTCCCTCTTGGTACACCCCATCAACCAGAGAATTTCCCGTGCCTCCGGATCCCACTCTGTGGCGATCCGGGGTTATTGCACTGCCATCCTCACCATCCAGGGCGTAGAGTTCAGCAGCTTCCGGCTCTACGTCCTCACCAACCTCTGCGCTGCCTTGCTACCTGGCCTGGACTTCCAGTGCAACCTCCAGAGCCTAACCCTGAAAATTGGCGGGCCCCTACCACTCGTGTATATGCGGCCTCATGACCCTTAAGGTCCACCCACCTTCCCTGTTTGCGAACCTCACCCCGGATTGCAAACACGTCGCCACCAGGAGCAGACAGTACAGTGCCCAGGACAGGACCTTCATCAGGTCAGAAGTCCAGCAGCTGCTGTGGGAAGGTATTATCGAGGCCAGCAACACTCCCTGCAGAGCCCAAGTGGTAGTGGTGAAAACTGGGGAGAAAAACAGGATGGTTGTTGACTACAGTCAGACCATCAATCGGTACATGCAGCTCGACATTTCCCCGCCTACATCCACAGCGACCGGGGATCCTTATTTATGAGCGATGAGCTGCGTCAGTACCTGCTCAACAGGGGCATTGCCTCGAGCAGGACGACCAGCTACAACCCCCGGGGAAATGGGCAGGTGGAGTGGGAGAATGGGATGGTCTAGAAGGCCGTCCAGCTGGCCCTTTGGTCCAGACATCTCCCGGCCTCCTGCTGGCAGGAGGACCTCCCCGACGCCCTTCACTCCATTTGGTTGCTCCTGTGCACTGCGACTAATGAAACTCCCCATGAACGTCTCTTTGCCTTCCCCAAGAAGTCCACCTCCGGGGTTTCGCTCCCAACATGGTTGGCAGCTCCAGGACCCGTTCTCCTCCGCAAACACGTGCGGCCCCACAAGGTGGACCCGTTAGTTGAGAGGGTACAGCTACTCCACGCGAACCCGCAGTATGCCTACGTTGCGTACCCCGACGGCCGCCAAGACACAGTCTCCTTCAGGGACCTGGCACCAGCTAGGTCCCCACACCCACCACACTCTGCCCCGGTGCCACCCTCCCTCCCCCCGGCGCACCCCACCACAGCCCCCACTCCAGGACGATCCGTCCTCCCCTTGGTCCCACCCGGGGACGAAGATGAGGTTGATACGCTCCCGGAGTCACCGACCGACGACCGTACTGATGCCTGAATTGCCACCAGAACTGCGCTGCTTGCAACGACAGATCAAGGCGCCCGTTCGTCTAAATTTGTTACCTCTTTCTTAAAATTTAAACAACCTGTATGTCAATAGTTTTCCACCACCCCCGCCGGACTCTTTTTTTAACGGGGCGAATGTGGTAGTCACCACTGTTGTATTGTATATACTGCATACGAGGGTATTACGGTAAGGCCCCTGTACTACAGGTACCGGGGTAGATCCCTGCCTGCTGGCTCCGCCCAGTAGGCGGAGTATAAATGTGTGGGCTCTCCAAGCTGCAGCCATTTCGGCAGCAGCTGCAGGAGGCTCCACATCTCTGCGTAATAAAGCCTCGATTACTCACTATTCTCATAGTGCATCAATGCGGGAGACCCAAAAGAGGCTGAAGGAGAAAGTAAAGGATCTGGAGAATCGCTCCAGAAGAGAAAATCTGAGGATCGTGAGGATGCCTGAAGGCATCGAAGGTGCGGAGGCCGGCACGTACCTGGCCAAAATGTTGGAGCATTTGTTGGGAGAGTGGGCGGGGCTTATGACCGTCCCTGGAGGTCATCCGAGTGCACAGAGCGCTGATGAGGCCACAGGCAGATGAGTCGCCATGGGCGAGTGCTGCGGTTGCACGTTTGTAAAAAAGGTTTTTGATTGGGTTTTGTACATAATATGAATACAGGTATATACATAGCAAAACAAAACACAAAGGATCTACAAAATATGTAACAGGACAGGGTCCCCCCCCCCCCCCCCCTATTTTCTCTTTCTTTTTACAGAACATCAAACTAGGGTGGAGGGGGACCTGGGTGGTGCCCCCTAATGCTATTTACATTCTCCGGTGCAGTTGTCTCAGCATCGGCTCTTGCCTGTTTCTCTTTGCCGTTTTTCCTTACACTCTCTCGCAGCGCTGTGGTAGTTGCCACTGTTGTCTTCACCTATGCTCACCGTCCTGTTTTTGCTTTCTTATCTCTTCGCCTTTCTGGCTCCTCCTTTTTATCCTCCCGCCCCTGCCCCGCTGCTGCCCCCTTTTCTTTCCTGCCGGGTTTGGCGACCTCAACTTGCCCCCCAACCCCCCCCAACCCCCACCCCGGGTCCTCCCTCACTTTTCCTCTTTTCTATCTTGTCCTGGCTATATATCCCTGGCTTCTGGCTACTTATTTATTTATATGTTGGCCACAAACAGATCCCGGAACAGTCGGGTAAATGGCTCCCATGTTTTGTGGAAGCCCTCTTCCGACCCACGGATGGCGAATTTGATTTTCTCCATTAGGAGAATCTCCAACAGATCAGACAGCCAGTCTGCAGCTTTGGCTGGTGCTGTTGACCGCCAGCCGAGCAGGATTCTACGGTGGATGATCAGGGAGGCAAAGGCAAGGGCGTCTGCCCTCCTCCTCATGAAGAGATCTGGCTGGTCTGATACCTCGAAGACCGTCACCTTTGGGCATGGCTCCACTTTGGACATTGCCTTGACGAAGGCTGTCCAGTACCCAGCTAGTCTAGAGCAAGACCAGAACATGTGGGTGTGGTTGACCGGGCCTTTTTGGCACTATTCACATCAATCCTCCACCTCCAGGAAGAAGTTATTCATTCAGGTTCTGGTCAAGTGGGCTCTATGTACCACTTTTAGCTGCGTTAGGTTGAGCCTTGCGCATGTGGAGGTGGAGTTGACCCTGTGCAGTGCTTCTCTCCAGAATCCCCATCCTATTTCAAACTCCAAGTCTTCCTCCTATTTCCTCCTTGTCGCGTCCAGTTTGGTGTTGACCCTCTCTATCATTGTTCGTACATGCCACTACATGTTACATGTCTGGGGCGGCATGCTAGCACAGTGGTTAACACTGTTGCTTCACAGCGCTAGGGTCCAAGGTTCGAATCCCGCCTTGGGTCACTGTCTGTGCGGTGTTTGCATGTTCTTTCTGTGTCTGCGTGCATTTCCTCCGGGTGCTCCGGTTTCCTCCCACAAGCCATGAAAGACGTGCTGTTAGGTGAATTGGATATTCTGAATTCTCCCCCTGTGTACCTGAACAGGCGCCGGAATGTTGCGGCTTGGGGCTTTTCATAGTAACTTCATTACAGTGTTAATGTAAGCCTACTTGTGACAATAAAGATTATTATATTACAGTTCCCTCTGCCTAGAATGTCTGCGTCCAGTAGTTCCTCTAATAGTGTCTGTCGTGGTGGTCGCGGGTCTGTTCTTGCCTCCTTCCATAGGAAGTTTTTAAGCTGCAGGTACCTGGGTTTGATGCCTTTTGCCAGCTGGAATCTCTCCGTAAGTTCGTCCAGTGGTGTGATTCTACTGTCGGTGTGTAGGTCACTGATTGCCAATGCCCCCCGTCCTGAATCCACCTTTTAAAGGTGGCGTCAGTGAGGGTTGCATGGTTTTCTGGATAAGGAGAAGATCCTCTGATGGGCGAAGCAGAATAGGAAGTGAACCTGGGAAGGGAACGAACTGCGGGTGTACCAGGACCTGGGACAGAACTGGCAAAATGGAGGGTCGGGTTTAACCGGGTCAAGGCTGCCCTCTTTTAAAAGGTGAAGATCGGAGTACTGTATCCGTCCCACCTCTGGGTGACTTTCCAAAAGCGTGAGTACTATTTTTTCTTCAAAGAGATTTTGATGGCGGGGTTTCAGAGGGGAACATCGAGGGTGAGTGTACCTTTTGTTGCTCTTTAGGAAGTTATGGATAGTGGGGGGTATTGGGGTGGCAGGGAAGGTTGAAGTTTTCAGCAGGGGGGTGCCATTCTACCTGGGCGGGTGTGGTGGTATGTATTAGGGGTAATACGGTACACCATGATGCCGAGGGGCTATTGGTGGACAGATGCTGGGTCCTGATTGGATCTGCCGCCTACTGGGCTCCACCCAGAAAGGCGGGGTATAAGAACCCAGGTTCTCCCAGCAGCTGCATTCTGTAACTGAGCTGCTGGGGAACAAGTCTGCTCAATAAAGCCTCGATTGAGTTCTCTACGTCTCGCCTCATGTGTTATCGATGGTGCCACAATTTATTGAGCAGACTTAAAAAGGAATATGGAGCTCCGGATCTCCCCGGAGTGCCTGCGAATTGGCCCCCAAGCAGCTAACTCAGCATCGGCGTTTAATCACTGGCTGGCGTGCATATAGAACATAGAAAATACAGCACAGAACAGGCCCTTTGGCCCACGATGTTGTGCCGAACCTTTGTCCTAGATTAATCATAGATTATCATTGAATTTACAGTGCAGAAGGAGGCCATTCGGCCCTTTGAGTCTGCACCGATTGCCAATGCCCCTTTGCATCTTTGAGGGATACCTCCGAACGGCCCCCGGCAGACCAACAGAAAACCAGAAGATGCAGGTCCTACATTCCAGGGTGAGTCCCGAAATCTACTCGCTCATCGAGGACGCGGAAGATTTCCCAGCGGCGATCACCTTGCTGAAAGAGACCTAGATTTGGCCCGTCAACCAGGTCTATGCATGCCATCAGCTCGCGACGAGACGACAAATCCCCGGGAAATCGCTGGACGAATTCTACAATGCTCTCCTGATCCTGGGAAGAAACTGCAACTGCCCAGCGGTAACGGCGAATGAACACACGGAGCTCCTGATCAGAGGCGTGTATGTAGCAGGTTTGGCATCATCGCAAATTCGCCAGAGACTTTTAGAAAAAGACTCTCTCGGACTCACAGAGGTACGGGCCCTTGCGGCCTCCCTCGACGTGGCCTCCCAAAACGCCCGCGCCTATGCCCCCGACCGCGCTACAGCCCCTTGGGCTCCGTGGACCCCCGCCGCGATCGGCCCCCGGCACACCCCACCCCCCCGCAAGCATGCACGGCCAGAACCCCAGACCACCCGGGGGGGGACCCGCTGCTATTTTTGCGGGCAGCCGAAACACCCCCGCCAGCGCTGCCCGGCCCGCTCGGCCACCTGTAAAAGCTGCGGCAAAAACGGGCACTACGCAGCTGTGTGCCAGTCCCGGGGGGTCGCCGCTATCTCTGGGGAAGAAACGGGACCACAGACTCACCCCCCCCCAGCGACCCATGTGCGGCCAACGGGCGCTGCCATTTTGGACCCCGGATGCCACGAGGGGGGGACGGGCGCCGCCATCTTGTTACCCGCGGGCCGCGTGCGAGCCATGGGAGCGGCCATTTTGTCCACCCCCGGCCGCGTGCGATTCATCGGAGCGGACATTTTGTCCACCCCCGACCGCGTGCGATCCATGGACGCCGTCATCTTGGCTGACAGGCAAGGACCCCAGCGTGGACGGCTCCATGCTGCCTGAAGACAATGACCAGATGCAGCAACCAAGTTTGGCATCGGCGACCCTGGACCAGTCGTGGCCACGGACGCTCCAGACGGCAACGCCGAAGGTGCTGGTGAACGGGCACGAGACGACGTGTTTGATCGACTCGGGGAGCACGGAGAGTTTTATTCATCCGGACACGGTAAGACGCTGTTCCCTTGTAATTCGTCCAAGCACCCAAAAAAATTCCTGGCGGCGGGGTCCCACTCTGTTGAAATCAAAGGGTTCTGCATCGCAAACCTAACGGTGCAGGGGAGAGAGTGCAAAAATGACCGGCTGTATGTCCTCCCCCACCTCTGCGCTCCCACCCTCCTGGGGTTGGATTTCCAATGCAACCTCCAGAGCTTAACATTCAAATTTGGCGGCCCTATGCCCCCACTGACTATCTGCGGCCTCGCGACCCTCAAGGTTGAACCACCTTCCTTGTTTGTGAACCTCACCCCGGATTGCAAGCCCGTCGCCACTAGGAGCAGACAGTACAGCGCCCAGGACCGGACGTTTATCTGGTCCGAAGTCCAGCGGCTGCTGAAGGAAGGCATAATCCAGGCCCGCAATAGTCCCAGGAGAGCCCAGGTGGTAGTTGTGAAGACCGGGGAGAAGCAGAGGATGGTCGTAGACTACAGTCAGTCCATCAACAGGTACACGCAGCTAGATGCGTACCCTCTTCCCCGCATAACCGACATGGTCAATCGGATTGCACAGTACAAGGTCTTCTCCACCGTGGACCTTAAGTCCGCCTACCACCAGCTCCCCATTCACCCCAGTGACCACAAGTACACTGCCTTCGAAGCAGACGGGCGGCTATACCAGTTTTTAAGGGTTCCATTCGGCGTCACGAACGGAGTCTCGGTCTTCCAACGGGAGATGGACCGAATGGTTGACCAGCACGGTTTACGGGCCACGTTTCCGTACCTCGACAATGTCACCATCTGCGGCCACGACCAGCAGGACCACGACGCCAACCTCCGAAAATTCCTCCAGACCGCTAACGACCTCAACGTCACCTATAACGAGGAAAAATGCGTGTTTAGCACCGACCGTCTAGCCATCTTTAGCTACGTAGTGCGTAATGGAGTGATAGGCCCCGACCCTGAACGCATGCGCCCCCTCATGGAGTTCCCCATCCCCCACTGTGCCAAAGCCCTGAAACGCTGTCTGGGCTTCATTTCTTGTTACGGCCAGTGGGTTCCCCAAAACGCAGACAAGGCCCGCCCACTAATCCAGTCCACTACTTTTCCCCTGTCGACAGAGGCCCGCCAGGCCTTCAGCCGCATCAAAGCGAAGGCCACGATGCGCGCCATCGATGAGTCCCTCCCCTTCCAAGTCGAGAGCGACGCATCCAACGTAGCTCTGGTGGCCACTCTCAACCGAGCGGGCAGACCCGTGGCCTTTTTCTCCCGGACCCTCCAAGCTTCAGAAATTCACCACTCCTCAGTAGAAAAGGAGGCACAAGCAATAGTGGAAGCTGTGCGACATTGGAGGCATTACCTGGCTGGTAGGAGATTCACTCTCCTCACTGACCAACGGTCGGTAGCCTTCATGTTCGATAATGCACAGCGGGGCAAGATAAAAAACGACAAGATCCTGCGGTGGAGGATCGAACTCTCCACCTACAATTATGAGGTCTTGTACCGTCCCGGAAAGCTGAACGAGCCGTCCGATGCCCTATCTCGGCACATGTGCCAACGCACAAGTCGACCATCTCCAAGCCCTCCACGAGGACCTCTGCCACCCGGGGGTCATTCGTTTCTACCACTTCATAAAGGCCCGCAACCTCCCGTACTCCGTCGAGGAGGTCCGAACAGTCACCAGGAACTGCCAAATCTGCGCAGAATGCAAACCGCATTTTTTCAGTCCAGATAGAGCGCACCTGATAAAGGCTTCCCGTCCCTTTGAATGCCTCAGTTTGAATTTCAAAAGCCCCCTCCCCTCCACCGATCGCAACACGTACTTTCTTAACGTCGTTGACGAATACTCCCGTTTCCCCTTCGCCATCCCCTGCCCTGACATGACCGCGACCACGGTCATTAAAGCCCTCTGCACCATCTTTACCCTGTTTGGTTTCCCCGCCTACATCCATAGCGATAGGGGGTCCTCCTTCATGAGTGACGAACTGCGTCAATTCCTGCTCAGCAAGGGCATAGTCTCGAGCAGGACGACCAGCTACAACGCCCGGGGGAACGGGCAGGTAGAGAGGGAGAACAGAACGGTCTGGAAGACCGTCCTACTGGCCCTACAGTCTAGGAGTCTCCCAACCTCCCGCTGGCAGGAAGTCCTCCCGGATGCCCTTCACTCTATCCGGTCCCTGCTGTGCACCACCACTAACCAAACGGCTCACGAGCGCCTCCTTGTCTTCCCTAGGAAGTCCTCCTCTGGAACGTCACTTCCGACCTGGCTGGCAGCCCCGGGACCCATCCTGCTCCGGAAACATGTGCGGGCGCACAAATCAGACCCGCTCGTGGAAAAGGTACATCTCCTCCACGCAAACCCGCAGTACGCCTACCCCGCCGGCCGACAGGACACGGTCTCTCTGCGGGACCTGGCGCCCGCCGGAGCTCACCACACCCTCCCCCCAACACCAATCACCAACCCCTCACTCCCGCCGGTGCACCCCACAACCACCCCCTTCCCGGGGGGATCGGTTCTCCTCCCAGGCCCGCCCAGAAGTAAGGAAACAGGGATGGACAGCGCGATGCTCCCAGAGTCGACCGGACCTGAGCCAGCACCACCACCACCACCCGGGCTGAGACGATCGGAAAGGGCGACCAGGGCACCCTCTCGGCTCATCGAATCGGTTTAAGTAATGTAAATAATTCAGTGGCCCAGTAAAAGCGGCATTGTTGTACATAGTTAATGGTTAAGGCACCATACCGACCCTGTAAACCCCTACCACCATACCATCCACCACCCCGCCGGGTTCCTTTTTAACAAGGGGTGAATGTGGTGGTATGTATTAGGGGGTAATATGGTACACTATGATGCCAAGGGGCTATTGGTGGACAGATGCTGGGTCCTGATTGGATCTGCCGCCTACTGGGCTCCACCCAGAAAGGCGGGGTATATAAACCCAGGTTCTCCCAGCAGCCGCATTCTGTAACTGAGCTGCTGGAGAACAAGTCTGCTCAATAAAGCCTCGATTGAGTTCTCTACGTCTCGCCTCGTGTGTTATCGATGGTGCCACAGCGGGCTAGTTAACGGGAGTAAAGTGGGAGGTTTTCAGAATCTGGCGCGGTGGGGAGGGGGTGGGGTTGATGTTTTATTTAAGGGTGGGGTGGGGGGGAGGGTTGCTGACAAGGGTGTGGTTGATGTAGCGTAGTTGGAAAAGGATGGATGA